>NC_088899.1:6057338-6699653 GCF_037157495.1 Lathamus discolor | reverse complement strand
AGCACACTTCAAACCCTCCTCACCCACCTTCTTCCTTACTAGCGACATGACCCCGATCCGAGTGAGCACGTGCTGGCGGGACAGCCCTTCCCTAGGAACGCCATCCGCAAAGGTTTCGGCACCGTCCGCCCCGGGTTCACACAAATGCCTCATGAAGAGGGAGACGTACGCCCTGCGGAAGGGAAGAAAACCTGAGCCCAGCCTGGGGCTCGCAGCGGAGCGGCTGACCCAGCAGGACAAGAGCCAGAGCCAGGACACAGCTCCCTCTGCCTGCCCGGGCTCCCCAGTACCTGAACTCCTTCTCGCTCTTCCCTCGCAGGTCCCGCACCAGCCAGTGGGAGTTGAAGGCGTCCTGGGGCGGCATCCCCCAGCGCATGATGGCGTTCAGGAACGCCTTGCGCTGGCGGGCGTTGAAGCCAAGAACCTGCAGGGGCAGAGGCATCACTGGGATCACAGCGTGGCCTCGGTGGCATGCGGCACCTCCGAGCCTCGTGGCTGCTACGGAAAGGCTGCACCAGGACTAATGTGCCAGAGGCTCAGCACAGAGCACTCCAGGGCAGCCCCAGCGCTGTGCTGGTCATGCTCTGGTTGAGGCCAACACTCACCTCGATGTTGCCCCCAACTCTTGCCAGCAAAGGAGGGAGAGGCTTGTCCCGGTCACTCTTCAGCTGTCTCCGGGATTGCCTCCTGCCACCTACAGCCAAGTAGCCCCAGTGATGGACAAGCCCAGGCAGGATGGCCAAACTTCCTGCATCCGCTCCAATCCCAAAGCTTCCAGTCCCCTCCACCCACCCCGCTGGCCTCCAGTGCTCCCGATCATTCCACACAAGGACCAGACCATGGTCCTGCAGTGGCCAGTGAAGGAAACAGCCCATTGACTTCTCTGCCACGGGAATGTCCTCACCTGGCAGCACACGGGGACACCTTCCCCTGCATGGAGGCCCAGAAGCACAACATCCCCTCCAACCCGGAGTTTCTGCTGCACCCGGGTGCCAGCGGCTTCCCGCAGAGCAAAACCCCATGGCCTATCAAACGCACTAACTCACTCTGACCTTCTGGCCTGTCTTCGAAGTCTTCATCCTCATCCTCGGAGCCAATGGAATACTCCGACTGGTTGTCAGAGAGCTCGTCCTGCCACTCTGCGGATGCCAAGGGAAGACAGGGTAGGAGACGGCCCCAAGCAGCAGGCCCCTGCCTGGGAGGGACACCCCGAGGCAACAACGACTCAGCCAATGAGTCCCTTGGGCACCCGGAGCAGAGCAGTGGCTGTACCTTGGTCCTCCTGCGAGGTGTCGTTGTAGTTGACCTGCTTGCGGATTCTCTTCCCTTTCCCCAGGTTCCTGGCCAGATCTTCCTGCTGCTGCTCATAGTGGTGCCGCAGCAGCTTCTCCCAGTAGTCGGGGTCCACGTTCTCCTCTTGCTTGATGATCTCACGTTCCACCTCCTCCTGCAAAGCAAGAGCCAAGAGGCTTGAGATGGGGCAGCCACGGACCTGCAGCATCACCCTGCTGCCCCATCCTCTAACGGCACTCCAGGGAAAGAAGGGGAAAGGCTCCAAGCCCCTGCCTGGAATTTGGCTTTGCCCAAATGTACTGCCCTCAGTGCAAGGCTCTCAAAGGGCTGGGAGAAGCTCCCAGCCAGAAAGAGCTCCTCCGAACTCTGCCACCCATCCCACCCTGCAGTGTTCACACTCACATCAAGGGAGAAACCACACATCTGCAGAGACCTCCCCAAGCATCAGCCTGCCATCAGCTCCCACAACGGATGAAGGGAACAAGGCAGGAAAACACCTGACAGCAGCACAGTAAATAAGCAGCCCCATGTGCCAACAGGGACAGAGCCTGGCTTGCACCATGGGTGGCACAGCACCAAGCCAACTGTGCTTCCTCACTGCGGTGGCCCCATCAGCCCCAGGAGCCCAGGTCTGGAACAACCAACAGCAGTCGCAGGCAGAGCAGGAGGAGCCCTGCCCCGCGCCGGAACGCTCACAAGGAGGGAAAGGGAACAGAACACAGAGGGATGTACAAAGAGGTGCGATTGTAAGACATGATACTAGTCACATTACCACACCGTCCTCTTCTCTCACAACATACTGGGCCACTTTAAAGGAGCTGAGATACTCGTTCATGTTCTGCAGCTCTGTGTCATCAGTTGCATCCTGATTTCGGTCCAGCAGCTTCGAGATGGCAGCATCATCGTAGTGGATCACGCTGCTGTCATCCACATCCTTATTGTCACCTGGAGAGCAAAGCAATGGAAGCTCAGATCACCGGGTGGAGACAGCTCAGGTATGGGCCAAGGAGGGGATGGGTCACCCAGACACGGGGGGCTACAGACCTGGTGGGGTGCCACCGTGCTTCTTCTTCATGCCAGGAGTCACTGCACCCCCTTTGGTTGACAGCGTGTCGGAGAAAGGGGGGACAGCATCCGGCACGGCGATGCGCTGTCCCTGCGACACCATGCCTGCGGGGTCAGAGAGTGAGCCCCAGGCCCTGCCACGTGCACAGCATCCCCACTCCTTCCCGACCTCACCTTCCACATCATCCTTGAAGAGCTCTTCTGTCCCAAACTTGAGGATGTCGTCCAGCTCCTGCTTGGTCATGGAGCCCGACTTGGAGCCGAGCCCCGGGCGGACAACCAGGTGGGTGAGCATCATCTTCCTCTTGGCCACCTGCGTGATGCGCTCCTCAACGGAGGCTCTGGTCACGAAGCGGTAGATCATCACCTTCTTGTTCTGCCCGATGCGGTGAGCGCGGCTGAACGCCTGCGGGCAGAGCATGGAGCTGCTGAGGGGCCGCAGGTCCCACCCCACCGGGCTGCATGTGGGGGCAAAGCAGGGATACACATTGCTCTTTGCCTTCCCATGACTTGTGGAGGCACTGGCTGCTTGCCCACTCCTGCTGACACACAATCCTTAGCCAGGGTCTGCCCCGGGCTTTGGGAAACACAAGTGGAAGCTCCCCAGACAAAGAGGGGGCACCTGGTTGGGAATAACCAGCAGAAGAAAGCAAGAAGCCCTTGGAAGAGAGCCGGGTTTAGTGCCAGGTCTCTTCCAGCCCATGACATGGGTGCAAGACTGGGGCTGCTGAGCAGGAACATGCCCCCCAAAGAGAGCTCTCGAGGGAAGAGACCGCCTGCCTGCAAACGGAGCAGAGCCCCAGAGGTACTCACTATATGGGAAGGAAAAGGAAAAGCCAGAAACCTGGATGTCATTGTGGGGATTCCAGTCAGAATCATAAATAATGACGGTGTCGGCCGTAGCGAGGTTTATGCCCAGACCACCGGCGCGGGTAGAGAGCAGAAAGCAGAACTGCTGAGCACCAGGAGCTGAGAAAGACAAACCCAGAGGTGGGTGAGACAGGAAGGAGCGTGGTGTGCGTGGCAAGGTGCAGAACCGCGCTTTGGGGATGGAACCATTGGCGAGGGGAGGCAAGGAGTGACCCCATGGCTTCCCCACATGCTGCGAACCCACCCCACTTCCTCCCTTCCAACAGGCAGAAGCACCAGTACCATTAAACCTGTCGATGGCCTCCTGGCGCAGGCCGCCGGTGATGCCCCCGTCGATCCGCTCGTACTTGTAGCCTTCGTACTCCAGGAAATCCTCCAGCAGGTCCAGCATCTTCGTCATCTGCAGGGCAAGGAGACCCTGGCATGAGCAGCTCCATGTGGCCTGGCTCCCTGCCACCCCCGGCAGCCCAGAGGCCAAGGTGATGGTGGCACCACCACCAACAGAGTAAGGCCAACAGGAAGCTGCCCACGGAGTGACACTCGGGTCTCATCCTTTACAAGCAGCTTCGCCAGCATGAGGGAACTGGGTCTGAACTGCCCTCCCCAAAGGCAGCACTGTTACTGTTATCTCCTCTTGATCCATAGGTGACAGGGGTTTGAAACATCACTGTTGCCACCAGCTCTTTCCACTATCTCCATCCACTCCAAATCTTCATGCAGAACAAGAAAAACCCTTTAAAAATGTATTTATGGTTACTCTTTCCCTACGCTCACCTGGGAGAAGATCAGGACTCTGTGACCCCCATCCCGTAACTTCTTCAGCATCTTCTGGAGCAGCATCAGTTTGCCAGAAGATTTGACCAAAGAATTCCCGTCGTAGGATCCGTTGGGCAGAACCGGGGCTTCCTAAAAGGCATCCTTGGTCAGCCCCTCAAAGGACAACCCTCAGAGAAATCCATGTGCATTCCAAAAGACAAAATCCTGGGCTTGCAGACCCACACCATTAACCAAAGCAAGACCATGGACACAGCCCCCAACGCAGTGCTCAGAACCACATCCGCGGTGCGCACAGCGCTCACGTACCACTGCCGCCACAGGGAAGAGGTAGGGGTGATTACAGCACTTCTTCAGGTCCATCATGATGTTGAGCAGCGAGACCTGGTTCCCACCGCCCTTAGAATTCAGGGCTTCAAAATTCCTCGTCAGGATGAATTTGTAGTATTTCCTGCAGGAACAGGGAGGGGAGGGACATCCCTGTAACCCAGCCAGGTCTGGGACTGCCATGAACAGGGCAGCTCCAAGCTAAAACCCACTGGAGCAGCTTGCTCCAAGCCCCTGTGTCCAACCTGCCCCTGTGGGGCAGCCACAGCTTCTCTGGGCACCCTGTGCCAGCGCCTCAGCACCCTCACAGGGAAGAGCTTCTGCCTAAGAGCTCAGCTCAGTCTCCCCTCGGGCAGGTTCAAGCCATTCCCCTTGGCCTGGCCCTACAGGCCCTTGTCCCAAGCCCCTCTCCAGGTTCCCTGCAGCCCCTTCAGGCACTGGAGCTGCTCTCAGGTCTCCCCTTCAGGAGCCTTCTCTTCTCCAGGCTGCCCCAGCCCAGCTCTCTCAGCCTGGCTCCACAGCAGGGATGCTCCAGCCCTCGCAGCAGTTTCATTCCACTCATTCGGCTGCTCTGGAGCCGTGCTGGGGTTACTCACTTCTGCATCTGGCTCAGCTCCACTCTCACGATCAGCTCCGTCTTGGCCGGCATGTTCTTGAACACGTCTGCCTTGAGCCGCCGCAGCATGTGGGGACCCAGCAGGTCGTGGAGCTTTTTGATCTGGTCCTCCTTGGAGATGTCTGCAAACTCCTCCAAGAAGCCCTCCAGGTTACTGTGAAAGCAGCCAGAACCACAGTGCTGAGCAGTAACGGGACACGGGAGAGCACAGACACCTCTTTATGACTTAGAAACAAGGGCAGAGCTCTCGTGGCAAAGAACAACTCCTGTGACCGCATCCAAGCGGGGCAAAAGCCAAACCAAGGAGCTGCGCTGCTGGCCGAGGGGGAAGTCACACTAAATGCACTAATATGGGGTCTGGTAAGTTCCCCAAAGCACCTCTGCCTGCTCAGAAAGGGAAGAAAGGGCAGGGTTTAGCTCCTCACCCACAAAGCGCCTGATTGATGGCAAGGCAATAGCCACCAACAGGACCCAAAAGCAGAAGGCCCCAGGGCTAACTTTGGGGTCATATTAACTGCGTGCAGCAGCTTTGCCCCCTGCCTGTCAGTGCAGGTTGGGAGCACTGGCCCATCAGGAACGGGATCCAGCTCCTTTTCCCAAACAGGAGCCCTGGGAAACCTCTGCTGAGCAACCCCACCAGGAGATCGGGTCCCAGCAACTCACCCTCTTCGGAGCAGGGAACTAAAGCAACTCACTTAAACCTCTCGGGAGTCAGGAAATTGAGCAGATGGAAGAGCTCTTCCAAGTTGTTCTGGAGCGGGGTCCCGGTGAGCAGCAGCTTGTAATCGATCTTGTAGCTATTTAATACTCTGAAGAACTGGGAAAAGAAAGGAGGTGAAGGGAGCTCTGAGGAGCTGCTTACTCATGGGGGGCACTCTGCAGACTGTGCACATGGAGGCTCAGCAGTGCCCTCTGACACACGGAGCCACACCACAGCTCCCATGGCCTGCTCCAAGCCATCCCCTGGAGGGCACAGGCAGCAATTCTGAATGCCCCTGATCACCCCATCTGCCTCCTGCACTGGGGCCTGTGTGATGGTGCCAGGGCCTGAAGACTGCAGGCTGGACCCCAGGGAAAGGAAGGAGAAGGATCAATTCCCTTCCATGGCAGCCCATCAAAGCCCTGTCAGGCAGACACCCAGGCTGCTGTCCCTTCTCAGCTGACAGACATTTAATGCCAGGGGATGTTAAAGGGAGCAAATCCACCAAAAGGCAGCCCCAAATGCCTGTTACCTACTTTGGACTGGTTGTTCTTCAGCCTGTGTGCTTCATCCACCACTAGACAGGCCCACTCTATGGAGCCCAGCACCGCCTGGTCAATAGTGATCAGCTCGTAGGAGGTGAGCAGGACATGGAACTTGATCTGCGCTTCCTTCTGGAGGAGCAGAGGGAGAGAAAAGCCAGGATAAGGGAGGAGGGAATGGGACAGCCTCCACCTTCACCGCATGGGATCCAAGGAGAAACCGGTCAAGGCATGAGCGGTGCCAGCAGAAAATCCACACCCCTGTGAACATTAGAACCGAGCAGGGAACTACAGGCACAAAGAAGGGTCTGGCAGAATCCTTACAGCTCATCACAAATCTCCTGCGTGTGTAACAGCAGCAGCTTCCTTCTTTGGGAAAGGGCTGGGTCAGGACCTAACCAGCCCCCCTCTCTGGGTCTAATTCTGCTCCATCCCCTTCTTACTGCTGGCTAAAGCTGCTGGGCAGGGCACAGACTTGGCTCCCACCTTCATCCGGAAGACCTTCTTCCCACTGCGGATGGCATTGTCTTCGAAGGAAAACTCATTCTCCCGGATGACCGACCGGCTTTCCTTGTCGCCCGTGTAAGTCACAACGTAGAAGTCGGGCGCCCACATCTCAAACTCACGCTCCCAGTTGATGATGGTGGAAAGAGGGGCACTGACCAGATACGGCCCTTTCGAGTGGCCCTGCTCGGGAACACAAAGTCCAAGCTGTTCTCTCCCCACACAAAGCAGCTCTCAGCCTCCTTGGGGATCCATCTGATGCTCCACTCACCTCCTTGTACAGGGAGTACAAGAACACAATAGTCTGCACGGTCTTCCCCAGCCCCATCTCATCAGCCAGGATTGTATCCGTCCCTTGGGCCCAGGAAAACCTCAGCCAGTTCAGCCCTTCCAGCTGGTAAGGATGGAGCGTGCCGCCCGTGCTGTCGATGTACCACGGCTGCTTGTCGAACTTCACCGTCGGCTGGAGAGGACAAGACACACCACAAAGCAGTGAGAACCAGCTCCCCCTCCTTTCCCAGTGGCCAGGCACATCCCTCTTCAGCCCTGTGTCACCCAGCAGCCCCAGAAGAGATGCAGACGTGGTCCCAGCACAGCACAGCCCTCAGGCTCCTCACAGCAAAGCTACCCCAGAGCTTTGGAGGAAAGAAACCAGGAGCTAGAGGAGACCAGCGTGACAGGATAGGGCCCAGGCTGACCTCCCTCTCCCATGCCATTGTGTTGCCCCTTGCCATTCGCACTCACATCCACGAGAGGTGTTTCTGGAGGCTTTTCCAGCTTCTCCTCTTTCAGCTTTTTCCCTTTCTTGTTCAGCTTCTTCAGAGGGCGCGTGTCCTCCCCCAGCATCAGCTCCCTGCAACAGGAAGAGGCAGGCAGGTTTCCTCTCCCAGCTCCCAAACACAGGAATAGAAATGCCTCGAACTCCACTGCTCCTCTCCCGACAGGAGCTTGCTGGGCCCATGCATACATGGCATCTAGTCCTTCCCCTTGCAACATTATCCAAAATGAAGAACAGCAATTGCATCAGATTACTGTGGTTTTCCCCCAAAACAGAGAGGCAGCAGCACCTTGGAGCTGCTCCCAAGTGCAGTGAGGCCACGGGGGGCACAGGCTGGAGAACAGCAGCCCTGGAAAGGCCTCCCAGGAGGACTGGCTTCCCAAAAGCACTCGGCTACCCCAGAGGGGTCCCTGTGAGCGATGCCAGCACGTTCCAAACCATCCTAACCCCTCACAGGCTGCCCTGGCTCTGCCCGGCTCACTGGGGCTGTGGATCCCCCCCAGTACCTGTGGTTCCAGTAGAGGTGTTTGAGGTTCTCATAGTAGGGGATGTCAATCTCGTCGATCTCCCACGTGCACTGGTCGTAGGGCAGGTCCTTCCACTTGATCAGGTAATGGACGTCTCCCTTTTTATCGAAGCTGTAACACAGGGCACGGGAAGTCCATCAGTGAACTGAGAGCCCCGGGAAGCAGCTATCCATAGCCTGCTGCCACAGAGCTCCTCTGCCTCCACCTACAGACCAGGGCATCCAAGCACAGGTGGGAAAACACGAAGCAAGTATCCACCTTTCCGTCAGAAACTCCTGCTAACGTGCTGCAGATGTTAACTGCTGAGCTTTAGAGGCTGCTCATCCCTTCCACTGACCAACCCCATGGTCCGGCCTTACCAGGACTGGATGGATGCCAGCGCTCAGCCTCTTCCTCCTGCAGCATTCACTGCTGTGTGAAGTTTTGCTTCGTGAATAAACACACAGCCGAGCCCGACTATATGCCCACAGGGAAAAAAAGCCTTAGAGTGCTGCGCAGACAATGTAAAGCTCACATGAACATTACCCAGCAGCTTTATTTATTCTCTGCCAAGCTGCCTTCGAGCCACTTGAAATTTCAAGTTGCCACTTGAAATGGAGAACTCCAACAAAAAGGAGTCTCTAGCTGCTCCGTGGAAAACCAAACCATCTGCACGGCACATCTCACATGCAGGAAATGCCTTCCACAGAAAAGAAATGCAAATCTCAAGGCTCCATAAGGAAGTCAGGCACCTGCTCAAGCTCCTTTATCCTGAGCACTATCCGGGGGAGAAGTGGGAATAATGTTCCTTTCTGGTAAGTGTTGTACCCAAATCCCTCATCCCTGATGGGAGTGCGGAGGAGCTGCGTGGTTTCGGAGAGGAACAAATCACCGACATGGGATCAGGCTGCTGGTCCAAAGCAGTGTCAGGGAGCAGCAGCAGCCACAGGGCACGAGTGATGGAAGCCAAACCCATCACTGGGCTGCAGCAGAAAGTTACAGAGTGATTGAGCTGTAACAGGGACTCAATGACCTGGGAAGAGTGGAACAACTCCACATGTCCACCTTTGGGATAATTCACTGTATTTTGTAACGTGCAACATAGCAGAAGAGAAAATAGGCCGGCAATGATCCACTTCTGGCCTTGGCTTCGCCTTGGGAACAAACCTCTGAGGCAACAGAGACCTCAAGACACGCCAGCAGCTGAAATTCCACCAGCCTGAGCTTTTGGCTTTGGCCAAGGACAATCAGACCCCGTCAGCCCCAGGGGAGAACAGAAACCCTGCAGGAGGCAATGCCAAAGCCTCGGTGAACCATGCAAGCCATCAGTGCGAATGCTGAGAATGAAGAGAAACCCGCAGAGAGGACAAACACGCTGCTCCAAGCTTCACCCGCACAACTGTAGGCACTCTCCCTTGTGGTCCCCCTCCTGGCTTGCAACAGCATCACTGAGTGCCAGCATTACCAGTGGCTCTGGCACCCTGGCACACACCTCCCCATGGCCCATCCATGCATCCCCCCGGCACACAGCCCCTCACCTGTGGTTCAGGATGCGGTGGATCATCATCCACTCGGGCTTGATGCCGTAGCGGTAGAACCGCTCCTCCATCTTGGCATAATGGGGGTCTTTGTTCTTCCTCTTCTCCCTCTGGCTGTCCTCATCCCCAGAGCCGTAGTCGAAGGCCGGCGGCTCATCCATGTCGTTCTTCCGTTGGTAGTTGCGGTACATCACGGTGTGGTACAGCTCCAGCTGCAGGAGGGGGCAGCCGCGCTCAGCCCACAGGGCAGGGAGCAGGGCAGGGGCACCACGATGACACCAACGCACTCACCTGCAGCTCCTTGACCCAGGAGCAGTGCCAATAGGAGAGTCCTGCCCATTTCACAAAGAACTCGCGCTCCGGGATCCCCCCCAGCACCTTCGGCACGGGCAGAGGCAGCTCCGTGCCCGGGGCAGGCAGCACGGGTGGCAGCGGCACGGCCGGTGGCTCCTTCCAGGTCCAGTGCAGGATGCGTTGGACTTTGCCCTTCAAGGGAGGGCACTGGGGATAGGGAAAGCAAAGGGGCAAGAGCACAGTTTGAGGTGAGTCCCAAGCGGCAGCGGTGGCTGGGCGGGTGTGGGCGCAGGGATGGGGCAGGAATGCTGTGACACTCACTGTGCAGCGCGGGCAGAGCCATTCGCCATTTGGTATCTCCGGCAGTGGCGGGTTCAGGCAGTGGAGGTGGTAGGAGGACGGGCAGGTATCGCAGCACAGCAGCTCCCCTCCATCCTTGCACACCCGGCAGAACTCCATGTGGTCATCCTCCTCCTCCTCACCGCCTTCCTCCTCCTCCTCCTCCTCCTCCTTCGGCTCCCACTGGATGCCCTCCTTCTCCTGGGGGAGCACAACCAGTGTAACGCTGAGGGCTCCCACAACCTGCCCGCCCGCTCCCATGGGCCCGACCCCACTCACGCAATGGGGGCAGCTCCACTTGCCCTCGGGGGCCTTCTCCAGCTCAGGATCCAGGCACACGAGGTGGTAGGCACGGGGACACGTGTCGCACAGGATGATCTCCCCTCCCTGCTGGCACACCTCGCAGTAGTCCTGATGGTCTGTCTCATAGCCGTCCCCTTCTTCCACTGCAAGCAAGGACAGGCACACGGTCAGAGGGATCGGGAGCTGCCGGCTATCCCAGAGGGAATGGGACACTTGCTCCTCTACGATACAGGCAAGGAAATAAGGAAAGCGCTTCGCCTCGGACCCCTCCTGTTAAGTCCCCCTACCTCTCTGTCCCTCAGCACCACAGTTCATCTTTGCACACAGCATCATCTCACCTCTGTCTCTCTTTCTCTCTCCACACTGTATCATCCTTTGGTTCCTTCAGGCTCTCAATGGAGAATGCCAGAACCTGGAGAGGTTGCAAGGGAGGCCAGTCAGAGAAACCTCCCCAGGCACCAGCGCCACCAACTGCAAACGCACCATGCAAGGGTGACACGGCCGAGGAGGACGACTCCTCTCCCGGGACTACTCTGCTCTTCCTTGGTGCTCACTGCCAGAGGCAGGAGCGATCCCAACTCAGCACGGATGGCAAAAGGGGGGAACAAGGCCTTGCAGTGCCACCAAAGCTCATCCTAATGCCGGCTCTGACACAAGCTCCCAGCACTGACCTCCAGCCTTCCACTCCACCGACACACAACGGGAGCTGCCGGGCTCCGGCACAAGGACAACGAGCCAGAAGGAGAAGCAGCAATGCTCTTCATACGAGGCACAGAGCCAGCCTGGCCTCACCACCTGATGGGGGCACTGGCCAGCATCACACCCTGACCGTCCACCAGCCCAGAAGCTGCCTTTCCACTTCTCAGAAACAAAAACCCATCGCAAAGCTAAGAGGCCACAGGACGTGCCTGAATCCGAAGCACCTCATCCCGACCAAGGACGCAAGGCAGAAAGGCAGTGCATGGCCTCTGCGGGGAGCCAGGAAGAGCAGCACCGGGCCTGGCAGCACTTGGAGCAGGGCTCGGGGCAGCACAGCACAAGGGAGCTGCTCTCAACAGCAGCACAGGGCTGGAGGTGCCAGGGCACAGAATCCACCTGCAGCCTTCCCAAGGGAAGGGAGCAAGGAAGATGGACACAAACGTGGCCACACAGCCACTGTGAGACCCGATAGATGCTTCCCATCACTGTTGACGTGCCTCCCTATTCCTACATCAACACCACAGATCCACCAAAGCCTCCTGCCCAGCTGCACATCTCACGCAGACAAGAAGTCCCCTGACTGATTGCTTCTTCACCCACAGCCCGTCCTGCTCCACCGGGAGCTTGCCACGAGCCGTGTCCCTGCAGGGGCTGCTCCTCAGACCACTTCCCTGGAAGCCCTATAAATCAGTGCTAGAGAACAAATCCTGGTGGGGTCACACATGCAGGTAGGTACCTGCTGCCTGTGAGGCAAGCCCTGGTGCCCAGAGCGCAGGCAAGGGGCTAAGCTGTGAGCAGGCAGCAAGACGGGACAGGGCAGCGGATCCTTTCCAGAGGGAAAGCCGACTGGATCAATGGAAAAGCCCTGCCACCATGCAGCTCCGCCACCACCAGCGCTGCAGGGAGAGCCAGCACCCCACGGCAGGATCCGCTCACTGCCTCCTGGCAGGCACAAGCCCACTGACACCAGGGAAGCGCCTCACACACCGCACACAGAGACAAGCACAAGCACATCGAGCCAGTGCTGGACACAGCCCAGGGCTGCAGAGGCCAGGAAAGCACCAGCTGCAGAGGGAAGCCCAAACAGAAAGAACAAAGGATGGCCTACTCCTCTTTTTCTTTCTCCTCCTCTTCCCTTTCTTCCCCAGGCCAGCCGAGCACTCGGAGCGCACTGAGGAGCTGTTGATGCTGGCACTGTCAAAGTCGGATTCCTCCCGTTCCTCCTCTTCGCTCTGCAGAGGGAAAAACCAAAGCACGGGCAGCCCAAGCGCATCCCAGGAACACCGCTCCACAGCCCAATAAACCCAGGACCCACATAAACCCCATGGGATCACCAAGCAGTGGCCGAGCTCCTTGGGGCACCCTCTTTTCCTCAGGAATAGATCAGCCAGAGCAGCAGGGTGGCGACAGGGCAAGTGCCACCCCAACAGGTTGGGCTCGTAGGAATGGTCCATGAGGCATTAGGAAGCAGGGAAAGCTCCTCTGTCAGATCCCAGGCAGGCAGTAAATGGAGGTCTGGACTATCTCTACAGCCCGATGGCACAGCACAGGGACAGCTCATGCAGTTCACAGCATTAAGGTGCAATCACTCAGAGCACATTTAAAATACATCTATCTATGTGCCAAGTGCCTGCTCAGCCCCCCTGACAAGAGGTGGGCTCTGGGTTTCCTGCAGCCCATCATCCCCACTCACACGGTGCAGTCAGGCACGTTGGGAAAGGCTCAGCATCTCCCAGGCATTGCTGCGCTGCATCCACATTGTGCTGGGTGCAGACACTCAAAAGAGGCACGGGGTGGACAACCCCTACTCCCAGCCTTGCGCAGTCAGGGTAGAACTTCTCTCCCTCTCCCAACACTCATTTCAGCTTGTGTCAGCCTGTTTGTGCATGTGCACAAGGGGATTCACGCTTGAACTTCCTTCTAATGTCAAAGTTGTTAGGCAGGCCCAGCATCCAACAGCATCAGAACACAACAACACATCTGGACTCTTATTCTGGAGACTTAGGCATGCAAATCCCTGATGTGCACACCGTTAATCGGGTACTTAGTGCTCCAGCTGCCGGAGCAAGCCCAGCTCTTTGTAGCTCTCAGAAAGGCAAATGCACTGATCAAGAGGGTACCCAGAGACAGGATGAACTTTCCATGCTGGGTGACTGAACACCTGCAGCAGCAAGCGGCTGCCTCTCATTGCTCCTCTCGCTTCAGCCTCTGACGCACAAAATGACTTACAGACAGATTGTGTTACATGAAATGCAGCTATAGAGCCAGTGATCTCCAATAACGATGAGCTAATGGGTTTTTGATCAATAGCATTATCAAGAGTCCCACTCTTAGTCAATAGTTATTTATGAGATTTATTCCTTAAAAAGCTCTGCTATTTAAAACACACCCGACAGTGGTGTGCTGACAGGAGCCCAGCACCCAAACTGCAGCACAGGCTGCTGCTGTGCTCTCACATGGGAGCTCTGGCAGCCCTGGGCTGTGTTGTCGGACAGCAGATGCCCAGAGGCAGCTTCGCTCAGGTAATTAAAGCATCTGATAATTCTCTTTAATGCAGGGTTCAGCTGGAGTGCAAGCCCTGAAGAATCCTCTTGCAAACCAGGTCTGAAACGGTGGCACCACCAAGCTCACCGCTGGAAGTAAATGTGGTGAACGGGTTTAGCAGAAACTGCCCGGACGCAGCATCTTTACAGATGTGATCCGGGACACAGCTCCCTGCCAAAGGCGTGAACACAGGTGCTGTGACACCCCTATGCAAGGGAAGCTTCTAGGGCAAGGCTTGTCCTGGCATTTCCCTGCCACATCCCCACCCCCAGGACCCCGCACACTTACAGAGGAGCCCTTTTTCCTTTTGCTGGGGATTCCTCCAAACCGGAATTTCAAGCCTGCCATCTTTTTCCCCTTCCCCTTTTTCTTTCCATCTTTGGAGCCCTTGATTTTCTTCTTCACACCTGGACCTGGAGAAGCAGAAGACTCATTTGGTACCCTGCAAACCCCCACATCACCCCCACCCCAACCCGCCCTCCACGGCTGGCACCTACCCTTGCCCTCCTTGGTCTTTGCCTTCCTGATGACGGGGGGCAAGGCTGGTGGGGGGCTGGCAGGGAGCGGCGGGGCCACGGTGACGGTCTCCACAGCTGCAGCAATGGCCGCGGCCGCCGCGGCTGCCGAGCTGCCCTTGAACGGGTTGTTGGCGCTGAACTCTCGCCACTTGGCACCCAGCACCGTCATCATCTTGGACATGGGGATCTTGGGGTTCTTCTTGGCAATCAGAGGCCTGGAGGGCAGAGGGAGAACCATGCGGTAACAGAAATGCTTCGTGCGTGTCCGCTCCTGTTTGTTGTGTGCTGGTGCTGCAGCCCAAGAACCCAGCATGTCCATAGAGGACGCTGATGTGGCCCACCGGGAGCAGCAGAAACCAGAGCACATACACAAAAGGGGGCACACCTCAACTTCTTCAGAGACCCCAAAATACCTGTGGTGGTTTGAACAGCTCACTCTCCCCACACCAATCCATCACTGAGGCTCAGGTTTAATGATGCTCATTAAACTTTTCAAACAGGCACACACAACAAAAGGGGTTTGGAGAGAGGGAGAGACAAATATTTCAGCTGTCTTCCACTCAATCCTGCAACTAAAATGGGACCTTAAGGACTGAGTCAGGTGGGGAGAAGCAACAAGGAGCTTGTAGTGCAGAGCTGACTTCAGAACCTCACCCACATGGCTGAGCAACACCCAAACCTCGGCTGGGACACACGAGGCCCCATCCGGACCTATGGTTCCCTACCTGAGGAACTGGCTGAAAGCCTTGTAGTTAGTCAGGGTATGGTAATCATCTTCTGAGAACATGTAATCTACATCGTCGAGGCCCCATTCTTCCATCAGCTGAGCTGAGCTCTTGGGCTCCTGCAGATTTAGAGGAGATCATTAACTAAACGACTGCAGCTCTGCAGATGAGCGACACGAGGCCAGGTCTGTCACATGCTGTGTATCAAACGCTCTCCCCAGTCAGTCACACGCAGGGATTTGTTTCTGCGATTTAACAGCTTGCCAAACCCAGGGCAAACACACCAGGGCCATGCTTTATGCCAAGAGAACTTATCCACCAGCACAAGGAGGCTGGACAGAAAACATGGCTGGGCTCTGAGCCAGGAAACTCGCAGGGATCTGGCTGCACCCTGAGGTCTCAGGCTCTAGCACCAGCTTGGCAGAAAGGTACCTTTAGACTTCCATCCTCATCATCTTCCTCTTCATCCTTCTTTTTCCGTTTTGGCTTTTTCTCCTTCTTATCCTTCAGTTTTTTCTTCTTCTTTTTGTTGGGGGAATAATCACTCCCTTCACTCTCGGATTTCTCCTCAATCTCCTCTTCATTGTCTGACATTTCATCATTGCTCCCCTAAAAAGGAAAGCGACACTGGAGAAAGAGCAGGCCCTGTCCCCCCTTCTACTCTCTTCCAATGACCCTCCCAACTAGCACAAAGCAAGTGCTGTCACCAGCAAAAGCCAATACTCCCTCGAATAGCCCTGCCGTTACACTGGGCAAACCAGCACGAAAATCAGATTTGGGAACAGGAAGAAGCACCTGCCCATGGGAGACACAGGCAGAAGGAAAACCTTGGATCATCCGGAACCATTTCTCCAGGGCCACTGTGAGAAGCCTTATCCTCTGCCCCAGGTCCCCATCTGCAAACAGAGCCACATTCCCACTCTCCATCCTAGGAGCACTATAAACACATCTGCTTACACCAGGCAAGCCACGCCTTAAGGAAGCACCGGGAACAAGAAGAGACAGTCATGCCACACAGATAGAACCATGCTGTGGAAAAGCTCATCTAAGCCAAAGTGTACAGGAATGGAGCCTTTATGCTTTTGCCTCAAGACTTGTTCACTGAGGGGGACAAGAAAAGCAATGCTGAGTCACAGCCATGCCGCTGGATGCCAGCTCTGCCTCCACACTGTAACATGCTCCTCTGGAAGTACCCAGTCACTGCAGTACCACAGGGTCCCAGTACTGCCCTGTTCAGCGGCCGTATGAACAGAAAACCAGAGGAGAGCAGGCCAAGGGAGTGAACGTGCGTGTTAAAAACAGCTGTGCAGTAAATCAAATCTGCTAAAAGATCCTAAACAGTCAGGTAGGCAACACTTTAGACTGATATAACACAGGTAACATATAATGTTCTGTCCTGTGTTTGCTTACAGTTTTATGGGAATAAGGTTGCAGACTTCAAGTGCAGCACGAAAGGGTGAGAAACTAAAGGCAAGGGAGAGAACATCTCTGCTCACGTGTAATCTCTAAGCTCACAGACAGATGTGGTGCTCAGCTTTTGCTTTCTTGCTGTTTTGCTTTCCCTCCCAGCTGGACACTCGGTGCTGCAGCAGAGCTGTGTGGCCACAGGAGGATTCCAGCTGCCACACGAGCCAAACAGCCCTGGTGGATGCACAGAGAGGCTGGAAATGGGCACTAAAGCAGAGGAAGTTGATAGGAGGCCATGGGGAATCTCCCGTCTCAGTGACACTCGGCCACAGCAGCCTCAGCAGGAGGGTGAGAAGATGCTGGAAGCCTGCTGAGTGCTTCCGCTGCCCGCAGACCGCAGGGACCGCGCTCAGACAGCGACAGAGCCGGGGCAGGACCATGGACAGCGCCCGCTCAGCACCGCGGACAGCCCCGGCCGCCCGCACCCCTCGGTTGGGCACAGCCCGAGCCCCGGGCTCGGCACGGTTGTAATTTGGCAGGGTAATTGGTTGCCATGGTAACTGCTGCAGTACGGGCTGAAATCCCCACTCTCCGCTCCCTCATCTCCCCACGCCGAGGTTCAAACGGCGGCTTCGCACAGGTTTCACTGGGGTTTCGGCACCAGTGCCCGCCAGCGTCACCGCAAACAGGGTGAGTCCCACTGCCACTGGCGCAGAGGAATTCCCACTCCCGCCCCTCGCTCCAATGGCCACGCCGCATGGCAATCCAGGGCATCAGCCCATCGTGGTGCAGACACTGGCACCGCATCGCAGCTCGTGCCTCACTCCCACCCTCCTCTAGCACGGGGGCAAGGCCATTGACCCCACAAACCTCCTGAGGAGGAGCTCAGGTAAAGGAAGCCCTGCTCAAGGTCCCCCAACCTCTCATCTCCTTGTCCAAACAGCAGCCCGGGTGCTGCTGGGTGCCTCCTAACTGCTTCCCACTGGCTTTGCTGGACAAGGGAACAGTCTCCACAGGCAGGGCCAAGGTCACTTAACGCTGCCCGCAACAGGAATTAAAGCACACCCAACATTCAGCCTGTTGGTTCCTCCCCACCCCAATAAGGCAGCAGTCAGACTCTGCATGAGCTACACAGGCTGCAGGGCTCAGGCAGGCTGGCGCTGCCGGAAAATGAACAGAGGGAAAATTACAACTGGGGGGGTATCTTATCCCCCCCCCCCAACCTTGCAGAAAAGCAGCATAGAAAAACGCATCCAACGATGGACGCAGCACAGGGAGGCAGAGGCCTGAGCCAGCTTTGTGTGCTCTCTGCAGAAAGAGAACATCATCGCCCATCACCATGGCCACCAAGGGAAAAAAACCTCCTCGGGGCCAGGACTCCTGGAAGCGGCTGCAGGTTAACGCCACGCAGGCAGAATGACAGCAGCAAAAGCAGCTCAAGGCACGGCCTCATCTGTTTCCACAGATCCCTCGGGGAGCGGCTGGAGATGAGCATCACTGAGCCCTGCTTTGGCAAGGGAAGGGTGGGGGCACCTCCTGTTGTGTGGGGAGCGACTTCTCCCCAAGCACAGCATCACAGGGAAGGAAAGGGGCTGAGGGACCTCTCTCCACACACTAACTCAGCAGAGCAGCAGCCAGCCCTGCTCCGGCACCACACTGATCCCAACCTTCCAACCAGACAGCGAACCCTGCACAGGCTCCGGAAGGATCCTCCAGGACACACCGCCTTGGCTTTGTTTTCCCATGGAAGACCCAACAGCCCTTCCACATGCCAAATCCTAGAAGCCCCAACACCACCTCCCTTGCAAAACGCACACCCTGGATGAGGGTGGCCAACACCAGCCTCTGCAGAAGCTCCAGTTCCTGCCTCAGCTGCACCCTCAGTGATGTGGTTTGCATCCCACCTTCTTAAAACACCGGACACAGGCACCGCATCGGCACAGGATGTGCCAGAATTGACAGCCCATCCCCAGAGATGACAGCAAGGAGGTGCCACTGCAGCGCGTGCCCAAGGGCCTCAACATACAGGGATGGATGTTACCATCGCTCATGGAGCAGCCTCCACCCCACAGCCAGGGCATCTCCCCATTGCAGCGTTACCTCCTTCTTCCGCCGCTTGATCTTGGCAGCTTTGCCATCCTTCAGCTTCTTGGGTTTCTTTTTCTTCTGCACGACTTGCTCTTCTGCAAAGAACTCCTCCAGTCCTTCCAGCACCCCATCGTCTTCTTCTGGGGACAAAAGGGACAGCTCACACGGCTGGACCGCATGGGGACACCACGTTCATCTTCACACTGGGACAGCAGCTTCAGGCCACGGCGTGGAGCTCCATGGCCTCTCCTGGAGCCCCGCACACCAGGAGCTGACCCAGTGCTGGGCTTTTACCTTTCAGGTCTCCAAGGCCATTAAAGTGGATGCAACGGAAGGTGAACGGAGCAGAGGAAGACCTCACATGGGAGGAGCGGCCATGGTCACATACTGCCCTGCTGTGGCTCCAGGCTCAGGGACCACCATGGCCAGGGCAGAGGTGCCTATTCCAATGTGTGCTCCCACCTTCCCACCACCTCCAAACCCAGCCTGCCCATTCCCGGCCACCCACGGCTGCCTGCAATGCCAACACCAATGGTTCTATGGGGTATTTCCACCCTTACACATCAGCAGCACCCGCAGGGGCTCGCAGACATCTCCCCTCCCTTCTTCGGCTCCAAACCAAGCCCCTGGGGCTCCTCCGAGGGGCTCTGTCCCTCCGGAGAAGCGGCTTCGGACGGGACCCGGCGCCACGGAGGACCCGCATCACCCCGAGGGGGAGCCGCCCTGGCAGCGGAACACACCGCGACCACCGCCCGCTCGGGAGGCGCGGGGATCGCAGGGACAAACCGGAGGGGGAAGCGCAAGGACCGGACAGGCCCCGCCGCCGCCTACCCGAGACATCGTCCTCGTTCTCCGCGTCCTCCGGCAGCTCCCGGCCGGGCGCCGGGCCCCGCATGGCGGGCGGCGGCACCGGCCCCGCGGCCCCTCCGCGCCAAGATGGCTGCGCCGCGCCACGCCCTCCCCGTGACGCACCTCCCCTGGCCACGCCCCCCCCCCCCCCGCCGCCGCCGCCCCTCCCGTCTCCGAAGAGCCCCGAACGGTCCCGAGTCAGCCCGAAAGAGCCGCCGGTGCCGCCGCCGATCGCGGGCAGCGACATCGCTCCCCGCCGTTTATTGCAGGCAAGCTGTAACTGTACAAAAAGGGCCACAACGCGGCTCAATCCTCCTCCTCCTCTTCTTCCTCGTCCTGGTTGATCTGGAAATAACGGAGCTCGTAGCTCTCCTTGCTGTTGGCCACCACGCGCAGCCAGTCACGGAGGTTGTTCTTCTTCAGGTACTTCTTGGTCAGGTACTTCAGGTACCTGCGGGGGAGGAGATGGGTGAACACTGCTGTGTGACCCACACCTCCACAAAGCAGCTGGTTTTAGGAACCACCTAAACCACCACTTTTAGGAACACCAATCCCTTCTCCCATGGGCCTCCACTGGAGCAACGTGTCCCATCGGGCACAGCAAGGCTGCAGCCAGGAAACAACACAGGTAACAGTGCCCCTGCCATATGCAGCCTCAGCCCTTGTAGGCTGTATCCACAGTGCCATACCCTGAACCCACCAGCTCCACACACTGCGGTGAATCACGGCTGAGGGTTGCCAGGACGTGCCGTGTGCGGCACCGACATGCAATGACAACAATGGGTGAAACACGGATGCTTACAGAGCTCCGGCTGCCTCACCGTGCCTCCACGGATGCAGGAAAAAACATGTCTGTTAAGGCCAACCGAAGGAATGGCAGCTAGGAGAAGCTGGTAGAGGGCAGGAGCCCAGCGAGGGCACTGACACGGGAGTGAAGAGCTCGGCTGTAGATCAACCTGAACCCCAGACTCTTCATCTTTCCACTGCACCACTGCCAGTCTCTTCCCCCCAAGGAGCAGTCACCAAACCAAGCGTCACACAGCATTTAACAAGGAAGGCCTGGCATGACTCCGGCACCAAGACACCTCTTCCCCACAAGCCCTGCTGCCAGCCAGGCTCCCCTCTCCACACTGGCAGCCGCAGGACATGGGGCAGCCCCATCACCTCACCTCTTTGAGAAGGGAACCTCCGACGTGACCGTGATCTTGCTCTTGCTCCTCTCAATGGTCACCACGCCCCCGCCCAGGTTCCCTGCTTTGCCATTCACCTTGATCCTTTCCTGCAGGAACTGCTCCTGCAAGAGGCACACGCCACTGAGCCAGGGCTAACCAGCCCCCAACCAGACAAGGCCTCCCCTGCTGCCTCGTGCCTGAGCTTTAGCTTTTTCTTAGAGCTGGGGAACAGACCCACGCTATGCCCAGGGGAAGCGGAGGAAAGCTGCCTCCCTGCAGGCCAGGAAGCTGCGAGCCCATCAGTGCCCCCCACCCCTAACCCAGCCAGCCCACTACAAACCATGAGGTTCTCAAGTCCGAATGCACCAGATGAGCAGGGCAGGGACACATTTCCTGCCTTATAAGGAGAGAGCCAGCCAAGCAGCAGCTGGGCTCAGCTCCTCCGAGGACACCTCAGCCACAGCCGAATTAAATCAGGCTGAAACAGCCCCACCATCGCCCACGGTGTAAGAGAACACTGGCCCCATGACGGATGAGCAGTGCTGCTGTGCCACAGGCAGCGAAGACACTGGCATTTCAACTACAAAGTGTTTAAACACAACCATGAACCCGCAGCCCCCCTGCTCTACCGGGTGCTTCCCAGTGGCGCAGGCTTTTACGCTGCACCGTGGCGAGGGGCAGAAGCAGCGCCGGAGGGGCCGCGCTGGCAGCACACCGACGGGAGCGGAGCCCCACACTCACAAAGTTGGCGGCGTCCATGATGCCGTCCTCCACCGGGTGGGTGCAGTCCAGTGTGAACTTCAGCACCTGCTTCTTTTTTTTGCCACCTTTCGCTGCGGGCTTCTTCTGCAGCGGAGGAAAGAGAGAGCCGTGAAGGATGGGGGAAGGCAATGAGGCACAGGGAGGAGAACGGGCAGCGGGCCGGGCCAGGGGCCACAAGCCCAGGCAGAGGAAACAGGCACGGGCCGGGGGCCAGGCTGGGGGCAACGAGAATGGGCCGAGGGCCGGATGAGGGACAAAGGGAACGGGCCGGGGACCAAACTGGGGGCAACGGGGCCAGGCGAGCCCCGGGTCGGTACCAACGGGGCTGAGCTAGGAGCCAGGCTGGGGCCGAGGGGAAGGGAAACGGGCCAGGGGGCCGGGCCGGGGCAACGGGAGCGGGCCGAGCTCCGGGCCGGTGGCAGCGGACCCGGGCCGTGGCGGAGCGGGCAGAGGGGAAGGCCGGGCGGCCGCACGCAAGCGCTCGGCGCGGTGGGCCCGGCGGAGGCCTAGGCCCAGCTCCACGCGCTGCCCCGGGGCCGGGCGCTGCGGGGCCGGCGGGGCCGGCCCGGGGCAGGAGGCTCGGGGCGGGCGGCGGGGGCGCGGCGGGCCCGGCGCGGGGGTGCCGGGGCAGGGCTGGGGCCGAGGCCCGCGGCCGCCGACACTCACCACGGGCGCCATGGCGGCTGCAGCGCAGGGGCAGAAAGGGAGCGCCGCGCCGCGCGCACGCGCGGAAACACCCGCGGGCGCGCACAGCGCATGCGCCGGCAGCCGGGCCGCGCGCCGAGCCCCCCAGCCGAGCGCTGAGAGCGTCGACGGCGCTTCCGGCCCATCCCACGCGCGCAGCTCCACTGCTCCGGTGAGCAGCTAGTGCTGCCTGGGAGGGGGGGCGGGGCTTAGGGGGGCGGGGCTTCAGGGAGAAGGGGCGTGGCTTATGGAAATGAGAGCGTCCCTTGGAGCACGTCTCTGGTGATGGGCGTGGCTTGTGGGTAAGGGGCGGGGCTTGGGGAATGGCGCGCCTTCCGGGGCTCAGCCCGGCGGGGCCCGATCCTGACCGGAGCATGGGGCGCAGCGGGGGCCCCCGTCAGCCTGCGGGGACCAGGGCCCTGAGCCCCGGGCACTGCCCATGGCAGCACCCCGGGGCGCTGTGCTGCTGGTGGGGTGCCCCAGTGCCTGCGCCCCAAACACCACCCAGCGGGTGCTGCCCACCGCAGAATGCACCGGCCCCGCTTGGAGGCATCCCCAGGCCGCACGGGTGCCCATGTCGCCGTAGGTGCCCATGTCCTCCCAGCGCCGGTGCCACGCAGTCCCGTGCCCCCCACCCCTGCACCCCACTGACAGTCCCTGCCGCAGGCACCGAGGAGCACACAGGGGCTATTTTTGGGCCGTGGCGCAGTGGCGGTGCCAGGGGCCCCACATCACGGGGACGGTGAGGCCCTGCTGCCCCGGCAGCGCTCTCATTCCAGCCGGAGCACGGGGAGCAGCAGCACGGCCGATCCCCCGGCTGCAGACAGGGAGAGGTAAAGCCTTTGCCCAGCCATGGTGCCCCGGTGCTGGGATAGGGACTCCGCAATGTGTGGGGCTGGGCTACGAGGGCAGGGGATGCCCCATTGCGGGGGATGCTCCCTCCTGGGGGTCACCCCCGCCACTATCCTGGGGTATGCTGTGCTGCAGGGGACACCCCATCCCGGGGGATGCTTCTGCTATGGAGACACCCTGTCCTAGGGGACACCCACACCAGGGGATGCTCTTACCCTAGGGTCACCCACATTGGGGGAAACCCCATCCCAGGGGATGCTCCTGACACGGGGACACCCATGCTGGGGTCACCCCACTGCATGGACCAGCGTGTTCAGGGCAGCCTCGTGCCGTGCAGCTCATAACCTAAAAATAGGCACCAGCTCACAGGCCCTGCAGGGAAGGATTTGCCTTTGCCGCGGTGCCGTGTGGGGCTCAGAGGGTGACACAGGGCCCTCTCTCTGCCCCACAGATGTCTGGAGGCATTTTCTCCCCACTGGGGAGCTGCTCGGAGCTGGAGAAGGCCAATTGCCACCCGCTGGTCTGCTTGCTCTGCCATGAGCCCTACCAGCACCCCTGCCTGCTCGACTGCTACCACAACTTCTGTGCCAGCTGCCTGCGGGGCCGCGCCAGCGACGGCCGCCTGCGCTGCCCCCTCTGCGGGTATGGGATGGACCCTGCCATGGGGGGACGCCGGGACCCCCATCGCTGCCCCTGCCCTGCACGGGTGTCCCCATCCCAATCCCCATCCCCACAGGCACCCCTCGGTGGTGAGGGGGGGCACGGGGCTGCCCCCCGTGGACCGGCTCCTGCAGTTCCTGGTGGACAGCTCTGCCGACGGTGAGGAGGATGTGCAATGTGCCAACTGCGACCGGCGCTGCGCCAAGGCGGTGAGGGCAGCGGGGCGGGCAGGGCGGGCAAGGGACCCCCGATGGGGCCGTGCGTGCCAGCAGCATCCCCTCCTGCAGGAGCTGGACACCATGTACTTCTGCAACACGTGCGGGCAGCCCCTGTGCGCGCCGTGCCGCGAGGAGACGCATCGGGCCAAGATGTTCGCTCGCCACGAGATCGTCTCCCTCTCCAAGCGCACCAAAGACATCCACAAGAAGTGCCGTGAGTGCCACGCCACACTGTGCCATGCTGCACCGCGCCAGCCTGCCCTGTGCTGCACCGTGCCGTGCCAGCCTGCCCTGTGCTGCACCGCGCCATGCCAGCCTGCCCAATGGCCCCATCCCTTGCAGCACTGCACGAGGAGCCCTACATCATGTTCTCCACCGAGAAGAAGTCCATGCTCTGCATCAACTGCTTCAGGGACATGCAGGGGTGAGCAGGCCCGGCCCCATGCCCACCCTCATGCCCCATCCTGGTCCATATCCTGACTCCCGTGCCCGCAGGGAGAGCCGTGCGCATTGCATCGACATCGAGACGGCGTACATGCAGGGCTGCCAGCGCCTGGACCAGGCCGTGATGGTGGGCACTGCCAGCGGGTCCGGGGGGGTGAAGCAGGGGGGCACGGTGCTGCCTGCAGTGCCACAGACACCCCATTGCCCCCCGCCAGGCCGTGAAGGAGCTGCAGACATCCACGCGCGAGGCCATCGTCCTCCTCAAGGCCATGATCGAGGAGGTGCGCAACAGCGCCAGCGAGGAGGAGGCAGCCATCAACTCCCTCTTCGGCCGCATGCAGGTGCGGGGCCATGCACCCATGGGTGCCCAATGAGCACGGGCATGGTGGGGTGTCCATGGGACATGGGGTGTCCGTGCCGTTTGCAGGAACAGCTCTCCGAGAGGAAGAAGGCGCTCCTGAAAGCCGTGCAGAGGTGAGGGGCCATGGGCTGAGCATGCTCCTAGGGGTGTCCCTCACCCCCAGCGTGTGTTGGGGTGCCCCGGGGCCGGATGCTCCCTGGTCCCCCATAAAGGCTGGGCCATGCCCTGCTCTGCTGCAGCCAGCACGAGGAGAAGGAGAAGGCGTTCAAGGAGCAGCTCGCCCACCTCGCCTCGCTGCTGCCCACCCTGCAGGTAGGGCCCTGGGGTGGGCAGGAGGCCCCTGTGCCACGGATCGCTGTGATCACACCTCCCTTTGCACAGGTCCATCTGGTGACCTGCTCCGCATTCCTGAGCTCCGCCAACAAAGCCGAGTTCCTGGACCTGGGCTATGTGAGTGGTGGCATCGCCACGGGGCGGGCAGAGCAGCCCATGGCAGCGCCGGGCTCACCACACCGCTGCCTTCCAGCAACTCATGGAGAGGCTGCAGAGGATCGTGAAGCTGCCGCATCGCCTGCGCCCGGCGCAGACCAGCAAGGTAGAGCCCTGCCGTGGCCGAGCCCCTGCCCACGGGCACCGCAGCCACGCTCACCCCGTCTCACCCCCAGATCAACAGCGAGTACCGCGCGGAGTTCGCCCGCTGCCTGGAGCCGCTGCTGATGCTCAGCCCTCGCCGCTCCGTGGTGGGCAGCGCCAGCGGCATCGGCCCCGGCATCACCGGCACCAACATGTGAGGCACTGCGAGCGCATCCTGCGGCGCGCCCCCCGTGCCCTTGAGCCGGTGCCCCGGGCGCGATGGGGACACCGCAGCTGCGCTGACGAACGGCAGGCGCGGGGGCTTCAAGTGACACTTCTGGGAAGCGGGGGGACGGGCAGGGGGGCCCCGGAGCTGCTCCCGCTCCCGCGGCGCCGCGGCCTCCGTGCCCGCCACTATTTTTAATCAGAATTCCAGGGAAGCGCCCGCCCGTTCCTCGCCCGGGATATATTTAGGCCCGTTGATGTCACGGCAGCACCGGCGCTGCCAGGCACAACCAGCCCGAGGGGACAAACAGGCGCTGGCACCCCATGGGGACCGCTCCTTGCCCCTGGCCGGGCTCGGTGCCGTGGGGTGGCTGAGCTCCTGGGGGCTGCACGGTAGGAGCGGTGGCGTGGGGCAGCAGCGATGGGGCGGTGGGAGCACGGGGAGGCTGCGGAATCGGGGGAGAGAGGGGCCGGGAGATACCTGCGATGGCAGAGCGAGCTGCATCCTCCCCTTTAGAAACCAGAGTGTGCCGAGCTCTGCTGCTTTCTGGTCCCAAAGCCACAGGCACTGGGAGAGCAGCCCATGGAAAGCTGACTTTAGGGTGGTAGAAGGCAACCCTGTGGGCTCAAGGGAGGGGTGTGCGGGGCTGCTGTGTCCCCAGGCACACTGGGGGCGAGGGGCTATGGGCTGAGCTGGTGACACAGCCCCCGGCACCTTGCCCTGGCCGCTGCTTTCTTGCAGCACCCCACTGCCACCCTCTCCATGCAGGCTCCCCGGCGGCCAATGCTCCAAGACCCTCATGGTGCCCGGCTGCCCCCCCGACGGCGATAAGATGTCCACGGGCCCCCTGGTGCGGAAGCCGACGATGCACCGGTACATCAGCACCAAGGTCCTGCTGGCCGAGGGGCGCGAGACCCCCTTCGCCGAGCACTGCCGCAACTACGAGAACACCTACCGGGTACGGAGCGCGGGGCGGGCGCGGCGCCACGGGGCAGGACGGTGCCGGTGATGTCGGGGTGATGCCGGCCCCACAGATGCTGCAGACGGAGATCCAGGGCCTGAAGGACCAGGTTCAGGAGCTGCACCGCGACCTCACCAAGCACCACTCGCTCATCAAGACGGAGATCATGAGCGAGATCCTGCAGAAGTCGTTGCAGATGGACGTGCAGATCGCTGCTCACTACTCCGCGGTGGAGATGATGCGCAGCGTCTTCGAGGAGGTACGGCCGGCGCATCCCGGAGCAGGGTCCCTCTGGGCTGTACCACGGTGTTCCACCCGGCTCCCTCTGCCTTCCAGGTCTGGGAAGAGACGTACCAACGGGTGGCCAACGAGCAGGAGATCTATGAAGGTATCAGTGATGCTGCTCCCCTTGTGCCCCCGCTGGGTTGAGGCCATGGCCACAGCAGCTGCTCTCTCCCCAGCCCAGCTCCATGACCTGCTGCAGCTGCGGCAGGAGAACAACTGCCTGACCACCATCACCAAGCAGATCGCGCCCTACGTCCGCTCCATCGCCAAGGTGAAGGAGCGGCTGGAGCCCAGGTGAGGGGCACGGAGGGGTTTGTAGGGCCGGGAGGGGGACACGCACCCATGGCTCACACCCATCCCACCGCAGGCTGCAGGAGCCCCGGGAGCCCAAGGAGGAAACAGCACAGATGCTGCTCAAGATGTGCGACGACAGCGAAGCAGCACCAAGGTGCGTGACCGAAAGCGCTCGGGTGTTGAATCCCCCCCCATCCCTTTCCCAGCCGGACCCTGCCGAGGCACCTTCCCCTCCGCAGGGACCCCTTGCCCGGCGGCAGGGAGGGGGCTCCGGCCAGCGCCGAGGGGGGGTCCCCGAACAGCAAAGATTGCCACAGGGGCCAGCAGAAAAGCGGGGCTGAGAGCGGCGCCCGGACAGAGCCTGCGCCATAGAGCCCAGCACTGAGTGCACGGAGCCACTTTGTGCCATGAGCAAGGGAAGGGCAGCCCGGGCACAGTGCACCAGGAGCCTGCCCTGGGGCACTGTGTTGGCCTGAAGACATCAATGTCTTGATGCTGTCCCTCTTGCGTGTTACAAGGGAAATAAAAGGGCGCAAAGCGCAGGGTCTGCTTGGTTCTGTGGCTCCGGGCACAGCTTGGGGCTGCCATGCAAACATGGGAGGGGAAAACCCCAACCCCTGGTGCAGGACAGAGGCAGGAGCTTGGCCCAGGCTTGGGATAATCCCGTCACCCAGCACCGGAGCAAAACAATCCTGTGCTCTGTGCATCAGCGCTACTGACAGCATCCCAGCGGCGCAGGGGTAGGAGGTGATCTCTTACTGCAGCTCGTCCTGTAGCTTTGGGCACCGTTCCTGTCCCTGCTGAGTTCTGAGCTTCACCCTAAAGTGTTCTGCAAACCCACTGGGGTATAAGCCAGGAAGGGTTCCCGGTTTGCTGGCCCCTGGCCCCTCCAGAGACCCCCAAATAACCACCAGACAGAGCTTGGCAATATTTTCTCTTGGTTTTTATATAAAAAGAAGTCAAAATCAAACCAAAGCATTTCCATCAGCACCCCCCTTTCCTGAGCCATTCCACAGCAACCTCCACCAAGGCACCCTGCAAGCCTCAAGCATGAACTGATGAGCAGCTCGTTTCCATTCCAGCTAGGAAGAATTAACGTAAAACTCAAGAAAACAGTGATCCTCTTTGGTATAGAAGGACAGGGTAAGTTATACCACAAAGCTCGAGGAGGAACCATTTCCAAAATGGTAATGTCTAAAATAGCATTAGCTAGCCAGACTTTATCCCCCTTTGGAGAATTCCCCTAGAAGCAGCTCCTACCGGCGCCGACATCCCAGCTATGGCCCATAAAAGCAGGCAAGGATCTGGAGCTCTAAAGCCCTGGGAAAGCCCAGCAGCCGCCGTCCTTTCCCCACCCAAACCCCGGGGATCCCTGCAGCCCGGCGGCAGCGCGGCAGGAGAGGAAGCAGCGCGATTTGGAAGCAGGAAGAGGGAACGGAGGCGATGGGAACAGCGGCTCCCGAATCCGCAGCAGCAGCCGAGGGAGGAGGGAGCAGGAGCCGATCTCCTGCCACGTTTCAGAAGTGCTCGGAAGGGTTCTCCCTGTGAATGCTGATGCCTGGGATGGAACTGGCCGGTGCCGCTCTGCCGGCTTCCCAGCAGGCGGAGGGCAGGTCCCTGTGCCCGAGGAGCTGGAGCCAGCTCCTGCACTCACCCCAGCAACAGCTTGCGGAATGGGGCCTGTAGAGATTAACGCTGTGCCACCGGCTCGCAAGGTCAGGAAGCTTTAAAATGGGATTATGCCGCAGGAAGGACCTGCTGCCCGGCGCCTTTCCTGCATGGGGAGGGCAGAGCTGTGCCCGGAGGCCTTCCAGTACAATTCAGCAGGCAGGAGGGCTCCGTTCTCTAGGGTCGCTACAGGCTAAGTTATCTGGAAGATCCCTGAATGTGCAACAAAGGACTGATCTCGAGGAGAACGAAGGAGCTTGTGATCATGTATTGACCCGCAGCCCCTCGCCAGCTCCTCCTGGGCAGCCGGGATTCGCCATCAGGCTGCTCCCGGCGCCTGTGCCACGCGTCCTCCCTCGCCCCGCGGCGCCTGGAGCCCAGCGTCCGCTCTGCCAGGCTGGTTTTCACCTGCATTACAGCTCCACTTTGACTCCTTTAATAAAAGGCAGACCCGATGGCACCTTCCTTTTGTACTCCAGGTACTCTTCTCCGAAGAAGTGAATGAGGGTGATCTCCTCCTCCTCGATCCGCTCCCGGAAGAAGCGCCAGGATGCCAGGGCATAGCCCACCACACAGATAGGGTTGCAGAGCAGGACCTGCCAATAGACAGCACCATTGTCACCACCAGAGAAACCAGGGCTGCCACCGTCCCCACACACTGAGCAGTTCACCCTCTGGCCAGGACTCTTAGATGGAGTTTTCTTTGTTGTCCAGCATAGGAATGGTGTGTGGCAGGAGTAAGGTTGAGCCTCAGAGCTCACAGATGCATTTTGGCCCTAGGGGTGCAAGGGAACTCTGAACACCAGCTATAGGCAAGCAGAAGATCACACCCCGAGCTTTCAGTGGTGTTCTGCCTCAAACCCTGGCCTTACCACCCCTGCATATTCCACACATAAAATCAAGGTGATGGGGTCCTCCCAAAGATCACTGCTATGTGCTGGTGGGAGCCAGATCACCCCTGCTGCTGACCACCAGCGGTCTGCATCGCATGTGGGGTGTGGGGCAGCATGAAGAAGGAAAACCCCAGTTATAAAATGAGAGTATCTGAGTGCGCTGTATACGGTACCTGTGTTCCAATACTCCAGTAAAACCATCCCACGTAGGATGGGTGCCGGAACCACCCGTAGACCCCACTGGTCACCAGAGTATGAGTATCTGACTTCTCGTTCTGCACAATGTGGTTGAAGTTGGAGCCGGCCGTGAGCATGGCTGCTTTCCTCAGGCAGTCCCCGAAGATCACCATCAGCAGCCCCACGGTGCTCAGCCAGGTGATCTGCTTCAGCTCTGCAAGGCAACAAGGACGGGTCACAACGTGGCTGCACTGATCACGGTAGAGATGCACGGGGTTGGGTGGGCTTTTCCCCAGATCCCAAAGCACGACAGTGGGTAAACCACAGCCAGTGTTCTGTGTGCTGCCATCCCAACACCAAACCAAACAGAAGCAGGAGCTCCTGGCACGGAGTCACCCCAACAGAGTCTGTACGACCTAAAGGGAGCATGGCTCTCCAGTGTGGAGTCAAGATGTGCTCAATCTGGGTACGGGGAGCTCTGCAGCTGTTATGAAGCAGGGAAGGAGAACATCTCCCCTCTCGCAGGCAATAGGAAGCACTGCAGATTGACCAAGGTTTTGTTGATCTGAATTTATTCCAGGTCAGACGAAGGCACCCAGATATAACTGGAGCATTGCTCTCTGTGCCACTGAAGCAGCTCGAAGCGTGCGGGTGGAAAACCCACCACACGGCAAAGACAGCCTTACACGTGAGAGCACAGGGCCGCTCCCTGTGCCCCCCCCAGGGCCAAAACTGGCTTTCAGCACAGAGAGATCAAGGCTGCAGCAAATCCCTGCCCTGCTCTCAGCAGGGCTCAGCCAGGCAGGGCTCCTGTCGCTACCAGGCACACGGGTCCGTGCAGGCGGCGGGGGGGAGCCTGGAGGGCCACAGGGACCGACCTGGGAACAGGATCTTCTCCAGCGTGAACTCCACCCAGGAGGAGAGGGCGGCCAGGTTGTACTCGAAGCTGTGGTTGAGCAGGAAGGAGTCCAGCGAGAGGCTGCGGGGGTTGTTGATGGCCGTCACCAGGTACTCGGAGTAGTGGAACAGCGACAGGGAGCACATGTACCTGCGGCGAGCAAGCAGGCAGCGCGGTGCCGGGCCCCGCACGGCCGCGCCGGGCCCCGCCGCCGCTCTGCCCGCCCCTTACCAGCCGAAGTGCCGCCAGGCGGAGCGGCCGGCGCTCAGCAGCAGCCCGCAGCCGAAGGCGAAGCCCAGGAAGCAGGCCCGGACGGCGATCTGCGGGCACAGCGGAGGAGGAGGGAGAAAGGGACGGAGGGGAAGCCCCGCTGCCCCCCTCCCCAGCTCCTCTGCCCCCTCCCCACCCCCGCTGCCCCCTCCCCAGCTCCTCTGCCCCCCTCCCCAGCCCCTCTGCCCCCCCCCGCCCCGCTGCCCCCTCCCCACCCCCGCTGCCCCCTCCCCACCCCCGCTGCCCCCCCCCAGCCCCGCTGCCCCCCTCCCCAGCCCCTCTGCCCCCCCTCTGCCCCTCTGCCCCCCCCTCCCCAGCCCCTCTGCCCCCCCGCCCCGGGCCCCCCGCACCTTGTAGAGCGGCCGCGGGTAGAGCAGCAGCAGCGCGGCGTTGACCCCCGCGCCGTGCAGCGCTATGGCCATGCGGCCCCGCAGCCCCGGCGAGCCCAGCAGCGCGGCGGGGGAGCCCAGCGCCGCGGGCAGCGCCGACACCGACGCGCCCAGCAGGAACGCGGCCAGGCTGGCGCGGGCCTCCCGGCCCAGCCGGCCCCGCCACCCCGCCGCCGCCGCCATCATGGCGGCGCCCGCTCCGCCCCGCCGTCGCCTGGGAAACGGGGCCCCGCCCCGCGCATGCGCAGTGGGTGCCCGGGGCCGGGGCGGGGCTTGCTGCGGGCATGGCCGCCGGTCGGCACCGGGCAGGGCCGCCCGGGCTGCACCCCAGTCCCGGGCCTCAAAGCATCACCGGGCTCCGAGCGCCCCCGGGTGGCTGCAGCGCTGCGGTGCCTCTGCCGGTTCCCTTTAAACCAGGCAGATTTCCGCCTGGTCCCGGAGGAGCCAGCTTCGGGACACCCGGGGAAGCAGCACGGTGCGTTGGAAGAAAGCTCCAATTGCTGCTTCTCAACCCAAAACCCCCCACGGAACACCCATTCGATTCCGGTCAGCAACAACAGACTTTATTTATGCCACAGGATTCCTTAAATAAGTTAGATGATGTGCACAGAGAAACTACCTAGAGATGTCAACGAAACGGTCCCAGACATTCCATACGACCCCGGGGCGCGTTCCTCGTCCCAAGGATCGTACGTCATAAGCTTTGGTTCAGGATGTACGGGCACGTTTAACACAGCAATCACACGGACTCGTGGCCTCGCACGTCCCTCGCACCACCACGCGCCTCCATCTCGCTCCGGCACGGGGAAAAGGGACCTTCTCTGGTGGGATTCAACAGCAGAACAGCTCCAGAGGTGAACGGCGAGCGATGGGAAGGGCTCCCGGGGCGCGCTGAAGCCACCTAAAGCACAAGGTCTACGGCGCTAAACCGATGAGCGGCGAAGCAGCGGCACGGCCGCGGTGGCTCCGGCGGCAGGCAAAGGGCGCGAGGCCCGGCGCGGACACGACACGAACAGGAACCGTGGCGGCGGGGCGGGATGGGTCACTGCAGGGCAGCCTGCTGCAGCTGCGCCTGCCGCTTGGCCTTGGTCTGCAGGTACCTGCCCTTGCCTTCCTCGAAGCGCCGCTTCTCGTCCTCCGTCTCCGTCTGAGGGGCGACAGAAAGAGAGCAAAGGCACCGGCGTGAGCTGCCTCGTGGCCACGCAGCACCACCGCTGTCGTGGGAAGCCCCATGCTCTGCACACCGCGTGTTGTGACAGGCACCGCGCTCCTACGCGGAGCAGGAGGAGACCTGCACGGGAGAAGTCTTCATGAACAGCCCCCAGCGCCGCGCCAAAGCCCGGCTGGGATCGGGAGAGCTAAAAAATAGGCTGGAGTGGGGACACCACGGGGAGAGGAGCCCCATTGCTGAGCAGGCTCCCCTCCTGTGTGTGGCACGGGAAGCTGCAGAGCCTGCGCGGTGCCTGTCCTCACCCGTGGGAAAGGAAAAACTCTGGCAAGTTTCATAGGAAATGGGTGTAAAAATAGCAAAAGCAAACCCAACCAACCCTGAGGCTCCTTCACACATATTTTTGTGCTGAATAATTCAAGGGAAGAGGATTTGTGGGGCAGAACTGGCTGGGCTCTGGCCCGGCGCAGCAGGAGCAGGGCTGGCCCCGCTGGCTCGCAGCCCGGTGCAGAGAGCTCTTACCAGCAGCTGCGGGACGGGCAGGGGCTTCCCCTCCTTGCTCAAGGAGACGTAGGTGAAGAAAGCACTGACGGCTCGGTACCGCTCCCGAGCCTCGTCCACGAACGGGTCCGCATCCACAAAGACCTCGATTTCCATGGATTTATTGCTTGTGAAGGTCATGCGCCCCGAAATGGTGATGACGCTGCCTGCGAAGCACAGAGGGGAAGGTCAGGCAGGAGGGCTCTGCTTCTGCTCAGGGGAAGGGAGCAAGGGGGCCCCTGGGCTTTATGCTTAAGCCTTGAGCTGAGCTTTTCTGCGTAAGGACAAGCCTAACGGGGAACAATTTCTCTGCCGGTGTGAGCACCCAAGGGAGCTGGGATGTGGCACTGCGGGAGAGCAAAGTGCCCACCGCCGCCCTGGTACCTTTCTTGATCTTCTCATGGAAGTTGATGGCATCCACGGAGGCAGTGACGATGTTGGTCTTGCAGTGACGGGCGGCCACAATCCCGGCGACCTCGTCCATGAGCTTCATGGTGACACCTGGGGGGGAACAGAAGGCTCTGTCTCAGGGAAGCCGATGGGTTCTTTGAGGAAACCTCATCTTTCCAAGGCAAGAGCAGTCACACAAACTTCCTGCTTGGAAAAAGCTCCCAGACGTTGTTTGTTTGCTTCTGAAAGGACACGGCTGGGTGAAGAGCAGCATCCAGCATCATCCCGGCCCTTGGCAAATGCGCCTCTCCCTGGCTCACACCGCACACCCTGCCCAGGCCATGGGTGCTGCCAGCCAAGAGGAAACTGGGCAGTGCCAGCCAAGAGGAAACTGCTCCAGCAAATCGCAGTCCCTGTGCATGGGTGTTCATGGTCCTGGACTTGTAACTTAAGAGACGGTGACAAAACTGTAGGATTCACGGTTTGAGCACCCATTTTGGGGGCCTTTTTTCAGCGTTGAAAAAGACAAAGCTTTTGTCTCAGCTGAAGCAAAGCCGAACTTTACAGAGGGTGGAAGTGCCTTCCCGCCTCCCGAAAACACAGAGACAACAAAGTCACTCTCAGACCATGCTTCTGCTCCAGGGACAAGCCAGGGCAGCCACTGGAGGGGGCAGCGCTCACTCACCTCCATGCACGAAGCCCAGCAGCGTGCAGTCGGATGGTCCCACCAGATGGATCAGGCTGGACTGGCTGTAGCCAACGGTGTGCGGCTCTGGGTGGGGAAAGAGAGCAAAGCTGAGGTCAGAGCTGCTTGGTCAGCACCCGTCTGGCCCCATCTTCAACCGTCTGAAGGAAGAAAACATGGAATTAGCTTGTGTGAAGCTGAAGCATGTTTAAACCAGTGTTTAAATGGGAGCTGGCAAGTTCCAAGAGCAGACTATTTACCATCTGATGGGCTGCCACCTCCCTCCGAGGCCCACCACCAGTCTTATTGCAGCTCAGCTCTTTTCTTCTTTCAAATAGTCCGTGGCTGTATGCTTTCCCTCCTCCCCAAACCTGCTGCTTAGTGGCATCTCCAAAGAGCCATGTTTCCCCCTTGGCATAGCCCCCCAGCCCTGGCACACGCGGGTGACATCTGACTTGCCACTAAATCCATCCGACAGAGATCACACTGACTGCCAGCAGAGGAAAACTGCTCTCAGTGCCTGCATCTTCTGTCTAGTGAGAGATGCTGAAGGTGCTTAGTGCAGGAAAACCAGCGGCGCTGCGGAGCCTTACCTTTCGTCTGCCTGTCTGTGAGCAGGGAGAACAGAGGGGAAAAAGCATTTGAGCAACTTTCATTCCACATCACCCCCCCTCCCCGATGATCCCCACACGCCACCACCTCTGCCCAAGGATCCGTGTTCTGGAAGAGGGCATCCCACCCACCAACCCAGCAGGGTCACAGCCCACCCAGCTCCCCTCCCACACTCCCATCCCCGATGCACTGTTTCAGAGCACAGGCGCAGCCGCATGCGCCCAGGGATGGCTGGACTTGCCTCAGGGACCAGTTCATCCTCCCAGCACAGGCCGTGCACCGCCTGCGGTACCTGGATTGATGATGGGGAAGATCACATCTCCATTTCTCTGCTTAGTTTCCAGCCGATCCAGCTTTTGCTCCTCATAACGCTTCTTCCCCTCCTCTTCCTGCTCCTTTCTTGCATACTGGAAGGAAAAGCTGGTAAGAACTCACATCCTGGGGTTGGAAAAGCCACCGGCACTGCCGGGAGTGCCAATGGGGCCAGGTTAGCTCCTGTTTTCTGTGACCAACACAAGCTGTCCTACCTGGATGGGGGGAACCTCAACGACCTTGTTCACGTTCTTCAGGGACAGCGGCACATACCACAGCGTCGCCTTGTTTGTCACCTTCTTTGCCCCTGGAGGAGAGGTGGCAAAGGGTGACTGTGCCAACACCAGCAGCGCTTCTACCACCGGCACTGCCGTGGTACGGGGCTAGCCATACCCTGGCGATGCCACTGGCACTGGGCAGGCCCCTGCCCTGCTGGGCTCTGGCTCGGAGCGGATGTGACAGTGCGCTTTTGGGAAGGCGTCCTGGCAATTTGAGCCGGTTGCCACAGCAACAGCAGGAAAAGGGCCTTGTTCAGACCAAAGGCCTCCAGGAGCTGCAAATTAGGCAGGAGGAGCCCGCAGGGATTCACTGTTCTTCCCTAAAAGCCATCAACGGAGCTGCAGTCCCCAGGGACCACCCTGGCTGCCCCTTCCCTGCACCACAGCCCTCTCAACAAGCACACAGCATCCCCCTCTGCCCGATGCTGCCGGAGGACGGGATCACCACCGCGAGCTCTCGGCTCATCACTGTTATTCCCGGAGCTCTGGGACAGAGCGCCCGGCAGCCACTCACCTGTTAGAATGTTTTCGGACATGACGTTGACCTGGACCTCCACCGAGTGCCGGGAGGTGTAGGTGATCTCAGCGCTGACATTGGCCACCTCACCGATGCACACCGGGGACAGGAAGTCCGTCCGCTCCACCCGCGCCAGCGCGGCCACGCAGGGCTCCTGCGGATGTGGGACAGCGAGCGTAGGACCGCAGCCGTGCCGCTGGGGCCGGCCCGCGCCGCATGTGGCTCCGGCGTTTCAACCTCCGCCTTATCAGCCCATGGCCATGTTTCCTTCCCCGCCCATAACTGACACCAGGCTGCTACCGACTTGCCCTTCATGGCAGTTAAAGTATTACCAGCAGCATTGTTTCTGCTCGTAAAACAATTTCAGTGGGATGATCCTGGAAACCAGGGCCGTGCTCCAGCGGCAGCCGTGGTTTGCACTCAGGAGCAAGTGCTTCCAGTGCAGGGGAAGGGCCCCAGACCCCTGAGACACAGCAGGGGGGTCAGAGAGTCACCGAGCCAGAGCCCGGCACCGACTCACCCCATCCTGGGAGTTGCAGTGGCGGGTGCTGATGATGGCTCCCGCCTCCTCGATCATCTTCAGGATGATTCCCCCATGGACATTCCCAGCGAAGTTGGCATCATCCGGTCGCATGATCCTGCCAGGGGAGAGACATGAGAGCTCACACCCCGCTGCCGTGCCCCTGACCAGGGTCAGCCACCCACAGGCACTGCCATGGCCCTACCGGATGAGCTGCTGGGCCATCTCACCACGCTGATGCCAGCAATGTCACCGGCACTGCCTACACGTGGCTTCCTGTGAGCGGCAGCGGAAACTGCCCTAAATTACTGCTGGGAGTGAAGGAAGCATCGCTCCTGTGCCAGGGGCAGCCAGCTCAGCCAGGACAACAGCATCCCAGCAGCAGCAGCTTTTGCCAGTATCAAATAATCAAGCAAAGGAGGAAAGGAGAGACACGATGATAATGGGGCAATGGCTGTGTGTGGGCCTAGACAAGACCCACGCCTTGGCAAGAGGGAGCCGCAGCAGGAAAAGGCAGAAAAACCGGGACACACCCTGCCCAGCTCACACGCAATGGGGCGAGAGAGCAGCGCTGCTTCGCTGTGCCTGATGCAGGCAGCATCACCCGCACAGGCAGTGATGCTGGTGCCGGCAGCGTGGACCAGCGCAGGCAGTGATGCTGGCGCCGGCAGCAGCGCAGGCGATGATGCTGATGCCGGCAGCGTGACCAGCGCAGGCCGGATTCAGGCAGCACCGCCGGTAGCATCCCGCTATCAGAGGCCGGCCCCGCCCGCAGCACCCCCAGCCCAGCCCTGCCGGGCCCTCCCGGTGCCCCGGGGCCGTACCTGGAGACCTGGATGGCGGCCGGGCCCGGGCCCGCGGCCCCCCGCTCCGACATGGCGGCACCGGCGCCCCGCCCGCAACGGCGCTGCGGCAGCACCGCGCCCGGCCGCGCCCCGCCCGGCTGGGGACACGCCCACCGCGAAGCCCCATTGGCCAACAGCGCCTGGCCACGCCCCCGAGCCGGCAGGGTGGGCGGGGCCAGCCGGAGAGGCGCGGGGCGGAGCGCCGGTGATGACCGGCCGGGAGTGTCCCGTGGGGCTGTGGCCCCGGGGCATGGATGGGGATGGACGGAGCGGGCTGGCAAGGACGGAGGGGCCGGGAGTTCCGGGGGAAAAGGGGTGTCCCGGAGGTATCACCCTATGGAACAGGGCAACGGCAGCGCCCGACGGGCACATAGCGCTCCACCGCCCCGGTACCGGTTGCGGTACCGCCCTTATGGGTCGGCGGGGCGGGACGGGAGGGGCGTCCTCGTCGCTGTCCGCGGTACTGAACGCGCGGCGCTGCCGCTGTCCGCGGTGCTGATGCGGGGCCGTCCCAGCCCGCCCGCACTGCTCGTAACCGGTAATCGCCATCGCTGCCCGTCGTCGGTCCCCGCGGTGCCGGCTCCTCCCGGGCAGGACGAGGCAGCTCATCCCGGCCAGCGTCCTTCCGCTCCCCCCAGTGCTGCCGGGTCAGCAGGCACACGTCCGGGCGGCGGAGGGAGACACTCGTGGGGGAGGAGGGGAGCAGCTCCCCAGTGCCGTGGAGGGCAGCGGCGACAACCGGGCACTGGCCGCTCTTAAGGTCCCCGGGCCGGTCCCGGTCCCAGCTGCAGCGCAGCAAAACGCGACCGCTCTGGGCAGCGGGCGGAGAGCTCCGGGCAGCGGGCAGCCGTCGGGCGGGGCGGGCGGAGGGGCGGCCCCGGGCAAGGAGGAGGAGGAGGTGGAGCCGGCGGGGCCGGGGGGCGGCGGGGCTGGAGCGCCGCGCAGTGCCAAGCGGCGGCCGGGGCCGGCGGGGCCCGCTCCGGTGCCGTCGGGGCCGGGATGGCGCTGGAGCGGGCGCTGCTGGCGGCCCGTCAGGGAGACGTGGAGGCGCTCCGGGGGCTGCGGGCGGCCGGGCTGCTGCGGCCGGGGCTGCGGGACGCGCTGGGCGCCTCCCCCGCGCACCACGCTGCCCGCGCCGGCCGCCTCGCCTGCCTCCGCTTCCTGGCGGCTGAGGCCGCTCTGCGGGGGGACGCGCGGGCCCGCAACGGGGCCACACCGGCCCACGACGCCGCCGCCACCGGCAACCTGGCCTGTCTGCAGTGGCTGCTCACGCAGGGGGGCTGCGGCGTGCAGGTGCGAGCGGGGCGCGGCGGGGGGCGGCGGGGGGACACCGGCTGCGAGGGGAACCGGGACGATTTTTCCGGCCCCTCCTGGGCGGGGCGGAGGGGGGGTCACGGCCAGCACCGGGCCCGGAGAGCATCCGGTGCCCCGGCGGGGCTGAGCCCCGAGGGACGCACGGGGCCTCCCTCCCGGGGTTACACAACGGCGGGACCGGGGCGGTAAGCGGCTTGTCCGGGGCCGGCCGAGAGCTAAGGGCATGTGACGGGCAGGAGGAAGAGGAGGTGGCAGAGGGGCCGGGGATTAGAGGGGGAAGGACGGGGTCAGCACGCTTGGGCAGGCTCCGGCTGGCGGCACAACGGGGTTCTGCGGTGCGCTCCCACAGGCCGGGGCTGCCCCACACCGGCGGAACACGGGGACTTTGCCCACCCCTTGCTGGTTGCGGGTGCAGACCCCACTGGACAGCCAGCACGCTTGCGCCATGGTCCTGTCCTTGCGTGGCCAGGATCTCCACCCCAGCCAGCCCACCCTGCTGGAGCCAGCTCCTCTGGGTGATGCCCAGCGGCCCCTCACACGCTGCCTTGCCGAGGGGCTCAGGTCCCGGGTGCCAAAAGCCACCCCGCTTCCTCCCGTAGGATACAGACAACTCCGGTGCCACCATCCTACACCTGGCAGCCCGTTTCGGTCACCACGAGGTGATCGAGTGGCTCCTCCGCTTCGGAGGCAGCGACCCCACAGCAGCCACCAACACGGGAGCGCTGCCCATCCACTACGCCGCGGCCAAAGGGGATTTCCCTTCCCTGCGACTCCTCTTGGGACACTGCCCCAGGTAACGGCCCCCGCTGCCAGCAGAAAGGGGCAAGCAGGGGCGCGGGTCCCCACTGCTGCCCCATCCCTCCCTCCGGCCGCCGGGCAAGGAGCCAGCCCCGGGGACAAACACCGCATCACGCAGCTCCAAGGGCAACGCAGCGTTATCAGCGCAGGCAGCCAGCCTCACCTTCTTTATGGCCCTGAGAGAAAGGGCGAGGAGGAGAGCGGGGAGCGCTGGCAGAAATAGTGCTGCCGGCCGCGGTGCTGCTGCTCGGGGCGATAACACAGCCGCCTTTGTCCGCGCGTTATGTAAATGGATTGGGCTGCTCGCCGGGAGAGGCCGCTCCCCGTGCCGGAGCCGACCTTTCCGCCCGCCCGGTGCCGCGGGCATCGCCGGACGCGAATCGTCCTCCCCGCTTCGCCTCCCGACGGTGCCCCCCGGGTACGCGGCAGAGCAGCCCCCCGGGCACAGGGTGCCAAGCCTGGCCGCGGGGCCACGGCGGGGATTAGGTGGCCCCTAATCCAATTTGCTGCTGCGGTGGGCAGAGGCCGATAGAAATAACCCCCAGCCCCGGCGGCCACGCCGCTGCCCCACACCATGCCCAGCAGGCTGAAAGGATGCAGATGCAAGGGGGACACGCGGCACCCCCACATCCACAGGGTCCCAAGTATGCAAGAGATGAACTGGGGCTCGGGACCCCTCTGTCCTGGGGCCCACGATATCAGCCCCCCATCCTTCCCACCAGGCAGACACCGCTGCAGGGGCTCTTTATCCCCATGGCACTCACCAGCACCACCACAGCCTCCCCAGCCCCAGCCCCGGCTCTTTATCCCCTTCCGCAGGTGTGTCAGCTCAGTCCCGGCACCTGGGCGGGGGGGAATTAACCCCCCACGGCCCACAGCCCAGCCCCAGCCCAACCACAGCTCCTGCTCGGTGCCCGCTGCATTGGCCCCGGTGAGCGCGGCGCTGGCGTTGGCTTTCACGCTTCTTGCCGGGGCTGCTCTGCAGCCGTTGACGCCTTCCCCCTGAATTATTTAGGGCTGGCCCCGCTCCCGGCCCCGCGCCCGCCCGGAGGCTCCGTTACAGCCACGAAATCCAATCCCCGGGAGCCGCGGTGGGATGCTGGCACTTCCAGCCCACCTCAGCACCGGCCTGTAGGAGCCCCGGCAGCCGGTGGCCCCAGTGTGGGGTCGAGGCCATCTGGCAAAGCAGTTTACCAGCACTTGTCCAAGAGGCTTAACCCCTTCCCGATTAGTGGGAAACGGCAGCCAGGGGCTGAAGGCTGAACGCGTGCCCCATAGCTCCCTGTACCTCAGCCCAGCCTCCATCACCCCAGCTCTGGCCCTTGCTTGTGCCAGCCCGGTGCTGTGGCACGGCAGGAAGGCAGCGCTGGCCACAGCCCGTCTCACAGTTACAGGGATCAATTATTAAGGGCCCACGATCACTGCGATAGCAGAGCAGAGTATTTATTGCTCTTCCTCTTTTAAATATTCAACAGGGGTTTTATGGGGCGCTTAACAAAACAGCTTCCTGCACGGCAGGGACGAGGGATGGGGGGGATGCAGAATATGGGTGGGTGGGATGCAGGGTTGCAGGATACAGGCTGTGCGGTTTGGGATGTGCAGTTCAGGACTGGGAGCAGAGGGGGGATGCTGGTGCCGGTCAGTGTGGTTTGGGTCAGTGTGGTGTGGGTCAGCCTTTCCCTGCCAGCTGCCCCGCAGCCGGTGCTGCCTAAGCTGCTTATTTAAGAACAGGGCTAAATTGCAGTGTCCAAAAAGAGCCGGAGGAAGGAGCTTAGCCTAAGCAGGCTGATTAACTTAGTGACCTCCCGCCGCAGTGGCCACCACTGTGTGGGGACCCAGTGCGGAGCTGTGGGGTGGGTTGTTCCCAATCCATGCTGCCTGGACCCAGCCAGCATCCCCTCTGTGCTCCTGCGTGTCCCTGTGTCCCACGTATCCCCATGTCCCTGTGTCCCACATGGCCCCTGCACCCTGTACCCCTGGTCCCACTGCAGTGGCCATGGGTGACAGGCCCTGTGCCCCGCTTGCAGCACTCTGAGTGCCCAGACCAAGACGGGGGCCACCCCGCTGTACCTCGCCTGCCAGGAGGGCCACCTGGAGATCATCCAGTACCTGGTGCAGGACTGCGGGGCTGATCCCCACACACGTGCCCACGATGGCATGACCCCGCTGCACGCTGCCGCACAGATGGGCCATAACACCGTCATCGTCTGGCTGGTAAGAGCCGGGCGCCGTGGGGTGATAGAGCACAACGGCAGGGCCTGCGGTGCTCAGCACCGGTGCTCGACCCAACACCACACAGATGAGCTTCACGACGGTGAGCCTGTCGGAGCGGGACGCCGAGGGCGCCACGGCCATGCACTTCGCCGCCAGCCGTGGCCATGCCAAAGTGCTGAGCTGGCTGCTGCTGCACGGTGGGGAGATCACCGCGGACGGCTGGGGCGGAACACCGCTGCACGACGCTGCCGAGAATGGCGAGCTGGAGGTGGGTGCTGGTGACCGGCACGGTGCCGGAGCGGGTAGAGGAGGGGGAGCCACCATCCAGCCCCACCACGTGCCCCCACTCTCCCCAGTGCTGCCAGATCCTGGTGGTGAACGGCACCGACCTCAGCATCCGCGACCAGGACGGCTACACGGCAGCCGACCTCGCCGACTACAATGGCCACAGCCACTGCGCGCAGTACCTGCGCACCGTGGAGAACATGGTACGGGGGTGCCCTGGGGCTGAGCACATGGGGAGCGCCGTTGCTCCCATCCTGTGCCTGACCCCGCGGCTGTGCCGGCAGAGCGTGGAGCACCGCGTGCTGTCGCGGGACCCCTCGGCGGATGGGGAGTGCCGGCAGCCGGACTCGGGCATGTCCTCACCCAACACCACGGCGTCGGCACCCCAGGCGCGCTTCGAGGTGGGCTCCCCCACCAGCACCCTCTCCAACTACGACTCCTGCCACTCCAGCCAGTCCAGCACCGGCGACAAGAGGGGCGGCCCCCCGGGGGCCCCCGCCTCCCGTGAGTGCGGGGCCGTGGGGCGCAGGGCGGGGGGCACGGGGCCAGCCCCCCCTGACCCCCTGCCCTGCGCAGGGGTGCCCGAGCCGGCGCTGGCGGACATGCAGGCGTACATGGACATGCTGGACCCCGAGACGCGGCCGCGGGGACGGGGGCCCGCAGGGGAGGGTCCCCCCCCGCCTCCGCCCCCCACATTCCCCCCACCACCGCCACCACCCCCCGGGTACCCCGCGCCCGCCCCCCCCGCCGCACCCCACACCGCAGACATCTACGTGCGGGCCAAGAACAACCTGCGGCACGTGGAGAGCCAGGCGCTGCGCCGAGAGGTACGGCCGCTGCTGGCCACACAGCTCAGGGGCCGTGCCACCGGGCAGCCGTGCCCATGGGGTGCCATCAGCTCCCGATGGCACCGGGAGGGGACATTGCCCATTGAGGCCACGTGCCCGCGATGCTGGTACACACGGGGTGCCCAGCGATGCCCCAGCACGGCACTGGGGGCCCCACTCCACCACGGTGCCAGGCTGGCGGCACCGTGCAGCCGCGCCCATGCGGCCCGGGCGATGCCGCCGGCACCGTGCTGGGTGTGCGCAGCCGCGCAGGCTGCAACCCGAGCGGCCGGCTCCGGTGTCCCGGTGCTGCGGGTGTCGGGTGGCACAGCCGGTGCTGCCAGCAGCTGAGAGCGCTCAGCCGGGTGGGCACAGGTAAGAGGGGTGCAGCCCCCCAGGGCTGGGGGAGCAATGGGGTGCGGGGGGCTTGGGGGTGTCCTGACCCCCACCCATGGCTCTTGGCACCCCACCAGTGGCAGGAACCTGGTGCGTAGCCATGGCCAGGGTGCTGGCATAGCCCAACGCTATCGGGGACAGGGGCATATGGGGCAGGGGGCTCAGCAGAGAGCTGTGTAGGCTCAGGACCCTGTTGTACCCATTGTGCAAGGCCCTTGCTCAGCATTTAATGAGTGGCCCCAACCGCGGCTGCCCTCGGGAGATGCCAGCCCGGTGCCGGAGCGGCACAGGCACCCCATGCAATGGGGCTGGGCAGTGCAGACCCCACACCAAACCGGTGCTGGGGCTGTCACGGCAGGAGCCAGGCTTGGCACCGTGCCCGTGGCACCCAGAGCAGGAAGCGCTGCAATGGCGCTTGTTGACTTGGTGCTGGTGGCGAGCGCCGTGCGAGTGCCGCGGGCGGAGATGGCGCATGGGGAAATGCAAATAGCAGGGCCCCTGGCACGGGGCACGGGGCCCCGCTGCCGCCGCAGCACCATAAACCATGGAGCGGGCACAGCCCCTGCAGCACAGCCCTGCAGCAAAGCCGCTGCGGTATGTGCCGGGGTGAGCCGGGGCTGCGCCGCCTGAGCGCCCTGTTCAGAGGGAGGTTTGGCTGCAGGCCCTGGCCCCACAGGGGATTAGCTCCCGATAATCCACAGGGCTGGGGCTTGGCGCTCCTGTTCCCACAGGGTTATCCCAGGGGAGGCTCCTGGGCACAGGCTGGGGTGGGGGTCGCAATGCCAGGCACTGAGGGTGCGTGTTGCCAGTCTGGCACCCAGCCCCCGGTTGCAGCCTTGTGCCAAGGGGACCCCGGGGACACGCGCCTGCCATCGCCCCAGCCTGGCATGTGCCCCATGGCCCCACTGTGCCATGGCTCTGCCCCACGGCCGTGCCCGTGTTTAAGCCGCGCTCCTCATTGCAGTTGGCATCACGCGAGAGCAGCCCCGAGGGCCTGCGCAGGGTGGACTCCAGCCGGCGGTCGAGGAACTTTGGCAAGCAGCCAAGCACCGGTGACTACTACAAGCACCTGGGGCACGGTGCAGCCGAGCAGCCCGGCGCCCGGCGGATGGCGCACAGCGAGGAGGTGAGAGCGGGGCCCTGTGCCGCAAGCCTGCGCGTGGCTCAGCACCACCGACACCACGCGATGCCTGCCCCTGTTCTCCTCCAGGCATCGCCCATCTCAGCGGACACCATGCGCAATGGGGAAAGCAAGCCCGGTGCCGAGATGCCGCCACCACCGCCACCACCACCGCTGCCCGATGCCACCTGCCCCACAGCTCCACCGCCACCGCCGATGGCCGAGACCCCCGCCGGCGCGCGCCGCTCGTCCTCCTCCACGGGAAGTAAGTGGCAGGGATCCCGGGCAGCGATCCCGGGCACCGTCCCATCGGCTGCACCGCGGCACCAGCACATCTCCTCCTGCGGCACCGCGGCCGCGCAGCTCCTGACGGCCTCTCTGTCCTTCTCTCCTCCGGTGTCGGCGCGGGGGCCCCCCTGCCCGCCCGCCCCTGCCTGCTCTCACTGCTGGCCGCTTCTCTTCTCTCTTGTCTCGCGGTGGCCAAATCCTTCCTCTGCCGCGTGCCCCGCGCCGCCTCTCTGCTTCTCCCCCTAGGAGGAAAGGCGCTCAGGCAGATGAAGAGTAAGTACCGCAGCCCTGCGCACCTCCCTGCTCTGGGGTGCCAGAGCGGCCAACCTGGCGCCATCCCTTGCCAGAGCCATGCGGCATCGATGACCAATGGGGCCGGCAACTGCCGGCAGCACCGGGGCCTGCTGAGCCCTCGCCACGGCATCGCCAGGAGATGCCATGTGGCTCCGAGCGACGGCGCGGGGCTGCCGAAGCCGCCGGGCAGGGCTGGCAGTGCTGGGGCCCTGCACACAGAGAGCCTTTGTTCGCGCTCAGCCGGCCGGCGTGACCCCGCCACGTGAGCTCCGGCCGCTCCCCCGTGCTTTATTAGCGCCGGCTCCCGGGGCCGCGGGGTCTCTGTGGCGCTGGATGGCAGCGCCCGCAGCACCCGCAGCCCTCCGAGCGGGGCGAGCCGCGGGCACCGGGGAGGGGGCTCTGCCTTGGCACAGCACCATGGGCCGCTAGGGACCCGCTCATGGCTGGCACGGACGGTGGGTGCGCGCGGGGTGTGGGCATTGCCGGCGGTGCTGCTGTGCTCGGGTGCTGTGCAGCCCTTGGGGATGGTGCAGGGCCGGAGCAGGGTGCTGGTGCGTTGGTGCTGGGGGCTGTAGGGTGTCCAGTTCCTCGGTGAAGCAGCACGGGTCTGTTCTAACGTGCTGGACTAGCCATGGACCGGTCCCTCCACAGGCAGGTCACTGCTCTTGCAGTGCAGGGGGGGATGAGGGATGCTGCTCTGATGGGGCTCTCAGGGGGTCCCAGTTGTGGGGGGGCAATCAGCCAACCACCCCTGTGCCCTGCCAGTCTGCAGTGCACCCAGGGCAGCAGGGGCTGCCGGCAGCGGGGCTCTTATTGCCCACCCTGCCTCTCACCAGGCACCAAGTCCTTCAACATGATGTCCCCCACCGGTGACAACTCGGAGCTGCTGGCTGAGATCAAGGCTGGGAAGAGCCTCAAGCCGACACCACAGAGCAAAGGTTTCACCACCGTCTTCTCCGGCAGCGGCCAGGCAGGGGCCAACGTAGGTGGTGGTGATGACAGGGGTGCTGGTGGTGCGGTACGGCTGGGCGGGCACCTACCACTGCGCTCTGTTTCTCCACAGGCAGAGTCGCCGGTGTCCTCCCCATCACCCACCAGGACACCCACCCCTCCGGCCACCCCTGAGGCCACCGGGCCACCGCCCTGCCTGGCAGGCAGCTCACCGGAGCCGGTGCTCAATGGGAGCTCGCCGGTGCCGGCGGCAGGCGCTGGGGCAGCGGTGGAGGCGGAGGCGCTGGTGCCGAGCCACGATGAGCAGGGCCGGCCCATTCCCGAGTGGAAGCGGCAGGTGATGGTGCGCAAGCTGCAGCTCCGCATGCAGGAGGAAGAGGAGCAGCGCCGCAAGGTAAGGGGGGCCCTGAGTGCCGGGGTGGCGAGCATGGCGCGGGCACGGCCCAGCACCTGCGGGCCTGGTGTCACGGTGTGCGTGGCATCACCTCCAGCTCCAAGGCAGGGACCACCTTACCCGCATTGCAGGGGCATCGCGCCCCGGGGTGGCGGTGCCATGAGGCGCACGTGGCGCAGCCTCAAGAGCCCCTTTGCCCTCTCTCCCGCCGCAGCCCGGGAGCCGCTCGCCCCCCCCGTGCCGGCACGGGCCGCCGGGAGCCGCGGGGCAGCCGATGCGGGAGGAGGATGTGCGGCACGTGGAGCGGCGGCTGGGGAGCCTGCGGGTGATGCGGGAGGCGCAGCCGGGGCCGCCGCTGCCCGGGCAGCTGGAGCAGGAGCTGGTGCCGCTCCTGCCGCGCCGCACGGCCCCGGCGCCCCGGGGTGCGCCCGCCCGTCAGGATGGGCCCGTTTGCGGGCTTGGGGCGGGGAGCAGCCCCGGCACCCCGCACGATGCCCAGCGCGAGATCCGCGGCTGCGGTGTGTCCGTCCGCAGCCTCAAGGCCAACTACGAGGGGCCGGGGGGGGGCCCCGCGCCCCTTCCCAGGGTCACCAAGCGCAAGCGCTCGCAGCCCCCCGGCAGCACCCGCCGGCCCGTCCTGGAGGAGGAGTACGGGGCCGAGGCGCGCAAGGAACGCGCCATCCGCCTCTTCCTGGAGCACTGGAGGAAGCGGGTGCTGGCGGCGGTGCCCGGCGAGGAGCGGCTGCAGTGGCCGGGGGGGCGGCGGCGGGCGGCGGGGCGGCTGCTGGCGCGCTGGAGGAGCATCGCCCGCCGTGTGCCGGGCCGGCAGCTCCGGCGGCTGAGCCGCGCCACGGCGCTGTACTGGCCCCAGCACTTCCTGCCCCACGTCGGCGGCTCGCCCGTGCCCCACGACAGCCTCCCCCTCGACCTCTTCATGCTGGGCTACTTCCAGCTGCTGGAGATGCCGCTGAGCCCCGAGGAGCGGCGCTTCCGCCACCTCCTCTGCTACGAGATGTTCGACCGCCTGGGCAGCCACAGCTGGCACCGCGTGCGGCGCTTCCACCGCGCCGCGCTGGAGCGGGTCGAGGCCGGTCACCGCTGCTGGTGCGACGGCTTTGAGGACCTGGTGCACGAGTTCTTTGGGGACAGCCCCGCCACGGCGGCACCGAGCCCGCCGCAGCCCCGCGCCGTGCCCGCACCGCAAGGGGAAGGGGCCGCAGCGCCGGCACCAGTGCCGGAGCTGGGCGAGTTCAGCGAGGAGGATGTCTGTCGCTTCATCGACCGCAGCTTCTCCTTCTGGAAGGAGAAGGAGGTGGAGATGTCCGACACCTGAGCCCTGCGGCATGCGGGGCGGCACGGGGCTGGCTGCGAGCGGATGCCGGCGGCGGCAGGACCCGGTGCTTGGGTTCAGCCCAGCGGAGGGCTCGGTGCTGGCCTGCGCTGGGCGCAGGCGGAGGTTGCGGTGTGCCGCTTGCTGTGGTGCTGTGTTGTGCGGGGACGCAGCGCCGGGGCTGCGCTCCCCTCGGGAGTGGTGTTTGCGGTGCCGGGGCGGTGTGAGCCCCCGCGTGTCAGTGCAATAAAGCTGTGGTGTGCTGCGAAGGGCTGGCCACGCCGCGCACTCCTTCCTCCTCCCCGCGCTGGCAAAGGCCGATAGCGAGGGGCAGCGTCGATGAGCCGGGTGCCGTGCGCCGGGTGATGCTGCTGCCCCGTGGTGCCGATGGTGAGGGTGGGCTGCCGGCAGTGCCGGTAACACGGGTGTCTGTTGCAGGAGCAGGAGGAGGAGGCGCGCCTGGCCAGCATGCCGGCCTGGAGGAGGGACATCCTGCGCAAGAAGCTGGAGGAGGAGAGGTGAGCCGGGGCCGGGGGATGCAGCACGGGGTAGCTGCACCCACAGCTCCGCTAACCCTGCTCTTCCCTTTGCCTTCGCAGAGAGCAGAAACGGTGAGTGCCACAAGCCCCTTCCCTGGGCGGGCAGGCGGGCACGGTGGCTGCGGCGGCTCTGGTGACCGTGGCACCCCGTGCCCTCCGCTGCCGAGCAGGAAAGAGCAGGAGAAGCTGAAGCGGGAGGAGGAGGAGAAGGAGAAGGAGCAGTCGGAAAAGCTAAGGACTCTCGGGTACGATGAGACAAAGCTGGCACCCTGGCAGCGGCAGATCATCCTCAAGAAGGGGGACATAGCCAAGCACTAGCCACGCCATGCCGTGCCCTGGCTCTTCGTGGTGGGAGGAGGCCAGCAGGTCCCACCATGGACCAGGACGCCCTCGGCACCCTCCTCCCGCCGCGGACGGCTCCATAGCCCGACCCGGAGGAGCCCCTGCTGCCATCCATAGCCCCGTCCCGCTGCCACCAGCCCACAGCCACCCCGTGCTGCCCTGTGCACAGCGAGCTGCCGTGGCACAGGGCACCTGGCTCCTTGTGTGCCGCCCGGCACGACCACGGCGCCGGGGTTGGCTGCGCTGCCGGCTCCCCGCTGGCACCGCTCGCTGCTGCGGCTGCAGCATCTTCGGCTCCAGTCCTGCCCCTCCCACCTCCGGAGCTGCTCCAGGCCGGCTCCCGGCTCCCCTCGCCCCGGCCCGCTGCCTTCCCAGCCATTAAACCGATAAACCCCGCCAGCAGTGCCCCGCGCCTTCCTGGGGCTGCCCACGCCACCCCCTGCCCGCACCGCGCTGCCCGTGGCCCTCAGCAGCATCACCCGCGGTGATGACCCTGACCGGAGGATGGAGAACGTGCCACTTTATTGGGGGGGGGGGGGCACTTGCCGCCAGCTGCGGGCGGCCTCGAGAACTATCCCATAGGCTCAAAGGGGCTCGGTGCCCGCTCATCCCGCGAGGGGCCGGGCAGCGGGTGTGCGGGGCGCGGGGTCCCCTCTGGCCCCGTGAGCAGGGGGATATAAATAGGGGGGGCCGGCGGGCAGGAAGGGGACATAAAACTGACATAAAATGTCTACACGGCATAAGTAACAATACTTAGGGGTACGGCTCTGCTGAGGCACCTCTCTCTGATGGGGCGCAGCACCAGGGGTCAGGGTCCCATTGACAGGTTCCGGCGCAGCGCCTCGGCACAGCCGGCCAGCTCCATGCGCTCCAGCGCGGCGAAGATGCGGTCGAGCGTAGCGCTGGTCTGCTGGCACCAGCGCTTCAGCATCTCGTACTGCTGGTCGCGGATGTGGGCCACCTCCAGCTCCACCAGCTCAATCTCTGCCTCCCGCAGCTCCAGCACCCGCATGAACTCCTTCCAGCGCCGCACCGGCACCGCGTCGATGACGGCGTAGAGCTGGCTGCCCTGCAGCAGGGCACCGCGGGGCTCCGGGGGGGCAGAGGGCTCCAGCTCGCCGGGCTGTCCCCGCAGTAGTGCTTCGCATATGGGGCTCTGCCTTGCCACACTGCTGGCATGCTCCAGCACTGGTGGGGAGCGTGGTTGGGTCCAGCACTGGCTGTCCCACCCCTGGTCACTGACCTGGCACTGTGGCGTGGCCACAGGGCCAGGTATCAGGCTGAGGGGGCTGCCTGCTGGGGTGTTGTGCCGGAGACGCTTCCTCTTGTGGTAGATACCGAGGGCACCCAGGAAGAGGGGGCCGGTGAGTGCCAGCAGGATGTACTCCAGCCCTGAGCCTGCAAGGAGGAGCAGGAGCATCACTGTCAGCCAGCCGGTGCAGTGTCCCCTGCGCCATCCCCACCCTGGCCCTGCCAAACCCACACCTTGGCCACTGCTGGCGCCGCACACCCGCTGGCACTCCTTGCCGCACGTCTCCGGGATGCTCCTGCAAGGAGAGGGGAGCCATAGGCACTGTGCTGCGCCGTGCACACCATGGGAGGGTCAGCACTTACGTGTGGCACGGCCGGCACTCGCTGTCCTCGGCGTAGAAGTTGGGTTTGCAGTCACCGCAGACGGTGTCCTGCGCCTCCGAGCCTGGGGAGAGGGTGGGTGTCAGGGCCAGAAGCGGCAGTGCCAGCGGGAGCATGGCACAGCCTCAGGGCACTCACAGGGCCGCTGGACGAGCCGCCCGGTGCAGGGCTTGCACTGCTGGCACGAGAAATCACTGCAGGCACTGTTGAGGCACTGGCGGAAGCGGCCCGGCTCGCAGCCGCAGACGACGTTGTTGGTGGCCGAGCAGTTGGTCAGCACGGTCTGGAAAGCTGCAGGAAACAGGCAGTGAGCGGCACGGCATGGCACAGCGCCATGCAGCATGGCACAGCATGGCACAGCGCGGCACAGCACAGCACCGGCTCACTTTGGTGGTCGCACTCATAGCAAGCCTGGCACTTGGTGAGGGTGTTGGGCTGGGTGAGGAAGGTGCCGGCGGGACAGGAGGCACAGACGGTGTCGTTGCCACTGCTGGAGCAGGGGGTGAGCAGGAACATCCCTGTGGGGACAATGGGGTGACAAGGACCGTGACCGCGCAGGGCCGCAGCCCCGGTGTGCCACAGCCGTGCTGTGCTGGCCAGGCAGCTCTCACCTGCAGGACACTGGGTGCAGCACTGGTGAGCTTCCTCGACCCAGTTCATGCCGAGGGGGCAGCGGGGTTTGGTGATGCGCCTCTGCAGCCGCACCAGCACCCGCTGCCCCCACGGCAGGGCGCAGTCCCGGCAACCTGGGGGCTGCGATTCACTTGCTGCGAGCCACAGCGCTGCCAGGATCACCTGTGGGCAGGGAGAGGGCCGGGATTCAGGGAATCGAGGCGCCTTGGCTGATAGAGCCAGAGCCGAGCCTGCCGGGCGCTGTTCCGTGCCGGGCGGGACGGCTGCAGCCCCGTGCCCCGCAGCAGCGCGGGTGTGGGGCCGGGAATGCCCCGCAGCATCCCCTGCGCTCAGCCTTCCCCCGCTTCCTGCGGGCCCCGCGGGGCACGCACCCCGCAGGGGCCATCGCATCGCCGCTGTGCATGGAGGCTGCGGCCGGGTGCCCCCCGACGAGCTCCAGCGGTGCTGGGGGCCGGTAGGAGCGGGGCCGGATGCTCAGCACGGGGGTTAACGCTGACGTTCCTGGGGTTTATCTCCCCGCAGAGGAGGCGATTTCCTCCCGCGGAGGAAGCCGTGCCTGGCTCACTCTCACCCCGATGCTATCGCGCCTCGTACGTGCGTCCAAAGTAGGTCACGGCTCCCCCGCCCCGGGGCACCGGCGCTGCAGGCAGGGGAGCCCCGGCTGGGGGCCAGGGGGTGTCCGCGCCAGCGCCCCCAGTGCTGGGGCCAGGGAATTCCTCGCCGGGGGCTGGATTTCCCAGCTCCGATGGCACCGATTGCGGCAGCTGAATCATCCCAGCGAGAGCAGCAGAGGGGCAGGAGGGCTGCTGGGTTACAGTAAATACGTGGCTCATTCCCCATCGCCTCCGTTCATTCTCTGGTGAGCTTTGATGGTGGCAGACGTCAAGCAAAAGGAAAATGGGCAGAAAACCAGGGCTGAGCTGCCCCAGGCAGAGGCCACTTTCTCAATGGAGTCGCAGAAGAGCTGCTCCTGTCGTGTGTTTAATTGTTTTTCATGCCCAAATGGTGCCTGGGAGGTGGGTGACACTCCGCTGGCCAAGCTGCCAGCCACCAGAGACCGGTTTGTGGTGGAAGGGACCTTAAAGCTCATCCAGCTCCAACCCCTGCCACGGGCAGGGACCCCTTCCACTAGAGCAGGGTGCTCCAAGCCCCTGTGTCCAACCTGGCCTTGAGCACTGCCAGGGATGGGGCAGCCACAGCTTCTCTGGGCACCCTGTGCCAGCGCCTCACCCCTTTTCATCCTCCCACCCCTTTTCGGCTTCACACTCCCTTGCCCCAGAGCACCGGCTGCTGCACCCAGGGGAGCCGCAGTGAGGGTGATGAAGGGGTGCCCTTGCCAGCACCCCCCGTGCTGGGGGCGAGGGGTGGGCTCGGGGCCAGGGGATTCCTTGCCGGGGGCAGGATTTCCCAGTGCCGGTGGCCCCGATTGCTGCGGCTGAATCATTTTCCATTAAACCCACTGGCAGACTGAGAGCCGCGCACGCTGCAGCGCTGCAGGCACGTCGAGGCGGCTGCCGAGGCCCCGGCTGCCATCGGCACCTCTGAGTCACCACCGGAGCTCCGACGTTCCCGAGGGGGCCCTGCCGAGCGCAGATGCTGCCGCATTCCCAGGCACGGGAGCGGGTGCCCGGAGGCAGGGGCTGTTGCAGGCACAGGAGCCACCACCATATCCTGTGCCGCTCAAACACCATCCCTCTGCCCATAACGCGGCCCTGGTGCAGCCTCCGCTCCTGGTGCCTGTGTGCCAGCACCAGCCCTGGCTGCCGGCACAGGCAGCCCCTATGGCTGTGTCCTCCCTGCAGCCTTGTGTCCAAAGCCACCGCTCCCGTGGCTGTGCCTGCCATCTGCGTGGGCAAGGCAGACCCCAGTGCCAGGCCATGCAGCAAGCACTTGGCACACTCAGCGCTGCGCTCGTCCGATACCCGCCCTGCCCTACATCACCCCAAGCTGTGCCATGGGCCGGGCACGGCTGCACTCACCCAGCCTGCGCCCGGGCAGCAGCGCTTCATCCTTGCAGGTGACGCGGTTGGGTCATGCCGGGCAGCGAGCGCGGTGCAGGGGGTGCAGCGGGGTGTCGGGGCAGCTCAGCGCCCGCGCAGGGGGCCCCAGCACCCCATGGCCGCCGCCAGCAGCGCGCAGGGAGTGAGCGCCAGCCCTCCCCACGCAGGCTTTTACCGCGGCCGCGCAGGAGGAAATGCTTTTTTGGAAACACGGCCAAGGGGTGCGAAACCACCTGACGGCAGCGCCGGGGGTGGGAGGGACCTGCCCGCCCCGGCACAGGCCCCCGTCACCCTTCCTGCTGGCACAGGCCCAGTGTTGCCGGGGAGGGGGCCCAGGGCAGCAGTGCTGACCCTCGCCACAGGGCTCCATCCCTACCATGAGGCTGGAGCTGCGCCGTGTACCCACCGCGGTGCTGCAGCTGCATGGTGCCACCGGGGCCAAGGGAGAGGCGAGGCGGAGCGAGCGTGCACCAGCTGGGTTTATTGCTTGGCCCGGATACGGCGCGTGACACGGGACAGCAGCCATTGCTCCGGCCACCGCCGCGGCTTCCACGCTCCGGTCCCAGGCGCTGCCACCCGCTGCCATCATCCCAACCCCATAGGGCAAACCTCGGTCCACAGCCATCCCCTCCTGCCCCAGCCTCCTCCATGCGCGCCCTCGGCACCGTGCCCCCGGCGCCACAACCCTCTCAGCACCTTCCCCGCTCACCACCACCAACGTCATCACCCCCTCCTCGCCCCCCACCTCTGATGCACCATGGGGCAGCTGAGCCCCAACCAACAACCCTCATCCCTGCGGACGAGGGTTTGGCATGAGCCATGCCCCTGCGCCCGGGAGGCGCAGGCAGCCCCGTGCCACCGTGCCCAGGCTATGTCCTTCCTGAGGGGGCTGATCTGCATCCCCATCCGTGTCCCCACTGGCGTGACCTCCCATCGCCCGGCCTCAGCGTCACACTCCGGTTGGAAGCGGGAGCAGCTCCTCGGCGCAGCCGTACATCCATCCCCACCGCTCCAGCGGCTCTCAGACCTCCCTGCAAGACAGGGAGAGATGCCCTCAGTGCTGGCACCCTGGCACCGGGGAGCAACAGAGCATCCTCCAGCAGCCACATACGAGGCTGTCAGCGTGGAGTTGAGCAGCAGCGTGGTCCGGATCCGGTAGAGCTGCGCCAGCGTCAGCTTGCGGTGCTGTGCTGACTGCGGGTCCGAGAGGGTCCGGCGGGCAGCAGGCAGGGGGTTGTGACCGAGCTCCCTCGGAAGGGACATCGGGCGCTCTGCCGGCTCCTCTGGCTCCGAGAGCTCCGAGGTGGAGCTGCCGCTGCTGCCGGGGGCAGCTGGGGGGCTGGCGGCTTGGTGCGGGGTAGTCCGGGGGGGCCCAGGGCACAGGTCAGAGAGGCTGCGGCTCTGGCTGAGGGGGGCCGGGGGCCCGGGGCGCAGGAGCTGGGGCAGGTTGGCCTCCGACTTGGACTTGAGCACCCTGGTGGGGCAGGGCAGGAGCTGCACCGGGGTCTGGCGGCGCAGGCGGGGTGAGGGGGGCCGTGGGGCTGGGGGGGCAGCGTGGGGCTCGCGCCCCTCCTCGGGCTGCTGGCCGAAGTCCCGCAGGGAGGTGGGCGAGAGCGTGCCATAGGCGCTGTCGATGGAGGACGAGCGGCAGCCACTGCCCGGGGAGGCCGTGCCGTGGGGCAGGGGGACAGGAAGGGCACCCGCAGGCAGCTCCCTGGGGGGGGTCTCGGAGGACGTGGGGGTCCCGGCGCTGATGGAGGTGCTGGTGCTGATGGAGGAGCCGTCTGAGGCTGAGCTGAAGGGCCCCGTGTCCCAGTCCGGGGAGGAGAGCGCATCACCGCCGTCCGTGGCCACCACGGCGAGGGTCTCGGTGGAGCCGTCGGATGGGCTGTAAGGGAGAAGGTGGTGAGGAGGGGGCTGTGCTGGGCTGGGGGTCGCGGGGTCCTCCCCCTGCCTCCTACCAGCGCTGCGAGTCGGGGCTGGCGCTGCCGCGGCGCAGGATGGTTGGGGAGCTGGCAGCCGAGGCATCGCTGTCCCCATCCTCCTCCTCCTGCTCCTCCAGGCGCCGGCGCTGCCGCAGCCGCTGCAGCAGGTTCTGGGGACACGGAGGCATCAAGGGAGGCTCGGGGCGGCCGCAGGACCCCCGCCCGCCCTCCTCGCCCCTCACCTGGGCGTTGCGCACCGCCTCGACCCAGCCGCGGCACAGGGACTGCCCGCTGGCCTGGAACGTGTAGGCAGCCACGGCGCTCCCCAGCTCGTTCAGGTAGATGAGGAGGAAGGAGCCTGTGGGCAAGGCGCATCAGCAGTGCCCAGGGACCCCCCCCTCGCTGCCCCCATCACCCCCGGTGCTGCTCACCCGGGTCCCTGAGCTCGCGGCACACGACCTTGTCCACCAGCAAGGGCTGCCGGACCACCTTGGTGCGCTCAGCCTTCTTGAGGGGCTTGGTGATGAGGAAGAGGTCGGTGAAGAGGAAGCAGTAGACGTCCATCTGGGGAGGGGAGAACGGGGCTGTGGGTGCCGGCCGGGGCGAGCGGGCAGGGGCCGGTCTCCCCGTCCCCCTTGTCCTCACCTTGCTGTCTTTACCTTCCCGCATCCGCAGGCTGCCCTCGAGCAGGAGCTGCCGCGTGTCCTCCGGGGACGTGCCGGGGATGGGGGCCGTCAGGTCCAGCCTCAGGAACTCCTTCAGCAGCTGCCGGGATCCCCGGTGTCAGCGGTGGCGTGGGGTAGCATGGCATGGCAGAGGGTGGCATGACAAGGCATGGCATAGGGTGGCACAGCATATGGCACAGGGTGGCGTTAGGTCACAAGGGGTTACAAGACACTGGGTGACGTGTTACGGCGTGGCAGCTTTGCCGTGCCCAACCTACCTTGTCCACCTCATCCGTGCTGCCCTCCACCACCTCATAGGCATCAATGCGGCTGAGGATGGCGGCCAGGCGCTGCCGCTCCTGCCGCTGGCGCATCCGTGAGTTGACGTCGTTGATGAAGCGCTCCACGGAGCCAATCTGTGCCCGGGTGGTGGTAGGGTCAAAGGAGGGGGGACACCCCACAGCACACCCCACACCACCCCGGGTCCACATCCCCTTACCATGGCGGTGATGGCATCGCGGGCACGTGGGTCATCCGTCTTCTTCAGCACAGACTTGAGGAGCAGCGGGTACTTGGTGAGGCGCTGGTGGGGTTTCACCAGCATGTCGCTCAGCTTCAGGCGGCTGCACTGCTCGTGCTTCTCGGCCCACTGTGGCACGCAGGAGTCAGACCCACACCGGTACCCCACACCGGCCCCTGCCCGCTCCCCTTACCGTCACATAGGCGCGGAAGAGCTCGCTATCCCGCAGCAGCGTCCGCATGTACTCCATGCAGCCCTCCTCCTCCATGCAGTACCGCACGTAGGGCTTGAAGAGGGACCCGAACTGGGGAGCGCAGCGGGGTCACCGCAGGGCACAGCATGGCACAGCCCCACCGCGGCATGGTGTCCCCCCACTCACCGCCTTGAAGCCGTCGAGGAAGTCGACAGGGTCAAGCAGCGCCCCGGTCCTGCGCGCCTTGGCCAGCACCGGGGCCATGACGCCGCGCCACAGCTCCCGGTGCAGCCGGATGATCTCCCCGATGTTGCTGAAGAGCCGCTCGGCGTCCACCTGTAGTGAGGCCGCGGCTGCGTGGGGATGGCACCTCACCCTGCCGCGGCCAACCGCGGTCCCAGCCCCGACCTGGGCATCCCCATCCCTGCAGCCCCATCCCTCACCTCGCAGAGCAGCCCCGACTCCTGCAGGTTCAGCAGGCAGCAGAGGAAGAGCTGCAGGGACAGAGAGGGAGCCGGTGGGGTGCAGCCGCAGCCCCGGCCCCCCGCCGCGGCCCGGCCATCACCATCACTCACGTCGGTGATGACTTTGAGCTTGCGGATGTAGGTGGCCTCGGTGTGCAGCAGCTCCCAGATGGCTTCCTGCTGGTGGCACTGCCGGCGCGACAGGGCCTGCGGGGCTGAGCGTCAGCGCCATGTCGGTGGTGGGGCAGCGCCGCCGCGGCCCCCCCGGTGCCCCCCGGCCCTACCTCCGCGCCATGGATGATCTGCTGCCAACTGTCCTCCAGCGCCAGCCCGGCCTCGTCCCCGTCCTCCTCCCAGGAGTCGCGGTCGAAGCGGAGCTGCGGCGGCAGCTTGGGCAGCCCGAAGGTGCCGTAGGCGTGCAGCCGGCTCGCCAACTGCTCCAGCTTCTCACTCTCCTGGCCGAGAGCAGGGGGCACAGCAACCAGTGCCCGTGTGCCACGGACCCCTCACCCTGCCCCGCGGAGCTCCAGCGCCCCTGGAGGGACCCATCCCCGCGCTCCCTCCTCATGCCCACGTCCCACCTACCCGCCCGAAGGAGCCGGCGCTGGTGCCGGAGCCGAAGAAGCCGCTGAAGCGGCTGGCGGCGCGGTTCTTCCAGGTATCGGTGCCATTGGCAGGCAGGGAGCCACCGGCGTGCGGGGACGGCTCGGGGCTGGGGATGCTGCTGTCCCCCAGGAACTCCGTCATGTTCTTCCTCCGCCGGCCCGGAGCCTGCAGTGGGGACACAGCCGGTGTCCCCGTGGTCAGCGCCCGGCACCGTGCCCAGCGCGATGCCTCAAGCAGGGCTGACCGTGAGCACCCACGGGGCAGGCAGGCACCCAGAGGGCACCCCCGGCCACGGTCCCCTGCCCGCACTGACCTGCCTACCTGCATCCCGGGGGCGCAGGGCCCCGGGTGCTGCCCGGCGGAGCCCAGCTGGTCAGGGGCAAGTGGCGCAGGGGCTCAGGGCATCCCACGGGATGCAGGAGCCCCTCCGAGCCGCCCAGCCCCGCTCCCAGCCCGGACGGTGGAGCCGGACCCGGGCAGGCTCCTCCGAAACAAAAGGAGGTGGGGCCAGTGCCGAAAAACCGATTTCCCCCTCGGCAGATAAGCTAACCAGAGCCAAACAATTCACCGGCCGACATCAAAGCCCCCGGCTGGCCGCGGGAGCTGGGTTACGGCCAAGCAGCTCCTGCCGCCCCGGCACCGCTGCACCGGCCTCCTCCTCTATCCCTGCGATGCGGCTGCTGCCATCATCCCGGCACAAAGGGCAGCAAAGTGGGGCTCCCCCCCGCCGCCAAGCCAAGGTCACGGCCATGCTGCTGCCACCGCCGCCGGCACAGCCGCACGCCCTGCCACGTCCAGCGTGGCCCCATCCCTGTCACTCACCGTGCTGCCGTGTCCGCAGAAGCCCCGGCTGCTGCCTGCCCCATGGTCCCCGTGTGGCTCAGCTCCTGGCTGCCCCCAGGAAGGCTGAAAGCCCTGCATCCATGGCTGGTTGCCCACTGGCCCCCTCGCCCCACTGGGGCCGTGCTTGTCCTGCAGCCAGGCATTGTAGTGCTGGACACGGGAGGCCACCAGCCCTGGCCACACGGCCAGTGTGGAACGCTCTGGGGCTGTCAGAGTGGGGCCAAGCACCGCGTCCCCACTGCAGCCTGCTCCCACGGGGAGTGGCGGCCAGCCCAGCCCCACGCCTTATCTGGGGCCAGGGTCCATGGGGCAGGACCGAGCTGTGCTCAGCAGTTGTCAGGGGCCGTGATGAGAGCAGGACCAGCAGCCAGGGCGAGCCTTGTACCAGGGCGGCACAGAGTGGCTGCCATCGCCAAGGGGCTCCTGTTTGCTCCGGTGCCAGCCTGTACATGGCACAGCCACAGGGCTGGTGCTGCCGGCTGAGCTGCCACACCTAGCACAGAGCACTGCCCATGCACAGCCACCATGGCACAGCCAGGAGCCAAGCTGGCTCCTGGGGGCTCCAGGAGGTCTTCAGTGACACCACGCAAGGCTATACAGGAGACACCATCCCTATGTAATCCTATGTATCCTATCTCCCCAGCCAGGATGGCTACACGGGGGTTGCATGCTCTGCCACCCCCTCCCCAAGTCCTCCCCTCCGTGGCTGTCCCCAGCACTCACCACGCTGTCAGCGCCCTCCCGTTGTCCTGGCACCGTGCTGGCAGGGTGCACGATGGGCAGAGCGGCCAACCTGGCTTCCTGCACTGCCTGCTCCACCTTCAGCTCATCCCCGGGCTTGGCTGCGGGAGCAGGGGGTGGTCAGGGCCCCGCGGCACAGCCGAGCCCCCCGCCGGGCCCCGGCGCACCTCTCACGCGCAGGTAGTGCCCCCCGAAGCGGAACGCCTCGAAGTGGAGCGAGAGCGGCGTGTGCGACTGCTCCAGGTACACGTCCACCCTGCCCGGCTCGATCGCCTTCCTCTCCAAGACCGGCAGCAGCACCTCCCTGCAGGGACAGGAGCCCCGTGTCCATCTATCCCTGCACCGCTCCCTGCAGCCCCATCCCCAACGCGCTCACCCCAGGGATTTCTTCTTTGCGGCCGGCACGATCTCTGCCTCGACGTTGATGCTGAGGTCAAACTTGAGGGTGAAGCACTCCTTGCTGGGGTCCTAGGGGAGGCAGCATCACTCACACATGTGGCCCCCCTGCCTGCGGAGCACCCCAGGGAGAGGGGCCGGTGCCTTACGTCCGTGTGCCGGCGCCGAGCCTTCTTCTTGGGCAGCTTCAGCGCTGAGCTCCTCTGCTCCCTGTGGGCACAGGGCAGACAGGGTGACAGGGGCAGGGTGGGTTGGGGACATGGAGGGGACACGCAGGGCCCGGGGCTCACCCTCTGCTATCGGCGGGTCCCTCCTCCTCCTCCTCCACATCAGAGGCAGGGCTGGTGCGTGGTGGGCATGAGCGTGTTGACATATTGCGGGCCAGGATGGAGCCTGCAAACGGGCACTGGGATGGGCTGTGCCAGCACCGCAGCCCTGTGCTGGCCCCGGCTGCTTCCCACTCGGAGCCCTGCACCGTGCCGGCCCCAAGCGCATCCCGCTGGGATGTGGAGCCGGTGCCCAGCTCACCTGGCGGGGGCAGGTCAAAGCGGATGTGTCCATCGCAGTGCATGGCGCCGTGCAGGCGGCCGTCGCAGAGCTCACACAGGCTGAGGGGGCCGCCGCAGCTCAGCCGCCGGCACTCCGCATGGTGACACACCTGCGGGCACACGCTCGGCTCAGGCGCAGCCCGAGCAGCAGCACCACGGGCAGCGGGGACCCCCCCTCCCATCCCAGCTGGTGCTGGCTCATGGGCAACACCGAGGCCAGAGCGGGCACCACGAACAGGGTACGGGAGGTTCTGCGCCGTCGAGCGCCCTCCCTGCTCCACCGCACGGAGCCGGGCGCCGGGGAACGCGGCCCATGCCCAAGCACGGAGGTGACAGCCGGGGGCCAGGCACCTGCGCCTGTGCCTCCCGCACCTCCCGGTGCCCGCAGCCGCCCCTCGGCGCTGACGGGAGCCGCGGCCCTGCGGCAGGACGGAGGAAGCGGGTGTCTGCCGCAGAACAATGCTCGAGCCCGGCGCGTTTCCTCCCATTGTGTGCTGGCCGCGGCCGCGGCCCCGGCCCCGCCGGGCATTCACAGCGGGTTATTTTTAACCCCCCCGGCGGGGCCCCCAGCGCCGTGCAGGGCCCGTGACCCCCGCGCAGCGCCCGCCCCAACGGGGGCTCCAGAGCCGCGCTCCGATGCCCGCGGGGCCGGCGGCCTCTCCGCAGCACCGCCCGTGTGTTGCGGTGTCACCGGGGGACCCCCATCGCTGCGCGGGGTGCGCGGGGCTGCGGGGGGGAGCCAGCCCTGCCCCGGCTCGCCTGCGGCGCTGCGCTGCTGCGGCGAGGAAGCGCCAGGAGCTGCAGCCACCGCCGCTTCCTGCCCCCCTTCCTCGGGCGCTGCTGAGGTCAGAGCTGAAGCGCTCCCCGAGGGGCCACCAGCCCCCTCCAGTGCACCCAGCACCAACAGCGCCCAGCAACGGCCTACTATGGGCCACAAGGCAGCTCCCCCCCATCAGCCCTGCCCCACACTGCTGGCCCCGGCAACGCTTCTCTCCCCCCATGTGCCCCAGGCCATCCCCATCGTGGCCATTGTGGCGACTGCAACATGGAGAGCATGGCCATGGGCTCCAGGCAGTGACCACTTGCTTGGTGGGCACTCCCAGGGCCTTCGGCAGCTGCCCTGGAGTGAAGGGGATGCGATGCAGGACAAGCCCCCACCCCAGCCAGGACCCCTCGCCCCACGCTACCTTCTGGTCACCATCAGGGGGTCTCTGATATCAGTGTTGGGGTGGTCCTGGTGTGCCCCAAGGCAGCCACAGCCCCGTGCCACGTGTGCCCCACCGGCACCGGCTCTGCCACCCCAGCCGTGCAAACAAAGCTCCGTGGCACACCTCCAGCACAGCTGGGCTGCTGCGGTGCCAGAAAGACACCGCCCGCGGCGCAGGAGCACTGGGACTCAGTGGGAGCCGCAGAGCGGATCCAGCCTGGCCCTGCATCCAGCCAGCCCAGGGGGGAGAGAAGGGACCCCAAATCCGCTCTGGCATCACGTTAGCGAGTGGTGGAACAGACGGGCTGCAGCGGATTAGCCCCAGTCACGCCAGCCACAGGAAACAGGCCGGGGGGCACACTGGCCGTGCCACGGGGCTTTGGGTTGGGCACAGCCACCCGCTGCCCCTCTGCATCCGTCAGACCAACACCGTTCGGCACTGCTCGGTGCCACGCAGCAGCCCACGGCACCCACCTTGGCCGCCCTCCTCTCGCCAGAGCAGTCGGGGTTCTGGCAGCGCAGCACCGGTTCCTCTGGTGAGCACGGCTCGGCTGCGGGAGAGAGCAGGGGTCAGTGCCAGGGTGAGCCCCTCCAGCCCCCCTCCTGGCCGTGCCCAAGCAAAAGCAAAGCACACGGGCTTAAACAAGGCTGAAAGGGAGGAAACCCCTGCCCAGGAGCCGGCGCTGCATCCCCGCACCGCGCATCCCCTGGCACCCGGACCTGGCACCCCCTGCCTGGCACCCCAAATGGCAGGATCGGGACTCGGACCTGCCCCAGCTCCCCTGGGGCTGGCACAGACGGGGCTGCAGCAGCAACACTGAATCAGCCACTTGCCAGCCCCCACGGGGGCTTAGGAGCCACTTTAAGCTTTGACAGTCAAATCGGCCTTAGGGACAAATCCTATTTTGAAGGCTTTTGCTATGTGTCGCGCCTAATCGTTTAAAAATAACAGACTGCAGGGCGCTTGCAGCAAGGGAAGAGCAAGAACAGCCCCGCGATGGAGCCCGTGCAGAGGCCGGGCTGCGTGGCCAGCGCAGGGGCTTCCCCCACCGCGCTGCTCCCCTCTCCCGCATCCCTTCAGCCAACAAAACCGGCACCCCCGGCGGCACAAGCGGGACCGCGGCCAAGGCTGGGGCTGGGCTCAGCCTGCGGGAAAACCACCTTTGGGGGCAGCGCTGCTCCTGCCCGGAGCGGGGTTCGCAACCCGGACGGTCCGGACACCCCGGGCCGGGCCGGCGGCCCCAGCTCCCGGCCAGGATGCGGTGCAGAGCAGGAGCCTCGGGCAGGGGGAGCCGCTGCGGCTGCCCCCGCGGCGGGAGCACAATGAGGGCTCTGTGGCCGCGGCCGCCCCGCCGGGCTGGGCCGGCCCCCGCCGCCGTTTCACTTGACCTATCGGGAATAATAACGGGATAAAACGAATTCCTTCGTGCACCCAAGGGGAAGTTTTCCCGACTCACCAGAAAAGCGAGGCCAGGCAGAGCTGGCAGCAGTGCCAGGGGACAGCCCCACGCCGCAGCCACCGGCACGGCCGGAGTCAAGGGGCTCTTCCCCAGTGGCTTGGAGCAGGAGGGGCTCTGGGTCCCCACCAGGCACTTGGGCTGGATCCTTCCCCCATCACCTCCTCTATGAGACAGCCACCTCCTCCTGCTCCTCCTCCTGCCAGCTCTGTGATCGCACCCGGCTTTCCTGGTGATGGCAAATGAGTTTGGAACTGGACCACCCTTGCTCCAACTACACTGTTTCAGGTGCCTGTCTTGGTTGGGAGGGAGCAACGCCAGTGGTACGAGGCGGTGTGCTGAGCACTCCCTGCTGTACCTGCAGCATCCTCACAGCATTCCCTACAGCAACCCCACCGCATCATCCTCACGCCATTCCCTACAGCAACCCCACCGCATTCCTGCTCCAGCTACCACTTCTGGCCCCTCACACTTGATGTCAGCAGGATTTAGGCCAAGCGCTGCTGCCCGCACCCCCGTGGGTCCCCAGGCACCTACCCCCGAGCTCCTCGCTGATGTCCAGGCTGGAGCTCCAGGAGAAGCGCTCCACCGCCCCATACTCCAACCCCGCCAGCCCGGGGGGCAAAGCCTCCAGCTCGTAGGCACCGCGCTTCTTCCAGTACAGAAACATCCCGGGCTGGCAGCCGGGGGGAGCCCCCCGGAGCCGTGCCCGCCCCGCCGGGGCCACCGGTGGCACTAACGGGGGGAGCCCGGCTCCGGCTTTAAGAGCGGATCCCGGTGTCCGGACAAGCACCGCATTGAGGCCGGCGGCCGGGAGGCGCGGGGCGGCGGAGGGTGCTGCTGGAGGCTGCCCAGCGCCCGCGCGGGGGGCACACAAAGGGCCTTTCTTCAGCCTCCTACAGACATTGCACGAATTTCACTTTCCGCCGTCTATGAAAGGCATCGGGCGCGGGGACAAGACGCGCTTGTGAGGAGAAGAATACGCACCAAGAGGGGGCTGTGCAGCGGCTCCGCCGCCCGACGGCTTTTGGGGGGGGGGGGGGGGGCAGGAATGTGCCGCCCTGAGGCCTGGATGCACCCCCGCAGCCGTGGGCATGGGAGAGGGTCCCCTCTGCTGAAGCCAAGCAAACCTGAAAGCACCGGAATGGGCTCAAAAAACCCATAAAGGACCAACTGTTGTCCTGCCCCACGGAGAACTCCCTAAACACGGGAAACCAAAGCCCTCAGCCAGAATGCAGCCGTCCCAGCCCCAAGTTATCAGCACTGACAGCAGCTTCTTGGATGCTCTGAGTGCCCTTTGACAGATAACGTAGCCAGACATTAAGTGGGATGCTGCAACTCCAAAGCCCCCGGACATCCCAGCCCGGTGGCCCTCTCCCCCTCTGGAAAGAGCCATGGCGAGGGCCAGCAGCCAGCATGGTCCCCTGTGCCTGAGGCCCTATCTGGGGGCCACCAGTGCGTTTCCTTCCCTGGAAAGGTCCAGAACTGGACCCTGGGGGCTTGGCACAAGCACATGGGGGCTCCTCAATTGCCCCCAGCTCCAAGGGGGGACCCCAGTCCAGGCAGTGCAGGGTCCAGGGACACTCGGCCCCGGAGGGTTTTGGCACCGAGCATTTCACCGTCACCTCTCGCCCACCTCACCTCTCCTGGTGCCTTTTCCACCCGTGACTCCAGCTCCCGCCTCGCCGGGGATCTTCCTGCGCAGCGGCCCCTGTATTTGTTTTAGGCGCTGGTCAGGTCGCCAGCCAAGTCCTTCCTTCACCGCCAGACCCAGCCAGATGGGGATAATTAGGCCTAGATTAAGTTAAAGCTTTAACTCTTTGAAAGGCAGCAAGGGCGCAGAGCCCGGCGCAGCTCTGTCCCCTCCCCGCTGGTCACCCCCTTCATTTGTCCATTGACAGGTACCAGGAGTGCTACGGAATAGTCCCCAAAACCCAGATAAAGGCATGTTTTGGGGATCACTCACACCCGCAGCAGCCGGTAGCAGCCAGTACTCGGTACAAGCACAGTGCATCCCTTCTTCCTCCGCAGCGGAGGCTGCCACCGGCCTTGGGTCACTCGGGAGCACATCACTGCCCAACAGAGCACTGGAAAAGAGTAAAATGCATTGAGGAGTAAAATGAACGACTGAAACTCCAGAGTTTCAGCGGGGCACAGCACGGGGCAAGAGTCAGGCGAGACCAAGCACCCCAGCTCCTCCTGCTCCTTTCAGCCTCTTCCCACAGGCACAACCCATCTGGGCAGAGCTGAGCAATGCATCAGAGCTCTCCCCAGACCTGTGCTGGAGGGGCTGAGCTGGAACTGCAGCAGCAGGGCTTGCGGCCAGCGCTGGTGCGAGGCAGAACGAAGCAGGGCCATGGCCACAGCCCGGCGGCAAGCAGCTGACTCCCTCCAGCGGCTCCACTCGAGGAGAGAGGGTTTTGCCGTTCACTCCTTCCTTGCCAAGCACCCGGCGGTCCTGCAGGGACAGAAGGACGAGCGCACGCTCTGCCCAAACCACACACACTCCTGTCCCCATGGACTGCTCCCGACACCAGAGCTGGCCCAGGCTGGGCTGCAGCCGGAGACCCGCAGTGCTTCCGACAGTCACTACGGCCCCTTAGCCAGCACAGGCTGCAGAAGGAATTCAAACCAGACCCATGTTCAAATAGATATTTATTACAAAACACCGAAATACAAATGGAAACTATAAAACAATATCAAAACCGGACGCGCTGCGCATCCACAGCCAGAGCTCGCTGGCATCCAGCACCTCTGTGACTGCTCCGGGCTCCACACAGAGCAGAAGGAATCCCGCAGTCTGAGCCCATGAGGCTCTAGTCATAATCACACTCGAACGCGTACTCCCTCCTCTTGAAATGCTTCTTCTTTTTCAGCTTTCCAGAGCCTAGGATGCTGTAGTTATAATCGGATGTGACATAGGGGATCTCGCCCTCGACTCCTTGCTGGGAAGAGGGGAATCAAAACCAGAAGCAATTTAGGAGCTCAAATCTTTAACAGGATACTCGTATCTTAACGTTCTCGTTCTGGAATGGGACGCACTGTCCTCTGTATAGACTGACAGAGCTGGCTGGTGAAAAGCAACAAGCTGTCACCAAATAAACCCCGCTCTGGTATCTGAAACACGAGAGGAACGCTCTCCTCTCCCTTGTTTCTATGCCTTAAGCACAGTTTCCTGCAGAGATAACCTTCTGCTGATGCCCAGACATGTCAGGAAAGCTGCCAGCCAGCACTCAGCCACTTCTCCCTCTTCCCATGCAGCCCCTACCTGGCCCACAAGAACGCAGTTGGGAATAGCAACATTGCCAAGGAGCAGACAATTCACTTGTCTCAGGCTCTCCGGAGGCACCGGTGTCAGAATGTGGTACAGCTTCTTCTCCATGTCAACCCCTCGGACAATTCCTGAGGAAAAACCAGGCATTATTCTCTTACTTCACCCCTCTTGTTCAGTTGCTTGGGAAAACACAGGCAGCTCCATCACCCCAACCTAGCTGTCAAAACATGCCCCAGCTCTGGCTGGGACAGTGAATTTCCTTCCTAGTAGCTGGTGCAGTGCTGTGCTTTGGCTTTAGCTGAGAATACGCTGCTGGCATTGCTGTTGCTCAGTAGCACCTACCCTGATAAAGAACGTCTGGGAGTCACCCAGAAGACCACTACTTGGGTTGGGCTGGGTATCACTCAGCAGGTGCTGAGCAATTGTATTGTGCATCACTTGTGTTTATCGGTTTTCCTCTTCCCTTTTAATTTTACACTCTCTCATTTCCCTTATCATCATCATTATTAGTAGTATTATATTGTACTTTAGTTACTGCTCTTATCTCAACCCGTGGCTTTTACATCCTGCCACTCCTCCCCATCCCACCTGTGTGCTGCTGAGCTCCTCCCTGGGTCTAAATCACACCACCACGACAGGCACGCACACAGCCCAGGGTTTCCCATGCTGGCTCACCGAAGCCAAGGCAGTCACAGACTGGTGTCTGTGTCAGCAGCACTGGCCCATCAGTTTGGCATCTGATCTCATCCGGTATCCTACAGAGCCCGACCCAGCTGGCGTTCACGGCATACATGATGTTGGTAGGAGCAACGTCGGTGTGAATAACCCTGAGGGCAACGGCACTGAAAGGTACCTGAGTGGGTTAAAAAGAAGAAGGGAAACCCAGCCATCGTCTCAATGTCTCAGCATCAATTTAACTGAGTTCCGAGATAAAACAGTGCCAAGTACACAAACCCTAGGAGCTCCCAGCCCTCTCCCCCAGGAGTTCCCTCTGTGGCAAACACCAACAACCGAGCACACAGAAAACATGCGCAGCACAAGCAGAACTGCCCGTTACCCCCAACAACACCCCCGAGCCCTTCAAAGCCACCCGCGTACCTGGTATGGCGTGAGGCTGTGCAGCGGAAGCACGGCGCCGATGTCCGGGGCCTGCAGCTGGCCCAGGTAGCCCAGCATGGACATGTCCCGCAGGATGCCGCTGTGCACTCGCCTGGAAAAGCACCGCAGCACGTCAAGGCAAGGCAGCGTCACACCACAGCTCCCACCGGATCCCCCGGGCAGCCATGCACTCCTAGCTGCTGTTTCACATGAGTTCAGCTCTTAAAGCTTCTACTGTTGAAAGAAACAGAGAGCTACGCTTTTATTACCTCTACGAAATCACAGGGTTCAGGGCATTGTTTCAACTTTAAGGAGTCATTAATTAGCAGAGGAGGTGGTTTGTTTTCCTTTAAACAAAGTCTGTTCTTAGGTAATGGCTTCCTTCGCCAGCACCGATGCCCACACACCTTTTAGTCAGGCAGCTGGGCACCGAGTAATGCATTTGTTCTCTTAAACAGCTCACTAGAGAAGGCAGAGTCAAAAAAGGCACTCGAAACTGGCAACAGAGACCCCAGGTTCAGGGAAGGAAACATTCCAGAGCTGTTCAAAGCATCAGAGAAATCACAAAATAACGTGATCATCACGTAGGTCTGTAAACAACAGGTAACGAACCTCCCGATTAGAAACAGAAGTGCCATCATAGTCAATCGTTCCAAGTGGAAACGCCAAACATAACCCCCCAGTGAGCAAACCAGTGAGCTCTGACCAACCTAATGGACCAAAGCCCTTCAGGTTTTGTTAAGCCCGATGCCCACCACCACCCAGCACCAAACTTTCTACTTACGCTTCACCTGCAACCCCTGCTCGAGGGAATTCCGGATGGACGTACAGCAACTTGAACTCGGGAGCCGAGGCGTCTTCCTCCCCTTCTGAGGGCTTCCAGCTCTCCCCTCCATCCGTACCCAGCTGCTTGCACTTGGCCTGCTGCTTGCCCTTGGTGTAGAGGCCAGGAGTGAGGTGAACATACTCCGGGGTGAGCGGAGCCATGGCCTTCCAGTCGTAGACATCCATCTGCACAATGTGACTGGGTGACAACAGCCGGATGATATCAATCAGAAGCAGCAACCCCTCACCTTTAGGGAGCAGAGAAAACACGATTGCTGCTGCCACATAAACAGGTCACAACACTGCTGTGGAAGAGCAGCGCTAGCTCCAAGGGGGAAGCTGTACTTTCTGGTTCTGCACTCTACAGAAAGCACGCTAATGTACCACTGTGACCATCACCTTCCTCTGCACCACTTCTTGCGAGCACATTTATCCTGGTTACCTTTCACCCAGCCCATGGTGTTGATGATTAAAGGCACTTCCTTCTTGTAGGAGCTGAACACGTACTTCACCACATCGAGGTACCTCTCTGTGTCCTGCTCACAACTGGTCTGCCCATAATACACCATCTTGCGTGGGGTCTCTTGGTGGGTGAATGGTGGACCTGGAAAGGCAAGCAGCAAACCTCTAGTAGCTCCCACAAGACAAACCAGAAACTCCCATCCCTGTAGCACCTACACAACCCCTTCCAAAAGAAATCCGTCCTCTTTCCACATGCAAACAGCCCTGCTTGTGCAGCTTCTTGAGAGTTGACAAACCACCCAAAAAGCAAACCACATCCTGGTCACATTTGTCACCCAAATGCACCGGACCACAAACACCAGTGATTCCTCTGGCTCTAGGGGTGTTTTCACACCCCTAATCTGCATGGATGTGCTTTGCATCCCACACGTTAATTCTATTTATGGATCCTAACACCTGGGAAATGTTTGCTCAAAGAGACATTTGGAACGGGAAAGGCTGCAAATCCACTTTGCCATGCTGCAGCCTCTGCTACCACCTCCCGAACAATGTTCTTCTCCCTTTCCAACAGGAAGAACAAGCAGGGAGAACAGCTCCATGGTACTCAGTGAGACTTTCACCTGGAGCTTGGCTGCCCCGAGCAAGAGAACTTTGGTTTATTTGCTATAGGCACCCTGTGACAGAGGCAGCAACTTCCCCTAAAGCATAGGCTCTGCTCAGAAAGCACTTGTGGCACTGAAACAGCTTTCTGGAAACTGCAGAGAACAGCAAAACGCTTACCAAGAACTGGCTCCGTCACGCTGCTCAGTGACACGCATCCCGGCGGCGTAAACTCTGTCTGACCTATGTCACATTCCATGTATTCAACCGAGGGAAGGCTGCAGGGAGAGAAGCCCACACGTTAACAGCCACAACCTGATCACCAAGCTTAAGTGATTGAACACCATCAAACCACCACTTGCCCCCCTCCCTTTATCCAGTAAGAACACAAAGGGCTCGCTTACGGCTCAGTATTACACTGCAATAGCTCCAAACCCAGCCAGCTTTAAGGGAGGCAGCTACAGCAACCATCAGAGGTGGTCCTGACCAGTGTCCCCCCTCTCCCGCACTGAGACCAGCCGTCTGATGAGAAACTCCATAAGCTTCATTTTCAGCATGCAGAGGGCAGGAGAAGCAGCTTCTACCCCTTGTTCTGCCCAAACCCTTTAGATACCCACAGATTACAACTTTGTGCTTGTTTTCCAGCGTTCAAACCGCCAGTTTCCTACTGAACCCTAACTGCCTGGTGTCAAGTTAGCTCCCATACTCCACAGCCACGCAGCAGCATCCCTCCTCCGCCCCACACAGGGCGTTTTACACGCGCAGACTCACCGATTCAGTAAGAGGTTCATCAGGTATCTGTTAAACGTCGATTTCCCCGTGTTCTTCGGGCCACACACCAGAACCACAGGCACTCCTTCATCTTCCTCTGGAAAAACAAGCGCACTGTGAAACGCACCGATGCTGCCGGTTACCCCAACGCCTGCCGTCACAGCCATGGGGCAGTGACAGAAGCCCCCCAAACCCACGGACTCGGCGGGCTGATGTGCTTGGTTACACAAGGAGCACAAGTGTGCCAGTGTGAAGAACAGAGGGTGCCGAACCGAGAAGCAAGCCCTGGCACCACAACCCAGCCCGTAGGAGCCCCAGCTGCCCATGTGCCTTAGATGTCAGTGGGTAAAGGGATGCTTTTGCTGCCCACAGAAGAGCAAAATGAGCGTCCTGACGCCGCACCGGGAAGTGCCTTTGCATCGGCGCGCTGCTCATGTCAAGGAGAGGCAGGGAGGCGCAGCCCCACGGAGGTGATGCACGGCCTCGAGCCTCCCGCTCCTCGGGAGGAAGCCGTCACCCCCAACCCCTGCCTGCGACGGGATGCGCTCCCCGGGAGCCTCGGCGCCCTTCCCCACGGCCTCACCGCAGCACGCCTGGATCAGCTCCTGCAGAGCCAGGCCCATGCTCTCGGACACCAGCAGCCCGCGCTCGGGGCTGCACTTCACGATGCCCACCGACGCCAGCACCGCGTCCTCGGCCGTGAAGCTGGGTTCTTCCTTTTTCTGCGGGACACGGGAGCACGCTCAGGGCGCTGCGCACGAGGGGCTCGCACCGGCGTCGCGACCCCTCGGGGCCTCACCTCGGGCTGGAAGAGCCGTGACAGCGGCGGGTGGCTCAGCAGGAACCGCGTCACCGGCGAGTCCAGGTGCTGCAGCAGCACCACGGCGCCCTCGGGGGAGAACCGCGCCATCGCCTTCACCCGCGCCTCTGCAACGGGGCACAGCGCCGCGCTCAGCACGCGAAATGGCGGCCGGCCCGCACCGAGCGCACGCGAAATGGCGGCCGCCCCGCACCGCCCCGCACGCACGCGAAATGGCGGCCGCCCCGCACCGCGCCGCACGCACGCACGCGAAATGGCGGCCGCGCAGCCCGCCCGCCGCGCTCCCGCACTCACGGCGGCGGACGCGGTGAGCCCGCAGCGCTCCGCGGGCCGCGGCCCGCAGCTGCCGGAGGTCGGCGTTGGGCGGGCGCTCGGCGGGCAGCGCCTCCAGGCTGAGCGAGCAGTGCGTGGCCGGGGAGAAGAGCGGCAGCGCCGGCTGGTGCGAGCCCACGGCGAAGCCCAGGATGCGGACGGCGCCGTAGAGGCAGCGCAGGCGGCACTTCCCGGTGAAGGTCAGCGCCTGCGGGGGGACGCGGTGAGGATGCGGCGGCGCCGGGATGCGGGGCGCAGTCCCGGGGCCCGCTCACCTGCCGCGGCGCCAGGAGCAGCACAGCGGAGCCCTCGGCCGCCTCCACGGCCGCCAAGCCCGGCTCCGCCGGCGGCACCATACCGGCGCGGGCGAAGGAGGCGGCGAACTCCTTCCAGGCCGCCTCCACCCGGCTCCTGCCGCGGGTCGCGGCCCGCCGGGCTCTGCGGGCCTGCGTGCTCCGCCGCGCGGACATGGCCGCCGCGGCTCCCTCCGCCTCCTCCGGGGCCGCCCCCCCGGGGCGCGGCGCCGCCCGCCCCGTTAAGAAGCGCCGCCCGGCGCCCGGCGCCGCCCCGCCATGCCGCTGCCGGCGCTGCTGTGCCTGTGCGCGGCCGCCGCCGCCGCCGCCAGCCGCGGTGACTACCGCCTGGCCGGGCTCTTCCCGCTGCGCGGCCCCGCGCCCCGCAGCGCGGCGCGGCCGCTGGGGCACGGCTGCGACCCGTGAGTGCCCTTCACCGCCCCCCCCCGCCGCCGCCCCGCATCCCCTCCCTAAGCACCGCTTGCGTTCGCACAGCTCCGCCGCCTCCTGCCCCAGCCACGCGTCCTGCCTGGCCCAGACCATGCGCTTCGCCCTGGAGGAGATCAACAACTCCAGCGCCCTGCTCCCCAACGTCACCTTGGGCTACGACATCCACGCCACCTGCTCGCAGCCCGCCAACCTCCACGCCACGCTGCGAGCCCTGGTGCGGAAAGGAGGGCAGGAGGTCGAGGTGCCCCCCTCCTTCCTCTGCTATGAGCCCCACGCCGTGGCTGTCATCGGGCCGGACGACTCCCAGCTTGCCCTCACCACTGCGTCCGTGCTCGGCCTCTTCCTCGTGCCATTGGTAAGTGTGGCCGGGGAAGAAAAGGGATCCTGAGGAGGGGTTCTGTGGGAGGATGGGGTTGGAGATGAGCTGGATACAGCCCCTCCATGCGTGCTGGCCCCGGTGCTGTGGCTGGGTCGAGCCCAGCTCCGGATCCGCTGTCTGCCCAGCCCCAGGTCTCTTCAGTCTCTCTGGGTGTCGCCGCATGGGGAAGCACAACCCGCTTGCTCCTGGCTCCTTTTGCAGATCAGCTACGAAGCCTCCTTGGAGACGCTCAGCCTGAAGCGGTTCTACCCCTCGTTCCTGCGCACCATCCCCAGTGACAGGCAGCAAGTGAAAGCCATCTTCCAGCTGCTGCAGCACTTCGGGTGGACGTGGGTCGTGCTGCTGGGCAGCAACGATACCTACAGCAGGGCTACCTTGGAAGCCCTCTACAGCCTGCTGACTACGAGTGACATCTGTGTTGCTTACCGAGGCACCATCCCTGCCAACAAGGATGCGAGCAGCCCAGAGCTCCACAACCTGGTCAGGATCCTCGTGGAAGCCAGGGTCAACGTCACCATCGTCTTTTCCAGCGCACCAAGTGCCCGCTCTTTCTTTGAGGTGGTGGTCAAGAGGAACGTCACGGGCATGGTGTGGGTGGGCTCCCAAGACTGGGTGCTAGCCCAGGCCATCTGGCAGGTGCCTGGCATCCGGAGCATCGGCTCGGTCATTGCGATGTCAATTGAGAAGGCAGAGTCCACGATGCTGGAACGCTTTGAATCATGGAAGACGGCAGAGGAAGGCGCTGAGGCTGAGTGTGCCGGCAGCACGGAGGTGAGCGAAGGGAGCACCCAGCCCTGCACCGGCTGCCGCTGGCTCACTGCTGCCCACAGCACGTACGATGCTCAGTCCTCCTTCCGCGTGTACTCGGCTGTGTATGCCGTGGCCCACGGCCTCCACGACCTGCTGGGCTGCGCCTCGGGGATGTGCACCAAGGGCCCAGTGTATCCCTGGCAGGTAAGAGCAACATAAGGAATGATAGTCCCTGTAGGAGAGGATCCATGAGGATCCTTGCGCCCAGGGAAGGATTCTCTCCTGTGCCCGGGGTTGTTTTGTCCCTCTGAAATGCCCATGCCCCAGCTGAAGAGCGCTGTGGCTTCGGCTGCTCATCAGCATCACAGCAGTATGGACCTGGACCCAGACCCTGCCCTACATCACTTCTGTTCCTACCAGCAGCCCCTCGCAGAAACCTGGAAGGGTCTTTCTGTTGGGGACTGCAAAGAGGAGCCAGAGCAGAGGAGGGCCCTCTAGCACGCCTCCCTCCCAGACAAGGCTCTCCTCCCCTCTGACTCTTGTTCTGCAGCTCCTACAAAAGATCAAGCAAGTGAACTTCACCCTGTACAAGAGCCACATCTCTTTTGATGCCAGTGGGGACATTCGTCAAGGCTATGACATCGTCATGTGGAACTGGAGCGGCCCAAGCTGGGCCTCTGCTGTGATAGGAGGCTTCCACGTGAACCCTGACAGGCTGAGCATTGACAGTGACAAACTCCTGTGGCACACAGAAGATGGCCAGGTACCATCTGCATCCAGATCTTATTTATTGCTTCCTGCCAAGCCAACTACGTCCCCAGCACCACCCGTTCTGGGGCATTCCCCCATAGCAGCACAAAAGCGAGGGCAGACAGAGGTGGTATGGGGGCAGTTTGTGTTCTGAGCATCAGCTTCCGTCCTTGCAGAAATCAAGCAGGGCACACAAACCACAAGCCCTCCTACTCATTTCGCACCATCTCTGTAAGAGGTACAACACGGGGAGCTCAGGGGGTGTCCCACTGCTCACCCCGCTTGCCTGCCATGCCCCTGACAGGCTCCCACCTCGATGTGCACTGAGCCCTGTCCACCCGGGGAGAGGCGGCTGCAGATGAACCGCCACCGATGCTGCTTCAGCTGCGTGGCCTGTCCAGCAGGAACCTTCCTGAACAGATCCGGTCAGTGCACCCCGGGGGGCTGCTCTCTCCCCTTCCTTCCTACTGGGCTCTCCTCCCGTCGGCTCCTTGCTTCCATCTCACTGGCCCCCAGTCCCTTCCCTCCTGCTCTTGCTCCCTGTAGTCAGTGAACTCGGCTGACGGAGTTGGTCGCACTCCCATTTGCTTACCCACGGGCACGCAAAGCCCGTGCCCAGCCCTTCCTGAGAGCGCTGCCCGCAGGGGAGCGCAGGCGGGCAGCAGAGCCAGGGCTGGGCCCAGGCACATCCGGCCCGGCAGCTGCTTCCTGCACCGCATCCTCCGGGAGGGAAATCGGACCCAGTGGGTGCCTCTGTGCCGCAGATGGCACTCGGGGCTTCCGCACCGCGGTCGGCAGCGGCTGCCCCATGGAAATGTCCCCTGCCCGGGCCGGGTGGCAGGAATCTCCTCTCTTGGAGTCAGCAGCCGCAGCGACAACCCCCTTGCTGGCAGCTCGTCTGCCCGCAGCTCTGGCACACACTTGGGCTAATGCGGGGTGGAAATGGCTGGGTGCAGGTAACGGTGGGAGCAGAGAGCCCCCAGACATGGCCAGCTGGAACTGCCCCATAGCCCAGCCTGCGGGAGGGGGGCTGCTGCAGACCCTTTACAGGTTACTGCTGGGCACACGAGCCCCTTCCCACCCACAGCCCTCATGCCCCTCAGCCTCGGCTCACTGCTGAGCTCCTGCGGGACTTGTGCCCCTTAGCCCAGGCAATAGACTCTTGGGAAGTCCATTGGGGGGTCTCTTGGGAAGAGATCCCCCTGCTCCTCAAGGCCGGGAGGCACCCACAGGAGGACATGAGGAGCAAGCAGCTCTCCCAGGGAGCCTGAGCGCAGGGTGCTCCACCGCAGCGCATCTCTTACCGGGGTCCGTGCTGGGCGAGGTGCCTCTGTCACCGCTCCCGTCCTCCGCAGACCTCTACAGCTGCCAGCACTGCGGGTTGGACGAGTGGGCTCCAGAGCGGAGCGAGGTCTGCTTCAACCGCACCGTCGAGTTCCTGTCCTGGTCCGGGGCCATGTCCTTGGCACTGCTGATCCCCACCGCCCTCCTCATGCTGCTCATGGCAGGGCTGGCCGTGCTCTTCGCCCTGAACGCCTCCACGCCGGTGGTCAAGTCTGCGGGGGGCAAGATGTGCTTCCTCATGCTGGGCGCTCTGGCCTGCGCCTGCAGCAGCCTCTTGGGCTACTTCGGGAAGCCCACCCAGCACACGTGCCTGCTGCAGCACCCCCTCTACGTCATCAGCCTCACCGTGTTCCTCTCGTGCGTGGCCACACGCTCCTTCCAGATCGTCTGCATCTTCAAGCTGAACGCGCGCTGGCCGGCTCTCTACGAGGCGTGGCTGCGGCGCCGGGGCCCGGTGCTGTTCGTGGCCGGCAGCGCGCTGGGCCAGGCCGTGCTGTGCCTGGCGCTGGAGGCCGCCGAGCCCTCGGCGCCGCACAGGAACTACGGCATCAGCGCGAAGCGGGTGCTGCTGGAGTGCGTGCCGAGCCCGGCGCTGGGCCAGGCCACCACCGCCTACACCGTGCTGCTCAGCGCCGCCTGCTTCGCGCTCAGCTACGCGGGCAAGGACCTGCCCGCCAGCTACAGCGAGGCCAAGTGCCTCACCTGCAGCCTGCTGCTGCACCTCGCGGGCTCCGCCGTCTTCCTCTGCACGCAGGACGCCTTCTCCGGCCGCGAGCAGGCGGCGGTGCAGGCGCTCAGCACGCTCTGCACCGTGGCCGCGCTGCTCGCCGGCTTCTTCCTCCCGAAGGCCTTCGTCATCCTCCTGCGCCCGCACCAAAACACGCCCGAGCACTTCCAGGAGGCGATCCAGCGCTACACCCGCCGCCTGGCCGCGGCCTGACCGGCCCTCCGCGGGCCCCGCCGGCGCGTCACATCCGGCGCGCTGCCATGGCGGCGGCCGCGGCGCACAGCGTGCGGGTGCTGCGGGAGCTGAACCGGCAGCGCGCCGCGGGGCTCTTCTGCGACGCCACGCTGGGGGTGGGCGGCCGGGAGTTCCGCGCGCACTGGCCCGTGCTCGCCAGCTGCTCCCGCTTCTTCCGCGCCCGCGGGCCCGGCGGCCCCGTGGCGCTGCCCGACGGCCTCGCCGACACCTTCCAGCTGCTCCTCGACTTCTTCTACACCGGGCGCCTGGCGCTCACCGCGCACAACCGCGCCCGCCTGCTGGCCGCGGCCGAGCAGCTCGGCGTGCCCGACGCCGTGGCCCTGTGCCGCGCCTTCCGCCCCAGCGCGCCCCGGCAGCGGCCCCGCCGCGCCGCGCCCCGCCCCGCGGTGCGTGAAGGGGACGGGGCACGGGGGGCGCCCCGCGGGGCAGGCGCGGTGACGCCGCCGGTTCCATCGCAGGGCACCCCCGCGGCCCCGGAGGAGGCGGCTGCGGGCGGCGGCGGCGGCGGCGGCGAGTCCGTGCCCGAGAAGAAGGCGCTGCGGGGCAAAAGGAGCCCCCCTTCGGCGGGGACGGCGGGGAGCGGCAGAGGGGCAGCGGTGCCGGTTGAGTGCCCCACGTGTCACAAAACCTTCCTCAGCAAATACTACCTGAAAGTGCACAACAGGTAACGGCCCGGCTCCTCCTTCCCGGCGCCGCCGTGCGCAGGGACCCGCGCCGCCCCGTCCGGACAGCTCTGCCCCGGGGGTGCCCCTGCCCTGGGGAGGGTTGCTGTGAGCTGGAGGGGGGGGAACCCGTGTCCAAACAGGGGCCGAGCAGCCCCGGCCCACAGACGGTGCGGGGGGGCGATGGCAAATCACCCTGCTGTGCTGTCAGGAGCAGCAGTGGGGGAATGTGCCCGGGATGTGGGGAGCACGGGAGCGTCGGAAATGGTAACGGAGAGCAAAGGGGGTGCGTGCAGAGAGGGCAGGAGCTCCGGCTCCTGAGGAGCCCCGTGAAAGAGGTGGCGGCGCAGCGGGCACCGACAGCTTGACTGCGCTCCACCGGGACCAGCAAACGGGGGGTAAAAGGCAGATTTGGGGTGACTGAATACTGGCACTGGGGAAGGGGCCTAAAAGCCACCTGGACATCCCCTCCCCATTCCCACTTCTTACCCGTGTCCTCACCAGGCCTCTTTGCGCCTCCCTGCCGTGACGGATGCTCTCCGGTTGTATTCCCCCTAGGAAACACACTGGAGAGAAGCCGTTTGAGTGTTCCAAGTGTGGCAAATGTTACTTTAGGAAAGAAAACCTCCTGGAACACGAAGCCAGGAACTGCATGAACCGATCCGAGCAGGTACACCGGGAAGCTGCCACCGGAGGGCTGGGAGATGGCTGCTGTTGTGCAGGGCTGGAGCTGGGGCCTGCCACAGCCCACATCACACTCAGCTGCCAACCCAAAACCCCACATTGCCCCTGCACCCCACACATCCCACAGCCAGGACCCCCACATCCACTGCTGATGACATGGCAGCGGCTTGCAGCTGCTCTCCCATACAGTTCTGTTTGCACCTTGAAAGATCCAGATCCTATGGATGCGGGTGAAACCTCGCAACCTGGCCCCAGCACCCTGTGCCAAGCTGTGGGCTGCCTGGTTCCATGGAAGCTGATGCCTCCCTGTCTCTTACAGGCTTTCACGTGTTCAGTGTGCCAGGAGGTGTTCAAGAGGCGGATGGAGCTGCGGCTGCACATGGTGTCACACACGGGGGACATGCCGTACAAGGTCAGCAGTGCCTGCCGCCAGCATCCCTACAGACACTGCCAGGCGCGGGTGCGGAGGAAGAGGGGCCAATCTTTGCGGTGTGGGGCACCCAAACGTCCTTGCCTGCTCCGCAGCGGCTCCCTAAGGGTCATTTCCCATCTGTGAGCTGGAACGTGCTGCGGGGAGGCACCAAACCCAGGCACTGTGTGTGGCCTTACCAGGGATCCTGGGTCGGAACAGCGCTCCCCTGCCCGCTGTGCTGGTGCCGTGCCGCTCCTCTCCTCGTGCTGACGTGGCTGTTGGGGGCAGCTGGGAGCTGAGCCTCCTCTGCTGTCTTGCAGTGCTCCTCCTGCGCCCAGCAGTTCATGCAGAAGAAGGACCTGCAGAGCCACATGATAAAGCTGCACGGCGCGCCGAAGCCCCACGCGGTAAGGGGGGCAGGCAGCGGTGGGTATCCGGGAGGGAGCTGTCCCATGCTCAGGGTTGGAGAGCGGCCCCAGTGCCCTGTCTGGCTCTGTTCAGCGAGGCAGGGCGTTACAGAGCTCCTGGGAGCAGTGGGTTTGGTACAGGAGCTCCCCTCCATTCCTTTGGCGGACAGACCCGGGCCCACGGCGGGCGCGGTGCCTAACCCCTGTGCGCTCTCCTGTGGCCTTGCAGTGCTCGACCTGCTCCAAGTGCTTTCTGTCTCGGACAGAGCTGCGCCTGCACGAGGCCTTCAAGCACCGGGGAGAGAAGCTGTTTGTGTGCGAGGAGTGCGGGCACAGGGCCTCGAGTCGCAACGGCCTGCAGATGCACATCAAGGCCAAGCACAGGTAGGACGTGAGTGAGCCCGCGCTGAGCGGACAACCGCAGTGGCACAGGCGGTGACTGCAGCTCCTCAGCCTGGCTAATTCGTGTTGCTGAAGTGGGAAGCGTGCACCAGCGGCTGCTCTCCACACTCATCCTCGGTGTTCTGGTTCCTGGGCTGCTTATAACGCCCAAGGGGCGGGAGGCTCCAGTTTGGCAGCAGAGCAGCACTTGTGGGCCTCCAGAATGCTTTGGATTGCGAGGGGTTGGAGCAGGATTTACTTCGGGGAGCGCTGGGGGAGCGGCAGCAGCAGGAGGTGCCCGCGGGGCTGACGGTGCCACCTCCCTGCCCGCAGGAACGAGCGGCCCTACGTCTGCGAGTTCTGCCACCACGCCTTCACCCAGAAAGCCAACCTCAACATGCACCTGCGCACGCACACGGGCGAGAAGCCCTTCCAGTGCCACCTCTGCGGCAAGACCTTCCGGACACAAGGTACCCCCGGGCGTGCTGGTGGTGCCGAGCACCAAGCGCGTGCTGGCACGGGGGAAGGCACGTTCCCGTTACCTCCGTTCCCCTCACGGCACAAAGGATCACGATATTGATCCTTTGATGGATTGAAACCCGAGCTCTCCCCTTCCGAGCCTCCCTCAGTGGCCCGGCGCGCACCGCCTGCGCCGCGCATGCCCCATTCTGGAGGCACTGATGCAGAGCTCTCCCCTGTCTCCCCCGCGCGTGGCAGCGAGCCTGGACAAGCACAACCGGACCCACACCGGGGAGCGCCCCTTCGGCTGCGAGTTCTGCGAGCAGCGCTTCACGGAGAAGGGGCCGCTGCTGAGGCACGTGGCCAGCCGGCACCAGGAGGGGCGGCCCCACTTCTGCCAGATCTGCAGCAAGACCTTCAAAGGTAACGGCCGGGCACGGGGCACGCACGCGTGGCCCATCGGAGCGGTGCGGGTCAGGGTCACCACGAGCCGTTGCCGACGGGCTCTCGCTTCCCCTGCAGCCGTTGAGCAGCTCCGCGTCCACGTCCGCCGGCACAGGGGCATGAGGAAGTTCGAGTGCACCGAGTGTGGATACAAGTTCACGCGGCAGGTACGGGCCCCCCTGCTCCAGGGTCGGAGCCGGCACTCCCTGTGCCCCTCACCGTGTCCCTGTCCCTCCGCAGGCTCACCTGAGGCGCCACATGGAGATCCACGACCGCGTGGAGAACTACAACCCGCGGCAGCGGAAGCTGCGGAACCTGGTCATCGAGGACGAGAAGGCCGTGGTGTTGGCACTGCAGCCGCCACCGGAGCTGGACGTGGGCTCGGCCGAGGTGATTGTGGAGTCGCTGTCCCGCGGCGCCCTGCCCGAGGACGTCCCCGTGCAGAGACTCTGCTCCAACGAGAACTTCTCCCCAGCGGATGTGATGGAGCAGGCGCTGATCCTGACGACGACAGTTCCCGAGGGCTGTGGCACATAGCGGGACCCCGGCACAGGGCAGCTTGGGCTGGAGCCGCTCTCCGCCACGTTCGTTCTCCCGGAGCTGGGCATCCGCCCCTTCCGCGCGCACCTCCCAGCCCCGGCGGCGGGAGGGAAGCTCTAATCCGGTGCCAGATGAAGCCACCCCGCGTGGCTCCTTAACTAACGCACACACGCTGCGAGCCACGGTGCTCTGTGTAACTGTGAACCGGCTGCCAGTGGGATCTCAGTGCGGCCGGAGGGGCGGCTGCTGCTCAGCCCTTGCCTTTGAGCTCGTGATTAAAGCTTACCTTCCCCAGAGCACGGCTCTGCCCTTTCCTGAAACACTTCCCAAAGGACTGTCTCCTCCTTAGCCCTGTGCCTTCTTTCACTTCGTTTTGTTGCACTTCTGATAACTGCTGTTTCTTTGCCCCATTGAAGGCGAGGCACGCCTGGCATCTTCTCACCACCGATATCGTGTTTCATGTTCACCAACAGCTCAGTTATCTGAAGGAGCTGGAGCCGGCCAGCGCTCCACGCTCCTGCGTTTAGGGGTGGGGATTTCTCTTTGGAACACCATGAGCCAGGGTCGCTGCGACACCGAGAACCATGCCCCTGGCTGGGGGAAGGTCATTGGATGTGCCCACAATCACAGCCGCGCTCTCCCCTTTCCCCCACATCAAGGCAACAGAATGGCTCCAGCTTAACCACCGGGCCTGGAATGAGAATCCCAGTAAAACCCTACTGCAACCATCTTCCCCTCAAAGGCAACCGCGAGGTTCACGTAAGGTGGTTTATTTAACTTGACTGCTGCAAGTAAATTTAAAACTATGAGAATAAAAATACATTATCTGTAACGGAGATGCCTTTGTTTCAAAGGACGGGGTTTAAACTGCACTCCAAGAGCCGGACACAATGGGCTTTAGCAACAAATAAATACAGCTCCGTAACTGTTGAGCCTGTTGGGGAATGGAATGGGGGGAGGCAGGTCCAGCAGCGAGCACTGCAGCACGAGACACAGTGCCTTCTATTTATAGTCGGGCATAAATACTTGGGGCTGCAATGCACGTTCCGCGTGGTGCCGCGGGGACGTGGCCAGAAAGGAAGGAGATGCCCCAAGTCCCTGCATTCCAGCCCGGAGGGTTTCGATCCAAGAGGCTGCCACGGCACCATCCAGCTTCAAGGCACTGTCAAAGATCCAGACATGGAGAACAGCCGGGATTCACCAGCGGCATTCCCAGCTCCGCAGCCGAGGAGCGGGACATGAGGCATGAAACTGCATTCAAGGCAAACCAGATCCGTTTTAAAGCTGTGAAGCCGCTGATGCTGTGGAGATGGGGCCCTGGCGCTTTCCATCTCCAAAGGAAGTTCAAATGCAAGTGTTTTCTCTATTGGTTGAAAGCACAAGAGGGGAACGGCCACAGCCTCCAGCCCCGCTCTCCCGAAGGATGAGCCTTGGCCTTTGGCTCTTGGCTTGTTCGCAAAACATTCCATGAGTAAACTGCAGGCAGCTTCTCTTCAGCTAAGGTAGAAGGAGGAACCCAGCCCAAGCTCCCTTGGGCAAGGATAAAGGCAACTCTTAGGCCAAAAAGCCCCGCACACCCCAAACAAAAAGAGGAAACAAAAGAAATCACTACCCTAAAGTACCTACTGCTCAGTCCACAGCACTCCAGGCACCTCTGCACCTCTGCCAAAACAGCTCAGCAGCGTTTTCCCATTGCTCACATCCCGAGAGCTGCGAGCAGGAGGCACGACAGGCACAGGACCTCTCTGAAGGTCCGCTGGGGTCATTCACGGAAGGGGATGGATTCGACAGTGATTCTGCGTCAGGGTATTGGCTGCAAGCCTGTTCCCCACCGGGGCTCCTTTGAGGGGGTGAAGAAATCAGAACTCACCCTTGCTACGTGGAGCCCATCCCGGAGCTCGGCGCAGGAGAACCAACAGCAACAGCAGGTTTTCCTGCCCCAGTTCAGCCCTGGCACATGGGGAAGGGGGAACGGCTCCTCCTGCGGGCAGCAGCCACCAGCTCCTTGGGCTGGGTAAGGGCAGGACCTGCTGCTCCCCTTCCCCTTAAGCTGGTGGTTGGGAATGAAGCAATGGAGCTGTCAGGATGGGATGAAAAGATAAATAAGGGTTTGTCTGCTGAGAAGGAAAAGCGCCTTGCTAAGGAGGGCTGGAAAACAAAGACCTGCAGGAGTCTGAATGCTCCAACTTAACCCCCCCGAAACACAGGGAGAACCGAAGTTCCGAGGGAAGCTGAAGCTTCGTAACCCAGCCACAGCGAGGTCCTGGCCGTGGCACACCCGTTGCTCCCGAAGGAATGAACAGGGAATCGAGGAGCACGGCCACAGGGGAGGGAGCTCCGCGTTCTCACACCAGCCTCTCACCCTGGCAGACCTCCAGCTCCTCGGAGAAAGACCTTTCCCCCCCTCTATCCACATGCACATGGAGCCTGCCCTCCTCCGAGGCACAGAACAGAGGTGGGCGCCCAGATCCCTGCCCCACCAGACCCTTCTAGAAAGGAACCGAAGGAAGAAGTTTGGTGGCAAACGAAGCAGGGGCTCCCAGTGAAAGGTGTCTGACCGAAAGCCGTGAGCTGCGATGCTGTTCAACGCGACCGCATTGCTCGAGTTCAGCTCCGGGGTCTCTATGAGCAGCCGGAGCCTCCTCCCGCCCGGGGAAGGGCCGAGCAGCACAGCAAACATCAGAGCTTTCCCTCTATGCCCAGTTCAGGTTTGTCTCCCAGCCCCGTTTTGCCTCTCAAAGCAACACAGGTTCTGGTTCCTGGAGCCGCCGTCCCCTGCTAACGCAGCTCGTTCAGGTTCTGGTTGTGGAGGCTCTGGCGCTGCCTGTTCAAGTTGATGGTGTTGTCCAGCGTGATGGCATCGTCCTCCTGCGTGGTCTCCGGCATGAACTGCCGGAATATGCTGACGCTGCCGTGCCAGAAGATGGGCTCGGGGAGCCGGCCCACCACGCTCCATGTTCGTGTCTCAGGGTCATAGGCTTCCAGGACATCCGAGAGCTCGAAGGTGTTGTCGTAGCCACCAGAGACGTAGAGCTTCCCACCGAGCACGGCCACGCTGCCCCCAACGTGGACCTAGAGGCAAGCACAAATACACCCCATGGTCACAAGGGGGGTTCTGGCACTCCGGGGGATGGTGACAGAGCTGGTGCTGTCCTACAGTGCTGCGGTACTCAGCACCTACCAGCGCTGCCCAAAACCCCAAGGAGCCGGAGCTTCCAGCTTCACCAGCTTAACGCCCAGCCACAATCACTTCTAGGTGACTCTGATACGCTGTAATGGGCAAGGGGTTACAAGCCGAAGAGCACTTTGGCAGTGCAGCCGGTTTTAAGCCGGGAGGTTGGCAGGTGTCCTACCTGAAGCATGGCCGGGATTTTATCCCATTCGTTCTTCGCGGGGTTGTAAACGTCCACCTCAGCCGAGTCGTCTCTGGGGGAGATAACACGGAATTATTCCTCCATTACTGCCTTGTCAAGGCCCAGTTCAACAGCCTGAAATGCTACCGAGAGCAGATTGCACCACATGCATCCGAGAGCAAAGGGGCAGGTCTCAAGGCAGACCCCAGCCTCCAGTATGGGCCCCTCTTGCTGGGTCCAGATCACTGCGCAGCCCCGAGGGTGTTCTCAAGTCCGGTCTGTTTTTTGCACCAGCATCAACAGTGCATCACAGACCAGCTCCCTGCAAGTCAGCACTTCAGGGGCTGATCTGGCTTCGCAGCCAAGTGCCTCAGGCCTGGAAGCAAAGTTACTGCTATTCTGGAGAGGCTTAAGCCTCCACGTGCTTCCAAGTAACAGCATCCTCCTGCTTGGGGTTTTCATCCATGCCAAATTTAGATGGGCGGAGGACGCAAGAGGAGAGGTATTCGGGCAGCGTGATCCCCCCAAGGGGGTGCTTTAAAATGGGTAAGGAAAAGGAAAAGCCATAGAATCAGCAGGTGCCAAGTGCCTGAACACCCAAACCACCCCAACCAGGGCTCGCTGAACACCAAGTGAGTCCAACAAACAGCCAGGAACCGAGACCCCAGTGGGTCACATACAAGGTCTGGGCTGGAAGTTGCTGCTTCCTGCAAAGCAAGAGGAGATTAAACACGGAGCAGTGTGTCTGGAGGCCGTCACAGAGCTCTCTGCTTGCTCAAAGCCAGCACGACAGGATGAAACGCTCCGGCGCTCGCATGCCTTCCCGTTTATTTTTAATTAGGTGGATAACTGAAGCATTCGTGCCACCGGGACAGCCTCGGATGGGTAATTAGGCCCCAGTTTGGAACGGCGCTTAAAAATAGTGACCAATCATTTCATCTTCAGCCTCTTATCTCTGCTGAGAAGGAAGACGTCCTCTCCTGCGCCCAGCTTAACGTTTTCTTGGAGCTTGCTCGCTTATTTATAGCAACAAGGGGGGCTGAAGCCAAGAAAACAGAGAAGCCTATTTCCAAGCAGCGCTGCTGACTTCAGCCCCATTTATACCTGGCTGTTCCCAGCCCCTGGGTCAGGTTCTGATGGTTTTACACAGTTTAAACACAGTGCTTTGAGGTCTGTCTACAACAGAAGAGGAAAGAGCTGCAGTGGTTTACAGACCCATCAGGGGAGGCACTGCTGTGCCTTCGCAATGCAAGGCTCTCTTACAACCCTTCCCTTCCCTCTTACAACATGTTTTTCAGGGAGACCCTGGTCTTGCCTCATAGGGAAGGAGGCTCCCACTCCCACTCCTCACCTTATGAAGTACATGAGGCCATTGAGGGTGACCGTCTTTGGGGCGAAGGACCAGGGGGGAAGATGCCCGCAGTTTACGAGGGTCCAGAGATCGCTGTCGGGGTCGTAGCACTGCATCACCATGGACTCTTTGCCAGCCAGGGAGCCGATGGCGAACAGCTTGCCGCGGCAGGACGTGGTGGAGCAGTTGTCCATGGGGTACAGCATGGGCTGCAGGGCCTCCCAGCTATCCAGCGCGTGGTCGTAGCGCTCCGTGCTGTCCGAGGCGATGACGTAGAGCAGCCCATCCAGCACCGTGGAGCTGTGGTATTCCCTGGCCTTCAGCATGGGGGACACCTCCGTCCACTCGTTCACGCTGGAGTTGTACCTCCACACGCAGTCGTACAGCCTGGACCCGTCGGACCCCCCTGTGGCACAGCACAAGTGTCAGAGCAGGGGAGCGCCGTGGGCACCGCAGCAGTGTGAGGGTTTAACTGGGGTTTCGCACCGTTTCCTTCCCAACGAGCCAGGGAGGGTTCCCCCTGCGCTGTCCCCTGGCTATGACTCAGAACGACTCGCCCAGCTTCGACTGCTCACATCCTGCTAAGTGACCGTCTCCTCGCCTGTTTTTCAACCCCTGCTCCACCAGTGACACGGCAGAGGCAGCGCTCACCCGTGCCCGACCTCCCAACCCTCCCTCGGCCTGATGCTATGAACCAACACTAACCCGAGCAGCCAAATTCCCCCTTGCCAAAGCACCACGCTCCCGGCAGCATCAGCACCTCTGGACCTGCCTGGGATCGCTCCCAAGGGCATCCATCCAAACACACCGTGTGGCAGCCCATCATTGACACACCCCTGCCTTCAGCAGAGCCTTGTTTTGTGCTCAGGACCAAAGCACAGTTTTCTGTTTGCCTGCATCTGACCTGTCCTGCACGCCCAGGGCAAGCTGCTCTGGTGCCTTCCCGGCTTGGCTTGCTCCGGCTGCCGCGGGGATGTAGCTCAAAGGAGGCACCTCCATGCAGATGAGCAGCCAAATCTCCACAGCCGGGTCACCTTGAGACAAGGCACCGCAGCCCCAGCGGCTGCGGGAGCAGGATTCGTGCTGGGGAAGGCACCGTGTGACTCACGGGCACTGCCCGGCTGAGGCACCGGGGGCTCCAACACACCCCTGCCCCGAGCACCCGCCTGGGCTGTGATTCACGGGGCTCTGCACCCAAACACCTTCTTCATGGGGAGAAATCCAAACCCTCCCGAGCCGCCCCCGGAGCGAGCGGTGACAGAGCCCCACCAGTGCAGGATCTGCTGCCTGCGTGCTCGGGAGCATTACTCATGACAAAATACCGCCTGGATTAAGACCAGCTGCTAAATCCAGCACCGACTCCAGGAGCCCCTCCGCCCGCCTTGGGGCTGGAGCCAGAGCAGAGCCTCCAAGTCTCCGCTGTCCGGAGAAAAGCCAAATCTGGTGCCAGAACCCGCGTGCTCCCAACGGAAACCCCACCGCCGGCGCCTTACCAGTGACGTAGATGTCATTGCCCAACGCTGCCACGCTGTAGCCCCCTCCGAGGTGCTCGGGGAACTCGGCCAGGTAGCGCCAGTGCCCGGTGCGCGGGTTGTAGCAGTCGACAGTGACGAGCTCGTCGCAGTCGCGGTCGCAGCCGCCGACCAGGACGAGGATCTCGGCGAGGCCGGTGGAGGGCCGCGGGCGCATGCGGGCGCAGAGGCCGTGGTCGTGCCGGTCGAGGCGGGCGGCCTGGAAGTCGCGGGCCTCTTGCAGGAGGCGCAGGCAGGGCGGGCAGCGCGCCACCAGCGGCTCGCCCTCCACGTGCGCCAGCAGGTAGAACCGGCGCACGAAGGGCAGGCGGACGTGAGCCAGGAGCTGCGGCAGCAGCGGGGCGCGGGCGGCCGGGTCCGCACGCACCCAGCGCAGCGCGAGCTGGAAGGCGGCCTCCTCCTTGGGGACGCAGAGCCCGTCGTCCCGCAGGTAGGACAGGAGCCGCGGCAGCGGCAGCCGCTCCAGCTGCGCGCCCAGCTCCCCCACGTGCCGCAGCACGAAGCGATGCGCCGCGGCCGCCAGCGCCGGGCAGGCGAAGGCTTCGGCGAAGTCCTGCATGTCCAAGGCGTTGGCGGGCTCCAGCTGCCGCGCCAGCCAGGCGCCGCAGGCCTCCTTGACGGTGGGGAACTGCAGCAGGTCCGCGGCGCGCAGCAGGCGCTCGGCGATGTCCGGGCCCAGCCGCCCGACGCGGCCGGTGTAGGCGAAGTCGAGCAGGCGCGCCAGGCACTCGGGCTCCACTCCGTGCAGCCGCACGCGTTCGGCCCGCGCCTCCCGCAGCGCCCCGCCGAACATGGCGCGGAAGTAGCCCGAGGCGGCGGCCAGCACGGCGCGGTGCGCCCCGAACTCGCGCCCGCCCGCCACCACCGTCACGTCCAGCAGGCTCCGCTCCGCCCGCAGCGCGCTCAGGCCCCGCAGCAGCGACACCGCGTGTGCCGGCTCCGCCGCCGCCGTCCCGCCGCTGGTGCCGGTGCTGGCCGCCATGCCTAGGGGAGAGCACACGGCGTCACCGCGCACGGAGCCACTCGGGTGGCAGGAAGGAAGGGGGTAGATAACGGCGAGGCGCCCGCCGCCAGGATGAACGGCCCGTGGTGGGGGCGAGGGGAGAGCCGGCAGCCCAGAGCCGCCCGCCGTGCGGAGCAGCGGCAGTTGCATAACGAGCGGCGCTGGCAGCGGCCCCCCCGCCCGTCGAGCCGCATTTCCCGGGGCCCCGTCCCGGCTCTCCCCGCACACCCGCGACCGCTCCGCCCCGGCCGCACGCAGCTCGGGCCGAGCCCCGCCGCTCCCCGCGGGGGCTGCGGGAGGCACTGAGGCTCCCGGCGGGGGCCGCTCGCTACCGAGGGCGGAGGCCCCGGGGGCCGAGTCTCAGGAGGCGGCCGCTCCGCTCCGCGGTACCGAGCGCTCCCCGTCCCGCCGAGCCGCGCAGCGCCGCGGGCCCCCGCCCCAGAGCCGGACCCCCGGAGCCCCGCGCTCCGCTCACCTCCGCTCCGCTCCGCTCCTCCCGAAGCGCCGCCGCCCCGCCCGGCCCCGCCCCGCTCCCGGCGGCCCCCGCTCCCCCCACTGCGCACGCCCGGACTACGGCTCCCAGCGCGCCCCGCGCGGGCTCCCGGCCGCCCCCTTCGCCGCCTCCCGCCGGTACCGAGCGGCTCGCGGGTGTCGGCGCTGCCCGGTTGCCGCCGCCGCCCTGGCCCCGCCTCCGCCGCCCGCGCCGGGACATGGACTCCGACTCCTGCGCGTCCCCGTTCGCCCCGGAGGTGAGGGGGGGGGCCCGGGGGGAAACGGGAGGGGATGGCGGGGATGGGGGGGGGGGGGGGGGCATCTCCCACCGCCAGCCCCGGCCACCGGTGCCCGCTCCCCTCCGCGGGGCCGGGGCCATCTTGGGCCGTGGGGGCGAAGATTGGCGGCGGGGCGGCCGCGGGGGGCGGCGCGGTTGCGGTCCAGCCCCGGGACCGGGGGTGCGGGCGGGGGGGGGGGGGGGCTGTGTGCGGGGGGGGGGGTGGTCAGGGTTTATGGCGGGGGGGGTGGGGGTGTTGTTGGCGGTACCGGCGCTGCCCGGCCCCGCCGCTCGCCGCGGGGGGTGGGGGTGGGGCGGCGCGGGGAGCGGCGGCGGGCGGGGCTCGGTGCGGGAGCGGCGGCGCGGGGCCGGGCTCGACGGGAGGAGGCGCCGGCGCTGACACCCCCCCCCCCCCCCCCCCCCCCGCAGGACTTCTCCCCCGCCGCCCGGCGGCGCCGGACCGTGGAGGACTTCAACAAGTTCTGCACCTTCGTCCTGGCCTACGCCGGGTACATCCCGTACCCGCAGGAGGTGAGCGCGCTCCGGGGCAGCACCCGCGGGGCTCGCCACGAACCCGGCCTCTGCGGGGGCACCGCGGAACAAAAGGGAGCTGGGGGGGGGGGAAGCGCGGAGCCGGATCGCTGCCGGGCTGGGGATCCCCCGGAGCTCGCGCTGGGCCGTGCGCCCCGGGGGAAGGGCGCAGCGATCGGCGCCGAGTTAATGCTTTTATCCGGGCCTCGAGCAGGAAACGCCGCTGCGGAACAGCCCTAGCCCCCCCAACAGCACCGGAGGGACGATTGACAGCGATAGCTGGGATCCCCGGTTCAATGACATCCCCTCCTCCGTGTCCCTGCCCGCTAAGAACAGGAAGAACTTCAGTCAGCTCAAGCGAGCGAAACCGTACGGTTCCCTGTTCCAGCGGGCGAAACCCGGCAACTTCCTGCCCGAGCGAAAGCAAATCGATAAGATCAGGAAGAAGAAAAAGCTGAAGAGGAGGGAAACGGAGGTGTCCGCAGAGGAGGACTACGAGGAGAAGCTGCTGGAGCTGGAGGCAGAGGACTCTTATGTAGAGACGCCGATGAGCCCCTCGTCCGAGGGCGATGCGCCGTCAGCGGCCGAGCACTGCTCGGTGTGGGACTCTGACACCCCCTCCAGCGGGTCCTGCCCCGCTGGCGCGCCCGAGCCGGCCGTGCAGATCCAGAGCGTGGGCAAGCGCACGGTCATCCGGCAGGGCAAGCAGGTGGTGTTCCGGGACGAGGACGGCACCGGCGACGACGAGGACATCATGGTGGATTCGGGTAGGTGGCCTGGCTGTGCACAGAGGGGCAGTTGGTGGTGGTGCTGCTGCTCCCTTGGGTACTTCCCTGTAAGGTGAGGATGATGCTGAGGTGCTGAGTGAAGTGGCAAGTGGGGCTTTGGGGGAAAGGAGGGGCTGGTTGGCTGCTTTTGTAATGAACTAAGTGAAAAGCTGCAGCTTTATAGAAGGAGCTGCTTCTCCCCTCCTGGATTACAGCCTCCTTTGTATGCTGAGAGTCTCTTCCTGTGCAAGAGACCTGGAACCATTGAGCAAAGTGCCTGTCTTTGAAGCCCAGGTACTTAATTTAGGGTAAATTTAGGTAAAAGGAGAGTGAATTCCCTGTGCGGGCGATGCGGTGGCTGCTAAAAACGCTGTTTCTCTGCAGATGACGACTCGTGGGACCTGGTCACTTGCTTCTGCATGAAGCCCTTTGCGGGGCGGCCGATGATCGAGTGTAACGAGTGCCATACCTGGATCCACCTCTCCTGCGCCAAAATCCGCAAGTCGAACGTCCCCGAGGTCTACATTTGCCAGAAGTGCCGGGACTCCAAGTTTGACATTCGCCGTTCCAACCGCTCCCGGACGGGCTCACGCCGGCGCTTTCTGGACTAAGGGGGTTTGGACGGTGCCGGGGTCGGGGGGGGAGGCGGGGGGCTCCCCCGAACTGCTGCTGCTCAGGCTGAGGGGCCGCCCGCCGGCCCGCGGTGACCGGGATGAGGAGAGGCCGAGTGGTCACAACTGCTGCTAGATACGGATTAGCTCAAGGACAGACCAAGCGGGGTTTTGTCCGGTTACAACCATGGATTGGGTGATGGGGGAATGTATGACACCTTTGCCACGTACGTTTTCTCATCCCATCGGGAGACTGCAAACCTCCTCTGTGCTCTCCGAAGAGAGGGGGAAGAGGAGGGAGTCTGTGTGAAGAGTCTGAAAAGTAAATGGCCATGTGTTTTAATTTCAGTGTAATATTATCCCTGCCCGTTTGTCTGTACGTATCAGTCTCAGATATTCTAAGGCTCTGTAGGGGTGTTGATGTGTCCCGATCTGCTGCCTCCTCCCCAGGCTCAGGCAGAGGGGAGTTCTGGGATTTGGCATCATCTGAGTGAGAATGGGACTTTGTCCTGCGCCGGGGGCCGGCAGGTTGGAAGGAAGAGAGCAGCCCAGTTCCATTTGGGATCAGCAGCATCGGGTTCCTCCCTAGAAGGTCTCTTCTGATGGTGCTTTCTCATGACTTTGTTTTGCATGATCAGCTCGATGTAAGGGGGAGACCGTTTCCTCCGTTCCCTGGCCCTTTGTTAAACTCTCAAGGTGCTGTTTTAGGGCAACGATGACTCTCCCCTTCCTCAGCCCAGAATTCAAACATGGACTGCAAAAGGGGCCATAGTAAACCTAGAACCTGGCAGGTCTGCTCTGGGACTTGATCGTTTCCATCCGAGTACTGCAGCTGAGCTGACTTTTGTTTTCACTTTTGGTTTTGGAGACTGGATTTGTAATCAAAAACCCCCAAATCTTTAACCTATCGGTTGCAAACGATGCAGATAAAAGCAAATGCAGCTCTGCAGGTAGCAAGGTGAAGTGCAATGAAGATCCAGCCGGTGTGGGGGAGTCCAGGAGAGTGCCCTTGACGGGACTTCCTGGGGATTCCCAAGGGAATCCTGTTGAGGAACGTGACGGGGAGTCAGGCCTGTAGGCGAGGCCGAGAGGGCAGTGCCGTTCCTCTATGACCAGCAGTGTGTATTGAGCAGGGGTCTCGCCAGCACAGAGCCGGGTTCCCTCTTCTGATGCCTGCCATAGAGCTGTGGGCAGAGGAGCACCACAGCGCCCTGGAGCCGTGCCGTGTGGGGTGCCAAAGGTCTGACAGCCTGGGGCAGAACAGGAACTGCACCATGTCCAGCTGCTTCTGACCTGCTTCTGCATCCAAACCCCGTTCCACCAAGCTGCACCGACTGACTGCGGGTTCTGAAACCAGCTCCTGTGAGATCTTACGACCGTGGTGCGGTGCTCTTCAGAAGCTGCACGGAACCAGCGAGGAGTTTGCCAAAGACTTGCCCCCGACGGCTCTTTCCAGCCCGCAAAATAACCAAAGTTCTCGAATGCTGCGGTTTCACTCTGCCAACAGAAAGGCTTTGGGCGATGCCGGTCGCGAGCTGCACGAGGGTCGGACCTGCTCTGAAAGTTGCCATCTCTGTGTTTACAGCGTGTCTGCAGCTCAAGCGGATCTCGGTGGAACGGGTTCCTGGAGCTCCGACGGGAGAAGAGGCGAACTGCCAAGAGAACTGGCTCTTTTCCCCTGAGGTTCGATACTGATCAATGTGACTGACTCTTGTTCTGTTACCTTTCCAGATTTATCCCCTTGGATGGTGTCTGACAAGTCCAGCACGTTACAATATCAGCAGAGAGAAACAAACAAGTAACATCTCCATTCTTTTAGTTGATCACTTTCAGCCGTGTATAATTATAGTCTAATTCAGAACTTTATTTTTTCATTAAAACTGTTTTAATGAACCCTGTTTTTTTTTTTTTTTCTCTTAACTGTGAAACAAGTGAACAATGATTCTGTTTTATTCCGAACTCAGGACTCTGCTGTTATGATTTACCCGTGTGTGGAGCAGTTGTGCCGGGTGGCTGCAAGACGTGATGCCTCAAGCGCTCCTCCCTGAGCGGTACACAGAGCCAGGTAGGGATGGGAAGTGCTGCAGACACCTCTCATGTACTGATGGGTGTCCCCACCCCTCCTTGCACAGGCTCTGTTACAAGGTAGATTGTGGGAGAGACGGCCCGCGGTCCTGCTACGGGGCTGCACTGAGGCCCCCAAACCACCCAGGGGGTACCGATACCACCTCAGCTCCTGTACATGCTCAGCCAGCCATGCTCAGAGCAGCAGCCTTAGACCATGGCAAGGGTAAAAGATGGCTTGACTCTTCAGAAATGGCACTGGATCATGGTAGAAGCCAATCGCTGGTTGGTTACAGCTTCTATTTTAATTCTGTCTGTAGTCTTGTGCTAAACAGAGGCCCCAGAGGAGCTGCAGCTGTAAAATGGCAGCTTCTCAGAGAGCAGAAATGGTGGTAGTGAAAGCAGTGGTTGCTGTTCTTAGAGTCTCTTTAAAACTGTGCACTGGTAGGAAATGAGGGGAGGAGGAGGTGGCTGGAGTGCGTTCAGCAGGGGAGACCGACCCCAGACCTGGCTCTGAGCAGGAGATGGGCAGGATGGGCCGCAGACTCCACGCATGGGCACAGCTCAGCTGTGCTCTACAGCTACAAACACTGTGAGGAGGGCTTGAAGTGCTGCAGAAAACCTGCTGCAGCAGCTTCACGGGTGGGGAAGGGCACTCATGGTACCTGAGCGGAGGGGAAAAGCAACAACTGAATCCCTGGGGGATGATCTGGCAGGACAAAGCAAGCTGCAGCTCGTGATGTTCAGCAGGGCATGGGGGAAGGCTCCTGTTGGTATTAATTGCGAGGGATTTTACTTTAACAAGAGCAGCAAATTCAGGTGTTCAAAGTACAAAGTTAAGGTTCATCTGTCCCTTGCACAGAGGCTCTGGCTGAAAACATGAGCGTGTGTTCCCTGCCCCTTGTTCAGGTACCTGAAGCAGTTCTGGCTCTGTTACAGGCGGATGTGCCACCTCCCTTTCTATGGCATCCTGCAGTTTGTACCAGAAGATGCTTCTCTATTACAGGACATAACGGCTGGAGAAGGAACAACGTGTTCTGTCCCGCAGAAATGTTAGTTTTCAAGTGTAGAAACACCATGGGGCATCTCAAGTACCAAAGCAGCTTTCAGAATCACAACGCTGTCTCTCTACATTTTAATGCAGACTCTGCAAGCAGACACTTGTAACAGCAGAAACTACCTCAGGAAGCTGTCAGAAACAGGGACAATTGTTTAATTGTGCGAACCTTTTCCATGAGAACCCTCCTCTCTGTCAGTGCTCTGATAGACACAGGGCCAGGCTGAGACTCCTCTTTGTAATTAGCAGTAAATGTGTTGTCGCTATTTTGCGCTTGCTTATACAAAACACAACTCTCGGTCCTCCTGGGAGTCTTGTGCCATGTCCTCGTCACTACAGGCTGCCTCTTGCTCTTGGCCACACACTTCGTGCAGTGAGAGGACATGAAAGAGGAGTTTCTCGTTCCAGCTCGGCTGTTTCACACACAAGCCATCACAGAGGTCCATCAGCAGGACGTGACAGGGTGCTACAGAACTCACAACCCTCACCTCTCAGGACTTGGTTTTCAAGAGCACCCTCCAGATGCAGAGGGAATGTGGGCTGCTTTTCAGCTGAGTATAATTTATTGCACATTTTACATTTGATTTCAGACGAACAGAACACTGGTGGCAAGCAAAATAAAGTCCTGCACCAGGAGCTGGTCACAACTGAAGAGTTTTGTTCTTAATAAAAACACCTGAACACCCCTCCGTTGTATGAACTTGTTCTTAGAGCGGGGAGCATCTTTCAGACTGGCTCAAGCCAGATTGCCCAAAGCAAGCTCTCCTGTCTCACTGACTTGAGCAAGGGGAACCACAGTTGCACAGAAGCAGGGGCCAGCTATGTGTCAGGGAATGATCTCTGGCAGTAGCTGTCAGAGCCACGCTGCACTGCCCAGACAGTAGTAGGGTAAACTACATTCTTTTCCCTAGAAATAAATTAGATGGGAAGAGATAGTTGTAGCACCAGAATCAAATTAAATGAATTGCTGTCCTTCTCCCCACTTGCTTCCCTCTATTGAAAACCCTGATAGCACATGATTCTAGGTGGCAGAAGAATTAGTAAGACTATTACAGCCTGTGTCCTTGTCTCGAATAGCAGTGTGAAATGAGCAGCCAAAGAGCTCCTCTTCACTACAAAAGGCAAAGAACTTGATTCCAAACATACTTGTTCTTAACAAGAACATCTCAAATGCAGATTTGAGACGGAACACGATCTCTGTCCTCTTCCCAACAAGAGCATTTACACAAAGGAATTCAGGTGGTGGCCAGAGAACTTGACTCCCCCTCAGGAGCAGAAAAAGGCGTTACCTACCCCAGGAGGTATGTGGAGAAGTGAGAACAGGTCATCTTCCCTGCTCCCTGCAAGGAGATAGGCTGTGGCCAGAGCGGCAGGAGGGGTGGCTGCAGGATGGGTGGTGCTCGGTGCCCGCTCGCGCACCCTCAGCACAAAGCACTGCGCAGTCAGAGCCACGTTGCTTTATTGGTTACTGAGCCACAATTCAGAGCAGTATTGCCGTGGAGCCACCTGGAGAAGCAGGTTCTCTCAGAACTGGTAGGACACCACCTGCTATATGGGTAGTTAAAAATAAGAATGTCTCTGTTCAAACTTGCAGTGTCCAGGGGGAGGTTGTGGCTTCCATTGACCCAGGTACTGTTATGGACACATGCTGGCACCGGATTAGCCATCAGCATCGATTCTGTGAGCTGTTGGGTGAGAACAACACATGGATACACCCCTTCTGGTGGATGAGACACCCCAGCTTGAACCCACCGCCAGGCACGGACAGAGTAAAGAGAGGTCTGTGCCCTTTAGCCAGTAAGTGAACCCCAGTTCTGTGTGCTTCACCACACAGAGCTGAAGCAATCCTCTACTGACTCCCAAAGGAGGAAGCAGAGCAGTGCTTGCTACTTACATTGCTTTGGTATCCTAAGGGCCTCGTTGTCAGCTGCCATCACTTGGTGCAGAACTCCTCGGAACTGATAAAGCACTTTCAAACTCTTCTCCTCACCCACACACGGGTCATAGAAACCTGGCAGCCCAGCCTTGAATCAGAGAAGGACACAGTGAGCATCAGGGAATGGACTTTCACAGCTCTTCAGCTGAACAAAATCATTAATGCCAGGATGAGGCATCATTAAAAAAGGAGTCTGTTGCCAATGAGGTAAGAAACTAAATATGAACAGGAGTGAATCAGGGGGTTGTTACAGCCCAGAGTCTGTAACACACAGTCTCATGCTGAAAATACAGAGATGCTGTTTCTTTGACACTGGAAATGCCCAGAGAAACAGAAACTCCTGGGGGTTCATAACACTTGGTATGTGAATGGCTTCTGTAAGCTGGTCTAGGCACTGGCTTCAACAGATGGGAGGAATCCCCTGGCAGCACAGCCTTTGGTTCAATGGGAATTCTGAGTCACACCCCCAAGCCCCTGAGCCTGGGCTTTGACCGAACAGCCTCCTACCTTGGATGCCTCTGTGAGGATGAGTTTAGAGTCTTTCACCAAGCACTGCAGGGGCACTGTCACATCTATTACTTTCACCTTCTCATTCTTCCTGCTGTTGTCATTCACAAACTTCCCGTACCAGGCGTTCACCACAATCAAACCTGGAATCACATGAAATCACAGATGTGGTGAGCGGCTTCTTGCTGCCCACGAGGCAGACCCCCATGAAAAGAACACCCCAGCGTTTCCTCTTGCTTTCAATGCTATCTGAATCCTCCTTGCCTGGACCCATGCTTCTCAAGAGAGAAGAACATTTCTACTTGGGTGTTCGTTAGCAATCAGCCCTAGGACAGAATGACACGACTTCAGTGCCATATTGATGTGACAATACAAAGGGATGTCAGTTCACTTTGGAACATTATTCTCTTGGAAACAGTTAGCAAACTGAACTTCAGATTATCACTCTTACGCATTTCTACGCACACCTCTCCTGTGGTGAGGTGAATCCAGACTGTTGTCTTCAGCCTGTTGGATCTACCTCACAGCATGGCCCAAGGTAAGAGTCAGTGGATCCCTACTAAGCTCAGGCACCATAAGCTGAATCCTAATGGAACTACATGTGCAACAGCAATTATGCTGTGCTTCATTAGGAGTGGAAATGAAGAAATGATACCTTGCATTTCTCCCTCTCAACCACCCAGCCTTTGAACTGCTCCTTCCTCTCTCCAAATTTATGGCACAAGTAAATGGTGGTGTAATCTTTACCCATTCTGGCTTCCTCCGCTTCAATTATCCTCCGGACGGACTCTTGCATTAACCGGACCTGTCACAAGAGCAAATACAGGCAGTCTCAGACAGTGTCCAAAAGAGAAAAGCCAGGAGTGAAAACAGCTTCCTTGAACTAAGGGGACTCAGTTCTGAGAAGCACTTACTGCAGCTTCAGCCTCCTGCTTCTTCTGAAGGATGTCGCTGGCTGTACTCTCCCGTTGCTTCTCCAGCTCCCTGCCACAAGGAAGTCAACACAAATCAGGTCTATGCAGTGGATGGGATTCAGCCAGAGTGGCAGATTTCTGCTAACCCACCGCAATCACAACTGACCCACGAGCTCAGGTTTAAGGTTCTTCCCCACCTTTCAAGGTAATTCTGAAGGCTGCTCTGCTTCCAGAACTCAGGAGTACCGATGACTCGTGAACCACAGTGCCTCAGCTGGATATCCCAACCTTGGCACCCAGAAGCACTCGCGTGGCACTTCCCAGCTCTGAATTTAAAACACAAGCTCACCTCTCCTTCTGTGCCCTGAGGTAGGGTCTGATGACCAGCCTATGCATGGCGAAGTAGACAACTAGAGGTCCCACGGTGGCATAGAAGACAGCACTGGGAAGCAGCTGATCTGTCAGGTGGACAGGGAAGAAGTAGGTCTGGCTAGCCCTGTTCAACCTGCAACAAAAGGGAACAGTGGCAAGTGAGAGGAAATACAGTGTTTAATATGCTTGATTAAGTACACTTAGTGCAGTGTATGCTGCTGAACAACTGCTGAACTCAAGGAGAGATGACTGATGAGCTCAAAAAGGTGAAAATCTGATAAACTGAAACAAAACGATGGTGAGATGGACAGCTGTTCTTACAATACTCATACAGAAAACACCAGTTTTCAAGGGCTGGATTGAGCCCGTTTCAGAGCAGTTTCAGCATCCTTGCGCGCCCTCTGCGGGCACTAATTAAAAGTGCACCCCAGTACGGAAACCCCCCGGAGTTCTGCCCCACTTTCTGAGCTGCATCATGTTAAGAGCATAATCATCTGTGTTAGTTAATGGTAAGTCACTAATTCAGGTATATATTGTGTACAGTGTTATAAAACAGGAATGAAATTAAATCCACTTCTACAAATAACATCTTCCATCCACTTACCATAGCACTCCTTTAAGCTGTATGTACTTTTAAGCTGTATTTTCAGAGTATTTTGATGTCCCCACACCCTCCCTGGTTCTGCAAGAAGCAGCTCAAGCTTACAGTAATGCCAGCAAAAGGCACACATTGCTTCTAATGGGCACCACTGTTATTAGAGGGCAGCTGCAACCTGCTAGTGATTTATCAGTATTGATGTCTGTATTGCCCTCCTAAGACTGGGACAATCCCACCTGAATGCCAGAAACAGAATAATGCAGGTAATGGTCAGCCTCAGAGTTGTAAACCTGAACTGACTTGATTTTCAAAGACACTCCTTGGGGAACACCAACACTGATGGTGGCTCCTAAAATGCTGTGTCTGGAAATCTTCCTCTCTGCTCCGTACTCCACTATGGTCCCGAAGAAACCTGCCCTAGAAGGAGAGAACCAAACCCATGTAAGACAAGGAAGATTCCTGAATTGCTCTTTGCTGAATCCTGTAATTCCCCAACAAGTAAAACATGGAAATACATCTTTGTGCAGCACATGTTGGCTACTGGAAGATTCAGTGTGTACCTAGCAAGACAAGATTAGCCTTTTTAGCTTGTACAGTACAAGCCCTGGGTTTCTTACTAGTGATGATACAGAGGTATCACACACAAGTTTATCTGAAGAGGCACACAGAGCAAAGCATTCAAGTCATTCACTTCAGCATTTACCAGATTTGATTAATAAAAAGCAGATTCCCAAAGACCACAGAAGCTGGAGGCTCACAACAGCAGGAGAGGACGGATCCTTCTGCCGTGAGCAATGTGAATTTCCTCTTCTGCACTTACTTGACAGAACCTTTCACTCGTGTTTGATCCTCATCCTGAAACTTATGCTGATAACTGACCATCACAAAAGAGTGGGGGATTCCCAGCTGAAACACAAGAGGCACAAACATATGAAAATGTACCCCACATTTCTTTTCTCATCCTTTCAGTGGCACAGAAACCTGATGAAGTGTTGCCACTTACAGGTCACAGCCTGCAATCTCTGCAGCCTGTGTTGTGTATCCTGGCCCTAACCTGAGCTGATCTGCATTACATGTGACAATGCTGGGTGCAAAGTGTCATGCAGCTGGTTCCCTACATTACATGTTCATACCAAACGGTACCAACTGCTCGTTTATCCACAGCCAAAACACTGCAGGGACAGGAAAGCAGATGTACTTCTTTCCCAGGGGTGGTATCACCATCCCTGGTGTACAGCAAGAGGCTCACCTGTAACGCCATAGTGAAATGGCTGGTTTTTGTGTCCCTCACGATGCTGGTGTTCATGGCTGACTGGATGCCCCATCGCCACTGCAAGTACCCCATCGTGTTCTTGTCGAGGTTGCGGGCCAAGACCGTGGTGAGGCCCGGGCGGATCCCGCGGGATGAGAACTGCAGCGCACAGTTTGTAGTGATGAAACTAGGAGACACAAGGAAAGCCTCGTCAGCCATGAAACACGGGGTGGCCTCCAATCCCTTCCTGCCCAGGAGCCTTGCTGAACATCCAGACACTACCCTGCATACAGCATGATGCCCGAGGGCTTCAGGAACAACTCAAAACTGACCACAGCATGGCCCAGAAGAGCAGGCTCAGGCCCTAGTTTATTGGTCTGTAAACAGACACCAGACTAGCGGCAAATTTGGCCTTATTTCCCTAAAATCTGACATATCACCTCCTCTTTTGCTGTCAGGAACTCCATCCCACACATGGAAGCCCCAGAAGAGCTCCCCCGTTTTTTTGTTCTGCCCCCAGAGCAAACCTCTGTTGCTCTCACTGTGAGATCATGGCTCACGATCACAAACCATCACAATTTCAAATACAAATCTAAGGATGTGGAACACAGACCTTCCTTAAACCGTAAGTATGAAAAGGGAGGACACCAACACAAAAAGAACACAAACATTCGGATCAGCACTAAAGAGCGACCTGAAATCTAAAGAAGGAATACCTTATTTGTAGGACAGAAAACAAATCCAGAATTAACATGGTAGGGAATTCAATCCGTTTAGTTCCTTAGTGTGGAATATTAACCATGAGACCATTTTCCTAATATTTACCATTTTGGTGTAAGATTACGGAATATCTTCAGTCCGAAGAGAGGTCCCTGAAGGTCTCCTGCTCCAAACTCCAACTGTTGTAATGCACAAGACCAAATTGTTAGAAGAAAACATCTTTTACAACAGTGACAAAGTATTTCACAGGCTTCCGAGTAACCAGAGCTAAAGTCATTTAGAGAAAATAAACACCAATCCAAGTGGGCTGAAATAGATTGGATGTAAATACGTTTAACAGGGAGTACTCTATGTGGAACAGGGAGTACTCTTACCTCTCCCCATCCTTTGGCAGATGTCACTCGTCTCAGAGCAAGATTAATCGATCCACCTCCATTCCCATTCTGGGTGGAAAGGTTACCAGACAGTATTGCTGTGTCCGTGGCAGTCAGTGGTGCCTGAGAAGATGAATTGTGTTGTTACCAATCACTCTGAGCCTGATTCACACACTTAATGCATGCTCTGCAAGGATGGAATCATGACTGCAGAGGGTGCAAGTACAGGGACAGGTAACCTTGCAGCTGACTCCTTGTCATCCACTAGGCCCAAGTGTTTGAACCAGATGCGGCCACACTTGCTCTGAATTTTGTAGTCAAAGATCAAGCATGGCAAAACCTGAGATAATTCTTACAGAATGAGACATCTTCAATGTACCTCCTTGAAGCCCTGACCCTGAGCTGCAAACCCTCTAATCTCACCACCAGACTAAACATCTTCAGCTCTCTGGAACATAGGAAACTCTCCCCTGCCTTTTCCTTACCCACACCCTAAGGACTGGGTGCCATCCAGTCTCACACACTAAATACTCCACATTGAGTGAGAACCAGAGATGTGTTTTCAGTCGTTACAGAGCTTTGCTGCAGGCAGGACCCTCACAGCCAACACACAAACACATTCCCTGCTGGAACCTTCCTCTTCCCACCTGTGTTGGGGATAGTACCTTTACACACCAAGATGAGAATTCTCTGTGACCTCCTTAGCCTGGCCCCGCTCCCCCTGCAGCAGCATCTCCCCTCACCTCGATGGACTGGGATATGTGCATTTTGTTTATCTCAATCTGGGGAAAGCTGCTCCCAGGCACATCCTCGTATTCTTCCTCGTAGCGATCAAAGAGGTCGGTGGCATCTATTCCAACGCTAATTGTTCCCTAAGGAATGACGAGAGAAACAAGTACTTGGCATTAACAAACACCAGGCCAAATCAGTCTTCGTTATGAGTAAATTTTTTGTTGTTTTTTAATTTTTTCTGCACTTTTTCCACTCTAAAATGCATTTCTGCCATAATCAGGACAAACAAAATGAACAATTACAATACCCTAAACCAGCAATATAAATCATGATATGAACTGGATAGAAGACAGTTTTCCAGCAGGAATGAAGCTCCTAACACTAGCAGGTAACTCTTCCACTGTGACACATGCCAGAAGTAGGTGGAACACTTACACAGCAGGTTTCTTCTTCCCCCACAGCTGACTCTGCTCTGTCAGTATTTTAAAGTTGAAACAATATATTTGAGACATTAATTTTCTTCACTGGAATTTGGCCAGAAACCCTCTCCTTGTCCTTGTTAGCCAAAAGTTTTCTTTTTCCTAGTTTATATCTTGCAATCAGAAGAAACGCTTCACAAAGAGAGACTTTTAGCAAGGGGTAAATATTTCCTTTCTCAGCTTATTCCTACATAAAACTGGGCCACAGCTAAACAGTCTGGCTATCTGCTGCTGTGCTCGCTCAGACGAACTGCAAGAGCAGGTTTCTTTGAGAAGGGCATGATTAGATCCTTGTCTGGGTCATGTAACTTCAAGAGGCTTTGGAAACCTTCCCTGTAGGCCTATTAAACAGCATTCCAGCTCATAGAAAATGTACCAATTGCAATAAAGAAACCCCTCTGTGCACAAGCACTGAATAAACTCTGAGCAATTTGTATAAAGAAACCCCAGAGCTGTTTAGGTACAAACCCCCCTTGCACAGAGTGCAAGCATGGATGGAATAAATTCTTATTTCAATCCCTTGCTCCCCCCAATGTAATCAAATGCTGAACCATAAATATAGGAAGAATTGCAGAGCTTGACAGGGCTCAAAACTTCCCTCTGCTTTGACTCCCAACTATTTATTTCCTGCGGAGATTCCCGACCTCTTTTCCATGTTTATTTTCTGATTTCTTAGGCAGCAAAAAATGGATAAATGTTTTAACATGGGGAGGTGCAATCGCTTCCCAGAGGATTCTGAACAGCAGGGAGCTCCTGCCCTTTCTGCAGAAGGCCACTCTCCAGGAACCCTCTGCAAAGTCACCTTCAAGGGATCTGCTTTCCAGACGCTGCAACTTCTTCAGTTTCAGCCCTCTCCTATGCTCTGCTGTTCCTTGGATCAAGGCCAAAACAAGAGGGAAGCAAAGGCAAAACATCAACTGTGAAGGAAGCAGCACAGCCCTGCGCTGCAATCCAGCCCTCTGGAAAGACATGGAGTAAAACAGCCAAACAGAAACAAAGGTTCCAGCTGCACTCAATGAGATTTCAGCAAATGTGCTCTAGATTGGCAGATCAAAAGCATCTAGAAACAAGTGAGCATTTATCTTAACAAAAGAGAGACTATTTCCATTTTTCCTGGATGCTTCCCAATTGAAGGAAGTGTAAAACTCAAGATCTTTGTAACAGAGGCAGAGCAGAAAGAGAGTTTTCCACGTGGAACACCACATTCAGAACCTTTGTCTGACCACAACTTTGAATTCAAAGCTAAACACGTTTAAACAAGGGATATTAAGCTGTGTAGTAAGCATGAGGAATTTGAATGGCAAAGACAGAAAACGCTGTATTTTCAACTCAGGACACAAGCAGCAGTAAAGCTTTCTCAAGAATTTGCACTAAAAGCCCCACTGAAAACATCTTACTGTGCTGGGTTTATTGGTACCACAATGCTTATGCCCTTTGTAAAGAAAGACGCACCAAGGGCCACAGACATCCCCGAAATTCACTGCACCTCCTTTCTTTCAATCATATTCAAAACCTTACAATCTCCTTTTTCACACCTACAAACATCCCTCCCAATGGAAAAAGAACACCTGAACCTATCCATGAAAAAAACCCCTCACAGAGGAAAGGAGCATCTCTGGTCCCTCCCTGCTCCTCAGCAGGTCCTGTATTGAGCCACCTTTGGCCGAGGCAAATGGTGGGCTCCATCTCCCCTCCTGCCTGGCAGGTGAAGTCACCCTCAGAGGTCTATAGATCCCAGCAAAGGAACTGGCTCGGGCACAAGCACAGGAAAAGCAGCAGATGGTAAAGTTAAAAATATTCCCGGAGAACCAGAGCACCCCCCTATGCCACCGGATGATAGCGGGGGACCGCTGCTGCTCGCAGCCCCCCATCAGCCACCTGCTCAGCCCCTTGGGAATGAAGAAGCCCTCCCCAAGGAAAGAGCAGCAGGGAAAAAGCTGTAAAGCTCTGCTTGGAAGTCAGCGGCACAGAGAGAGCATGCTGTGAACCAGCCCAGCAGGGTGGGAGGCTGGGGAACAGGGCTATAGAACCATCGGAGTTATCTGGGACTGTCTTTTACATGCATTTGCTGTCCTGTGAACGTGAAAACAGACTTTGCTGATGGGATTAAGAGGTGTGGCAGAGAAGAACAGACCCCTCCTTGCCTTTTTTCTTAGGGGGCTACCTTCGAGAAGGTGACTTAGAGAAGCTGTGCCAGACTAAGCCCTGAGGGACCTGCATTGACCTTCTGCAGCAGGGAAATAACAGGGTTTAATTTCTCCTCACAGGATGCAGTTCTTCTCAAATCAAATAATGAACTTTTCAACCCTTCTGCACGTCTTTGAAAGCAAAAATGAAGCTCTAAAAGCAAACAGAAGACTCGATTCAAACCCTGCCAAATTGCCTACATCTGGTTATTGCTCAACATTCCTGGTTAAAATGCTTTATTTTGCTGGAGCTGTTTTATAGACCTGACAAAATGTTGGAAATTTAAACTAACTTGTGCTCGTGTATGAAACGATCCCAGCTGCACTACCCCATTCCACAGGAACACTGCCTGGAGAGACGTTTCCATAGGCTGCCAGTCAGCAGTTGCTGTTATCACCCAGATGGCTGATTTTATCCCAGGACTCAGAGGCTGAGGCTTCCAATGCAGCTCCGTTTTTTAGTGCCACGGCAAGACATCCGGATAAAACGTCAAACTGAAGTCACAGCAAAGCACGAGGTGGAGATAACCCTGTCCCTCCCCAAGAACACCCTGTGCCCTGATCACCCTCATCTCCAGCGGAGACGTTCAGCCTGGAATGGAATATTCCATGTGCCTCAACATGAGCAAGCTTTGCTGCAACAGGCTCTAGCTGTGGCACTGGCAAGCCCCCAGCCCTGCTCAGGATGGCTTCGCTCATGGTGCTGTAGCAGAAGGGTTCTGCTCTACAGCTGCCTTGGTACCTGCCTTGCATTTTTCATTGGTTTCTAAGCTGTGTTTGAATATCTCCCTGTGCTGCTGTGACACTCCAGCATGTCCAAGGGAAAACCTGTCAGGTCCTGCAGGGAGTTTCATTTTGTCTGGAATACTTGGAAAGAAATCACAAGCATTTCAGTGTTAAGTCTGTTTTCTTGAAGTTGCTGAAAGAGATATTTTGCTCGCACATGTCTCAACAGAAAAAAGAGCTTTCAGTAGAGGACTGCTGTTCAGAGAATCAGCTGTTTTCCCTATATTATCCAAAGAAACTGCATGTTCAAAAAAGGAGGAGTAACTCACTAAGTGTAGCTACTTACTACAGCCCCTCACCTAGGCTCATCACACCTTGCATATCCGTAATGATTTACAGATTCACTCCTCAGACGAGGATGAAGTCTTTCCTTACCTTTGGATTAGTTCGCTGCTGCAGTCTTCTCTCTTCCCTCTCTCTCTGCAAACGCTCAAATTCTTCTCTGATTTCAGCTGGAGTTCTCTTCCTTTCCACAACCTGCTCGGAAAGAAATGAAATCACAGAGATTACCAGAGAGAGGATGTTCAGGGTATCGCCCTGCTGATGGAACGAGCTCCATTGACCTGCTGTGCTTTAACACGTTGCCCTGCTTCTACTGTAAGCCACTCTGCACTGACCTCAATGTTCAGAGTTTGGAAGCAAATACCTGGGCCAGATCAAATGGCAGGCATGAGAGAAACCCCCATGCTTTGAGAGAAGGGAAAGTGATCTTGTTATTTCTATTCCCTTGACAAAACCAAGCCAAAAAGCTTTCAAACCACAAGTACCAGAAACTGCAGCACTGCACAGCCACTGCCAACAGCTCTGTTAACTTCTCTGCTAGGTGTAGACACAAAAATGAGAATGACTGAAAGTTTCTGGCCTAAGGTAACTGATTGAGAGATTTGGGATTTTAGGTTACACTGTTTACCTTACATGGCTCAGGGAACAAGGGATTTAAAACAGGTAAGGCTCTAGGTACGGATAGAAAGAGTATTGGATTTGGCTTTTCAGAACAAGATCGAGTCTGCCACAAGCTGCTCAAAACTGTCTGTTACATGCTGCCACTGCTCCACATTTCTCGCTACCAACTCCGAACTTGACCTTGGTACTGACCTGACCCAACACAACATGATTCTGCAGCAAGCAACCTTGTGCAATCAACTATGACTGGCAGAGGGTAACAAGAGGACTTAACAGGAAAGCCACAAGTGGACGAGCTCTCTTTCAAAGCCCGTAAAAACCAAACAATAATAACAAAAAACTCAACCCCAAAAAGCCCAGAAAGAAAAAGTAATTTCAAACTCAGAGGCAGCTGAGGCTGGAAAAAAAGGGTTTCAGAGAAAAAAGATGAGACTCGATGGACAATAACAACACATCTATCTCAGACAAAGATGTTGCCTGTCACGGTAATATCCTATTAGGGAACTCTGAATGTCAGGCTTATTGTTCTCTTGTCAAGTGAAACCCTGAAGTATTCTTTGAAAATCCATCACGGTGTCGCAGCAGAGACAGAAATAACTGAACAAGGATGCCTGCAAACAAACAGGCATTTGTTACCATCGAGGTGTCAGTGCAGCTCGATAGAACAGAATGTCAGATAAAGGTGATTTTAGTCGATTCCACTGCCCATAAGGTGCTACATGTCTCTCACCTCCCATCCTTCCATTTCCAGTCCTCTCCTCCCATATATGTCATAGATGGCTCTGGTCTGTGGATCACTAAGCACTGCAAGTTAAAATCAAAAGAGAGGAGAGAACTCAGTGTTTGGTCTTCTCAGACCAACACTCTAGTGTTATTTGCAGTCCAAGCACAGATCCTGGAAACATGTTGCTCATCCAATTTTTACATTAAGTTCCACGTGTATTAACAGGACACACCGACTTTTCCCCCAGCAAGTTCCTGGTTTTGGGCTTTTTTTTCTTACTTCTAAAATCAGAAAGTGAAGAGAACACAGGAGACATGCAGACTGACTGAATATGCAGAGGGGGTTTTAATGTTGCCTCCTCTGACAGAAGGGTGACACAAGCCCTCTAAAATCAATAGCACTATTAGCAATTCCATGAGAGCAGTCCCTGCAAACCCTGTGGAGGACTGACACCCACCTCTGCCTAGTCCCTGGTCTTCCATCTCCATCGTCATCCCTGTCCACTGACCCTTTTCCACTCAGTCCAAACACATGGGACATGCCAAACACTAACAAAGGCACTTCCATGAAGCAGTTCATACCTTGCCAAACATCAGCTACAGGGGAACTGCACAAATGCATGTGGAATTTGAATCTCTCAGAAAGCCACTGCTTTTGTCATGCATTGTTCCTCTGATTTACAGGGCAGGAAAGGAAACAAAGCATCGCTAAGTGTCAGCAAATTTAATTATGACTTTGGAATATTATAGATCTTCGTCAAGAAGCATGGAGACACAGCCCTCCTGCTAAAACCCCCTGAACACAGTTTCTGCCAGCTCCAGACTTCCACTGACCTTCATAGGCCTGGTGCACGAGGTTGAAGAGCCGCTCCGCCTGCGTCTTGAGCTCGGGGTCCCTGTGCTTGTCAGGGTGGTAGAGCATGCATAGCCGGCGGTAGGCAGCCTTCAGCTCCTCCTGGGAGGCCTGAGGAGAGCAGTGAAACTCAATTAAAGCACAACCAAAGGTACCTGAAAAAGACCATGCTCAAGATCAGCCCTAAAAGAGAAGCCCAGCAGCCCATTACACTGCTTCTACTGACACAAAATGAGGAATGGACTTTTGTGTCATTACATGAGGCAGTAAAATGTTCACTTATGCTCACCAGCACTGTCCACACTACTTACAGTGCAACAAATGACAGCAATAGCTCAGCAGCGCTTATCTAGGTATGAAAAGTTAAGTAAAGAACCCCAACAAACATACCTCATTTTCATTAGGCAACTACTGTCTCCTCAGTTCAATGCAGAACAAGAGAAAATAAAATCACCCAGCCTCCTTCCAAAGACACGCGGTGGAAATGTATTTGTGATGGCTCTCTCAGAATCAATGCAATAACCTTCTCTGTGCATGGGGAACAAGAAACTACTTCCCTGTGCCAGGAGGCACGCACAGAGCACAGTAACTGAAACACAACAAGGACCTGCTGGCCTCCTGCAAGGAAACACCACCCCTCTGCTACAGCAGGGCTTAGAGGGACAGGAATACACCAGCGAGGAGGGGGCACCCAGAAAACACCTTTTGAGAGCAGGCTTTAAAGACACATATTCCATTTACTCTTAATGCTCTTCAGCAATTGAGGCTTTTACAGTTTCCACACTCTCACTGTGGAAATAAAAGCCCCAAAAGCTCATTTCTTAAAGACCTTTTTTTCCAGTCCATGGTAAGCAGAACATGTATTTTCATCAAAGAAATGCATTCATTTGTGCACCAAAGATAGAAATCCGTTTGATTTTGAGGACAGCTTAGAATAAATGTTTTCTCTGCAAATTTGTGTTATTTCAAGTTAATGTTTCTAAATGATACAGCAAAATACCTGCCAAATTAGCTTGGGCATTTAATCATCATTGAGTAGCTCGGGTCACTGGTTCAATATTTCATGAGCAATAGCCTCTTAGGAACCGCTGAAGAATCCTGACATCCTCTCAAGCTGCAGTGAAATGTGTGAGTCAGGAATAATCATATATAGGTTACATTTTCATTACCAAAATCCGCAGGCACAATTCAAAGGTGTCCCATCTGCCTACCTGGGGTCTGAACGGCTTCATTTAACACCTCAAACACATCAGCACGGCTCTAGTGTGCTGGAATCTATGGAAGATGAACCATGCCATGCACGCAGAGCAGCGGCACGGCAAGGCTCCGGGCTCACTGGTATTTTAAGCTGCTGCATCACACCAGGCTGGCTCAGCACATGGAAATGTGAGCGCGCTACATTCCACTGCTGCGCGGGGTAGTACTACTGAATTTAATTAGCAAGGGGTAATTAACAGAGCAGCTACTACTACTCTCAGTTGGAATCGCTCCCTTGAAGACCATTTTAACTTGGTTTCCAGGTCCCTGCTGACCAAACCTGCCTTTTCTGGTCTGCCAAAGAACTGCCAGCTTTGCTAAGTTAACTATTCAGCCTTCGCTGTTAACCTTCCAGGCAGTTGCAATCCTCATGTGGTTCCTGCCTCTTTCAACCTCCATGGCTGCACACTGCAGGAGGGTGAGTTACACACACTGCCAACCAGCCGCTGGATTTCAGTGAGTGAAACACAGAGTTTTCTAAAGAGAGGTCAGTGCTCTGCACAGCATCAGGGAGTTCTGCAAACGGAGCCACTGTCGGACACTTTCCCCTGGGAAATGGGGATTTCCACAACTCCTATTACACACAGTAACAGCACTTCAGTAAAACCCTTCTGCAGCTCAAACTGATAGAGCCACAGACTGGTTTGGGTTGGAAGGGACCTTAAAGCTCAATCAGCTCCAACCCCTGCCACAGGCAGGGACCCCTTCCACTGGAGCAGCTTGCTCCAAGCCCCTGTGTCCAACCTGGCCTTGAGCACTGCCAGGGATGGCGCAGCCACAGCTTCTCTGGGCACCCTGTGCCAGCGCCTCAGCACCCTCACAGGGAAGAGCTTCTGCCTAAGAGCTCAGCTCAGTCTCCCCTCTGGCAGGTTCAAGCCATTCCCCTTGTTAACATCTAGTCTGACACGCTGGAAAAGTGAAGTCCGTTTATACACACATGCACACAGTACATATATATATATAGATATATACACGTATATAGAGCGCTCTTGCATTCAATAGAATGAACTATTGATACATTGATACATATCAGTATATAGATATACATACAGTACACATTTTATACATCCGGCTGACATTTTCAATACTGCTCTTAAAACAGGAATTACCCCTAACAGCCAAGCACCTCCAGTACAACGGAGCTGCACCAGTTCACGCCTCATTTAACCTCGGCCACGCCGAGGATCCCGCACCCTCCCGCTGCTCTGCGGGTGTTTCCAGCACGGGGCATTGGGAAGGCGCACACAGCACCGAGCAAACCGCGAACGCCAAGAGCCAACAGCGCCCTGCACGGACCAGGCCCCGTCCGAGCCACCGGGAGCGCGACGAGCACCAACCCGGGGCCGCCTCACGCCCGCTGCCGCCCGCCAGAGGGACGCGCTGAGGACGCGGCCCGGCCCGCCCCGCGGGCACGGGGGTCACGGCCCGCGCTGCCCCGCCCCGCCCCGGGCCGGCTCGCCGCGGTGCCCCCCCGCCAGGCCCCGCCGCACCTCCCGCCGCACGTTGAGCAGCGCGTAGTAGTCCTCGTTGTCCGGCACCTCCTCCGCCAAGGCCGCCGCCATCTTCCCGACCTCTCACCTCACGCCGCTAGCGCGGCTGGGCGTTCTCAGAAACGGGAAAGCGACGCTGCCGCGCCCCCTAGTGGCGCGGAGGATTGAGAGAGCCTGCACATGCGCTCGGATGCTCTGTGAGATTCACGCATGCGCGGGCTGGTCCCGCCCAGAGCGCCGTGAGGCGAGGCGGCGGCGGGCGCGGGACGCGCGGTGAGTGCTCGGTCGGGGTCCGCTCGGTCCGCTCCGGCCGCCGGGGCTGCGGGAGCCGCGCGGGGCCGGTGGGTCCGAGCCTCCGTCGGAGCGGGGCTGTTTGCTGCGCACTCGGGTGGCTCTCGCGCCCCTCAGGGTTTGGGGGTGGGGGGGGCGCGGGTGAGCGGCCCTTTCCTGAGGTGCTGCCGGCGCAGCCCGAGTGGTTCCCGAGCCTTGCTGTGTCTCGGTCCCATGAGCAGCTCCCGGCTCTCGCGGAGCGGCTCGCAGAGTCCCGTGCAGCGCTGTCCGGTCAGATGGGGGTTGCACGGGCTAGCTCAGCGCTGTGGAGCGGGCTGGCGGGGAGCAAAGCCCCCCTCTCAGGATCAGGGCTCGTTTGGCACGAGGAGAAACGGAGCTGCTTTGGCTTTTCACCACCGGGAACGTGGCCGCAGGGTTTGTGCTGCAAGAGCGCGGTCTTGGCGGTGGGCTCACCACGAGAGGGCACTCGGCGAATCGTGCCCAGGAGAGAAATAGAGGGAAATACCCCAAAGTGTGGCGAGCAGACATTACTAGTAGAAGGGGTTCCCGGTCTGTGCTCCAGCCCGCGCCGCCTTACAGAGCACGCTGTCAGGTCTCGGTGTTAATTGGCTTTATTGGTGCCATAAGGAGTTAAAGCCTTTCCTGGCTTTAAAATAAAGCTGAGGGAGGATGTTCCTCGGTATCTAAGATGCGATGTTTGTGTAGGGGATGCTACTGATGTTGGAGTACTGCTGTCCTCAAAGAGCGGCGGTTGAGGACCTCTCACTAACACCAGTGCGCTCTGTAGAGTGGAGCTGAAGTGGTATTTTCCCATCCCAACACTCAGCTGATCCGTTTTGGATTTGATCTTCGTGTAACTTTTGTTTGAAAACAGGAGTGGTTTAATATTTCATAAGTTGTTCAATTCAAGCGTAGTTAACGCTGAAGTATTGATCGTGTTCCTCTGTGCTCGCAGTGAGGTGGAGGGCTGAGAACACAGGAGCTGGGAAACCACCTAGAAATGGGTCTGTCTGATAGGATCCTGCTGGGGATTCAGGAGCCTTGTGGCCCTCGGGGCTGTGGCAGCGTTACCGGATCCCTCCCCTGCTGCAGCACTCACTGCCAGGTCTGGCCACTGTTCCATGTGTGCCACCAGGGATCCAGGGAAGACTTTTGGGAATGGTCCACAGATCTTTGCAGGAAGCTACAGGAGGGAAACACGACTTTGGGGAGCTAAATATGAACTGTGCTTTCTGAGCATGTAGAGAGAGCTTTACATTTACCAGTGGAAATGTAATATCCATGGCAAAGAGCAATGTGGGGGGGGGGGGGGAAGGGAAAAAAGAAAAGTACTTGTTTGTGCTTTAGTGATTTGCCAGGTTTGTTTCAGGGTGAGCATTTCTTTTGCCCGCATTGCTACACGCAGGTTCTACACGTGGCACAGTAAAGTGCTGTGGTGCTGTGCTGTGATCCTTGTGATGAGGGAAGCAGACTCTGGGTTCATTAGAAAGCATCTGGATGCATTGGAAGGGTGCATGTGGAGTTCCAGTGTTTCTGAGCTCAGGGAAGTGAGCAGTGCTGTGGGGTGAGAAAGGAGCCGTCACTGTTCCTGTCTGGAAAACCAGGCTGGGAGCTAAAAGTTGTTTAAAGCTGCAGTAAACATCAGTGTTGTGTTTCTCCAGGGTACTGGCAAGGGGCAGAGGTGCCCCAAGGTCAGTTTTGCTGCTTTAGAGCCAGAAGTACCAGTGAGCCCTTCCATCTCCTGAATCTTTTCTCTGAGCAGGATGGTGAATGGTTTTCCCTTGTGTGGTGTGAGTGGCCTCATTCAGCAGATTTCCTTAGGAGCTGGAATCATGTAGTCGTGGCTGGAATATTGCCCCCACACAAAGTGTTTTCTTGCTTATATTAACTTTAGCTCTATCCCGGCTCAATGGAGGGAAAAACTGGAGAGTGCCATATATTGAGCTGAGCTTGTCCAGTCTGTCACATTAGCAACTGAGGGAGCTCCTGCCTCCTAATGACCAGAGGAGAGTGTGCTGGGGGGTCAGTGTCATCTGGGTGCCCTTTGGTTGCATTCACTGCCCCTCTTCATAGCCAGATTGATGCTGACTGCTGAATTTTAGCAGAGGTCGTCTTGGTCCCATTTGTTAGTACTAGGAGTCCATAGAGATAATGTCTTTTCACATATAAAAGATGCTATTGATTTTCTGTTACTGTTGTCCTGAAATGTGCACAGTGTGTCTATGGAGCAGTGACAATCCTCCATCAGTAGCTTTATGGGAGAAGAATGGTTATTGAATCTCTTCCCATAAAATATAATCTCTTTCTCTCTTCCAGAATTTGCCAGCTCCTGTGGGAGTCCCTCATGTTATCTCTGAGAAAATTGATTATTTTTTTTTGTCTCTGCTTTGTACACTTGTGTTTAGTTTTATTTTTAATTTGGTTCGTGTGATATATGGAATGAAGGATTCCCTAACATCAGGCATGCTCTCTGTGTTGTATTCCTTCTTTCCCATATGGATTGACGCTTCCTGAATGTTTTAAAATCGAATAAAGATGTTGGCTTGGCACAAGTGTCTCTTGTTGTTGCTGGGAATGTTTTCACTCTGGGGGAGTCACTGCCCTGCTCTTTCTTTCCAGGCAGGTCTGAGCTTTTCAGCTGCTTACAGGTGAATTTGGGGTAAGTTTCTGGAGTCAACACAGGCTGATTGGTTTCTGATGAATGACACTGTAGCAGAGCATACAACTCGCAGTGCTGCTCAAGGAGCAATGGTCTTTGAACTTGAACAGTGGCAGAAATACTCTGTCAAATTTGTCCTTTCCTCAGTGCAGCAAATGACTGACTATGGGACTTTTTCATTTCAGGGAGGAAACGGCAACATGAATTCATAGATGATGAGTAGGATGCCAAAGCCAGAGATGACAGTGCTCTTGAAGAAATGCTGGGTAGAGCAAAAAGGTAAAAGGAACAGCTAACTGAGTGCATTTTGGAGCCTTCCTGTGGGACTTCATGGGGTACCTCCCCTTGGGAGGCAAAGGCCATCCCCTCAGACCTGAGCTGAATTCCCTGAACTTCCCTCTCCTCTATTCTGCATGAAGTCCCAGTGGTGCCCCTCACTCCTGACCCACGTGCTCTGTGCTCGGGTCTGTACCCAGAACCCCTGTGGGACTCGTATGTTCCAGTGCTTCCCTGCATGCACCCGCCTGGCCTGGCAGTTGTACCAGGCTCTGCTTCTGTGTGTGGTAATAAGAAAAAAGAGAGAAGGGAGAGATGCACTCATCCTGCTCAGGTGCAGCCAAGGCCATTGTCCGGAGGTGATGGTTCAGGGCCATGTTTGCTTATACCGTGTTGTGCCTGAAGCCCATGTGGCAGCAGCATTTGGAGTGCACAGTGATCAGGTTGCCTACACGAGGGCTGAATTGCTTTCTGCTACTCTGATGCCTTTTACTGCATTTTGTGTTAATGCTGTTGAGATGCCCAGAGGAATCGGTGCTTATTGGCTCTTTCATTCTGAGAAATTATCTCTGTAACTGAGGCATGATCGTCCACTTGGGGACTTGGGGAAGTAAGAGGCAGATTTAATCACACCTGCAGAGAGCCGTGCGGTAGAAAGGCCTTTGCTACTCACTCACTTTACTACTCATCCAGTGGCAGCAGAAGTGGCTGAAGCCACTGACAAGCAGCAAGAAAATCCTCATTAGTAGCATAGCTCTCCTTGGGATATCTTCATGCTTGTTTTTGGAAGACTGACTTTAATCCCTTAAAAGTCAAAAGCAAACTGCCCTTGAAAATGTTCCTGGTTGCAGTCTGTGGGTTGCCCCCTGCTCCTTGGCTCTTCCTGGCAGCAGCTATAGGGACAGAGGGCATTTCTGTGGCAAGGGGGGAAGATCTTGGTAGAAGTAGGAGCAGGAAGAGGTGTGAAGGGTGGGTAAAGTGCGACTGGTTGGCAGACATAAATATCAGTTATTTTCTGCTAGATGTGAAATACTTTCCTGTTGTTGCCATAAGGAGCTGCTCTGCGTGCTACAGGACGCCCTCAAGTCCTTGTTAAGTTTAGGCCACATGTCACAGGAGAGGAACAACACCAGGTTCACTCTCTTGGTGAAAGAGTTATGATTTCTCCTTTGTCTTTTGGGAAATGTGCCCATGTTTGATTTATTGTATAAATAACATGAAATAGTGATTATTTTTTGAGGTGGTCATAACTGGTATAAGCTCTCATACAGATAAAATACAACACAATGAATTAATACCATTTTTAGTTTAATAACACCAGAGCTGAGGGTCCAAGCATACTTTAAATAGTACTTAGAAATTTCTGCTGCTGTCAATCCATATTTTGGGGATTTGATAGTTTTGTTCCTTATTTTTCTGCATGTGTGTTATTGAGCTATTTCTGTAAACTCAGATGTAAATCTGTTACGCTCTTTGAGTTTTGAAATCCTTCCCCATCAATCTGGAAAGCTGTAAGGTTGCTAAAACTGGAGTACAGTCAGCGTTGGGAGGGAGCTGTGTGTCCTCATGGTCGTGCTGGTTCCCCAGAGCTCGCAGCATTCCCAGTTCCTCCTGCTCACTGCTGGCAATGGCAGCAGGGAGCTGTGTGTTAGAGCTCTGTGTCCATGTTGGTGTATGTTGGTGCCACTGAAGGTTAGCACAGGGATTGCGGTGTGGTGCTGTTGCTTTAAGGTGGCTGGTGGCCACGAGCTGTGCTGAGCGTCACTGTTGCCAACGCCGGCACCGCAGCACGTGCTGCCTGCTCAGCAGTGCCTGGAACGCGCAGATAGGACCAGATTTGGCATCAGCACAATCACTGCTGCGGGCGCTGCCAGCTCCTCGCTCTTTCTTCTTCCCTCCAGCACGTGGTATTTTATATGACCCCGAGGACAGACAGTTGTCTACTAGACTGGCTTGTGGGGCTTTGTTTTGTCTCAGTCCTGTCAGTGTTCAGGTTTCAGTGGTGGGGGAGCCCTGGGAAATGCGTGCTCTGTTTTGCTTGGTGTCCTGCTGATGCTCCAGCTTGCCAGGGTAAGTGAGTGGTGGCAGCAGTAGGAGTTAGTGCCCTGGGAGTGATTCAGGTGCCATGGTCTGGTAGACAGAGCTCTTGAGCTAGCAGAAGAGGGTGCTTAGCTGAGAGTCACATCCTGTCATCCAGGATTGTAGCACTTGATGCAAATTCTCAAATGCAAGTGGAGCTTTTCAAAGCACCTAATATTATGTTTGTGTTTAGTCTGCGTCTTGCAAGCGAACAGGAGAGGAAGGTGAATCACTGACTTGTATACTTTGATCTTAAAATTCAGTATCACTCCTTTGCTTGTAAGTGGTTTGTCAGACAAAATTTCTTAGTCATTGTATTTGCAGATCTCGACCTTGGTGTCAGAGGGATGGCAGCTGCAAGAGATGTGGTTGGAACCACGGCTGTGTCATGAAACATTGGCCATTGTATGGAGCTGATGCCACTGTGGCACTGAAACCTTCTTGTCATTCATGCAAACCACAGCTGTTTGGACTGTGATGGGTGCTTGAGGCTGGGGACATAATTTCATGCCCCTGGCTTCCAGCTTAACTGTAAGGGCTTAGTGCAGCATGCACCAGAAGTGCACTTACTCCAGAGCCTGCAGATGCATGTCTGAAACGTGCTCCTCAGGCTTGTCATCCAGGTGACTGCCCAGTTCCAATGTTCCCATGCTAATTTCTGCATCCAAGATATGTTTACTCTTTATACTTCTAGTTGGTGTTGACTAATGGGTAATCCTACAGCAGGATTAACTTCTAGTTTTAAAATTATTAGAAATATACTTGATTTTTCTTTTAAGCAGGAAGAGGTGTTATAAAAGTTGGCATTGTGCAACATTAGGTCACGAGTTTTACTGTTTAGTCAGAGATGGGAGCTGAAAGACATCATGGCAAGTATAAAAGCTAATTCCAGTATTAATAGTTCTCTTCCCAGCTAAAAAGAAGTGATTTTATGCATAGTTCTTTTCTTTAGGAGCACTTGCTAATTTTGAATGCGTCTCCCACTCTAAGGAGTCAGTGGGAGTTATTTTAAGCTGCATTTTGTGGTTACTATAGGTGAGTTGGTAGTACATATCTAATCCTGGGTGGTGCTGTAGTGTTGCTCAGTGCACGGTGAGGGCTTTTTGGCAAAAATAGCCCTTTAGATAAACATTAAATACAGACACTGTATTTAAATCAAAGCGATTTGCTATCATTTAACAGCTTGGTAAGGGCCTGTTTCAATTCATAGTGCAGTGAAAAGGGTAATCGGTGTAGGGACGGTCTGCCGTTGCCCCTGTTCTGCAGTTCTGACAGGATTACCTGCCTAGTTTTACCTTTGTGCTGTCCCAGGCTGAAATACTTCACATTTCACACTGTGGGTACTTTAAATAATTGTTATGCCTGTCTTAGCAGCTACAGATTGTGGTGTTGTTGAATAATGGGCCTCTTTCATGGTCTTTACTCCTTTACATCTAAATTTTTACTCTGCTGCTGAAAATGCAGGAACTGATTTACTCCACTTGAGGGGAAAAAGAAGTGTTACTGTTCCTGGCCTTAAGGGGAGGAAGCTGAGGGGAAAGTCAAGAACTCACAAATGAAGCCATGTAAGGATGGTTTGGCTGTTCCTGTGTGTTTGCTGCATGTGCTGTTTGTGCAATTCTCCTGGGTCATATGGGAAAGAGTAGTTTTCATGGTTGGACAAGGTTTAGGCAAATCTAGAAAGAAAACCCAGCTGTGTAGCTAAGACTACTGAGAAGATATTAAACCAATCATTTTTGTTCAGAAGGACTGCTGTGAATCCTTGATGACAAGGAAGAAAAGGTTTTGTGTAATAAAGCACTGGCCTGAAACCCAGGAGAGAACCGGAGTAGCTGCATTACCATGGTGCTCCTGCAAGCAAAGCGTGAGACTAGCTGTTGATACTGGGATTACACTTCCATTGGTTTTATCTATTCTTTAATAGTGATGAAAAAGTTCCTTCTCGTGAATGTGTAGCATGGTGGAGCCCTTTACAGACTGGAAACCGCTTTTCACAGTGATGCTGTTTGGAAGCACGAGTGCTCTTATTTGTCAGTGGTGCTTCATTTGCTGGACACAAAGTAGATCACAGGAATGTGTGAACTAGAACTTGGTTTGGGAACTTCAGGACAGGCTGTTGGGCTGTGTCAGCACTTCCTCTGGAGCAGACTGACTCACTTCAGTTTGCCTCTGGCTTCCAATTCCTGAATCTACATTGCTTTGAACACCTCCTGCCACTGCTAACAGCATCCATTCATTGTCTTCCATTACTCATTCTTCTGTTTCCAGTGCCTGAGGGTGACATTTTCATACCTTGGTGACTAAAATCAGGCTCCTAGATCTGTATTTATTCAGTTAATATAGACAGCAGTCCAATTTCAGAGGAGTTAAGTACCCTGGAAAAGATACTTGTTTAAAAGTAGGAGCAGAAATTTAGGAGCATACCTTTAGGGATCTGAGACTTCAATGTACTTTTCTGTTACTATTTGCTTCAGCTCTCGCTGGAGATCTGGTGTCAAACTAACCTGGAGATTGCTCTGGCTCCTACATGCTGAGAGGGAAATTGGTATCCCAGACAATGGCATTTTCCTGGAGTGCTCTTGGTCACTGTGTGGGTTTCTCTGTGTGCTGTTGGTGGCATTCAGTGAGCTGGTGCTGTCCCTGTTGTGGAGCACTGTTTCTGGGCATAGAGGTCAAGATGTGTGTGGGGGGAAGCATTCCCAGAGAGCAGGAGCCAGGCGATGCAGCTCATTATAGGATGATCACAGCTTAAAAAAGATAAAAAAACAACCCTTCCATGTACCGTACTGGAGGCTGCACTAAAGTTATAAGTGAGGCTACCACGTATGACAATCACATTACCTCTTTAAACTGAATAACTGGATTGTCTTCTTATACCAGAAAGCAAAAAGAAATGTCCTGAATATACTGTAGGAAATTGTCTTTACTAAATCCAGCCCAGCATTTATGTGCACTGTATATATTATTTGATTCTGACAGAATTACATAAATGGGGGGGGAGGAGGAAATATTGTTAATGTAAGTTGACTACCAGAGTAAATCACAGCCTAATTATTCTTTTTTTTTCCTTGCTAAAATTGGAATTTGATATAATGGTCAATAGACATTTTCTTTAATTTTTGAGACAGAATTTCTAATAGCTAATCCAAATGAACTGGAGAAAGTTGCTGCAGAATGATAAAAATGAATTATGTGAATTCTGTGGTGACTTACTGGTAAATCCCCTTAGTTGGAAGCTTTAATTTACCTCATATTTCAGTTTTCTTCTTCTCTAACTGGTTTATGGGTGCATATTAGAGCAAAGTAATTGTTATTTTCTTAGTGCCACCAGGGTGCTTAGAGCTTGAACCAAAGTGAAGACAGAACCTGGCTTGTCCTCATAGGGAAATAAAGGACTGAGGACACAGATCTGCAGCAGTGTGCTGGAACTTGGCACCTCCTAAGTCAGTTCTGAAGCTGTTGGATGTGGTACTGGAGTAAATGGAGCTCCAGCGCAGCAACCCCCCAAGGCAGGTGTCTGCTTCCCTTTGGAGTTGGTGCCAGTGTAGAGGAACAAAGCATGCTTGCCCTTGTGCCTGGTTAAACAGGTAAATACAGTGTTTCTGTCGAGACTGCTGGCTTCAGTACCTACAAAAACCTTATGAGGCTTTGTACAGCAAAAACATGTTTCCTCCAGGGGCCATTAAAATGGCGTCAGCTCTGGAGTTACGCTTTGGCTTAGTCTGGCATGAATTCCCTGCAGCCAACCGAGTTTTGCCGGAGATGATTTGAATGTAGTGTTTCTATTTCGGAGGGAAATAAATGGGCTTGGAACGGCAGCAGGAGCAGGGAGAAGAATGGATCTGAAGCCTGGGATATGGAAGAAGAATGAGTTCAGCCTCCCACTAGGGTAGTATAGAGCTTCGTTCGTTCTGAGAATAACCTGGTACCTTTAGTTCCTGGTCATGTCTTCTTCAACTTCCACGTCATTCTGGGCAAGTTATGTGGCTGGCAGAGACCTACATTGGCACTTTGGTGGCATGCTTGATGAAAAGTCCATGTTCAAATAACATTCATAATATTCCACAGAGTACATGTCTCTGGAGAACTTTTTGGTAGAAATGTGTCTTTTGGGATGTTTACCTTATTCTGGTGAACCTGGGGATTGGCAATTGCCCTTCTCAAGGGCAGTGAGATGTTGTGCAGTAGTGCTGGGGTTATGTGCACATTGACTTGGTTAAGTCTTGGGCTCATTCCTAGGAGAAACAGCTCTTGATTCTGTAAGTGGCGAGAGGAAAGGACAAAACCGTTTTCATTTCTGTCATTGTGAGGGATTCTTTAAGCATCTGTACTCACAGTTTTCAGAGTATTTTTGTGAAAACACTTGGCATTCCTTGCTTCTAAATCATGGAGTGACTGTGCAACCAATTCAAAGGAACGGGGTTCCAGCCTTGTCATTACAGCTATTAAAACTGCCTGAACTGTTTTGCTTTTTGACGCTTGCCATAGCAACAGTGGATGTGTAATTTGCTGAATATCCGTAACAGGGCATTTGAATATATTCCTTACAGTTTTACTCCTGCATATAAGTAAGTGTGCCAAATGGGCACGTTAACCCACTTAACCAAACCAGAGCCACAGCTCCTGGGGAATGACAATGAAGAGATTGTTTTTTAAAGAACTCTTTTATTTCACCTCTTAACAAAACCCCTCGAACCCCAGACATGGAAGAGCAGCACCTTTATCAATGTGCTGTTATCACTCCTCATGATTCACACTGCAGAGACTCTGGCACATCTTCTTCCTTGCTGCTTATCAGCTGGTGGCAGCTCTATGTGTGTGCCCCTGGAAAGGTAAGAGTGACCCAGTTCATTCTGAACCCCCCACGCATAGAATCTCTCTGCCTCAATAGTGATCAGACCTTTGATTTTTAAGCAGTGAGGAGCTGCGAAGCTTGAAAGATACCAGCAGCCCTTCAAATCAAATGGCTTCTTTCTTATCATTTTATTGTACAAGGAATTAAATTAAAATATTTGGGACTTTGCTGGCACGCTTGATGAAGAATCTATGTTCCAATAGCATCCATAATATTCCACAGATCCCATTGCCGGAATCACCTATATGCTACCATTAACATTACGTATGGTTTCAGATGTATAAGGTTCAGTTTGTTAGGGTAAAGAGGTTTATATTGAGGAAGAGAAGCGGTTCATTAGCTGCATGGAGCAGAGTTTATACACTACATCAGTAGCCCCTTAAGAACGCTGCTTTTGTCCTCATCCTGCACATTCTCATCATCTTTATGGATCAGAAGGATCTAGAAAGCCAGACAGTGCTCCTGAAGACACTTGACAAAGCAGGTCACGCAGTGCTGTAGAGCCAAGGGAGGTTGTGTTTGGTCTCGAAGTGGAGCTGCTGCTGCCCCATCCTCCTTCCCCAGGCTGTAGGGGCTGAGGGAACATTTAACAGCCCCACAAACTCATCAGCCGGAGCACGTGGACCTCATTGCTCTCATGAGCCATGGAAGCCAGTGAGAACTGCTCAGAGAGGACAGCGATGGACTGAGTACACATGCGACTGATCTGAGTTTAACGGTGTTTCTGGGTGATCTTATGGTCCAGCCCATGCAGAAAGCCTCTGGTTGACTCTTCCCAGAGCATGTAAGTGAATGATGCACGGAGGGCTGTGCTCGTCTCCCTGGAAAGGAGGGAGGGACGTTTGTGGCAGCAGTTGCTGTCTAATGCTTGCATCAGGAGATCAGCTTCCATCTCTTCACTGCAGAGGTTCCCATCTTCAACTGGTATTCCTTGTTTGCCATAATGCAAACTGTGAGGAGCGCCAGTGATGTGGTTATTTAATGTCTGCTCAGCATCTTGGAAGGATATCCAAGGAGAGACATTCCCTAGAACTCATCAAGAAGATGATGACTCCTTGCAACTGGAAGAGCTTCCATCATAGCTTGAACAGCTGAAGGAAACAATTGTCTAAATTGCACTAATGCCTGTGTGTGTTTATAGGACAGAGCATACGGGATTAGCTGTGTGACCGCCGGGAGCCAGTCGTTCTGGAGCCTCCTCCAATGTGCCTTTCACGCTCCATGAGATTAGCAGCCACTGAAAACAGGGAAAAGGAATTTTCCTTTCTTCTGCCTGAGAAGAGCCCCATCACCCTCCACCTCTTTCGTCTTGGCTCAGAAGTGGCTTAGTCCTTAGCAAACAGGTCTTCTTTAACAAGTTCTTCTCCCATGAGGATCGGAGGGAAAATATCCGTTTTGGTGTTTAGTCACACACATCAAAGGAGACAACCGCTTGGATCCTCATTTGCGTGGCGCAGGAATTAGATGTGGTCCAGTTACGCGAGCTCTGTGTGCGAAGGGACGTGCTGGGACCTTCAGGCTCCGGGGGAGCAGGACAGGAGCTATTCACTTGTGTCTTGGGCGACTCTTTAGAAGCCCCTCGCACCCCACCCCACCACCCGAGCGGGTCCGCTCCGCACAAAGGGACAGCCCGTCACCCGTGAGGCTTCCTCAGGCTTTACGCCTCGGCTCTCGTTGCGGTCACCAGCCCGTACCGAGCCTCGAGCGGCGCGTTCAGCCCCGCGTCAGGCCGTCCGCCACCGAGGGCTCCGGCTTCGGGGCAGCGCTGAAACACCGGGGAACCCTGCGGGGGCCACGCTCGTCCCGTCCCGGCTCCGCCGCGGGGCTGCCCCGCCGGTTGGGGGGCGGAGCCCGCGCGGGGATTGGCGGCCGGGCCTTGGGGCGCGCCAATCACCGCCTTTGTTTAGGGTCACAGGGCGCGGAGGGGGCGTGCGCCCGCGGGGGCAGCCCGCAGCCAATGGACAGGGCAGGGGGCGGAGGCGCCCGGCTCGCCCTCCCCATTGGCCCCGCGGACGGTCACTCCGGCGGGCGGCGCTCGCTCGTTGGCTGCCGGCGGTGGCGGCGCCGTGCGTCATTCAGCGCGTCTCGCTTCCTCTGTGGTGCGATTGGTGCCGGCGGCCGTCAGTCGCTCGGCGGAGCTTCCTGAGTGGGCGCCACGGCCGTCAGTACAGCGCTCCTCGCGGCCCTCCTCCTCGTCCCGGCGCCGCCGCTGAGTGGCTGCGGAGCGTGTCGCTGAAGCGCCGCGGCGCTCCGGTTGGCGGGACGCGGTGTCAATCGCGCCCATCCCCTCCGAGCACCCGCCTCCCGCCCGTCGCCATTGGCCGCCGCGGGTGTCAGTGCGGCGGCTCCCCCAATGGGCGGCGCGGGGTGTGCGCCGTGCGCGCGGGGTGGCCGGCCCGGCGGCGGCAGCGGGAGGAGGCGGCGCGCGCCTGGGTCCCGGTCGCGAGGAGGCGGAGGAGGATGTGGCGCGCGGAGGGGAAATGGCTGCCGAAAACAAGCCGGAAGGTGAGAGCGCGGCCGCGGCCGGGTCTCGCTCCGCGCCGCCAGGACGCGCCCGGCCTGCCCGCCGGGCCTCCCCTGCCCCTGCCCCTGCCCCCGCCGCGGGGCGGTGGCGGCGGAGGCCGGGCTGCGCCGCGCAAAGTTTAGCGGCGGCGGCGGCGCCCCGCGGGGCCGGGCCGGGGCTGCTGAGGAGGGGAAGAGAGGCGGGGGGGGGGGGGGGGGGGGGGGGGGAGGCGCGGGCGGGCCATGTGTGGCGGGCAGGCCGCGTGGCGCCGGGGCCGCGGCGGCCGGGCCGGGTGTCGGGCACGCCTCCCGCCGCCCGCCGGCACGTGCCCGCCCGCCGCCAACATGGAGGCTGCGGCGGCGCGGGGCGGCGCAGGGCGCGGCGCGGGGCTGGGGGCCGCCGCTCGCCGCGGACGGGGCTGGGCCCGCCGCCAGCGCCGCCGCCGCCCGGGGTCACGCCGCGCCGGGCCGGGCCGGGCCTGCTCGCGCCGCCCCCGCCGACCGCCCCCCCCCTCCCCGTTCCTTTTCTTCCCCTCCCCCCTCGGCGGCGGCGCACGTGCCTCGCGGGCGCGCGCCCGTCGCGAGCGGGGCGGCCTCGTCCGCGGCCCCGCACCGGGGCCTCCGCGCCGCCGGGCACGAGGCGGGCCGGGGGTGGGCGCTGCCGGGGCGGGCGGAGCGGCGCCACCCGGAGAGCGGCGGCCCGGAGGTGAGCGGCGGCGGCGGCCGGGGGGGGACCCGGCCGGGCGCGGCCATGGGTGCGGGGTAACGGGGACGGGGACGGGAGGGGTCCTGGGTGTCCAACTCCGGGCGAAAGTTACCGGCGTGGCGGGAGCCGGGGCGCGGCGCGTCCGCAAGGGGGAAGCGCTGCTCCGCCCGCGGGGCCCCCCCGGCGGCATCCCGGGACGGGCGCGGGCGGCTCCCGCTGCTGTTCGCGGAGCTCCGTGGGGGGTTGACCGGAGCGTGCCCGGGCCGGCAGTGGGATGCGCTCCGGGCCCGCCCGTGCGGCTGCCCCCGTTCATGGGCATCGCCCTGGTTGATGGGCATCGCCGTGAACGGGGGGTCCGGGGCTGCTCGGTCCACAAGCGGTGCCCGGTGTCGGGGCCTCCATCTTACGGAGCAGGAGGCGGAAGGAAGGTCACAGTTTGCATCCCGCAGCCCCTCTGGCTGCCTAACCGAGGTCGGTAACTTGGGAATGCCTCGTGAACGTACCCGGCACCGTTGGGCGCCCCGGGGAGCTGCGCTCATCGAACAGATTCCATAGCAAATGTAGTTCCTCTTTACCGGGAAGCCCCTTCCCAGGACACGGTGTGCTCATCCCATCTCCTCCACTGGGCGTTTGCTCCCAGTGCTTTGGGAACATGAGGATTTTGGTTCATCTCCTGTTCGAGCAGCAGCGGAGGCTCTGGCCGCAGGGTTGCACCTTGTCCAGCACGACTGAGGCTGAGCGCAACGGAAATGGACATTCTAAGTAGTGATAGTGACGATGAGCATTGTCAGCTTCATGTTTTATGAATCTCTTTGATGCTTCCAGATTCATTAGTTCCATCTTTCTTGTGGTCTGGAAAATGCCGGCTTCATTCTCTTCTCATTTGCGCTGAAGTAGATGATGAAGTGCACCGAGGTGGTGCGAGGCCGCTGCTTGGCAAAGGGAGGGAGGAGGGAATCGGTGTCTGTCTGGACTTCACAGCTCAAACCGTGGCGTTCCGGTTCTTTCATGGACAAAAGTGCTGCCATCGAAGGACACTTGGGCTTGATTCTCAATTTGGGCTCCCTGTGCCCGCATACGGTGACAGCTTTCCTAGGTAGAGCTGTACAGAGCCACACAGGTCAGTGCTCCGTGACTCCAAAGGTGATTTGTCCTTTATGCTCATTACTTGAGGCAATATTTGTCATGTTCTGTGTTGGTAATTGGCTTTGGTGGGCCCAGACTGGTTGTGATGGGCCTCTGGTTGCTCTTGGCTGGGCAGTGGTGGGAAATGCTGGTGTTCGGGCCGGCGGGGTTCCTGTAGTAAGCTCCCGGAGCATCTCCTGTGCTGACCTAGTTCTGTGGTCTGCTCTCAAGTAGGTGAGATAGAAGCCATTCATTCCTTGAACTTAAACTCCTCCTGTCAGAACCTGAATTAGGAATCATTCTAAAGCGTGATTCAGGACAGCAGTTTCAGCAGTGGCACGGGTACTGAGGAGAGAGCACAGACTGCTTTAGGTCTTGGTTACTTTTATATTTACAAGCTAAGTGTACCTGGCAGTGGCGGGTACATGGTGTGGAGCAGCATGGCTGTTCTTGGGGAGCATCTGCCCCATCCACCCGTGGGACTCTGATGGGAACAAGCTTCATGAAGCCTATTTGGTGTCGGGGGCTCCCTGTTGAGCCGTGGCCGAGGTGGTTGAGGGTCTCATCAGTGCCCTTGCTACAGGAAAGGCCTCTGCATCTCTGGAATGGGGTGAGTTTCGTCTTTGGTCCCATTGGGTGCCATGGCCAAGAGGCTCTGGCTGTCCTTGGCAGAGGGTTTGTGGTCTTGTAGCTTCTGTGTGCACCTAAAGTGAAACATGAGGGTGGCCCTTGGAGGTGCCGGCTCAGCAGCTGTAGCGCCCTGGACTCAGTGGGTTGGGGGTCTCCTTCCCATTGCAAACATAAAGTCTTTTAAAAGCTCAAACTGGAAACTGTGTGCAAAGAGAACCTTTGCGCTTCATGCTGCCCAGAGAAGCTGTGGCTGCCCCATCCCTGCAGTGTTCAAGGCCAGGTTGGACGGGGCTTGGAGCAAGCTGCTCCAGTGGAAGGTGTCCCTGTCCATGGCAGGGGTTGGAGCTGGAGGAGCTTTAAGGTCCCTTCCAGCCCAAACCAGGCTGGGATTCTACGGTTTTACTTCCGTGTGTTCTTGTGGACCGGCACCAGTGATGCCCTCATGTTCACACCACGCCAGGCTCAGTTACACGCAGTTGTAGAGTCTCTGCTGATTCAGGCCGGGTCTGCAGGAGGTGGAATGTCTCCACTAGAGCCGGGGGGTTTTGGAGGCTGCTCGGGGTTTGTTGTAGAGGCTGACCGAGGCACTGGTTCCAGCTTCAAATGTTAGTGAATGCTGAGAGCCTGTTTGGGCAATGTGCCTCTTGAAAACAAAGCAGTCCCCATTTGGTTGTTAAACAGCAAATATTTACTTCCCTCTGCGGAAGTGTTGCATAACGGTTTATTACTTGGACAAACCTGAGCTTGTTGGGAGCGTGACGGATGGGTTCTGCCGCGCTCGCCGCTGCTGTCCCACGCTGGGCTGTTGGGAGGAGGCTGCGCTGGAGCTCGCTCCGGCCACTGCTGGCCACAGCGTCTGCTCAGTTCCAGCACTAGTGTTGTCAGAGGTGGCAGTGAACCCCTACCAGTGAAGGGTCTGGTTCCTCTTGGGGGGCTGGACAGTGTCAGATAGTGGACTCCAGTCACTTCTTCCAAACAGGAAGGAATTGTGTGTATGAGTCAGGTTGTTTGAGTACTGGTGGTGTTGGAACCATTTTACACACGAGATTCCTGATGTAAGGCATGGGGCTTGTTTAAAACTCCACTTTTACATCCAGTTCCACATCTCATTAATGATGTCCCCGAAAGCCTTGGCTCAAAGGGTTTTCAGGTTCTTTCCTTGGGGTTTTAAAGCTACCTCTGTAGAAGGGCTCCTACAGCTGTTGTAACTCAGACTTCATTTCCTTGGTCAGGAAACAGCGAGATTATGTACAGGTTAAAACGAATGCTTTTACAATTTAATCTTTAAGGAGTTGGTGCTAATTTTATGTTTCTTATGTTTTTAAAGGGCTCTTCTCAAACAGGAAGTCTTTGAGACCCACTTGCAAAGGTGTATGTTGTCAGAGGAAGGGGAAGCAGCTCTCCTACCTCTCTGTCCAGGCAGCCTTCAGAAGGAGGCAGCTGGAATGTGACCTTCCTTTCCCAGTGCCCCTTCTGTCTGCTTCAGTAAACCAAATATATCTGCAGGGATATAAAGCCCACAACAAACCCAGGCCTTTCCAGAGTGTGAGATGAAGGGGGTATGGTAGATTGTGGAGTTCTGTGCTGGTTAATTAAATCCAATACTTCCAGCAGCTTCCTGCAGCTGCGGGGTTTCCTGCACCTTGCTGAGGTTTGGCTTTTTGGTTTTTATCCATCATTCGTGTCCTGTTTTCACCCTCCTGCACCTCATCAGCTCTGCTGTGTGTGTGATACCCCATGGGTTTGGGAAGGCGAGTGCTGGTGTCTGTCTTAGCCCCAGGTTTTGGGGTGCAGCACATGTCCTCTTCCTAGGGCAGTGCTGAAGGTGCAGCTTCATGCTGAGCTATGGCATTGGGTGAGCAAGAGCAAACTCCCATTGTCACCAGGAATGGAGAGCCCAGCATCCTGCATCCTTCCCCTGCTCCTGTGACCTTCCCCTGCTCCTGTGACATCTTGGGTTCAAAGGGTTTGGGGTCTTTCCTGCCAGGTCTCTGCTGCGTTTCCAAACGCAAACTGTCCACAGCATAAAAAAATGCCAAGAATAAAATCTTCTGTGGCTGGTGGCTGCCTGTGTGTAGGCTCAGAGTAAATTTCACCAGCCTCAACCAATACTTTGGGACTTCTCTAAACGTGTTGCAATGTTGAGAACATTTGCCGGATGGAAAGCAGTATAAGGAGTGGTTAATTTTTACTGGGCACAACTAGTAATACCCACCCCTCCTCAGCTTCATTGTGGTTGGAGAGGTCGATTTTTGCTGGCCCTCACTCACTCGCAACATTCATTTCTCCTTAGCTTCACTGTAGTTGAATTTGATGATGGAATTCCAGTGAAGACCAAAGGGTGAAGGAGTCAATGGCAGGTCTAAACCAAATGAATTGGTGGCGACAGTGAGTGTTTTGTACAAAAGAGCCTGTTTGTAACGTTTAAACACCATTTACCTCTCTTGTGAGGCAGTGGGGAAGGTAGCCAGCCCTAAGTCATTACTTCATCATAATGGGCTTATAAAACTTGTGTTTGTGATTTTATAGGCTTATTCTTTATTTCCAGTGTAGAACTGTGCACAAATCAGCAGCTGATCAACACCCATTCAGCCAATTCTCCAATTATACGTTATATTGATAAAGTGTCCTAGTTAAATGGTCCACAGATCCGGATTCACCTCCCGGATCACAGAAGATTTAAGAACCAACTGAAGAAGGAAGGGGGGGATTGTTTGGAGAGGGGGGGTCGAGCACAGACTCGCTGTGTGATTTGCTGTTGTGCGCTTTAAAGGTTTATGGCCCGTGCTGCATCCCTTGGGAGGATAAAGTGCAGGGAGCATGAAGAGACCCATAAAATCACGAAGGGTTTATGTGGTATAATTAATATGGAACTTTCCATGGACTTCATAATAGTTGTACTTTCTTAATTTCACTTGAGTGTCTGGTTTGCTAGTAAGTAATCTTGAAGATTGCCAATGGAGCTTCAATTTGGGGCTTAAATACTGAATTTCTGACAAGATACATGGCAGGCTACTGTATTTTAGCATGTAGTTTCTGTGTTGTACTTTTTAGAGCGGGCTGTGTGTGCCTTGGGAAGTGTGTTTGAAACACCCACCCCGTGTCAGTGCAGCTTTACAGGTCTCCCATGTGAGTGCAGCTCTGCTCACACAAGCACTTTGTGCTGATGCCGGATAGGTCACCCGTGGCAAAGCTAATGCAGGGAAGAAAGCTGAGGTGCAAACCTGGCCTTTGCGCACTAACATAAGTAAGCTTTGTGGTGTTGCAGGTACTTAACTACAGAGGAAGTTTTAGTTCTAAATAAATGTAAAGTATTGGGCCAGAGTGTGCTGGCTGCTCTAAGTTGGGTGTGGATGCTGAGCAGTGTTAGTCTCCTCTGGCTTCATCAGGAGATGCTGTGGTAGGTGAATGGGTACGTTGGGGTGACTAGAAATGACAGATTGGATTCAAGGCACGGGACAACTACTTTTTTGCTCTGCCTCCCTAAAGGTGGTTTAATTGGAAGGGTTGTGATGTTACTAGTGAGGAACATGGCTCCTCTGCAGGAAGGTGAACTCTTGGTAGCCAGCCCATGGTGGGGATGGCAGATCCGGTGCTTGGGGATGTGCTGATGGTGAATGCTTTACGAGGGGAGCTGAATGGCAGAGTGGAGGTACTGGGGTGACTGAAGTCTGCTGGTAGCCTTAGTGCAGCCAGGAGAGCAATCCTTCTCCTCCTCTGTGCATAGCTTCCACTTCACCTCCATAGACCTTCCTCCATCTGGGAGCAGATCAGGAATGGTTCTGACAGGTGGAGAAGCATGATTTATAGCAAATGTATATGCGTCACTTGGGACCAGGAGCTTTCTTGTTCTTATCCCCCATAGCTCTTTGGCCAACTTTGTCCTTTTCCAAGGTCAAACCTGTTTTAGAGGTCATTGAATTTAGGATTTACTTCCCATAATGTGATGACTTTGTGTCATTCTGACCACAAGGCTGGAGGATGCTGTAGTGAAAAGCCCATCAGATCCGAGGCAGTTGTTGTTTTCCACATTGGGGATTTTTTGGAATGAAGAAATGTCATTGCTGAACGCAGGAAAGGGAAGGAAATGTGAGATGTAGTCATGTTACAGGCTGAGGAAGATGACCTTCCATGGCTATAATAACACACAGGTCCAAGATGCCGACAAGGCTGGGAGGTTTGGAGTCAGCAAGTTCTGACAACTTGCACCAAAACATTTTTAAAGGATCCATATCCATAGGCGCTTTCTGGATTAATAATACTGATAATTGATGACAGTGGAAGAAAGTTAATAAAATGAGCTGAATAATTAGAGGTCTGCCAGCCTTGCACAATAATGGAATGAGTGATAGAGGACTTGACTGATACGGAGGTAAGGGAAGTAATACAATTAATGTCAATTAAAATGTGCCCATGGAAAATAAGCTGATGAGATGTAACTGGGGATGTAGTTTGGCTGATAAAAGCAATAATGTGTGCTGTAAAATACTTTGCTGCCTTAATGAATTGAATGTAGTGCAATGCAATATTTTGAATGAGAAATGAAAATGGAATAAAATTAACATGGGGAATATGAAGTAGGTACCAGCTAAATCAGGTGGTGGATCTACACATAGAGGTGGGAATGACTGCAGGCTGCTGTCATTGTGGGGCTTTGTCCAGCACCATTCTTTGCCTCAAGCAAGTTTGGGTCTTTGTGGAGAACCCCAAGTGTTGCAATGTAGGGGTTAGTGAAGCTCTGAGCGGCCAGGGTGGTAGGAAGTCTGGGGGCAGCAACACAAGAGGGATGTGGAGCTGTTGGAGAAAGTCCAGAGGAGGCCACAGACATGCTGCGAGGGCTGGAGCAGCTCTGCTCCGGAGCCAGGCTGAGAGAGCTGGGCTGGGGCAGCCTGGAGAAGAGAAGGCTCCTGAAGGGGAGACCTGAGAGCAGCTCCAGTGCCTGAAGGGGCTGCAGGAAACCTGGAGAGGGGCTTGGGACAAGGGCCTGTAGGGACAGGCCAAGGGGAATGGCTTGAACCTGCCCGAGGGGAGACTGAGCTGAGCTCTTAGGCAGAAGCTCTTCCCTGTGAGGGTGCTGAGGCGCTGGCACAGGGTGCCCAGAGAAGCTGTGGCTGCCCCATCCCTGGCAGTGCTCAAGGCCAGGTTGGACACAGGGGCTTGGAGCAAGCTGCTCCAGTGGAAGGGGTCCCTGCCCATGGCAGGGGTTGGAGCTGGAGGAGCTTTAAGGTCCCTTCAACCCAAACCAGGCTGAGATTGAGTACAAAGGTGATGGTCATGCATCCAGAACATTGACTGGTAAAAGAGATGTGGCTAAAACGCCCTGTCCGAGGTGGTCAATGTCAAGCTGGAAATGCTGGAGTGACAATTAATGGAGAGACCCTTCTTCCCAGTTTCTTGATCAGGTCAGTGAAGATCAGCACTGGCATAGGCAGAAGAATGGGGCTTGTTGATTGAGTCTAACACAGTCACACAGGAAAGTTCCCAATAACTCAGGGAGCGCCCAGGACTCATAAATTACAGAGCAGCTCACGTTTATCATACACATCGCTGCTTTTCTTGTAAACTCATCTGCTGTGCTTGCACGAGTAGTTGATTTAACAGCATGTATATTGTTGAACTTGACACATCCAAGAGTATAATCAGGCTTTAGAAATACGAGGCTGTCTTGCTGCTGCTGCACTGCTCCCTGCTTGCCTTGGTGGTGTGGGACGGGGCCTGGGGTTGCTGCAGGTCACACGTAGTGTCTGTGTCGTGGGTAGGTGCAGAGGAGGTTTGTCATGACACCAGCATCTGTTTAATGACATGAAATGATGAGATGTGTAAAAAGAAAAAGTTAATATCCTGTTGCTGTGCACTTCCAAGTGGGAGATAACTGTACCTGAGTTCTGTAGGGTAAAATGCCAGTGAGTAAGGGGACTTCTCATGTACCTTTTCTTGGCGTATCTCATGCGAGGTGTGAGGACAGTGACAGGAAGCAGAGATGGTTTGGGAAGGAGAATGAGCAGATCCCTGGTGTCTTACCCTGCTGCTCCAGTTCCCTGTTCTGCAGGGACCAGTTTGGTCTGTAAACATGCACTGTGTGTGGATGCTCTGACTCCTCAGGTGGTGGTGGAGTGGTGATGGAAAGACACAATCAGGTTGATGCTTCTGGGGCTATTATTGGACTGCAGGGCTTTTTGGGTCCCCTTTTTGGATTTTAAGAGGAACTGATGCACTTTCTGCATCTTTAGCAACAAAACAAGGAATAGTTTTGTGTTCTTCCGTATTTCTGCTTTTGACCCCTGGGGTATGTGGAGGTTGGGAGGTTTCCATTCCTCTACCTCATTTTCACATTGAGGAGCTCCATTCACTTGGAGTGGTCCATGGAAAGAAAAGTAACCAGCTTGTAATGTGGTACAGTGCATTTTAGTGATAAATGAACTAACAGACCTTGAGTTGCATTTCTGCTGCAGCTTGACAAAATTATAGCAGGTGCTGGGGCTCTGTGCTTATTTACTTGCAAATCCTGTCGAGTGTGAAGTTCATTTATGCCTTCCCTGGCGAGTCATGCTGCTGTGGGCGCTGCTTCCCTGACATTGTGTCCCTATTGCCTGAAGAGTTTGTCACAGAGGGAAAGAATAAGCTAAAATAGGCAGAGGTAAGCACACGCACAGGCTCCTCGTGTACTGATGTGAGAGGGCTCAGCTCCAACTTGACAACCACAAGGAATTAAACTGTACTTCTGTTTCTGAAATAAAGGTGTTGTTTCAACAGAAAGCTGTATTCCTGTGTGCAGTGACCAGTTCCCTGCTCTCTGACAAGGGAACCGGTGGCTTTATAGGGCTTGCTGTATGCAGGTCTCCTGTGGGAATGACCTTTTCTGCTGTGTACACATCACGTCTCTCCTCTTCTTTCCAGATGATCATGGGAACAGCAATGGCAGTCATGTAAAAATCTTTTTACCGAAGAAGCTGCTTGAATGTCTCCCAAAATGTTCAAGTTTACCGAAGGAGAGGCACCGCTGGAACACTAACGAGGTAGTTAAACCTCTTCTTTATCCTTGAACCTACCGGCTTGCTTGATGCTTAGGGATTGGTTCTGGAGTGTGCTGCGTCAGTAACAGAATATGAATTCCCTTGCTCTGGAACCTGTTGTGCAAATAACAAAGCCCTAGTACATGTTGCAAGTGAGCTTTAAACCAATTCGAAGGCAAATGTGGAAGTTGACTACTAGTATAGTAGGAGTCTAGTCCTCGTGTGCGTGAATGTCACTTGTCTCAAAGTCAAATCTTGTATCTTACTGCTGTGACTCAAAACTGTGTCAAATTAGAGAGGTGTTTTGGTAGTGTGTTAAACAAGGTGTTATCTTACTATGCCTAAAGACTTGTGTGCGGAAAGCCGGTGAATGTGCTTTATCCTGGGAGATAACCAGCTGACTCCTGTCTGAGAAGCCTGGTGAGGGACAGGGGACATGTGGAATTGGGCATTACATACAGGAATCCCATTACCCTCAATGGCAGTTTGCACATCTCCTGTTAATGCACCATGGTTAAGTTCACTGAAACTAAACCAAAGTATTTAAAATCCAGGTGTGTGCTCAGGCTGATGTGGAGCTGAAGAACAATCCAGATAACTCTGTGATTCCTGCCCTTGTTCCTGCTGGGCAGCAGGCCTGGAAGTTACACAGCAGCGCCCACAGTGTAGCTGTAGTTTTCGGTAGCACTGTGGGAAATCACTTAGTAACAGAAGCCATCATCTTTGAGGAATTCCTGTAAAACTCCATGTAGTGTGTGCCTGTTGCAGACCAACTGTTCTGGTCCCTCTGATGGAGCGTTTGTGGCATCCAAACATGTTAATAAAAACTGAGTTTACTGACCACCAGTGCCAAGGTGAGCACAGAGTCAGGTATGGATCCGTTCATGTGTGTGTTTGCTGAGTGCAGATCAAACGTGCATCACTTCATATAGGTCTTTTCTAAAGCTGGAATCCTTTCACCCCCCCCCCTTTTTCTGTCTGTAAGTTGAAGTCGAGTATTTTTATCATACCAAGTCCTGTGACAGGATTCATTGGGTCTTTGGGGGAGTTGCTGGCGTTGGCTCTTTTGTGTAGATGGTTTTTGTCTTGGGTCATTCGAATTGAAATGCAAATTGTAGAAAATGTGGGTTGCAATTTATTCCGTGATGGCGTTTATACTAATGGGAACAGAGCACGGAGTAAGAGCGATTCCAGCGGCTCCACAAAATGATGTTTTGACAAAGACAGCTGAGGAAGAAAGCTCCCTGCAGAGGTTTGGCAGAGTGATGCTGCTCCTTGTTATTGGAAACGGCTTGTTGGGTTTTAGTCACATTTCTGTAGTATTTCTGTTGTCCTGGTTTAGAGCATTGTGTTTAGGTTTATACACACGGGCTTTCAGCTTCTCTTTCTGAGCAGTGTTTGGGGCGTGCAGCCTCCCAGAGTGTGGAATGTGGCAAAGGATGTTCATCATGTAGCTGGAGACCTTCATTATTCATGAGCATAATGCAGACAGGAAAGTGGAGGAGCTCGGGAGGTGCATCAGGCCAGGGGGAAGGTCTGGGAGCCTGCCTTCTGCAGGAAGGGCTGGCATTCCAGAGAGGCGAAAAGTGAACTGAGTGGCACTGCTGGAGTCAGCTTGTCTCATACCTGAACTCTAGCTGGGTTGTTTGCTAATAACCCCAGATCACCACTGGCGTGTTAAAATCCAAGACCAGCCCCTTCTGTCCTCCTGGGTGTCAGGTTTGTCACAGCCGTTGGTGTCTGTCCAGAACCTGTCACTGCCCCGCCATGAGGACGAGGAGCTGGGTCTGTACCTGGGTTGTCTCTGGTGCCGCCTCTGCCAGTGTGTGAGGTGTGGGTCACAGTTGCATTATTTAGAAGGAAGAGCCCTTCCTGTGACCAGAGTTTTGGCTTCGTGAGCTCGAAGAGAAAAAAGAGGAAAAAGAAAGAGGCAGAATCTTGTGTCTGGATGAAATCTTGGCAAATCCGTGTTAATTACGGGGGAGGAGGGAGCTAAGCTTACAGATTTATTTCTCTCCCCACCCTCAACCTGAAAGTTTAATTCTGTTCCCTGTTACAAAACTGGAATTTTTCTTAGGGTATAATTGAATAATAATGTTGGACTACATTTCAGAGTCATTCAGAAGGGAATCTGTTTTTTCAGCTGAGTACACAGGTGTTCAGGCTGTGCTGGTGAAGGCACGAGCTGTAAGAAGAAACAGATGTATTTTGTACAGCAGTGCTTCCAGAATCTTTGTGTTAATGCAAACCCACTGGCACCGCTTGTGAGACATCACTGGGGAGGTTTAGTGAAAGAGAGGAAAGAAAGAAAACACATGGAGTAACTTACTGATCTGAGTGTCTGTGACATTGGTATCCTCAAGCCTTCGGACAAACCAGAGTGTCCCATCTTGCAGGGCTTGTTCCTTCCTTTACCAGGGTATCACCATGGAATGCAGCAAATAACTTATTTCTGAGCACTTCCATCTGCATCATGGATCTGTGCTGCTGTGGATCAGGTAATTGGGATGGAGAAAGTGTCCTCTGAGAGTCGGGTAGGTGGTGGTTGACTTTACACTTAGTAAAATAACACAGTGAACAGCGAGAGAAATGGAGCGTTTCCAAATGCTTAGAACACGTTATCAAGGTGTTTGCTTTCCGTCAGCTTGTGCGGTTTTAACTGATATGTTTGATAGAACAAGCTGTCATCTCGTCTTAAATCAAGTTTATAGTGGTTTTATATTTCCTAGAGAAGGAAGCGCTCCTTCTAATTCAGGGTTGTTTTTTTGCATGAGATAGAAAATCATAAGTTTAGCCAAGCAATTTAATTACAGGTGTACATTTTCTGAGGTGCCTGTGAAGGGAACGTGTGCTTATTCTTCTTGCTCTGGGGGGGAGGACACACAGAGGGTTTTCATACAATTCCTCACGTTAGGATAAATCAGTTCATTGCCAGGAAATTCTGCTGCGCTCTTGGGTGGTGCTTGCCCGTTGCTCTGACCACTTTAGTGCTTGTGAATGTGGATCTGGTTTGGATGCAGGAAGTGCATCCTGGGTCTGCTGGGAAGTGACCGGGTTACCTGGGAGCAGCGGTGGGTGCTGGGGCTCAAGGGTGCTGGGGTAACCTTGTTTCCGTACAGCGCTTGCCAGGTGCGGGGTTGCAGCTTTGAGCAGAGCTGCCTTTCATTAATGGAGTTGGCAGCCGCAGTCATTAATCATCCTGGTAAACACTTAATGACACGGGACGAGGAAGAAGAAAAAGTTAAACATCGGAAATGGAAAATGCTACCTAGGGCTTTTGTTTCTGACAGGTTCTGTATTTACAGGCCCTCTTGGGCAAAGCTCAGAATTTCCACTGTAGGAAAGCCAAGTTGTAATTGCTTCGTGTGCTGAGGCTTTTCTGGAGGGGTGAGGCAGCAATGCCCCAGTTCCAGTCTGACATCCAGCATCAACCGACTACATATATTTAGGCTTAGCTATTGCTTGGTACTAGGCAAATAAGTGCAACTACAAAACTGTATGGAGCATTATTTACCTGGGAAGGGATTCCATGATGATGCTGCGCTGGGCACCTTGAGTTGCGTCCTTGCAGTCATCTCCGATGTGCTCTCACAGTTTTGCTTTGCTGGCACAATGGTGACATTCTCCTCTTCTGCTTGACATCGAGCTGTTTCCTGCCTTTTCTCTAAAGCACAGAGAAGATGTTGAAGGTTTGGGGAATTGCCTAGGGGCTGGACTGGTTTGGGAAGCATTCACCCATCCCAGCGGAGAGTGGGTGCAGGGAATGTGTTGTCTGTCACCTGCTACCCCAGTGCTCTCTCAGCCCCAGCAGCTCAGTGGCACAGGCAGCTAGTGACAGGTTTGTTCATCAAAGTACCACTCCAGGTAGGGACCAAGCAGTGTGACCTACTGCTACTTCAATTTGGTGTTTTTAAAATGCTTTAAAGTGCCTTTTAGAATCAACGCCTGTGTCTGGAAACTTAATACACCTATTTGTTTTAAGGCTGCCCTGCACTTTGTGGTGTATTGTGACATTTCCCTATGTTACCAGTTCATCCCTTACTTACTGGGGTACCGTCATGTGTTCTGAGCTCATGGGGCTGGCTGTTGCCATCACCGTAGTCACGGTGAGGAAGTGTCCAGGTCGCAGCATCCTCTCTGCAGCGTGCCAGCAAGATGGCAAAGCTCTTGCAAACAGCAGCGCTCGCTGGTTTCCTGAGGACTGTAAAGTTACTCAGTGTGTTTTGTTTAATGCTTTCCATTAGTCTGGAGTTAATTCCGATGTGTTTCTCTTAAGCGCGGTTTCCTGAAGGCAGAGGCCGCCGGAGCACTTAGAGCTGGAGCCTCCTCGCGACCGCATCGGCTCAGGGATCTCTGCAGAGCAGTGGGAGTATTTAACTCTGACTAATTGTCTGCTGCCCTTGTGATCACAGAGTAGAAAATATTATGGTGCTGATGGGGAATGCTGTTATTAGAAGTTTGTTGCTCCACTCCTGGCACACTGGGTTACTGTTGGGTTTTGCTGAGCTGGGGCTGGAACACGTTAACATAAGGGTTTGTGGGGGCAAGTGCCTTTCCCACATCCCACCCGGGTTTGTCATGAGCTCGCTGGGTGCTTGCTGCACCAGCTTTGGGTACCGCACTTCCCAAAGCATGTCCGTCCTCACAGCTGTCAGCAGAGATGCAGGAAAACCCAGGTTCTTTAGAGCAGAAGAAAAACCTCTGGAAGTGAAATGAGAAGGAAGTAACGCTTACATGTCACTGAGGAGAGCAGAGCTGGGAGTAAACTGTTAGTACACCTGACTGATGCCGTCTGGCAGGCGCGGGCGGCTCTCCTGCGCCCGTGATGATGAGTTAGGGAAGGAGATGGAAATTCCTCTCTAACAGCAGCACTTCATTATGGGTTTATTTTGTGAAATTAATGAAATTCTGCACTTTGCTTAATGCACAAAGCAGGAAATGTGGCGCTGGCTTTGCCGCTGCAGCTTCTCAGCCGGGTTTGCATAATTAGTGACTGTTGTGAGCAGGCTCTGTGGTTCCGCACAATGGGAAGGTTGCCCTTCCTGGCAGTTTGAAACAAGAGCACTGATACCTGCCACGCTGTTTGTGCTCTCAGAAGGGAGATTCCTCATCCTCCCCTTAGGAAAACCCACTTTTTTCCTTCCCTTTTGTCAGTGTTGGGACTGACTCTGTAATTCTGTAATGATAAGTCTGGAAAAAGGGCTGATTTAGCAGTTCTGTGCAGTTGCTGCGACCAGCTGAATCCTGTTAAGCACAGCAGACAGATGAAATGCATTGTTTTGGGTAATGTTCTGCTCTCCTGGTTTGGTGGGGTTGCTTGTTGGTTTTTCTGTATCCCAAATAAATTCAATTGAATGAATTAAATTAACTTCTTGTACACTCAGTGATAGCTAAGGAATCTTAATTAGTTTTAGTTTATTATACACACAGGATAAAATGCTGCCTGTATTTAACTTGGGCTGTTTGATATTAGGAACCTACTGAAATACCTCTGAATACGTTCGATGCTTGCTAGCTGTTGGGTTGGAGCCTCAGCCCTGTTTTGAGCTCCCAGAGCCATGGACTGGTACCGGCTTCATGGTGAATGTGCCTGCACATGGAGATGGAGCCGCCTGTGCTGGTGTTTGGGAAATGGCCGTGCTGGTTCATGTGCTGAGCGGGTGAGGACAGTCTTTGGGATCAGGGATAAAACCTCTTGGGGTTATTGTCATGTCAGGCACCTCTAGGTTCCTGTATGCCAGTGGGTGGGCAGGTGGGTCCATGTGCCTGCTCTGTACAAGCATCTCTGAGCACTTTGTCGTCATATATTCAGCACAAGTAAAGCACCAGGCATCATGGATTGCTCTAGGAATGCAGGAGAATAAGGTGGAATATTCTTTCCCTCCAGTCAATTAACCTGGTATGATTTTCCTAACCAACATCGTCTGTTGGGGCTCATCCTTAATGCCACGTGGGTACTCTGAAGTGTAGTATCAAAAGAGAACATGGAATCTGGTGTAGGGGGAATCAGAAGCTGGAGTTACCAGCCATGCAAAGCCTTCTTCAAACATGAGGGAGTCAGCAGAGTGCACTAACTTGGTGATTATTGAGCTGGTCATCTCCAGAACACCTCCAGCAATGGTGGGTACCGCTGCATGGTATGTTTGGTTCTCTGCCTTGCCCAGCGCTGAGTAAAACACTCGCTGCTGTGTTGCACGAGTTGTACTTTGTGCTGCATTTTACAAGGGAAATGCTACAGCAAAGTCAATTTGCAAAGTCAGTTTTAGTGTCTCTCTGCGAGGGGCTGGTGTGTATAAACACAAATGAATTGGTCTCTGGTCAAATGAATGGGAACTGAGGATATTGTATTTTGTCAGTGGTTGAAATCCCGTCTTCTTGGTCTCGTGTTTGCTGCTTCCAGGGGTGGCTGTTCCATTTTGGTGAGAAAAATTGGGATTTAGAGAGAAAAGAAAAACTGGATATGGAGGAAAAATCAGTGCCAATAAAAGCAAAGATTTTATGTAGGATAGAACTGAACAAAAAGGACTGAGTGAAATGGATTTGTGTTCTGCAAAGGCAGTGGGTGCTGGGGAACAAGGGTTTCCAAATTGCTTTCCTTCAGAATGAGTTGCCTCCAGACCTGTTGTGTAACCCTTGATTCATGGATCAGCCTCGGCACGCGGGTGAAGTAACAGAGAAAAGCTGGATTTTGGGCTCGGGTCACAAAACCTGGAATTGAGAAATGTTGGGAATAATGGCAAGAACTTAGGTGTAACTCCAGCATGTGGCGGTGACTTCAGCAGGAGAGTTTTGAACGCTGCTGCTGCTGGGGATGTTACAACCGCAGAACTGGCTGTGGTACCGGTATGTTGGGTGTGAGATGCCGTGTGTTCTGTGGGAACATGTGCAGGCAGGTCCCATCCCTTCCCCTCTGAACACAGGGGTTTGCTGTCGCTTGGTGGCTGCTTTGCCTTAGGACACAGTTTTGGGGGGTGGTTTGTTTCTTGCCTTTGAGCTTGAAGCTGGTTTTGCCCAGATGAGAGATTCCCAGAGCTGAATGCCTTGGCTGGCAGGGAAGAGACACCAGAGTGAGGAGGGATGTGGTGCCCTTGGTGCTTGTCTCTTCCTAAAGTTATCTGATGTAAATATGACGCGCTCTGCATAAATTTAGGATAGATAATTGACTGCATCTCGCTTGGAAATGGGTACCAAAGGTTGTTTTATAGCTTGTGTGTAATTGAAATTCCAGGAGGAAAGGCCTTTGTCTCGGTAACCACATTTGAATTACTTTTTTATTGTAGCTTTAAACCCGTGCGTTGGGATGCTTGGGGTTGGTGCGCGTGGGGGGCAATAGCTGCAGGGACAGAGAAAAAGGCAAGAGCAAGGAATGCAGCGGTGGTGTCCTGACCCGAGCAGCGGTCCCCTGCCCTGGTGTGGAGGTGCAAAACCTTCCCCAGGCAGGTTACAACCCAGTAAACCAGGATAAGATGCAAGACGTCGGGGGGGCTGACGGCGCTGCCGGGGGCTGTGTGTGGTGCGAGAGCTGTGATGTGCTTCCATAGAAGGTTCGAGTTGTACTCACTGAAGCTCCTTTGTTTTGCAGAGATCTTGATGCAGACGCCCTTTTGGATTTCTTTTTAATAATGTGTGACCCTTCACCTTTGATCCCCTGACCTGCATTACTTTGGTAACCATTTCATTTTTTTAATTTCATTTCATTTTTAATTTTTGGTGTGCAAGCTGTTAACATTTCATCGTTTTAAACTGTAGTGTTCTGTGACCTCCCCAAAGGTCTCTCTTAGTTTTTCTTTTGGAAGCTCTGTAATGTTGGCTTTTCTTGAATAAAAACCTATTTCAGTTGTTAAAATAAAGTATGTCATTTCCATTGGCTTTTGTTTCTTTTAAGTTGAACTGTGTCTTTGTTTCCTGTTTATTACCTTATTTTTGACCTGTGTTCTCCCAGTACTTTTATTTTGATGTTTCTGTACATCTTCGGTTTTCATTTGTATTTCTCTGCTGTTCTTTTGGTCAGTCAAACATCTGCTGTCCCCCCCTCCACTGCCCAGCCACGTCTTGATGGCTCAGAGAAATAAAGGGAGCGTTTAAGATGCTCTTGTGACTAGGAAATACTCTTTACTTGTTCCCTGCCCTGAAGATAACTTTTCCTGACCATCAGCTTGAAACGGATAGCCATTTTAATAAAAGGTTAGGCTTTAGACCAAAATGAAAATCTCCATTGAAACTCAATTTACATTTATTTGTACATTAGCACTGAAGCCAAAAGGCACGTTATGGATACTCTGAGCTGTGCTATAAGCACAGTTGTGCTCAGAGCAGCAGTGTTGTGTGTACACGGGGTAGTAAAGCCCCCGAAGTTTAGGAGCTGTTTCTTTCCATTTTCCTATGGAAGGGGTATCAGCACGTAGGGCGGATTTTGGCCAGGTCCCATTTTTGTCTTGTAAATGAACACATGAAACCCACGGAGCACAGCCCACTGAAGTACAGATTATTTTTTAAGTGTCTCATTATTTTATTCTCTAACATTTAATGCTGAAGTTTTAATTGCACACAGATGAAGCTGCTAAATGAGCACTGAAATGGATTTAGGTCTTCTCTGAGCCTTGTTGATGCTTATAAACCTTTATAATGTTCATTAGAGCTACAGATTAAAATGGCAGCGAGCTGTCCATGTGCTCCGTGGCGGCTCCACTGACCCTGCTGGCTGCTGCCTGTGGCCCAAAGCCTGTCCCTGTTCCCGCCTTAGGGATCAGGGGCTGAGATCCTGGGCACTGGGGCTGCACCAGCATCACCAGGGGCTGCTTCGAGAAAAGCATCTTCTAGTTTTAGTTAGCATCCATGCGTGAGAGAATGGTACTTCCAGCACTGATCTTGGCGCTTCAACAGCGAGCTCTCTGTTTTTAGATTGCCCTTGGTTGTGTTTGCAGAGTCACCTGTTAAATAACGTGGCAGGCAGTGTTCCCAAAGTGCTGCTGAGCAGCAGCTCCTCCGTGCTGGGTGTACGTGTCGTTCTGACCCAATGGTTGGGAGTTAACATGGGCGATCACAGCCTGCATCAAGGCTTGAAGCGTTCAGGTGGTCTTTTCCTTTACCCCTCCTGTTCCAAATTTTAGCTCTAAGAGCTTCGTAGGCCTGGAGTCACCACTTCTAGTGTACAAGGCTGCTGCTCCTACATGGAGCATGTTTTGGATAGTTGGGATTTGGCTTTTGCTCTGCTTTTAATGTCAGCCTGAGAGGTGCAATCCTCCAAAGTCACCTCAAGCTATTTCTCCACTTCAGAACTAGTTTTTAAAACCCAATGGAAAAAAGTACTCATTTTGCCCAAGAAAACTCCTTGCAGACTGTTTCCTCCTCCCTGTAACACCCATTTCGCAGCAGCAGCAGCAGTCAGACATGACTTTCGAGGAAAGCAATTTTCAACCCCCTTTTATTTAGACATCTGGAAGCCAAAGGGAATCTCCCTGCTCTGTGCAGAGGGTTGGTGTCAGCTGCCTCCTGCTCCAGCACAGAGCAAGGGGAAGAAAACCCGATGGAGTAAACCTGTCTGATGCTGGGAATTGGAGTCAATAGTATAACAGGGAGGTTAAAAGATGGGTAGAACTTCTTGTTTCAGGAGATTTATCACGTCCATCCCGCCTGCTTTCCATAAGGTAAGCGCTCTTAGCAGTGGAAGTAGTTGGCTTTATCTCCTGAGGTGTCGGGGTGACACAGGCTGGTGCATGCTGCCTTTTCCCTCATCTTTCCAAGTGTTCTGTTAGATGCAGATGGTTATTCACAGAGATCAGTGTAATGAGTACAGATTATTTCTGTTCAGCTATTGCCTGGCCTCCCTGGGTGCTCGGGCTGCTGAGGAGGGAGGAGGTAGAGCCCTTGGAAAGGGAAACAGGAATTGTTCTGTTTCCTGCATAAACAACAGTAAATATTAGTAAGAAAAGCTGCTTAATTTACATGCAGTAGCATTGCCATTTACCCAAGCTTAAAGTCTGCCTTTGGGTGTCTGGTGCAGTAGATAATATCAGCAACAGTTGTCCCTTCTGTGGCAAGGGCTGATGGAGCCTCATTCATTTCACTGAGCTTGTTTTTCACTAAACTAAAATACATGTTTGCTTCAGACACTTAATCAAAGAACTACACAAATGCTGCACAGTGTTGGCAAAGCAAAACATTTGTCTGTTTAAATATTAAGAGAATACTGAGAGATTTGTACTTCCTTACAAGGTTTTTCTGTTATTCAGAGCCAGAATATTGATAACAGCCATTCCGGAAGCAAGTCTTGATTTTGAAATGAATGCAATATCTGCTTCTGCTGGAGGGGTTTCTGTGCTAACCTTAACATAAGCTGATCGCTGAACTGAAATACTTGGCACCTTTACTAGACTTAGAACATTGCATGTCTTGCAGCTCAGGTATTGCAGCCAGGGCTGGATTAACGTTAATCTGTGTGTGCTGTTCATTTCATAGAACAGCGGCACTGCAGCCTGGACTGCTGCAGAAAGCAGCTGGATCGGTCACACAAGCCAGCACTGGGGTTTTATGTTAATAAACTCATCCAGATGTGCAGGATGAAGTGTGCAGGACAGGTCCCCAGTGTGTGCCTGAGGAACCATAGGCTTCTGTACCCGTACACTGAGCAGGGGGGCAGCCGTGCCCCACTCCTGTGCTTTAGGGCTGGTGGCTTCTGGGGAGAACCTTGGAGGGAAGGGGAGGAATGCTGCTGGGTGGATTTCCCAGGCTTGTGGCCCTGCTTGTGCTCTGTGTGTGTATTGTCTGCCAAGTCCTTCAATAATGGAGTTACTGCTCTTGCTTTAATCTTTACGTTCTGGAAATGGGTGAAGGTCTTTGGTTGCTGAAGGGGGGAACCTTCCCTGGCTCCGTCCCGTGCTGCTGCTTTTACTCTGCTTATGGAAGTAGAACTCCTGTAGCCACCAAACCCCTGCGTTTGGCTTCCTGTGTGTGCTGGAGCTTAGGGCCCTCTGCCTGTCCTTGGCTCGTAGCTGCAGACCTTGAGTGAGGAAACATTGGGTGATAAAAATGTGTTTTTATTTCTCCTTCAGGTCTGGCTTGTCTGCTTTTCAGCTCTTCTAGAGATTGGAAATTCCAGTTTGTGTTTGTTTTCTCTGGATTCCTTCCCACAAGACAGAAGTGAATTCAGCATGGATTGTTGGGGAGAGCCTTGGCTGGGAATAAGGATAATTGCAGTCTCTGGCTGTGCCACAGATTTACTGATGATTTCTTTTTAAGTTATTCACCTGCACTGTATCTGTTTCCTCAGCTGTAAAATATGGGTAATTACCTCCATTGTAAAATGTTATGGGGTCTGCTGGTAATTATATGAATGAAGTGCTAATTACAGTGATTATTACTTGGACCTAGTCTAGATCTGGGTGATGTTCCTGTTGTGTTGAACATATGAAACAAATACTACAACTTGTCTCCATTCTTTGCGAGGGGCTGGAGGGGAAGGTGCCGCGACACTGGGATGTGAATCCCTGAGGGAAGCACTGCTGCTTTCCCACCCAATCCATTTCACTTCCCGTCCTCCTCAGTCCTCGTGCGGTAGCGGGGCAGTGGGCTGATGAGAGGCGAAGAAATTACTAATTCAGTGCTTGGATCCACGTGTCATTAGATAACCAGGGTGTGTGCCTTGGCATTCGCTTTCACTCTTGGGGATGTGTAGAAGAAAGCAGATGGGGAGCGGTGCTCTTGGAGATGCCATTGGGTTGGGGCCAGTCTGTGCTACCTGATACCCTCCGTTCCTCTGGAACATCTGACCCTGATGTGGCGAAGGGCTCTCCTTCCAGCTGTGGAGGTTATTTTGCTCCTGGTAAAAGACTGCAGCTTACAAAGCTCTGTTACCAAACATTTTATTTGCCTTTCTCTTCTCCATTTATTTAGGGTGCATTTTCTTGGTAGCTGGGAATAGCTCCACTACCCCTTGAGCGAGGCTGGGGTGTGGGGGAAGAAGTGAAATTCCTTAAGGTGGAAATGGAGTGTTCTCATCCAGAAAACACTGCTGCTGCTCCCTGGATGATGCTCTAGTTTGATGGTAATAGTAGTAAGAAATGTCTTTCCTTCATAAGGATAAGGGGTTCCCACCCAATACCAGCCTTCCCTGGACACAGGGATGCCAGAACCCTTATTCTTGGTTCTTGCTGTGGTTCCTGCCTGCTCTGGGTCCTGCTGGACCAATTCAGCATCAGCATTGGCCTTTCCGTACGCTGGAGGAGCAGCCATGGATCTTGGTAATGTCTTCAGAGGATGGCAGTGAGCTAGATTGAGGTGACAGGCTGAGCAGCGCTTCCTTCCTTGTGGTTTCATCACTGCAGTGACCTGAGGAGGGTTTAGTTCCTGTCCAGGATGACAATGTGGAAAGGCTTTCCAGCAGTGGAAGTACAATCTTTAGTTGCAGTTTTGCACTTGAATATTCCAAAGTCGATGTTCATCTCCGACAGCTTCTTTCTGATTGATCCTACATCAATCTTTGATTTATTCAACGGTATTTCAGTAGTTGGCATGTGAATCCCTTCTAATACTGCTTATTGGCTTGTTGTTCTGTTTGGGGATAACTTTGATTTCAAGTACAGGTTTCTTCTAAGCTTTCTAGGTTTAAAACTTTAAAATCATAACTGAAAGTCCACCAAATACTTGTATTTTACAGCTCTGTAGACGTGGGTACATCTGTACTGGCACGTCCGTCCACTTTTTGGAAAGCAAAATCTTGGTTCATTCCTACAGAAGCATTATCTTTTGATTCAGTATGAGATGCTTCAGAAGTGAATAATGCCATATAAATTTCTTGCACGTTGCACAAGTGAATTGACTTGTGTGTGCTCTGCCAGTCTGGTCTGGTGTGAGGCACGTTAAATTACTGCATAACCTGAAGGATAATCAATAAATCAGAGCTGAGATTTATTCAGCTCTAATTTTACAGTGTTCTTGTGGAAAGTGGGAAGGTGTTTGGTATCTGTGAGATTTCAGTATCTCAGACCTACTCTGAATGCTGTAAATCAATGTTGTAAGTAACATACAAGCTTTATTTCTTTTTAAGTTGATGTTTAGCAACATAATAATTAGAAACTCGAGTTTTCCTCCTCTTAGAAATCAGGGAACCCTTTGGTTTTCACTGCGGTGGCGAAGTGTTGCATAAAACCACTGTAGCTTATGATAAAAATGCTTTCAACTGTCTGAAAGTGTAGCATCACCACAAAAAGCTTTAAAGCAAAGTGATGCCATGGTAAGGTGCTGTAAATGGAGATGTCTCTCGTTTCCAGAGCAGGTTTTAGAACTGACATATACCCCCTTCGGGCGGTGATCGGTGAAGTGGTCCAGGCGCGTTTCTGTTTGTCAGTGGTTACTGCAGGAAAGCCTGCTGTAACATTTTATGATGTATTTAATTACCTGTCGTGCTCGGCTCTGTGAGGCAGCCCGGCAGAGAAACGCCTGGGGTGGATTCAGGATGCTGGAGGAGCACAGCCACATCCTCATGTCAGCCCCATCCCGGCTGGTGGCTGCGGTGCCTTTGGCATCACCCATAACCCGGGGCAGCAGCAGCAGAGGCACGTTGTGCTGCTCATCCCTGCTGGCATCGCTGGAGGAGGAGAATGAGGGTTTCCTTGTGCGCCCCATCTCTAGCTGCCCCCGTCTCTGTACGGACGCAGAATCCCCACAGGAGGGTGCTGTGAAGGCATTTAATGTGCGTAGTTTGCAGGGAAGAGCCGAGCGGCGATTATAGGGAAGCGGGATTGATGTGGTTGGGTGAGGGCAGCGTGAGCTGTCCCACGAGGATGCAAGTGGCCGGTGCTGATGCTCACTTGCGTCACCCTCACCTGCGAGCTCCTGTGGGTGATGACCACGAGCTGATGCGCTCAAGCTCACAGTAACCTGCTTTGGTACCAAGCAGCGTCTATTTGGATGTAGGAAGATCAGGGCATAAATCGGTGCAGTGATGTGATGTGTGTCACCTCCATGCCCTCTAGCTGCTGCTGGCAGCTGCTAAACTCAGTGGCTGGGGCCCTTTCTGTATTCCATCAGCTCTCCTCCTACCACCTCAAATGAAGGATAAACAAAGAGCTTAAGCGGGCGCCGTGCTCCATAGAGTGATGAGCTGTGAAAGTGCTTCATGGGGAAATCTGGGGCGAGAGCTGTCTGCTGCAGCGAGGCTGGTGGCCTGGCACAGGAGGGCTCCGGGGGCGTTCCCGGGGAGGGATAACTGAAAGGCTCTTTCCAATGTGTGTGCATTAGTTTCTTTCCCCATATCTGAGCGGTTTAAAACAGTCCCTCCCTCCTTAAATTGATTACCTCGGCATCAGGACGCCTTGGCTTTAAGTACCTGCTAAGCCGCTCCTGTGACAGTTTGACTTTGCCTTTCTGTAAAATGTAAAACAGGGTTTAATCTTCTCATTTAGATATTTTAATAGAAAGTAAATGTTTGACTTGCTTTGCTGTGGCATCCGAGTCTTTAATCTGTGGGCACGTTCAGAATGGAATGAAAAGGTGCTTTTGTGTAAAGCAGGAGTCCCCAGGCACCGGGGATGCTCTGAGCAGCTCTCGGGGTAGCGGGTGTCCACACATGTCTTGATTTCGGTCCTGCATAGGGCAGGAGGTGGGAGAAGCCTGCTCATGTCAGGTAAAGCAAATCATTGTCTGTGAGCTGATTCATGGTGTTTAGGAATGTGATGGGAAGTTTCAGCACAGATTCCCACTCTGGGAAGAGTCTAAACGTGCTGTATGTTAGGGGTTCATGATGACTGCTTGCAAGGAGCAGGAGCATCCCGCAGCATCCGCATTTGGACCTGATTTTTGCATCAGATATATAAAATAGATATATAAAATAAATCTATTTTACACAAAATAGGTTACACCTTGTGAGAGTGAACAATGGGATTAAGAGCTTCATTTGGAATAATGTAAACTCAGTATTTCAACTGTTCTAATGAGTTCCTGCATGAGAGATCCCCAGACTTCATTTTATGGGTGTCTCTTGCCACGCTTTTCTCCTGGGGAGAAGAAGGAGCTCGTGTGTGCCTTTGGCAGGGCTTTTGCCAGTCGCTGCCTTTGCAGTGTCCACGTTTCAGTGTTAACACCTTCCCAGGGATGGACTTGCTGCAGAGGGGTCCCTGTGCTGCCGTCAGAGGGATGCAGATGAGCTGCCTGCTTTTAAGATTTGGAATGTCCTGGCTGAGTTTGGGAATGTGGGGGGAGGCAATAAACCGACATTTGGTCCCACATTTGTCCGAGTGCTTTTGCCATCCTGGATAAGAGAAAATCCCTGTTTCTTCAGAGATGGGATGCACTGGGAGGATCACAGAGGCTTCGAGCTGCTGCAGCTGAAGTCTCAGTGCTCTGAAAAAGTGCCCTGACATGGCAAACAGCCCATGGGGGGCCTTTGGCATGTGAGGGGCTGGAGCATCCAGGCTGGTTTTCTTACACACACACACACAAATTCCTACTTTTGTTATCCTTCCTAATTTTCCTTTCTTTGTTAAAGGGAATTGGGGGGGGGAAGTTTGGAAATGTCTTTTTCTGCCATTTTTTTGTTACTATCAGCATAAGGGGCAGGGACCCCTTCTTGGCCTTAAATGAAAAGCCACGTAGGCTGCAGCACATGGAGCAAGATGAAACAGTTCCATCCAGGACTTACCCTGTCCCACTGACCAGGGACGGTACAAACAGCAGCGTGTCAAGGAGATCCATCTGTGGGGCACGGGCACTGTGTCCAGGCCCCTCCACGTTCTGGATCTCATTTCCACTGTGAATCTTGGACCAGGGTCTGCAGCATCCACATGTGTACAGGCTGGTGTGGCACCACAGGCAGATGCTCCTGGAGGGCGATGGCTCATTGATGTCCCGGCAGCATCTCAAGCAATGTTCTCCATGAGATGAGTTCCGAGGGGTTTGCACCCTTCCACAAGGAAGCAGAGCTGCTCCTTCACTGCTCTGGATTTACAAGTTGGATTTACAGCATATCAGAAGTGTAACTGTCTGAGTTGTAGTTGCTCTAATTAAACTAATTTGCAAATTCAGCCTGTTTGCCTTTTTCCCTTGACTTAATTTCCATTTTGACCAATATCCCTCACCAGCTATGGGTGCTCTAAGATGCTGGGAAGTGTGAGGCACTGAGGAGAATGGTGTCAATGGGGACTTCAGTGGTATGTTCCCCATAGGAACAGATTGACATGTCTGTCCCCCAGGATTTGGCTTTAAAAGGTGTTTGCTGCCAGCTGACAAAAGGGTCAGGCTCAGATCCGTTGCACCGGCACCTGCAGTACGCGATGGCAGATGATGGGGATGTATTTCATTATCATTCAGTGCCACGTCTCTGCTGCCCCAGTCTCGGTGCTGCAGCTGCTGGCACACGCTCTAGTTTAAAGTCAGTGTGTTTGGAGAAGGGACAGATCCCCCCCCATGTAACCTGGCTAGGGGAGCTGGGAAGCCAGGGATCAGTGGTACCCTTGCCTTCACTGCCTCATCCCTGGACTTCCCTTAAGGAAGCTCCATAAGGAAGCATGCTGTCCCCAAGGCTAAAGCCAGAGGTGCTGGGCAGCACCCAGCCTTACTGTGCACAGGCAGATGCAATCAGTAAAGACCATGTGGTGGAAACTGGCTGCTGGGGAGATGCATCTCCAAGGCACTGCGGTTTGCAGCAAGGTCGGGGGGACAGATGTGCCCTTGCTGCAGCACAGGCTCTGCTCACTCTCCCTTCAGCCATAGTTCTTCCAGTGTTGGCTTTTCCTGTGTACGACATGCCATGCATGGCGCTGGGGGGCTCTAGTATTTATCATGTATGTAAGTCACACACTACATATACATGCCTGGCCCCTTTGGTGGGGGGGGGCTTAGGGGTTACTGCCCATGGCTTCTCCCAGCTGCTTCCAATGGAGCTGATGAGGCTGAGGGATGGGTGGAACTGGCCAAGTCCGGCCCTAGCTGGGCCTCATTTACTTGGCTGGAGCATCCCTGTAGTGCTGGTGCATCTCTTGTGTCCCCCCTGCAGCTCCCTGGATTCTGGTGAGTACTCCTGTTGGGGCTGTTTTGGGGTGAAAAAAGGTGATTTGGTGGGCGAGCTGGGCTGCGTGTTGGCTGGCGTTGGTGCTCTGCTGTAGGATGCTGGTTGGTGGCATTAGTGCCATGGGTCAGTGCTGTGCTCTGTGATTCCTGGGTAATGGAGTATTGTGTCTGTGGAAATTGTTGAGGTAGAAAGTGTTTCTCCATTCCTGGGAGCACAGGAACGCTGTGTACAAGGATGGAGGCAAATTCCTTGCTGCTGTTAGCAGCCCACATTGCTTTCTAGAAAGGCCTTTGGAAAAAAAACCATTAACTCCAGGTTTTAACTAGTGTGTGTTTAAAAGGGAGCTTGTTGGTGAGGGATCCTCAGTCCTCTGGGTTCCTTCTCCTTGTCTCTGCATTCCTGTGGCTCAGCAGGGGGTGATCCCAAGGGATGCTGAGGGGTGGGATCCTCCACATCTTTGTGCTCTGAAAGAAGGACCGTTACTGTCAGGGCTTTGTTATTATTTGGCAAAAAGGCTTTCTTGGGAGACGTAAACCATCTGATTCTCAATGGCTTATGAGTAACAGGCAAGAAAGAGAGGTTTTGGATATGAACCACATGGAACAATAACTGCTGAGCAGAGGTGGGCAAAGGAATCGACCAGAAACCATCAGAAAAATAGGAGGTTTTGCAAAGTTAAAACTGAAGTATTTTGATGTTAAAGCGTTTTGGCACTGGGGCACTTTCTCTGTTTTTAGTGATGGAAAACAACATAAAGTTGAAAGCAAACCTTAGAAGCAGTCTGGAAGAGAGAGATGTTTTTCTTGACTGCCCTTTCACAGTGTGCAGAACAAGATGTTTGCTTTTGGGAGAGGTTTTGCCTGGCAGGAGCATCTCACACACCAAAACTTGTACTTTTTGATGGATGAGGAGGTTTCCCCTGGGGTTTCAGCTGGAGAAGCTGGTGGGTGCGTGGGGCTGTCTGGGTGGATGCTGCTCTCCATTCACTGCAGTAAAACCCACATTCAGAAGTGGAGCAATTGGCTGGAAAATGGGGGTTTTAGTGCTTCTCCCCCCAAATCTGGGGTTTTGGGGGCCAGGGCATTGCTCTGCATCAAGGCTAGGGGAGTTTTGGAGCAGGTAGCGGAATGAAATGGATTTTAGTATTCATGAAAAATGCTTGTGACAGCCTTACCCCCAGTAATGAGAAGCCACCTGCAGTTCAGAGCAGTACTTGATAATGCCGTAATTAGATTGGAGATGCAAAAAAGCTCATTAAAATTAAATCACTTATTTGTCACTGTTTTAAGAGGTGCAGATTGCCTCGAACCATGCTGGTCTCTTGACCTTGAGTATTTTGATGTAGTCCTCGCTGTCAAGAGAGCAAAGATAACGCCAGAGCATCCCAGGGCATTGTGCCTTTGGGGTGGGGGGTTCAGGACAGGGTTGCAGGTACTCACTTGCCCCAGTCACATCGTTTGGTGCTGTCTGGTTACTGCTGCCCTCGCCCAATGGGGCCGTGCTCTGAGCCTGAACGGGGTGCAGGGGGATGGATCCGGCCCTGGGGTTCTCCCATTAGGGAATGTGGGAGTGATGGGTGGGAGAAGCAGGGCATGGGTCTGCTCTGCTCTCCCGCTGTATCTTTGTGTTTCTTGCCTCATAGTCAGGATCTTGTCCCTTGTTAGGTAGGAAGGTGCCTTCCCAGCTTCTTGGGACCAGATGCTGCCTTTTGCTGTCCAGTGTGCAGAGAGAGCTTCCAGGGTTTCGTGGAGTTTGGGGTAACTGATGGAACACTGATGGTGTTCGGGCAGGGGAAATTGCCCTCCCTTCTCTTGTGTTGGAAACCAGCCGAGAGCTCCCAGTGGAGCAGAGCTGGCACTGGAGACCCTGCAGGGTCGGACACTGACTCCCCAGGAATCCCAGCATGTAAGAGGGAATGAGACTGAACCATGCTGAAACATCACGAACTGAGGGATGGGGATGCAGCGTGTGAGAAGGTGGGAGAATCCTGCAGTACAGGGGCTTTTCCTTCCAGTGAGTGCCCATGGCAAATGCAGCTACACTGGGGTGATGGATGTGTGAGTGCAGGAGCTCCGGCTTCCGAGGGCATTTGTCTCTTCAGTTTTTGATGAAACACTATAAAATGCGTGTTAAAACGTGTGTTAAACCCCTTTCCTCCCTCCTGCCTGGGCAGGAATGTGCAAAGCCATAACGGCGCCTATTAGCAAGATGGTAATTTTCCAAAATTAATTTTTAATGACTAATTTGTCTTGTTTTCAGATGTTTTATACAACACCTAGTGTTTAAACCCCGTTTGTTTCTCCACAAAGTCACCATGAAGGAGACCAGCCTTGGCTCAGGATCTCCGGCTGGAGCATCCATCACTGGCCTTACCCTCGCTCCCCGAAAAGGCTCTGGGGAAAGGCAGAGGCTGCTCTTTGCAGAAGGCATTTCCCCTTTTTCCACCCCAAAATGGGGCTGATGCTGCTAAGAGTGTTCCCCTCGCATGGGGTCTCCCCCTTGCCTTGCTTCCCTTGCGGTAGCTTTTATGCAGAGGAGAGAATTGAAAACAAGAAGTGGGTTTTTCTCCCTCCTCCTGGCTGGTTGTGAGTAATCACACGTAGGTGTGTTGGAGGGGGAATGTTTACAGATATTCCATGTTTTGGGAGCGTGGGGATTTTCCCTTGTGGCGCTTGCATTGTGAAGGCACCAACGACACCGCAGCTGCTTGGCCTGAAGCCTGAATCATCTTAAATTAGGTTTGCTGGGTGTTTTCTTGTTTGGGAGACAGGGAAAGGTGAATATCCCCGACCTGCTGAGGGAGGAGCATCCTTGGGGACCATTGCCCATCACTGTCTGTGCAGGAGGGGAGTTTGTAGCATGCCTCCTGATGCCTTCTAGAGAAACTTCTTTCTTCATGATACATCCTTTTTCCTGCTTAGGAATGACATTGGAAGGGTTAAGAATCGGCTGCTATCAGCTTGTGCTGCTTTGCAGCTGGGCACATTGCTTGGGTTTGCTTATTGCCCATCATGTCAATGTTTTCTTTTATATTCCTGGCACCAAGTGGGATTTTTTACTTTGGATCTTGTTCTGACTAATGTTGATGAAAGGGCAAAAATTCATTATTAGGGAGAAATAGCTGCTGCTCGGCTGGCGTTCCCCAGGTGGGTGAGGGAGTACTGGAACTTCTATAGCGAAATTCCTTCTGCAGCATCTTGCTGGTTGCAGAGCCTGTGCCTTAAATCGAGGTGTTTCCATAGGCACACACTGAGGTTGGACCCATCCTGGGCTGGGTACTTGATTAATAGCAGGATAATCCTCATCCATCTTCCAAGATGTGAGCAGACAGGGCTCACTGATAACGAGTAGTTCCGGATAACGCAGGAAGTGTGATTCCCATTGGAGCAGAGGGTTTGTCCTGCTTGGGCTCCAGCTGGATCCATGTGGGTCCTTTAAGCATCTTAAGAGGGAAAGAACCCATTGAGGCTCCGTGGGGATGGTGGGGAAGCCGCTGGCAGAGTGAACTCCGGTAAACATCCTCAATTTGCTGCCTCCTGAAATGGAGCAGCTTTTAGAGTTTGGAGCCACAATTTGTATTCAAATGAAGGTCATTTGAAAGGTGTAACATAGTAAACAGCCATTATTTCATTTTGATAGTGGTACTAAAATTATAGTGTTGGTTGAATTATTTTAGTATAGGACCATTACCATCTCCCTAAAACACTTACAGGGATTTTTATATCAGTGCTGCAGTCCTGAAATTAGGGGAAAATTAAAAATCACACGGCTGTGGTGGGGAAGCAGTTTTTTTGTGCACATGCCTGCCTTCTATCGTGCATTCTCTTCCCTCGCTTCTCTGCCTAGATGGATATGTGTCTACTGTCAGGGATGCTGCTGGTCCTCTGCTGTGGATTGCACTGGGGCAGGGTCCGTGCTGCTCCTGCCGCACATCCATGGTATGGAGAAGAACATGTCTGGGAATCAGCAACACCTCAGCGGCCATGGGAAAAGGTGCTGTGTGACAAACAGATGGAAAAGGATGGTGAGATGCGCTGGGGTCACTGTGGGGAGCTCCTGCAGGAGCCTGTGATATCCCAAGCGTCCCGCTCCAGAGGTGGAAGCATCTCTGGCTGGTGCCTCCAACCACACAATGTTTTCCTGGCACATTCGGCCTCCAATCCATCTGCCAGCCACAGTGCTGAGCGTTGTTCCGCTTCCTGTGGCAATGCTGAGCCTCCAGTGCATCCGACCCAGAGTTTAGCTGCCCAAATGCCAAGCGTGTCGATGTTCACCTTGACAGCAGCCACCATGGCCCTACAAAATGCATTTATTTACACTAAATGTAAAGCACATGCAAGGGAAGGACAGCCCTGATAACGTACTATACGCAGTGATATGTTTGGGGGTTGGAAGGATGTCAAGATCCTCTTGGTGATAAGCGGAAGACTTAAGGAAAACTGTTCTTCCAGTGGGAGAGTTGACCTGTATGGTTTGACATCCGTGGGGTGCTGGTTGAGGTCAGCAGCTCTCTGTCCCCGGGGGTAGGGCATCCAGCAAGGTCTAAAGGCTTGCTTGGAGCAGCAGGCAGGTGCCTGTTCCCCATGAGTCAGGGCTTTTGTGAGCCACCTCCAAAATAGAGATGTTTCAGTAGAAGGAAGGTGCCATTGGTATTGCCTGACTTCAAGGCTGTTTGCCAGCGTGCTGTGTTTAAAGAGTACGCATTTAGGGGAGTAGATACACACTGAAAATCCCTCTGCGTTTATTTTCTGTTAGGAATACATGTAATAAAACTTAGAGTTAATGGAATGACAGTGATTTCCCCCATCAGGGCCACTGAGTGAGGGTGGCTGGACAGAGCATGGCAGTTACGGCTGTGATTGGGTGGAAAGGTTGATGCACAGGGGGCTGTGTGTGAGCAGGGCTGTGGGATGTGAAGGAAATCTTAATGGTGAGCTTCCCGTAGATGGTTTCTGCTGCCTTCATTAACATTTTCACACTCGGCTGGCTAACAAATGAGGAGAAGGGCTTTCTGTACCGCTGCATTTACAGTGCTCCGAACCCGCTCCGTACCTTGGAGTGTGCCAGAGGTGCGCGCCCTCGCCCTGTGGTGTTTGAGCAGGAGGGATTGTGTGCCCTTTGTGGGAAAGACACCAAAAGCCAGGTGGTTTGGGGGTATTTTTAGTGAAAATCTTCATTGGTGATAAGCTGGTTCTCAATAAAACAAAGGCATAAAGTGTGAATAGAATTCCCTTAATTTATAGCTCCTCCAAGAATTTAAGATGTGAAATTTCTACTTTCTAGCCACATCTTTGGCAAAGTTCAGATTGGTTTTGATGTAGTTTTTATGGGGTTGTCTGATCTTTTAGTGCTTAAGCCCTGGGATTTCTTTTAGTCCCATGAGGGGTATGCTGGTGTTTATCCACTGGGAAGGAGCATAAACTCTTAAACCTTGGGAGCTGTGCTGCTTTAATGGTACCAAAGCTGACACAAGTGGTGCACCGGCCATGGCAGCTGGTGCTGTGGAAGGCCACTACGTCATGGTGCAGGTTAAGGACATGCCTCATGTCTCTTCCCCAGGCTTACCTGCCCTGGCTTGCTCCTCACCCAGTTTTGCTGCTGGAGCACTCCACACCGTGAAAATACAATTTCATGCTGCAGTCATGGGGCTCTGAAGCACAGGGTGATACCAGGGTGGACGGTCCCCATCCTCAGATGAAGGATGCTCTCATGGAGCATAAAGGTTTCACATGAGGGGGAAACCTGCAGCTGGATTGGGATGCCCTCAGAGATGAGCATAGCAACCTGTTCCATATTTATTACAGGCAACAATTTGACTAAGGGAGAACTTAGATTAATAACATTCAGCCCAGAGAAGTAATTTCCTTTGGGAAAGCGATTTACATGCACTCTGCCAAAAAGAGCCGTCACCGTGCGCTCTCGTCGTGTCAGCTCCAGTAATGAAGTTGGAAATAACATGGGAGGTTAATAGGTCCTACTTATCTCCTTAGCGCCGGGAAGGAAGATTTACAGTGCAGAGCCTGGTTTGCATATTTCCGTTGGAAACAGAAAGGTTTTTCCCAGCTGAGATGGATGTTGCAGGGTGTTGTGGTGTCTGTTGTGCATGGCTGAGGCTGTAAACCTGCATCCCATGCTGGATGGAGCCGCCTTTCCATGGGTCACTGGCCACGGACTTCATTAGGTGTCTGTGCTCTGTTCCAGCTAGAATTTTTAACCAGCTCTATCTCCTGTAAGGCTGGGAGTTCATACAGATGCAGCTGCCACATGGCAGTTAAAAGATGGGTTGAAGCCAGGTCTGTTTTCCCTTGGAGCTGCCCATAGCGTGCGAACAGGAAAGTGATGGTGGGAGGAGGCAGTGGTGCAGAGCACTCCTGCGTCACCATCCCTTGGGCATGCAGCAGAGTGTGTTTTATCCTGCCTTCACCCCGGGGAAGGTGATCCGTGCGATGGTCCACGGGACGGGGAGCTGCCAGACTGTGCCGGTGTGTTAGCCAGGACCTGTTCCCTTCATTAGAGCTGGTAATGACCTTGTCATCACTGACGAGGACGCTGCTGCCTTGGCTTTCCGAGAGGCTGGAAATAGCTGGAGCTGCCCCTGTAATTGCACCTTTCCCCCCCTGTTCCTCCTGCCCATTCACGGATTCTGCCACTCCAAATTACTCTTATTAAACTCCCGAAGGGCTCGTGGCGCATTACGGGCTATTGCAGGAGCTATTTCCTTTCAAACAGCAAAGCTACCTGTGAGTTACAGGAGTACAAAAAGCTCTCACATCCTTGTGCCTTCCTCCTCTCCCTTAGCTGTTTAGAAAATAGCTTTCAAAGCGCTGCTCTCTCCCAGTGGATTTATGGTTGGCTCCTCAGTAGGTTGTTGGGCTCCTCCACACCGGGAGTGAAATGAGATCTAGCAACAGGATAAAATCGTTCCCTCTCGACAGTTTAAGTCACAGAAGTGCTTAAAACAGTAACTCTGAAAGGGATGGGGTTTCTAATAGGAGTTGTGTCTAGCACAAACTGTGAAATACTCCTTTAAGTTGGTTATTTCACACCAGTGATGGAGTGTGAGAAGAATTAACTTTCTGAAGAGCTTAAGGTACAATTCGGTAATAACCTGAGCCATTTAATGAATGAAATATTTAACGTAATTTGCATGCATTAAGTGAGGGGATACGGAGTGTGACAAATGTAACTCCAAGTCGGGGAGGAAAACTGGGAGAAACAAACTTGAATTCCTCAGTGTGAACCCACGGACCCCTTGGCAGCAGTGCTGGGATGGGGATGGAGCTGAACCCAGAGGCTGTTGAATGGGGCAGGCTTTGGGGTGGAGGATGGAGCACATCTGCATGGTGGGTCTCACCACTGTCTGCCAGGGCAGCCCTCCCCATGTCCAAAACCTCTTGGTGGGTGGGAGTTGTAGAATCCCAGCCTGATTTGGGTGGGCAGGGACCTTAAAGCTCCTCCAGCTCCAACCCCTGCCCCGGGCAGGGACCCCTTCCACTGGAGCAGCTTGCTCCAAGCCCCTGTGTCCAACCTGGCCTTGAGCACTGCCAGGGATGGGGCAGCCACAGCTTCTCTGGGCACCCTGTGCCAGCGCCTCAGCACCCTCACAGGGAAGAGCTTCTGCCTAAGAGCTCAGCTCAGTCTCCCCTCGGGCAGGTTCAAGCCATTCCCCTTGTCCTGTCCTACAGGCCCTTGTCGAAAGCCCATCTCTGGATGCAGTATTCCAGGTGGAAGGAGAAACCTCAACATCTGACTTACTTGGGTGTAATTTTTTTTCTCCTTTATACTCCTCGTGTGTCTGCAAATAGCTGCAGCCTTTCTGCATCGCCTCTTCTCACCGCGCTCGGCTCCAGGCTGGGGATTGAGGAATGGCAACTTCCGACTCCCTTGTGAACCGAGCACATGGAAACGACTCTGCCTGAAGGCAAAGGCAGGAGCCAGCGTAGCCACAGTGGTTTCCTCTGGGCAGCACAGCTCCCTGGTAAATACTGAGGGATGAGAGATGTAGGCTGAAGACCGAATAGGAGGAGTTAAACAGGGCATCCCCATCTAGCTGGGAGCTCCTTGATGTCAAAGCTCATTCTTGAGATCTTTAAATGCTTAAAGATGGAGAAGAACAGAGTAATTCTGAAATGCATCTCTTTGTTAAGCAAGATAATGTTTTTTTTTAATGGTATATATCTTTAAATAGTTATGAAATGAGCCCACTAACAGTGAGCCCCCCATTTCATTTAGGGGCATAGAGCACTGACGCAGATGAGGTCCCCTCTCAGTGGCTGGGTTTGGTTTTGGACTGCCTTAAAGAGGGAGGGTTGTTTTCTTCCCTGCTGTTGATTTGCCTTGACAGCATGTTCAAGTCAATATTACCCTAAGCCCGTTCTGCTTTCATAACAGGCAATTTTATTTGTGTTGAAAACGCTTTGTTTGATTTCTGGAGCCATTCATTACAGGATCAAGGCTTCAAATTGGAGCCAATTAGGTCTAAGAGCTGCTTTTAAAAAGCTTTTTCCATACACCAAGAGCTGCAAGGTTAAAATGCAGTGAACTGAGCACCCAGCCCCATGCGTGCAGCCTCTGCTGGGGCAGTGGGTCCCACCCGGGCTGTGTCCTTGCAGGAGCCAGCGCTAAGTACGGTGCATCTCTCTCTATATTTAGTAAGAAACGCATCAGCATCCCTTTTCCTCCCTGAATTCCCTCTGGGAATGGAGCTCGTAAATAGCTGTCGTGCTAAAAATAACACCTGCACCAGCCCCTGCAGCCTCTTTCCTTTCTCTGGCTGAACACGGACCCAAAGGGGCTCTCACCCCGGGCGCAGAGGTTTGGATTCATGATTAGTTTTAGTTTATGTTAAGGAAAAGCAGAAAGCAACCACTTTAAAATGCAGAGAGCATGAAACCGCCTGTGATGCTTAACCTTTGGAAACGTCAGTCGTGCTCTCAGCATCTCTCTCTGTAATAAAGCACAAGCACAGCTGGCAGTGGTTTTCCCCGCCACTGGTAGCCCAAAGGTGGTGCGTGTTCCATGCTCTGCCCTGGGATAAAGGCACCATGCCTGGGTTTACACCAGCCTGCTGGTTCAGTTCCTTTTGCAGGAGAAATGCAGGAAACCCTGGCACTGCTCAGAGCTGTAAACAGCTTTTGTCACACAAATAATCGTCCCTTTTTGTGGTCATTTTGGGTCCTTTTAAGTGTCTCTTTCTTCTGAAGCGTTTTCTCAAAAGCAAGGAATTACTGAAATCTCAACCATCTGAAAAGAGCTTGCAATTGAAGGATCCATCAATTTACTGGGGGGGGGGGAGCCACCAAAACCACCAACCCGTCAGCACCAGTGGGAACTGGAAACTGCAGCTGGGTTCCAATACTCTTTTTGTTTCTAAACATCAAGCAACAGTTAAAAGGAAGAGCAAGAAGTTAACAAGTCATGAAGGAAAGGGTGCCTGGCGCTCAGATCTATAGTGCAAATGGCTCAGGTCTTCACCTAGCCAGGGAACAGAGCTCTGCCTCTGATTTGTTTTGGGTTTTCTTTTCCCTTTGCTATTGTGGTTGCACCCCATGGGGAGGGCTGGGAACGTGTTTCATAATTGGTTGTGTAATGGGATCGCTTCTAACGTTCTAGGTACTGACAGCAACCACCTCGAAAGGTCTCTTTTATCCCACTGGCACCCAAGGTTTTGTTTGAGGTTTATCTGGATTAATTGGGCGGATGTTTGGGGAAGAGAACAAATACCTGCTGGTGTTTGATTTTGCTCACGCAGCTGTGTGATGAAGAGCAATGGCAGCAGAAGACCTTAAACTCCATTATACTGTCTCTGGGAAGATTTGTGAGGGATAAGTGGGACACAGAAACAGCATTTCAGAGCCTCATCACTGCAGTTAAGTGGAGTGCTTTCGGGTCTGAGTGCCGGGGTGACCCACAGAGGCTTTAATGAACAAATGGGTGCTGTGTTTTGTATCTCCAGAGGCTGTGCAGCACAGAGCCCTTGGCTTCTGCTAATAGCTCTGTGGCCTGCGAGGAATGAGCAATTAATTATATCAATATTTGAATAACCTTTGTTTCTGGCTGCCTTTGTTTACTCTGTGTTTGATGCTGGTCCTTCTCCCATTTAGATTCTTATACTTAATGGAGCAGTACAAGGTTACAGACTCTTACGGGCAGCTTGGTGCCTGGTGATGGAGTGGATGCGCATCTAGGAAGGATGACCTAAAGCTGTCAGTCTCATAGGCCCCTGTTCTTTTGGAGTCTTGAATACTTAAAAATCCACTTGGGAATTGCATCAGCGTACTGCATGGCTTCATTTCAAATGGTCCTTTGCATGAACCCCACTGTGTGTGGTACAGGGCTGTGATGCTCAAGGCTTGGTCGGTGTGATTTCGTCTGTTCACAAGTATGAGGCATTAAAGATGATTATAGGACTGATAATAATGAGTAGCATTGGTAATTTTTAAGATTAAATATTGTTTGCGCAATGATACTTGTGCAATATTTACAGAGCACCTTGGAGAGCTGGAAGAGACTTCATGTCAATACTACTACTACTAAATTATTATTAATACTAATAAATTATTAGTATTAATATTAATGGAATAAAACCATTAACTAATCGTTTAAGGTAAAGCAGCTCCTTTATTTAGCTAGATCTTAGGGAGAAGGGAGGTGCTCACACTTGGAGGGCAGGAGGGGGAGATGAGGCATGAAAGCAGCAGCATCTAGGAGTCCATTTTGCAGTGATTAAGAGATGGGGACTGAGTTCATCGCAGGACAGCGCCTGCCGAGGAAGCAGAATGTACCAGGCAGTGCTCTTTCCAGATTGCTGTGCTTTGTGGCTCTTGCTCTGACCAGCATCGTCACTCGAGCAGAGCTTTTATCATGATTTAGGATGTATCTTTTAAGAAGGATTTTAATTCCCTGTTTGAAATAAGAAAACGCCATAAATCAGGGACAGAATCTTTTAACATTTACAGTTTTAAATGAATTCCTGTTGAGAGTCTCTTAAGCCAGATTTATATCTGGTTCTGCATTGAACTGTGTCGTTATGTGGGACTGAAAAACTCTTACAAAATTAGGCATAATGCAAAAACATGCTGAAAAGACAGTTCTGCAGGAATGTGGAGCATTATTATGTTAGAGAATATTGGAGTGAGGAATATGCAGAAAGGGGCAATTACCCTGGATATTTCCTTTTAATGAACCTTGCACAGCTCTTTGGAAGGGTTTGCTGCGGGCTCAATGCAGGATGAGGCAGATGGAGAAGGTGCTGGTATTTTCACCTCATCTGGCAATCGGCACTGACTGCGATTAGGGCTGCACGTGTGGCAGGTTAGAGAAGAACAATTGCAAATCCCAGGCAGAGTGTCCTGCTCTGACCAGTGCTATTCACTTTATGTCCATGTTTTACTCTTTGAATCCCAAAAGGAGGAAATCCCTGTTGGTTCCCAGCCAAACGATTGTAGCAGCAGATTGCAAAGCAACAAAGCCTAAGGATTTCCCCCAAAATGTGCTCATAAGAGCAGCAGGCCCCATGCTGACAGCTTAAAATCCACCAGCATCTTTCCGCCCTCTTGTTTACTGGAGCTGGAGAAGTTGGACTTGGCCAGTGTTGGTTGATGATATGGAATTGCCTTCGTATGGCATTGATGGAAGGTAATAGGAAGGGCTCCATGGGTTTTCCTCTCTGCAGAAGTGGAGATTTTGCTAATTACGCTGTAATTATGCATCATAGATAACTGTATCTTACTGACTTGCCTTTTTGGATCCCACTGCATACGTGACTCGGACTACAGAAGAGCAGTCCCACTGGCAGTACTAAAGCCAACAGTGACATCAAGACAATAGTCCATGTGTTTCTTTAAGTTGTGGGGTTTAGTCCAAGGTCATTTAAAAGCAAGAATAATAAAATAATGATCTGCGGGTATTTTCCAGTAACTGAAGATTGGGTGTTATTTAATATTGCTCTGTTTTACTGACTTTCCCTCAGTTTGGGACTTAAGTGGAAGATAAAATCCATCCTAATCCCATTAGGCACTGCCTGACTCAAGGTCTGACTTTGCTGATACTTGCATCTAATGGTGTTCTGAGCGAGTGGTTCAGGACAACCATTGCTCAGTGTGTGCAGAATGGCGGCCCTGCTGTTAAAGACCCATTGCATGTTCAGTTTACTGTTTTCCGTGTGTATTTGGCAGGTGAAATTGCCAAGCAGATCCTGTTTAACTCTGGTGTCTGTTAACTGCTGCTTATTCACTTGATTGGGTGTTTTCCTTCTCCTTTCTGTGTGTTTTAGAGAAAACTGTTTCTCAACTCAGTTTCTTCCTACTGGGTTTACCCTTGAAAGTAAAGCATTGACGGTGCCCACTTGCTACTTCATGGAAGTCCAGGAGTGACCAGGACTAGCCACTTTGAGCTCTGCTCATGCTAACCTGGGAGGAATGCCTTGGTTTAACTGAGCTGCGCCTTACAGATCTGTACACCTCAAGTGTGCCTGGGTGCTGCCCTGGCATTACTGCAAAATGCCTTCACTCAGACGCCTTGATTGGCGATGGGAGCTCAGGATTCCTAAATGTCATCCTATAATGTCTAATTAAGGTTGCAGTTTGAAGACATCATGTACTTTAATTGAAAACTGTAAGAGTAATCTATTCCATTTTTTTTTCCTGTTAAATTAATAGTGTGGACCTTTAGCAGATGGTTACTGAGATGCTGTTGTTAATGAAAACATCCCACCGCCTGCAATCCAGCCGCACAGCTCCCCAGCCAAATGCCTTTTCCACTCGGTGGCTTTATTCTCCTGCGGTGCCAATTAGTGGTCCCTGGGCTGCCACTGAGCCTCTTTGGCAGGATTTAAACCCTGCAGAGGTGTGTTCTGCTGGGTGATGCTGGTGGAGCTGGCAGCAGCCTGCTGCTGCTCTCTGGCAAAGCAAGAAACGCTTTGGGCCCCAACATGTTCTCCATCCATTAGGGTGATAGACCAATGGGTCTGGTTCAAGCTGTTTAATGGCATTTTCAAGTGCCTCTGCATGTGAGTGTGCACTGCATTCAGTAGGGGTGAGCTCTGCCCCTCCATCTCTGCATCCTCATGTTCACCAGTCCCAGGTTTTGGGAGCAGATCTTTTGTTCCCCTTCCTCCCTTTATACTTCCTTCCTCCCTCTCCCCCCTCCTATTGCTTTGCTGCTTCCCAGGGGGACACGCGGCAGCAGCGGGGACTGGGGAAAGCTGGAATATTTATCGCTCTCTCCTACTCAGAGGCTCTAAAACGGCTTCTGCAGAATAAATCTCCTTTAAGACCCTTCTGGAGTGGGGTTTGGCTTATTGCTCCAGGAATAAAGAAAAGCCTTCCCTTCGCCAGGCGACGAGCTGGGACCCCAGCGGTGATGGCTCGGGAGCTGCCGCATCCTGGTGATTTGTGGGGTTTCTGTCTGCAGGAGCACAGGCATCTTAACCCCAGTGTTTGCTGCAGGAGCTGAGGTGGTGGAACACAGGGCGAAGCAGTGTCCTTGCATAGGTACCACCAGGCAGCTGACGGCAAAGGGTATCCCAGGGTGAGAGCATCACTCTGGGAGGGAGGAGCAGAGGGATGCAGGGATCCATGTTTCCCATAGTGCCTTTGTGGAGGAGGAATTTGCATTGGCTCTGAGGATGTGAAGGCTGAGTCCCAGTGAGGCAGGGACCTTGTGACAGAGCAGATCTCTGCCCCTTAAGGGTGCTAGGAATATTTGGCTCTATTCCCCTTGTCAGCTGCGGGGTGTGCAGCCCAACACTTCTGCTTTAGGAAGGTGCAGAGAGGTAGCACTTCGAGGCCAGAATAAGCCTGGCCTGTAAGAGGCCAAACAGCTGGGCAGATGAAATGGTTTTCCAGGTTTCGTTCCAGTGATGCTGAATGGGGTAGGGAGATCTTGCTCTGGTGTGGCTTTCAGACCTGTTTGTAGTTGGAATAATCAGAATATTAATGGCTTTGAGAGCGGGGGCAGCTGGCAAATGAAAATGGCTTAACCCAGCTGAGGAGATGCTGCATAATCAACATGAATTTGTATTTTCATTTCGGAGTGGAAGGATGATGAGGAAGAAATGGGCTGGAATTTGTCTTATAGCGGCAAGGACGTGACGATATCCTCAGAGAATGAACCGTGCGTGCTTAAGAGATCACAACTGCATTAGCTCTGTGGTATAAATCCAGAGATGCGTACGAACTCTCCTGTTTTCTCTTAGAACATGCATATATTTCAAGCTGATTAATTTGGGTGTGTAGAATTTGAAGTAATAACTTGAAATTCAGACTTTACTTTTGTTTTTTAAAGGAATGATGTTATTACTTTGAGACCAGAGAGTGGCTTAAGCTGCCACTTCGGGTTGCGCTAAGGGTTCTGTCTGACACCGCTGGGGTGCTGGATCCCTGTGCATGGGTCCATTCCCTGCCTGGTGCTGGAGTCCTCGCCAGTGTCTGTCCATGCAGACACACGCACATCACACAACGGCTGTGCCGTGCGTGCTGGTGAGCTCTCTGCTCCCTGCCGCTGCCTGCGCTGCAGCTGGGACCCGGGAGGTGACTTCAGGTCACTCCTGCTGCAGCTCCGGGTGCTGCCCTGCTTAAATATTGAAGCGGCCGAGGAGCTGCAGTCACGTAGCGCTGGGTGGGAGCTGGTGCTGGTGCTGCACAGCACCCGGGTAACGCCTGCAGCTCCTTCCCCTGCCCGCCTCACACCTGGCTTACATTGAGCTGAGCTCTTAGGCAGAAGCTCTTCCCTGTGAGGGTGCTGAGGCGCTGGCACAGGGTGCCCAGAGAAGCTGTGGCTGCCCCATCCCTGGCAGTGCTCAAGGCCAGGTTGGACACAGGGGCTTGGAGCAAGCTGCTCCAGTGGAAGGGGTCCCTGCCCGTGGCAGGGGTTGGAGCTGGAGGAGCTTTAAGGTCCCTTCCTACCCAAACCAGTCTGGGATTCTGGGATTAATGGTGCGAGGGCTGCTGGGGTGAAACCGGAGGAAGAGCAATGGGGCTGTCACCAGTGGCACATGTCTAGAGACACTGTAGCCCGCTTGTGTCCTGTCTAACACAGTTAATGTGGATTTGCAGTTGATGGCTCTTTGCATGCAAACTTAATAATCTTAAACAGGGGAATGCAAAATAAAAACAAATGTTCATTTATATAAAATGCTGTCAGCCCAAGCAACAGGGTATAAATTAAACCACTGAATTATATGGCCAAGCTTAGGATGAAACATAACTCACGTGATCTGAATCTTAAAATACCTAATTGCTTTACAGGGTGCTTCCATTAGCTGATCAAATTAAGCCTGTTTCCCTTGTTTAAGCTATGAATGTAGGGCTCAGTCCTGCAGACTTTGCTTTAGGTGGGAAAGCCCTGCTCTGAGCCTAACCATGCAATCAGCAGGCACGGTCAGAAACAGAGCTGGATCCGTGCAGCTTTCAGTACTTCATAGAACAGTTTGGGTTGGAAGGAACCATAAAGCTCATCCAGTTCACTTTTCACTTGAAAGCATTACTTGCTGACCTTGTTTCCAAAGCCGGGCTCAGAAGGGACGTGGGGCTGGGTGAGACATGGTGACCAAGGGGCTGGTGCCCTTGTGCACAGAGATGCTCCTGGGTGGTCTTGGGCACTGGGTGCCACGTGCCCTGACAGTGCCTTGGGGACTTGCTGATGAGAGGCTGTTTGTGGGGAGCCTGTGTGTCCTTTCATTTCCTTCATCCGCTTTATAATGACAGAGCAGAGGCGAGGACGGCGCTGGGGCTCGCAGCATGGCGCTGTCTCATCTGACCTTGCTGGTGCCACGCTGCCTTTTGTTTGTAATCTCGGGCAAGAAGCAAAGGAAAAAGGGTTTGATAGGAGACAAAAGCAAACAATAGGCTCTCTCCAAAGATAGGATGAATGGGATGTAATTGAATGTTTTGGTGAAGACATTGACTTGACCCTCTAAGACACACAGAGAATCATTAGGGGAATTAACGCACATTAAAATGCAGGGTTTTTATCAGAGGGCTTTTATTGTGCCTATAGTTTTGGTTTTAATTATTTAATGACTTTGCGTCTTCTAGTGATAAATCTATTTCTGCTTCCCTTTTCAAAAGGAAGGAGGGTGTTGGTGTGACAGGGGGTACATGCCCCGAGTGGCTGATGAGCAACAGCCTTTTGTGAGCAGACAGGCAGATGCCTTCAGAGAGCATCTCTTGCAGATAAAACACCAGCTTTGCTCTGACCGCTCTCTTCTGGGCTCTTCAGGTTTACTTTTCCAATCTACGTACAGCAAAAGCTCTGTAGGAATTATGTACTGGCAGGAGCTAGGTGGGATGTGGGGTTTGGGAAGAAGAGTTCCAGAGCCGGGCTGCTCAGGACACAGCACTCCTGTTTGCAGCTCCTCCTGCACTGCTTTCAGGGCTCCTCGGTAACCTCATCTGTGTATTTGGCATCTCTCAGGTTGTGCTTTCCTCACCTCGCTGATGGATTTGAAACAAAAATAGCTTTTTTAATAACTTGAGCTGCTTGGTTTGGGCTTTGCTGAGATTTATGACATGTGTCTGTGTCATAGAATCATGGAATCGTTTGGGTTGGAAGGGACCTTCAAAGGTCATCCAGAGCTCTTCTGCTTCTTGTGCCCTCTGATCTCTCCCTTAGAAACCCAACAGTTCCCTGTGCATGACCAGTTTGGGGCTCACCCTGGTGCCTAGGTTGTGCCTGTCCTCCAAACTTCCCTTTTTGCCTGACTCTGTCCATGTGCGTGTGAGCCCCGCTGAGCGTCACCGTGTCTGTTCCTTACGGTTCTGCTCCAGTTTGAGGTGGCAGACGAGAGATTTCTTGTTCTCCCGGAGCCAGTGACAGAAGCTGGCACACGGGTGTCAAACTGCAACCAGACGTCTCTGTTGTTATCCCTGCGTGGCACAGGGCTGCTCTCCTCACACCAGCTTGTGATGCTGAGTGTGCTGGTTCCTCCTCGTGGTGAAGGATGCGGTTGGTGCTCTGGGTGCTGGCACTGCAGACAGGGCCAGCAAACGTTGGAAGGGTTTCCTTGGCTTTCTGTGTCTCTTTTCCCCTGTTTATGTGCCAGTCCCTGTAATTGTGAGCACTCTGGGCAGGGAAGGCAGCGGCAGGATTCGCTGTCTCTCTGCTGTGCGTGTTAATTTACAGCGCTGCTGCGAGCTAGATTTTCCTTGTTATCCAAGGTATTTCCTCTGGAGGAGGGAAATCAGGCTGTAATATATCATTAAGCAGAAAGCCTAGGGGAGCTCCTATCCTAGTTGATGTGGATCCTTCTTTTAGCCTGTTAGAAGAATTGAATTGTACGTTTTGAGTTGTCAGAAGATCCAGTGTGGAGTCTGACTGGCTCTGTGCTATGGGAGCAGGGCTGGGAGCTGGCAGGCATCACAGGAACGCTCATGTGTTTGATGGGCTGTTGTGTGCCTGCAGCATCGATCTGCAGCTTATCCTTCAGTCTGCCCAAACCTGCTGGGCAGGCCCAGGGCAGCTGCATGGAAACAAAGGTTCTATCTCCAGCTACTGCAGCTCCTCCCTCTGGGATAGTTTTGGGATGGATGGATGGATGCATGGATGGGTGGATGCATGGATGGATGGCGATCTCGAGCATGCAGGGCATAGGCCAGCTGGAAGGAATAGGGGGAACAAGCCTGGGTAAGACTGACTTTCATTCACCTGAAGTACTTTAGGTTTCTGTCCTACAGCAAGATGCTTATTCAGCCATGAAAGTTAAAAATTGCTTGATTCCATTATGGCAGGTTGGTTTTTCATAGGAAGAGGCAAAATCCTGCGCTAATCTGACCCCCCTAAACCTGCCCATTTCTGCAGGATTTTGAGGGTGAATCAGCCAGATCTGCCTCTGCATGAGGGGGGCTGTTTCTGTAAGTGCTTGTGCAACTCAGCCATGAGGGTCCTGGGTGTGTGGGTGCTGGAGAGGATGTGGGGAGCTCCTCGGCACCCACTGGGGCTCATCTCTTGGTATCTCCGGAGCTGTAAGGTCTGAGATGATGCAGATTTGTAACAGACATAACGTGGGACGGGACTAAAATTCTGCAGACCACAGCACATTTGGTGGAAATACTGTACTGGCTCCGAGGGAAGAACCCAGGGATCTCGGTTTATATTTCCTGAAGGATTTTAGTTCCGGAGTGTTTTATTTCTATATATATATATGCATAAAATCAGCGGTTGGCTCTTACACCTTGCACCCTGCATCAAGCTAGGCTCATAGAGCATCGGTGGCTTGTGTAGGGAGCAATGGAAGTCTGGGGCCGGACTTTCTTAGCCATGTAGTGTCCAAACATTAGCACATGCACCTGCCTGAACTGTGGCTCCTGTTGGAGCACGAGGCTTGCTGGGTTCTCTGCAGGGTTGTGAGTGCAGAGCCATGCTGATGGCCCTGCGGAGGGCTGCACCAGGGCTTTTTGATAGTGAATTTGACACTGTAATTAGCCGCAGATTATAAAGAGGTGGGTTTGGAGCTTGGTGTCAGTGCTGCTCCTCCTGGCTCCCGCAGGAGTGGTGCCATTCCCATCATCTGCTGCTGCAGTCACCACTTAAAACTGCGGAGTCGGGCTTGGGAAAGGAGGGATGCGGCAGTGGATTGTGGGAGAATTTATTTGCAGTGTAAACATGTTGGTCAGGAGTCATTAATATGACATTCACACAACTCTAATAAAGTACATAACACGGAGATCTGGCACCACTGCAATACCCAGAGGACATTAAGTATGAGTCTTAAAACCAAGAGTATTGGAAACAAGATATTTTTACGTCTCGTTTGGGAGTAATATAATTGCATTTTGTGGCTCTAGCAGATGCTTGGGCCAGCTGGTTGGAGAGCATTGTGGATTTTTTTAGCTTTGGTACTCTACAGCTACAACCCTTATATAGATCTGTCTTCGTTTTAAACAGAAAAGGCAAAAAAATTCATCTCCCGGTCAAAAGACCCATTTCTTGTGTGATACCTTCGTGGTGGTGCAGCCTGTGTGCAGTAGCACTGGGGATTAAACCACACATGGGTTTGGGGTCTAATCTGAGGCCACTTCACTGACCTTTCTGCAGCACTCTGGCTGTCACAGGTGTCTGAGAGGGAGACTCTGGACCCAGCTGGGAGGCAGTTTTTGGCAGAGAACCATCAAACCCCTACTTATTCCTCAGTGTCTCTTTGGGAGAGGGGGGAAGCTTGTTTCCAGCAGCCTGTGGACTTCAGCCCTGGGGGTTCTTTGCCATCTCCAGGTGTTGGGATGTTGCTGATGATTACAGCAGTGGCATGGTTGTGGATGGTTTCTAGTCCCTGGTCTCATTGCTTGCCCCACAGCTGCTCTGGGTTTGACCCATGAAAGTGAGGAGCAGCCACCCCTGGTTCCTCAGGCCTGTGTACAAGCACCAGTGTGAGTTATCTCACCAGCACCAATAATTTCCTGCAAACATATCGGTCCTGATCTGGAAGTAATCGCCCGTATCATTCCTGCAAGTGGGAGCGATGACTTACGTTGATGTCACCCGCTGCCTTTTTATGGCAACCATTAATAATTCAGTAATTCTCTGCAGTGATGCTGTTCTATTTATAAATATTTAATTCTGCTTCCTGGTGGCACTGCCCTCCCCTTTGCCTCCCGACGTGACACCGGGTGCTCGATGGTCACTGCAGTTACCAGCAGTTGTCTGTGCTGGAAGATGCTGATGGTTTTCCTTGCCTTCATTGCATTACTTCAGTCTGGCTTCGATGGTGTGAACACGAGCCTTGCCCGAGCGTGCCATACCTGACTTAAGCTGCTGACCTGCGGCTCCTTGCTGTGTTATAGAACTTCTCTGTTATAAAACTTCCCTGTTCCCAATGTGGCTATGCAAGTAACTCTTTTCTTTCTGTGTTTCTCTTTCAGGAAATTGCAGCTTATTTAATAACGTTTGAAAAGCACGAAGAATGGCTAACAACCTCCCCTAAAACAAGGTAACGTTGCTCATGCTTCAGCCCATTGACTCATTGTCACTGGTGACTTGACTTGCTCATTGGTGCATTGGCCACCGAGTGTAAACTTGTGCTCAGTGGCTGGTGATGCCAAACTCTCATTAACTGCCTTTCTGAGCGTTTCGTTGACTGAAATCGGGTTGATTAAAAGTGGAAGAGCTGCAATCTTGACAGGTTAAAGTTGTCACCTGATTGCTCAGCGTTTAATTGTACCCCTCAGCTGCGCAGGCTTGGAGGCCTCCGAGCGAGGTTGCAGGCTGCTTATCCTGAGAGCCCCCTGCAGCCTCCAACTCGACGTAAATGAAGAGGCGCAGAGCCCTCCCTGTGCTCTGCTGCTTAACGTGCAGTCGCAGGGATTGTTTGCCTTTTGGTGTTTCTCTTGCTGGGGTTAAGTGTTTGATGGCGAGGAGATCCCAAAAAGCCGCATTAGCAGACATGTTTGCAGTTTATTATTCAGTAAATGTCATGTCTTCTTCGTGCTGCCATAAATGTTTAACTCCTGTGCTCCCCTGGGACCCCAGACGTGAAGTTTTGCCTGCAGATGTTTTCCTGCTGTTCCGGCTGTGCTCAGGCTCGCGGCGTTTCCATACGCTCCAAAAAACAACCCTGCCTTTCCAATATCGAGGGATTTTTCCTTTTCTTTTTCCCAACCTGCCCCTTGCCTGTTGAGCAGGGTGGGGTCACTGGGTGAGCCTGCTTAGGACCAAGGTGGGAGAAAAGCCTCTAACATCCTGCATCCCATCGCCATCCGCTGCAGGGATGCAGTGCCGGAGGCATCCCAACAGCCTGTTGCTGGGCTTGGCATCACTTCCCTCTGTAATCAGCAGGGACAGAAATTCCAGTGAGACACAAGGAATGATGTCGCACCTCATGGATAGTGTGGGTTAATTCCCTGAGTATTTCCTGACTCGCAGAGAGGAGAGGATGGAGGCGGAGGAGGAGGTGGTGGGTGAAGGGCCCTTGGGGTAGACCTTTCCCACTGATGGAAAGCGGGGAGTCTCCCTTTGGTGAGTGCATACGTGCCTTGTTCCGTTGCCCCTCTTGGTGCAGGGCAGCAGGTAGTTCGATAAAGATTAGAGAAGGTTTTTTTCTGACCTGGTAATCCCGAACTTCAGAATTAATGCAATGCAGTTTCTTGCTGACCCTTTGCCATAGAAGCCTGTTAAGAGGTCAGAGAAGAGATGAGCCAGTCTGGATATACACAGTGTCATTAAACAGGAGATTATACATGTGTTTGTAGCAGCACCTTGGGGTTTCAAGAGTTTGGTTTGCTAAAGGCAAGGCATGAAAGTAATTTTCTGATGAATGTTACAGTACTTTCCCCTGTGTGTTCACACGTGAAGGAAGGAATGTCCCAGGGGAAGGAGGGTTGTAACAGCTCTTCAAGGACCGTCTTAAATCATGGACTTGGGTCTTTTCTTCCTCTTTTTAAATATAAAAATCAATTGGGAGAGTTAAATGCTGAGTTCATACAATGAGGTGGTGCAGAATTGAGGCCCTCGCTTCGGCGCTGAGCTGGAGCCCTCCCTGGCCTGTGTTTGCCGCTGCTGATTCAGCTCAGAAATGAATAGAGGTGAATTGCACCCTGACACTTGTGGAGTTCCGTAGTGAGGTGGTGGAGCACAGTGGGGTTTGAGGACCACTGTGGTGCACTCGGAGTGGTTGGGGCTGTTGGCCAATGATGAGTGTTGGCAGTGGCCCATAGAGAAGTTCCCATGTTCATGATGCAGGACAGGGCAGGGATTGCTTTGAGCATGGATGGAGGAGGAGCCCTCCAATGATGTCATTGTGGTGGCAGTATAGGAGCTATGAGGAAGCTTTCGGCGGTTTCCAAAATGGTTTTTTTGGGAAGCTTCTTGTGGAATGACTCTCATTGGTAAAATGTGCTGATATAAATGTACTGGGGTGTTATTTACAACAGTCATTTGAGTGCTCCAGTTTACCAGCATCAATTACCAAGCACCCTTCGTGAGGCACCGACCTTGATGCTTCCTTGGAATGGTGTTTGGTTGCTGGCTGCAGTGGTGGAGTGGGCTGGGAAGCGTTATACTGGTGCAGGCTCTGACATTTCCAACTTAAATGCAAACTGTGACAACCAAACCCAAATTGCTTGACATTTGTGTATCAAGCAGTACTTAATTGTTGTTTCCATTGGAATTTCAATGACAAAGCTGGCTTTGAGTCCCCTAGCACTGTGCTAGATGAAGGTACTTTGCTGCCTGTTTCCAAGTGCCTTCTGTAATTCTCATTTTAGAGTATTTTAATACTAAACATGAGTGACCTGGTGTAGCTTTACCTGTTGTGTTTCATAAGTGGGGCTCAGGCAACAGAAAGCATGGCCATGCCCAGAAGCTGCAAGGCTAGTTTTCCAGCTGGGAATGCAGTTGGGATGTGTTTATGCCCCTTGCTGTGTTGCAGTTACATTTCTGCTGCATGTACAGCAAAAGCAGAGGTGTTTGGGCCAGCAGCGGGTACCAAGCTCTCGTTTCCTTCCTCAAAGCCCTGCAGGTAGATGTTTCTTGGGAAGTGCTTTGGGATGCTGACGCCGTGATGAGCCATCACTTGTACTGATACACAGAGCGGCTGGGGGAATTCCCAGGTGAGGGATTTTCAGCCCGGAAAGAGCCCAAATGCTGTTTCTAGGCAGTGAGACTTGGCAGTGATTAATATTTCTGCAACTCGGAGTTGGTGGCAGCCTGCCCCTTCAGATCAATAGCGATTTACATACCCCAGACACGTCCTGACAGTGCAGTTCGGTTTCACTTCTGCTACCCACTGCGTTACTTCTAGCGTTTTCATTCCCCTTCTCCTGACTTTGGGAAAACAAGGGCTGCTTTTGGTGTGATGGGCAGGGACAGTAGGTGCGGGAAGGTTTCCCACTGATAAATCCTAACCTGATAAATCAGGGAGTTGTCCTGGTGCATGACAGTGACAGCAGCAAGAACCATCTGAGCTCTGTGTGACTGGGTGCAGTGGGAAGTGCTATTCCCGTGCTCCAGGGAACAGCAGGCATGGGATGCAGAGGGTCAATGCAGCCCTATGGTGACTTAGGGAAAACTGGACCCAGCTCAAGTCCCAGGGATGTGCCAAGGTAGCAAAAAGCAGATAAATTGGTGACCCATCTTGCTGCCATCATAGACGTGATGTCCCGGGATGGGGCTGTCCCGCCGCTCAGTCATCTCAACTTCTGCTGATGCTGGTCGCAAGAACAGGGGATACAGATTAGACTGGTTAGAAATCACTTTTCCTGATGGAAAATGCACTCACAACAATCGCTGTGTTCCTCTGTTACTTTTTTAGTGATTTTATTTTTTTTTTTTTTTGCTGGCTCCAGAGTTTTGAAATTTCCGGGGAAATTGGATTTGTTCAGTTAAATGTGGGCTCGTGCCGAGGCTGGAGCGGAGGGTACCGGCCCACAATGAGATTTAGAGGGAGCAGGGCAGGAAAACCTAATGCAGTTACTGCTTCAGCAGAGCTGCCCGGGGGGATGTGACAGTGAGAAGAAACGTGCCTGGCTCCCGGGAGAGCATCATTGTGTGCAGTGAGTCTGAGCCCTGCTCCGAGCCTGACCCTGCCGTGATGGGATGGGGTCGGCATTGACTGGTCCTCTGACACAGGGGAGCTCCATGGTGAGGGGCAGGATGAACTGTCACCTCAGCTCCTCGCCATCCCACTGCCCATCACCCATGGAGCACACCCTGCTTCTGACCTGTCTATCGGTCCAGCCTAAGCACCGCCATTTATCTTGGATATCTTTATCAGGGGCTTCTTAAAGACAAGTTAGGACTTTACAGTATATTAATTTTATTAAATAATTAATAGCAAAATTAATTGGATTATTCCATTTTCAGGTAAAAAATAGGGTGATAAATATTCATCACTTATTTTATGAAAGGAATTTCCATTTCCTATGCCATTAAGGTGAGATTAACTAACACTGGGTTTAAATGAAGACTGAAAACAATTGTGCTTTGCAGTTGATTCCCTGCATTACGTGGCAAGCAGCTCCCAACGGGCTCTGTGCAGGAGCCATCCTGCTGCCTGGGTACCTGCTGCTCCCGGTGTGCCTTGGCACTTGTGGAATGAGCCAGAGGCTCTGTGTTGAGGAGGAGCTCCTGTGAGCCAGAGGTTGTGTAAAGGTGACTGCCTGGAGCAAATAGAAATACTCTGGAGGCCTCGTTTAGAGGTGAGGGTCCTGCTGTCTTCCATAGCTCCTGCTGTCCATGGGGCCTAGGGCCATAACCTTCCCCATGCACAGTGCTGGAATTGGGGGTTTGCTGTTGTTGCTGCTGCTGGAATCCCTGTTCACACGGCTGGGGTGGCTGTGACCTGCTTTTCCTTCGTCAAAGGCAATGTGTGTGCTGTCAGCTCTTCCTGGCTTAGAATGCTGCTTGACATAATCCCTGCTAAATGTGGCACATCTCTCTTTACACTTTAAAGATTTCATGACTCTCAACACTTTCTTCTCGCTGCTCTCAGTATTTCCTACTCTATTTTTTGTCTTGTTTTCCCCTGAAGAGGATAAACAGTACAGAGATGGTTTTAAGAGGCATTGATTCATATAGATTTTCATCCGCTGTGGTCCAGGGGTGTTGAGATGCCAATAATAAATTCCTTTAACAGCTCACCCCGTTTGTTTTAATGTGATCTAACGGGAGCCGTCAGGATGCCTGTCCCAGAGCAGACAACGGTCTTCAGGTATTTCATGTGAACCCTTCCCATGGCTGGTCCAGGCTGGGCAGCAGGTACAGGCTGGTGCTCCTGGAGAGCTGGTTTCCCTCTGTATGTAACCCATGGCTCAGGAGAGCTGCATCAGTGTGGAAGACAGCACTGGCCAACCAGGATGAGATGTCCCTATTTCTGTTATGGATGGAATTCACTTGGTGTGGATGCTGAAGGTTGGCTCCTCCATCCCATTGACCTCTCTGCAGCCACCATGTGTGGTCACCAGGCTCTGACTTTGCCATGCATCAGTTGGGTACAGTTCCAAAGCTGTTGGCTTTATAGCTGGTCGGTGCACACGAAGGTCTTCTGCTCCTCTGCCTGGCTTCGTAGGGGATGGCAGTGCTGGAATGCGAAGGCTTCTGCTTTTCTTCACACAGCCTTGTCCCTTGGGGAGGCAGAGAACCCTAGAAAACATGGAATCCTCAGAATATGCAGTGATCTGCTAATAAAGTGATTCTGTTATTCAGTAGAGTACTGTCTGCCTCCAGCGAGCCTTTCCCATTGATAGAAATGGCCAAGGAGAACACATGGAGTTTCTTTTGGACAAATCTTGATATTCAGGCAGGCTCTATCTATTCCCAGATCAAACACTGAGGGTGGGAGGATGCTCAGTTTCAGAGGCTGCTTGGTGTGGGTGCATCCCCCCATGCTGCCTGCACTGTCTGGGTGTATGGGGCTGTGAGCCAAGTGAGAGAGGAGCTGCCTTTGTCCTGGGTAGAGCAGGAGGAAGGTGAAAATGTGCCAGGGGAGATGCTGGGTTGGGGCTCCTGACGGCCAGCACCAGCCCTGCCAATGTTTTCATGCACTTTATGCTCCCAGCCAGAGGGAACCCAGAAGGATGGAGGGTTTAATTGCTGTTGTGGGGCCACTTTGGAGATGCTCTTTTCCATGTAAATGGGTAGAGGCTGCAGAAGGGCTGGGAAAACTGGGATTTGTTCACACTGCTTTAAACACCAACAAAATTCAAGTCTTAGTCACATTTTAAAGGCTTTGCAACTTAATTTATATTCTGGTATGGTAATGAAGAAGCATCCTTTGTCCAGGAGGTGAGATATGCAAAACTAACCTTTAAGTTGCTCATAATTAACCTTTAATGATATTCTCACATTTTTTTCCAATGCATTCCCTGCATCAAAAACAACGTATGGGAAGAGTGCCTGAGACTGCTTGTTGCATCTTAATGGCCTGCAAATATCAGCTGATTAAAAATAAACTGTTTATGGGGATTATTTATCAACAGAGTCGTTTCCCTCCAGGGAACCTGGCGCTGAGGTTACAGAGTGGGGCTGGAGCCAGGTCCTGCAGCCCTCCCCATGCTCCGTCCTTGGTCAGCAGAGATGAGGATGCCTTTGGTCCAGTGGAAGGGGGATGCATTGCGTCTGGAGGGTGGATGCTTTGCTCTCCACATAGGGAAATTGTAATATTTATGGCAAATACAGTGAGATTTAAATTGCACATCGGTGTGTTAGGGAGCGTGTGCCAGAAATCTGGGATCGGGAAGAGGATTTTTGGACCCCGTGCATGTGAATCAATTGCATACATCCCAGGGGTCCTGCTGTTTGTATTGGAAGGATGGGGATTGATTTGTGTAACAAGCTCTGTGTGTGTCAGGAGGTGAGAGCTGGGTTTCTGGTTCTGGGGTGTATTTTGGTGCTGAATAACATTGTGTTGATAGCAAGCAGTGTTTCCTCTTACTGTGGTGTGAGGCATGTTTGTTGACCTGGTCACTATGGTGTCCCTATGCACGCTGCTGGGCTTGTAGAGGAGTGCTGAGGACATACATGAGCTTAGTCCAAATGTGGAGGAGCCTGTGGGTGAGCAACAAATACGGACACAGGGGCCAAGATCTTAGTTTTCCTTTTGTTTTTTCCTTCCCAGCCCTGAGAAACGCAAGTTTGCAGGGATGTGGCCGAGGCTCCCCAGGGGTTACTCGTTGCCATTCCCGCACTGCAACAGTACTTCAGTATCATTAAATTTTAAGTTCCATGTAGAATCTGGTGGGTAGGCAGATGTACCGGGGCGTTAAACTTTATGTCACTTAAAAATGGTGTTCAGGTACATCAGAGGGAGCCCATCCAGCTGTAAAATTATCTGGTTTATGATGCTGCATCGCAGCTTTGGTCTTTTTGTGTTAATTAAAAATGTACCTGAAATCTCGCACCGTCAGGTAATTGCCACTGTGCTTTTTGGTTTCCTGTAGCTCCCTGACACAGTGTGAAAGGACCTGATTCTTCTGCCAGGGTTTGGTACTACTTACAAGGGGAAAAGACTTTGCTAATGGGGATAAACACTTCCCTGTTTTCCTTGGCTGGTTCAGTGCTGGGTTTCTTCTGTCCTTCCCCTGGGCCGTCTCCAGGCTGGGAGCAGGGAAATGTCCTGCTGGAGTTAGGAGCTGCTGTTTGCTGGGTCCAGGAGTGTTCAATTTCCCACTCAGAATCCCAGACTGGTTTGGGTTGGAAGGGGCCTTAAAGCTCCTCCAGCTCCAACCACTGCCACGGGCAGGGACCCCTTCCACTGGAGCAGCTTGCTCCAAGCCCCTGTGTCCAACCTGGCCTTGAGCACTGCCAGGGATGGGGCAGCCACAGCTTCTCTGGGCACCCTGTGCGTCCACCTGCTCTTGAACCAGAGCCAACATCGCTGTGCTTGGCGTGGATGGGGATCCCCAGCCCCATGGAACAGGAGTCTGCTGAATCGCTACCATGCTGCTTCTGGAATTAAATAAAAGGCCTCGTCCTGAGGCGTCCCACGTGATGATGCGCCGAGTTTTTGCAGCGTGATTTATGTTTGGCCGTAGGATTATTGTTTTCTATTGATTCTGAGGGAAATAAAGCAGCAGTAAAAGCCCATCATGAGCCTCCTGGTGGAACGTGAGAACTGGAAGATTTGCTGCCAGAAATCCTGTTGTCTCCTTGATGGTGACTCCTAAAGCACCGGCACAGCTGGTCTCAAAGTGAGCGTCACCTCACACTCATCCTCCTTCTCCTCCTCTTCGCATTGCCTGGCTCAGTCCTTCAAGGATGCTCTGGTGCTGCTGTGGCTGCCTCGTGGCCTGATACATAGATGGGTTTTGGGTCCAGCAATGCTGAAGAGGCTTCCCAGGATCTTCTCTGCTGTCTTATCTGCAGGAGGCGATCCCTTCCTCTGTCGATGTGTGAAATTAAACCTGTTTCTCCGACATTTCGGGGCTTCTTTTCCATTCTGAGAAATGAAGTTTTGCCCCAAAATGATTCCATTTACCTGGAAACTGCTGCTTCTTTCCATCCTTCCCAGTGTGCTGTCATTCTGGAGCATGTTGTTTGCTTGCTGCTCACATGCCTGGCACTTGTACAAGATGAACAGTTAAATTTATCAACTCTGGCCGAGCCGTTGTGCCTTTTCGCTGCAGAGCCAAAATGTGCTGCTCTGTACCATCTGAATGGGTTTTTCCAGCCTGATTTAACAATGCCACATGCAGCTGAACACCACGGCTGTCATTTTAACACACAGAGCACTGGTCAAGTGATGGAAACAGGAGGGCTGGTACCAGCAGGGTGCTGGGGCACCTCTGTGACTGCAGAGGTGCTTCGATGGCATTTTGTGATCAGAAATGTAGAATTAGTGGATGTGATGAATCACATATTCCTGTTCTGCTGGACCCTCTTGTGCTACAGGCTGTTAACTTCCATCTCCACAGATGAACCTGCACACTGAGGCCAAGATTCCAAGCTGCAGGGAAGTGCTTAGGTGAGAGGGACCAGTGGATCCCTTGGGGATCCATCCGGCTCCCTCCCAGCAGGCAGCAGCATCCCTGCCTGTGCTTCACCGGAGCACGTGCGTCCTGCTGCTGCCAGCGAGAGTGAATTGTGCCCATAGTATTATTTCTGTATTTATTTTATAAATGTCAATGATGAACTAAATTAAGATAAATAAGGCTGTTCCCTCTCGCTGTTTAATTTACTAAATTTTAATGAGACTAATAACATCTGTACTTGTTCCATCTTCTGGCTGGCTGGGAGACGTCAGCGGGTCTGACAGCTCTGCTCCGCTCCTCTTCCGTGAATGTTTATGAGCAGAGCATTTTACAAACGTGGCATTAAGCTGTTCAGTTTTGTCTGTGCTTCAGCTTACACCAGTGGAGAAGCTGAGGCAGTGATGCAGATGATGGATGAACACCGTCTCTGTGAGTGAAATGGGGATGTTTTCTAAGCGCTGTTGTAAAATGCAAGCAATGGGCAGGAGTTGCAGCGATGGAGATGGACAGAGGTGGGAGCAGAGCCGAGATGCCTGTCCTGGAAAGGGAACAGTGTTCTCCCATGGTTTCCCAGGCTGGCACAGCTCCAGTGGGTTGTTGGTGCTTTCCCTCCATGCTCTGTGGTTCATGGGGGGCTGGAGGACCGGTGGCATACGGAGCATCCCTTTGCCGTCGCGCCGGTGCCCTCTGGAAGGTGACCATTTGTTTCTCATCAGTTGAGCCTCTTGCACAGCAAATGGGTCATGCAGGGGACATCTTCCTGCTGGATAAGCAATTAGCTAAAATAAACTACTCAAAGGACAAATTATGCAGGACTCTCGCTCTGTAACAAATGGATTAATTGACTTTGGTATTTGTGGGATGTTCCCTCTCATTTACTGAACTCTCTCTGGCTGACAAAAAGGTCGTGTCTTTCTCAGCAGCATTTCTGGTGCCGGGGTGTAGGGAACAGGCCCTGCCTGACTTCTCTATTGCCCTGGCTTGGTGAAAAACAGAGGAAAGAGTAAACCAGGAGGTTTTCATCAACTGAACTCAGGCAAACACTGTCGATGCCTGATGCTGGGTGCACTGGAGGGGTATGAGGGGAGGCTTATAAGACGGATTCAGGCAAACTTGGATGGTCTCAAATTAGGGCATGATGGAGAAAGGCTTTTCTGTTATCAAAAGTTAGTTCAGGCTAAATTAATCTGAAAATGTGTAATTTCATCTCAACTAAAAATACTGTAATGTAATTAAATTCAAAAGTAGGATGAGCTGGGAGGGTATAAGGAAAGATAAGCATCGGAATGAGACAATAATTGAGTTTGTATTGTAAACACATTCCTAAAGGAATTTGGGATGTTTTAAGCTGCTTCATTATAAATTTTAAGTCAAGAGTGCTTAACAGCTTTGGCATATTTGGGGAAGTGGTTGACTACCTTTGTATTTGTCTGCGTTCTTTGTTTGCAGGATTTTCTATATTGGGGTTTAATTTTCTCTTATCATCTATTGGTTTATTAAGAAGTTTGAAGGCGAATAAGGCTTAAAGTTGGAAAATGTGTGTTTCCACGTGAAACTGGTTGTTTTGTGGATGCATATAAGCTTTTAATCTGTTTTTTGTACTAGTTGGATCTTTATAAAATCGATAGATTAGTATCATTAAAGCCCTTGATGTATTAATTCTGAAGGACGTCACATTTGAACTGGAGCAAGTAAGTCACTTCCATGCACAAGTCATTTACGTAGTTCTTCTGGCTGGCAGCATAGGAAAGGGGTCAGGGTTGTATCCTTCCTTAGGGATGCTTGTGAGGAGGATGAGCATCCTAAAGCCATCATTTGAATGCTTTCAGCCCAAAACCTGGTTATCAGGTTGTCTGGGGACCCTGCAGTTGGCAGTTTGAGAATCATTCCCCTGGTGCTAGCATCTGTATCTTCGTGCAGCGAGTGTTGCACAAGGGATGCAGAGAATGGGCGCTGTCTTGCTCTTGGCTTGATCCAGAAACCAAACAGCGTGAGGAAGGGAGATGCTTTGGAAACGGCCTTGTGTCTCGTGGTGATAATGGCCAAAGTAACACCTCTTAGATGGTGCCGCACAGGCTGCTGTGTTACGGAACTTTGTTCATTGCAAAGGTTTGCAGGAAAAATGCAAAAACCTTTCCATTTGCTAAAAATGCTTTACGCTTAATTCTGAAAAATTACTTTGTGGATCTTCATATTTCACAGGCCATAACTAGATTACTGCCTTTTACTGGAATGCTTTGTGTTAATGAAGACCGCCTGGGATTACAAAATAGATTTCCTCTACAGAAGGCATTATGTGGTTATTTTTTACTGTCTGGCATTCTAGTTAATCGCCTTGTCATCATTAATTGATGGGACTGGATTGATAGAAACAAATAGATTCCATTCCTGAGGCTCATTTGAAAGAGAGGAGGGGCTTAGAGCAGGCTGCTGCAGGGTGTTTGGGCACGTGCCTCGCGCGCAGCGTGTGAGCAGTGACCCGAGGAGAGCTCATTCACTGAGGGTGGTGCTCGGGCTCAGTTGGCTCTTTGGAGGTCTCTGCTGTGCTGCAGCCCTTTGGCTGGAAGGTCATCGACTGTCGAATGTCAGATGCCGATCTGAAGTGGTTTGCAGTTAAAATTGATAATTAATGAGTTATTGCTCCATTTTGGGGTATTTACAGGTTTCCTTAGTGTCTGCAGTCACGTTTCCATGGAGCAAGAGGAAGGGCAGGTGGCACCGGTGGCTTTGAGCTCTCCGGGTGCACGTGAGCACACGGATCGATGGGGGCTCTTGGTACGGTGCAGACATGGGGATGATTAATCTGGAAACAGTGTAAAGCATTCACGAGTTGTAAGAACTACTTCCCAATAAATCAAACAGCATCCTCATGGGAGTAAGGAGGGGAAATAAATGAGGGCTAAAGAAATTGATAAAGATCCTTGAGCAATAAAGAGATGAACGCCAGTGCTTTTAAAATCGAACAAAGTTGATTTAACTGTCTTTTTTCATACCTTGTACCAAGATTTAAGTCTATAGCTTGTCATTATATCGAGAAATAATTTGCCAAAAGACTTTTTAGCATTTTGTGTGCATTCCACTTAATGGCAATTTTAATATTCTCGCTTTGGTCCTGCGTCGTTACGAGGAGGTTTCAATTGCTCGGCGCACTGAGGAGTTCATAAAGATTGTTTCTAATTTCTTTTTCAAATCTGGTATAGAGTTCAGAGCCATCAACACATGAATTATCACGCTGCTCAGTGGAAATGTGAGCAATACTATTGTTAGCTGCTTAAACTAAATACCTGTCTTTGGTACAGTGCAGCTTCCAGAAGACATGCCTGCTTAGGCTGCTCTGGACAAGGTCTGACTTCCTGTATTGCTAGGAGGAGAAGAGCTGGCCTGTCTGGTCACACTGGGAGCACCACACATGAGCTATAGCTGGTTTCCCAGAATGGACGAGAAATACCAGCCTTGGTCTTTATCTGTAGGGTATTAAAGTGATGCTTCAGAGAAGTCTGTGTTCTCGTGATCAGTGGTTCCCTTAGAGGTTTTTTTGCAGTCAGCGCATCTCGTTTCTAGCTCTAGGACCCTGCTGGGGTTTTCTCTTGTGTTTTTTCTCCCCTCTGCCCCCCAGATGAGAGGGATTTGCTTTGCCTTTTGTTTTTCCCTTTGTCAAAGAACTCTTTCTTGCTGTGTTACCCCAGGCATAGGGGGAACGGAGGTCGCTGCTCCTGGGCAGAGCCTGACAGCACCCAAATTTACCCAGGACAAGAGCTCTGCCTGGGCTTCAGAGCCCCCCGAGGCTCAGGGAGGTTCTTGAGTGCACAGAAGCGATTTAAAATAGCACATAACCTATAAACTCCCTGGAAAGTCCCCGGCCTCGGTCAGGAAGCATTTCCTCAGCAGGTTTTATTTTCTCTTTGTAGATGTGTTTATGGTCTTGAGATGGAGATAGTTGAGTTGAGAAGCAGATCTGATAAATGGAGGCACAGGAACAAGCCAGGATGGCCCAGGATGCGTTGTGGCTTTGCCAATGTGAGGCCTGGCAGTGGGGCTGCCTGATTTTCCCAGTTGCCTCCTCTGGGAGGTTTTTAATACTCAATCTTTTGGGCTGCTCAAGATCGTTATGGCACAGAGAAATGGTTTCCTGATATAAAACAACCCCGTCTGACTCAGAGTTTGGCTGCTGGTACCTTCACAAGGCTGCAGTTGATAACTGATGTGCTTTAAGGTGTGTATAAAGGAAGGCCAGCATCCAGATGATGCTGTTGAGGGAGACACAGTCAGGAAGCTTCTAGAAACCGAAGGAGGGATGTGGGAGGATGGTCAGCTCTTGTGTTGAAAACATTGATGACACAGGTTTTTCTCTGTATCGTTCTTAATTGGCTCTAAATGTTAAAAGTAGAAAGATTGTTAATGGTTGAGTTAATCAGGATGAGTAACTGTGATGAGCAAAGATGCTGGATGAATCTTCTGTGGAGTTCACTTTTGGCAACGAAACGCGATGCTATTGAATGTGAATGGCAGCAGAGTAAATGTTTACTGAGAAGTCAAATCCTATTATTAGTTGTATTACTATTATTAATGCTGTTATCCCTGTTCCCTGTTTTCTGTATGTGTCAAGAGCAAGTATGGGGAGCAAAAACACGCAGCACATTCATAGAAATAAGTCTTAGCACGGGAAGTGTGGTACTGGATGGAGTTGTTCAGTGAAGATACCTCCTCCATAGCTGCTCCATCACTCTCCATCCCCACAGCCTGCGGAGGACACCACAGGGGCCATTGTCTGCAGACAGAGCTGCTGTGCTTTGAACCTGGTTGCATTCTCTGCAGAGACTTTGCCGTTGCGAGGACAGTTTAGGGCAGCTTTTGGTCCTGCTAAGTCAGCAGAGCCCCAGATGTTGCTTGGTTTGACCTCTGTAGGCATGCACTGTTCAGACAGAAGTACCTGGAGGATGTCCTTTTGCAGCACTGGCATCTGATCAACCCTTCAATATAGCCCCAGAGGACTGGTTTTGGGGTAAGGCTTTGTCAGCGGGTGCCCAGTGCTTTTATAGTGCTTTGTAGCTTTGTAGCCTTCAGATTTGATCCTGATCTTAAGGAAATGCTTTACTTGGCAGCCCACAGCAGTCCTGTGATATGGTACAAAAGCCAACTTCGCGCTGGCACACGCTTGTTCCGTTCTGTTTGTTGGAGCCGCAGGTAATTACTCCCATCCTTAATGAATAGCATTACTTTTGCTGATGAACACGAAGGCTACATGCTGGAAAGAGGAGGTAAGGATTAAGTTTTATGGCCTACCGCTGCGATGAAAAAGAGCATCTAGGTACCAATTAATGTCCCCTTGATGGGATTAGCCATTGCGCTAACTGCAACTCTGGATGAAATTGCTAAGTCTGTTATTTTAGACTTTAACTTCTTAAATATTGTAGACACAAAATAAATGAACTTTCATCTTAAATGCAAATGACATTTAATTCCAGAGACAAAAAAAGTCCATTCTATTTATGTTTCCTTGTGATTTAAACCTCTTCCTACACGGATAAGGTGGCTTCTGAAGTGTGTACTTCATCTCTGCAGAGTTTGAAGATCAGGTGAATTTCAAATGTAATCTGGGTTTCCTTTGGTTGCCGTGCTCATCATCTCAATGCTAAGTGAGGACAGGGGGGATTTTACAGGCAGTGGCCTCTCCCTGCGAGGTGACACATTGCTGTGTCCTCAGCAGAGGACCCATGGTGAAGTCTGAACATCTCTGTTCAGTTCATGGGAAGCTTCTTCAGACATGCTCAGCAGGGCAGCGATCGCTCTCCTCTCATAGGAACGAGCACAAAACACAACTGTGGTTAACCAGGACTCCTGTTGTAGTGTCGGGATTAGCTGGAATGCAGGTGGGCGTGATGGCAGCGTGCTGGACCATGATGCCATCAGTCGGTCCTGCTGGGCTCTGGGATGCAGACGGGATGCTCTGCAAGCTCTTACTTGGCTTTGGTTTCCAGCCAGGGTGTCCTCGTGCTTCTCACTGGCTTGTGTCACTCCCATTGGAGGAGTTAGGGCTCTCAGGATGAAGGCATTTTCAAGGACTTCATCCTCTTTGTGTTCATTGGGGAACAAGGGCAGAGATCCAGCGCACTGATTTCTTACAGGGCTCTGTCAGTCTTTAAGGGTTTCCTCCAAGACTCCAGCTTTTCCCAGCCAGTGTTCTGCATCAGTAGGTTGCTCCTTTGGGGGAGTGGAAGTTAATTTCTCATTATGGCTGTGCATAGGCTCGGAAGATGGGAGGTAGCCCCCTCTTGCTGTCTCCTGGTCCTGTGATAACTTCACAGCCAGAGAGAATCAACCTAACAGTCACGCAGGATAAAAACCACCATAATACCGACCGTAAGCTTGTGCTGCAGCATAAGCAGGAGCCATTTGTCAGGGAGCAGCTTCACACCTTATTTTGTGTTTTTATTGTAAGGAACTGAGGTACTTTAAGTGCCCTCCTTGGCATGGAAATGATAAAAGATAAGATAAAAAGTGAAGTTTTTAGAGCCGTGGACCTTCTCAAGGCAGGGTTCTGGCTGGTCTTATTCCATTGTCCTGTTAAAAAAAGAGTCGCTTTTGGCTTTTGCAGTGTTTGCAATTCCCTTTTGGCAACCCAGGCTCCCCAGGCAGTAAATCATAGCTTTCATTAAATGATACATCTGACATTTACCAAATCTTGCTGTGACGATTTAGAAGGAACGAGTCACACTGAACTGCCTTATTAATACTGCAGTAACGAGATTAAGGGATGAGCTCGGTCGTTCAGGCCAAAAGGACTCGATGAGCACAATGGAGAGGCAGATACAAAGCATCAGTTGACCAAAATATCCTGATCTTGTTTTGTGTTAGTTCCTATGAGAGTGGCTGGGATCGGTCCGGAGCTCGAGGTCAGCATCCTCAGAGCCTGGGCAGCCCCAGGCAGGCAGCAGCTCCCACCAGTGTGCTTGTTCACTTTAAAAATAAGTCTGAAAATGGAATTTAGCATCCTCTTCCCGGCTGTAGCAGGAACAACTTGGGCAAAAATAGCCCTTATGCTGTTGTGGCTGTTTGTGAGAGCTGCGGTGGTAAATAACAGGGGAGAGGGAGGGAAGCATCTCAACTCTCATCAATACTTAAGACAAAAGGCTTTCTGCTCTGCAATTACTCTTCCTGTCCTTTCCCATCCTTCCCCCAGGCCACATGCAAGGAACCTAAATAGAGATCAGGCAGCTTTTAAATGCCACAGGCTCATAAAAGAGGAAATTCAGCACTGTAAGGTTGCTGCCTATTTGGGTCTGTAAGCAGCGCACCATCCTGCAAGCTCCACACACTGGGACCAGCAATAACTGCACTGCTGGTGCCAAGAGCTGCCCTTGGCTGGGGCTCCGGCCTTCTCTCCTGAGCATCATTTGGGGGGGACAAGCGATGTGCCCGGCCAAGGGCAGGTCCTCGCTGTCACACCCAGGCTCATGGGGATTTTGGGGGTGTCTCGTGAGTGGGGCTCGCTCATGGGGTGCCAGCAGTGATTGTGCTTTGTTGTTGTGGTTTGCCTTTCGGTGTTTCCAGCCTGAACTGGATAAATACAGTGAATTACTGTACATGAGCAAGGCAAAGTGCTCGGCTCCTCTGCTGCTGGGGGGGTCGCATGCTAGGTTTGCTCCATTCTCCTCTTGCTGGTTCCTTTCCTATAGTTTGCTGCCTTTTTCTGTTACAGCAACAACCCCTTTCTTGTCTCCTTGCAAACAGATTTGAAATGCTATTGCCCTTCCTTTGTTATCCTAGGAATTGGCTGGAGGGAGAGAAATTGTCTATATAAAATGAACAGCAACCCTTTCTTCCTTAACTTTCCTTCTGCTTTTCAGCATTTAGCTGAGCTCGATCACAATAAATCCTGTGAAAACACTGGCTCTTTCTTGACAAGATTCCCTCTTTTCTTTAAACCTGGCACACTTCCTTCATTAACTACAAGGTTCTCAAGTGAAATCTTGCAGATTGCAAAGCATCAGTTATTCCAGCAGCAAAAAGTGGATGTTTGTGTCACACCAAATGCAGGCTATTGCTTTTCCATGGAGACCTCCACTGGCCTGTAGCACTTTGCTTCATGAACTCTCTTAGGGTGTTTGTTTTCTGTAAGTAATCCAAACCTGTTTCTTGTTTTCAGACCGCAGAATGGTTCTATGATCCTGTACAATAGGAAGAAGGTGAAATACAGGAAAGATGGTTATTGCTGGAAAAAAAGGAAAGATGGGAAAACCACCAGAGAGGATCACATGAAGCTGAAAGTCCAAGGAGTGGAGGTAGGAAACCAGATGGGGATGGTTTGGGTGGTGGCTGGGTTGGGCTGCCCAAAACACAGCACCATGGGGCTATCCACACGTTCAGTAATGTGCTGAATTCCAGCTTCCACACATGTCCCGTGTTACTGCTTTGATCAAAACCTGAATATGGCTTCACACTTGGGTGTGTTGCTGCTCTCTGGGTGTCATGAGGTTGTGCAGCTGCAGCATGGAGGACAGACATGGAGGTGTCTTCACCCCGAGCAGCTTCTGGTAGAACATGTGCTGGTTGCAGCAGGTACTTTGGGTGACCAAACATCTTGGGGGGTGTGTGTGTGTTGCTAAGCTGCTTTTATTATTACTTATGTTTTATACTGTGTGAACTGTGTATGGATTTTCACAGGTTTTGGTAGCAATGGCCATAGTTTTCCTTATGGTTGTGAAGTGTTGGCCTTACACTGTGCAGAAGTCGAATTGAATTCATACCAGAATCAGACTCTGGTTTGGGGATTGTTTGGAAGGTGACTGTTGCTCTCCTCATGGTATTTATTCATTCAGACGAATTCGGATGGGTGATTCACCCGACAGTGTTTCTGAAATGAGCCTTTCTGTTCTAAAATAGGTTGTTTGACACAATTGTTCTTCTTTAAACTCCTTCTGTGTGAGGAAGGAGCTGTTCGAGTGCTCTGATCACTTCTGGTGTTAAAGGTCTGCACCGATGCAGATAAGAAGCACATCTACTTAACTTCTTCAATATTTTATTCAATGGGAACTACATTTTCTGATAGAAGCCCAACTGCAGAGCTTTGCCTCGCTTAGTTACTAAGACAGTAGGGCTGCATTCCTGCATTTGATACTGAATCCAGGGTCAGAACCATAACAGGGTTTTAAAGTGTGTAATGGTGGCTGTGTCATCAAGACAGACTCTGATTTCAGCAAGCTAATAGTGAAGCAGTGAGGGTAGACACTTGTATAACCTGTGTTGATAGCCACAGCACCACCATGGGCAGGAGGCAGCGCACAGGTACGTGGTCATAGCGCAGAACATAGCGTAGAACGGTGGTGTTCAGTCACAGGCAAAGCTTAACCCAGGTCTCGAGGTGCATCCAACAGCCTTCAGGCTGGAATTAGGGCTACGCTGAGCTTTCCAGCCTCACCCCTGGCTTGTCTTGGTGGATGGTTTGCATTGCATTAACCCTTATGATGATGGGTACCACGCTGGCATCACCGGGAATGGGAAGCGGCCAAGTGCCTGGAATCCACCTCAGGCTCCAACTTCCTCCTGGGCAATTTGTCATTCTTACGTTCTGTCTGCTTTAATGAGGTTTTGGGGTTTAAAATAGTATTAAATGGATTGCATTATATTACACCAGAGAGGCATAACTTTGTTCCATAATTTTTACATCCAATAACAATGTTTTATTATGACAAGCACAAAAAAAACCCAAACCCAGAAGAAGGCAGCAGAATAGGAATTGCGCCTTGTTTTGTTTCGGGTTTGCAGTGCGTGATTTCATTAACTCCTGTGAACTTTAATGATGCAGAATACGAAAGCCTGCACTGCAGGGCTGAGCTGGAGGGGGTTGTTAGTGACCACTGGCCACTGCACATGATGAAACAAAGACTTTCTGGCCTGTTTCGTCAAAGCTGGAGCCATCAGCCGCTAGATCTGGTGCCTGCCCATGCACGTGGCCATCACTTTGAGCTCAGATAGCCCTGCGCTGAGCCCAGTAATTTGTGTTATTGAAGTGTGTCTTGGGGAAGGTAACAAATTTGCAGTTGAAGATACTGGGGCTGGAGAGCCCCTGCACAGCGCTCAGGGTTTCTTCCTGTGGCTGATCACATTCGCCACTTAAGAAAATAAGTGTCCAGGTACTTGCTTTGTGATGTACCGGTGTTTGGCCATTCATTCCTGCGTTTTATTTCAGCTTAAGAGCCCTTTGGTCCCTGGTATTTTATCTCTGAGGAGGTACTTACACCCTCTCATCAAGTCCTCCCTCAGTCTTCCCTCTGAGAAGCCAAACAGAGCCTGCTCTGAGCCTCCTGGCTTTGGTGGATGTGGGATGCGGCCAGCTCTGGAGCTGACAGTCTTGCAGCACTAACCCAGCTCCTGAGGCAACACGGAATAGCGAAGGGCAGTTTTCAGTGGAGGAGCACAACTGCTGCGTGGATCTGTGTGTTAAGTGCCACCAAGGGTTATCAAAATCCAGATGGATTGTCTGCATGTTGAAAAGACTTTTATGGGTTTATTTTCCTTGGGTACCAGAGCATACAAAGGAACCAGTGATTCAAGTTGTCAAACTGAGGTGTGCAAAGGCAGCAGAAGAGAAACCAGCAGGGACAGGCAAGTAGAGATTTGGGTCTAAAATGTACCTCCTGCATACATCTGGTTCTGAAGGCGTTGGGTCCGTGTTCTTGTGCTGAGTGTGCCTGAAAGCGTGCCCTTGTTTCCCAAAGGATGGAGGGAAAGCTGTGGAGCTCTTACTTGGGCAGAATTATGTATTTGTGACCTTCTACACGAGTTACTCGATCAGTACCGTGCTACTTCACAGATAGCCTCATGGGGTTATCTTTCTGATATCATCCTAATAGGAAGCGATGTTCTTTACTTGGACACACAGGCAACAGATCAGATTTAAAATAATAGAAAAAGGCTTTTTTCAGAGCTGGAGTGATAGTGTAGTTAGCCACATTAGGGTTTAACAGGGCATGAAATAACTGTCTGCCTTGTGGCACTGCCAGGTCATCTCCGCAGCTCCTGCAGCCAGAAGATAAATAGGTATCATCGTGGCACTGATGGAAAAATACTTGCAGAGCCGAGAGCCAAGAGCATCGACAGCATCCAAACAGCTCTGGAAGCTGCAGCTCACAGGCAAGGAGGAGAAACACATTGTTGGCCCATGAAGCTACTGACCAGCCAGTTCTGAAGAGGGATTTGTGCTTGTAGGTTCAATAATCAAATACTTCCTGAGCATCATCAGTGTGATATTCCTGCATCTTCCCAAGTTTTGGGTCAGGAGGAACACGCATTTTGGAACAAAAAGTTTACACCAGATGCTTGGAGATATTGGTGTTTTGCAGTACTGTGTTGAAGAATTCAGTGAGCATGGACAATGCAGCTAAAGCAAATTTAGGACATAAATAAGGAATAAACCAATTTGAATAGGAATACAGTCATTTAAGTGAGGATTAAGAGGAATAAACTAATTAACAAAGCAGACATTAAATGATAACTGCCTAAAATCCTCAAGCTGTTGTCTTGGTTAGCATCACTGTGCATGAGGGGTTTGGATATTACTTGGTTAATCTGATGCACAATCCTGTTAGAAAATGCTGGATAAACCAGGAAGGAGAAGTTAATTTGGCATTTCCCTCTCTGTGCAGTTCTTCGTGGAATCCATTCAAAATCTCCAGTCCGTGATCCTTTTAAAAAGCCCAATTAATTAGGATCCCTGGTGATACGTTCCTCATCAAGTCACATAATTAAAAATTTTAACTAATAAATAATAGTGACGGGGATGTTGGAATGGCTTTAACATCGTTTGGGCTGGTGCTGCCCTGGCTGCAGCCGGTTGGCTCTGCTGATCTTGTGTGTGCACCTTTCCAGGTGCCCCTGAATGGAGTCATAGTTAATGGCAGCTAAAAGTGAAGTGAGGTCTTACTTTTATAGTGAATTTCCCTCTTGTCCTCTGTGGTTGGGAAGGTCAGGGTTGGTTCTGTTGCTCTTTATCCTAAATTGGGGATCTTCTTGTCTCTCCAACCCCAGTGCTGAAGAGCAGCTGGGGACAAGGGTTCTCCCATACCTGTGCCCTCTCTGAGCCTGAGCACCACTACCCATGATGTGACTTTGCTGAAGCACTGCCAGGAGCCTGGTGCTCCAGAGAAATCCAACAGCTTTAGCAGCTGCAGTGCAGGGATGCTCCCATTCCAGCACGGGGTGTGAATGGGACCGGCTCTGCCGGTGGAGCAGTGACCGGCACCAGCAACCCCAGCTCATCCATCAGCCTTGATTTAGTCTGACACCAGTAATTTCAGATGGGAGAGATCAGGGGACAGGAGGAATGAGGCAGGGCTCGCATATTTGACATGGCTTGTTCTCCCATATACAGATGTGTATTCATCTTTATGAATTCCTTAGGGAAAAAAAAAGTAAGGAAAACTTGATTTAAGTCTTATTACGAGAGAAACTTCCCTGTGGGGATGGAGATGCAGAGTATCAATTTTGTATGCAGGACTTGTATTTAATTAATATCCTAACAGTCCCTTAACACTATCGCAGATTAGTCCACAAGGACAGGAAGGAAAATTTTAGATTATTCAATTACTGAGTAAACCCTGGGACATCCCCATCAGAGCTGGCAGGGGGGTTCTGCAGCACTGGGGTCTGCAGACCCCATGGACCAACCTCGGCTGTGTGGCTATAACAGTGAATTCACCCTCAGAGCACATGAGGTGGGGAGACGCACGAGGAACAGGGACTTTTCCTTTTAGTAAATGACCAAATGGGCTTTTCTGTGTTGTGAAAAACAACCTATCATGGAATATTGAGCTGCAAAATGTTTCTGTATCTCTCAATTCCCTGCTATTGTCGGTGAGGTTTACTTGTAAGTTATTACTGGAAGGTGACAGCAGCTTCTGAGGTGGCACGCTCCAGCAGCACTGATCTGGAGAGCTGTTCCTGGGATGCTCTGATCCAATTCCCTCTCATTTACACAGGCTTTGCTCGCCCTCAGAGGTGAGCTGTGTAGTTTGCAAACTAATTAGGGCTGCAGCGTTCACTCGGGCTGCTGCTTAATGCATTCCAGAGAAATGGCTTTGGAGGAGAAATGAGAGTTTAATGTGGAAGGCTTCCTGCAAATATGACACACACGTGTGCATACATAAACGCAGCCCTGAAAGTGAAGGAGAAAAACTGCTCGAGGAGTGACAGGTTTTAGACGAATCTATTCTTTCTCATCATTGGTTAACAGTATTTTCCTTGCATCTCTCCTAGTATTTGACTATTTGCCTTTTCTAAATCTTAATCTCCTATAACTCATTAGAGGGCACAGAGTCCAACAGCATCTCCCCACCTTTCCCATGGCATGTCCATCTCTGCAGTGGGCTCATACAGAAGTGTGGAAGGTGCTGGCTGCTCATGAGCTGTGGCTGGATTTTATCCTGTTACCTATTTTAGGTGGTGTTTGCAGCATCCAGGGCGTAGGGTTGTGACTGCATCTCAGTGATTCATACGTCTCTGGTAGTCCTCAGGAAATCAGAGGGTTGGTTTACCGTTCCTGAAGGGGAATATGGATTATCATTAAATCTGGAATGGGTCTCCCGAGAGTCTCCTCTTGAAGGGAACATACATATCAATAATTCCTTTTCTATATCAGGATCCTAATGTATTCACTTGCAGTAACATAAATTCACAGCAAATGGTCGTGGGCTTTGGCATCTTTTCCTAACATCCTACACATATTGAGGAAGTTTTATTCTTAGCAGACCTGTAACGTACCTAATCCTTTAATTGTCGTGGCTTCTTCTACAGTGTGTAACTTCAGCAGTAAAAGCTGTCTTCGTATCTGGGTGTCTCAGAATGAAGATTCAGCTGCGATCAGGGCCACTGCAATAAGATGCCGAATGGCTACACCCTGTTGTAGCACATGATATTGCTTTATCGGGTAACAGGCTGGTGAAAATAGCAGAAAGGCTGAGAAATGGGAGCTAAATGATGGATACTGAGGATGTGATGTAGCATCAGGTGAGGAGCCTTCAAAGCCAGCCAGAAATGACATGAGGGGGGGATTTATTTGAGCGTACATGGGGGTCAGGACCCATTTATGGGTGATGGGCAAGTGGCCCATGGGCAAGCTCTGCACAAGTGAAGGGCACCATCCCTTCAGCACAAGGCAGCAGGTTTGCAGTAGTGGCTCAGGTAATGGCTTTGTAATTGGCTGCATCACCTATTTTTTTCCCTTTTAATAAATAGCGTGAATAAAACTGAGCCACATGTGGTAGGATTGTAATTCAAATCCCATTCAGTAAAGCCTGAGCATTTCTCATTTAGCATGTAAAGGCAGCTTCGATGTAAATTATTCCAAAAGGATCTCTGTGGACTAACGACATTAGCGTCTGGATGGATTGAAATTGTTGGAGTAATTGATGCTGCAACTGCACCACGTATGGGGGGGAAGAGAGGAGGATCTGATGCCCTGCTCTAGTGGAAGGTGTCCCAGCCCGTGGCAGGGGGTTGGAACTGGATAAGCTTTAAGGTCCCTGCCAACCCAAACCGACCTGTGGTTCTGTGATGATGGGAGTTTGCACATGTGGATGAGGAGGAATCAGGAGGCTGAATGGGTCTAAAGAAATAGGGTGAAGAGCATCAGCCCCTGCATTAGGCTCCATGCCGTGGGATGGGGATTATTCCAATTTCTCCATCTTCCTCTTGTTTTGTCTTCCAGGTAATGGCAGACATCATGCTTCTGTCTGCACCACCTCCCAATCCAACTCAACCCGAATGTAACATATATAGACTTGTTTTATTTAGTAAGGATGGGTAAATAATCTACATTAGAACAAGTGTGCAGACACGGAAGCAGCTCACAGACACCCCTGTCCCCCCTCTGAAACACAAGGTTTGTGTCACTGCAAAGGCTGCTCGGCGCAAATACGCATTGACATTTATATTGACTATTTCAGTTTAGAGAAATCCAAAATGAAATATATTTCCTGCCAGCTCTGTGGGAAAATCCATTTATGAAAACAAAATCCAATCGGAGATCTACAGATTGGTGGCCAGAAATGGAGTATTTTGAGCATAAAATAGATGGAGATTGGATTGCTGGAGCTGGGGTCTCGGTTGAACATGCTGGAGTGGAGGTGGGAGTGGAGGTTTATCCCCCAAACTCGATCCCAGTGCTTGCAATTTAGATGAGAGAGTTTCCAGCAAAGCAGAACAAACACAGATACCTTTTGAACAGAGGCAGTGGGCTGCATCTACTCTTCTGACCATGTTCTTGCCCTTGTGTGCACACAGAGAAGGGCTGACTCCAAGACTGAAGCCTTTAACCGCAGGTTGCTCATCACAGGGCTCCCGGGGCATTTCCAGTGGGATGCAGCACAGTGAGGTAAAACCATTGCCTTTCCTCACAAGATGAAGAGGTTTCCTCTTCCTGTGGGCATCGCTGTGATTGCACAGAGGATCCAGATGCTGAAGCAGCATGTGCCTTGTAATCTTGTAATTGCATTGTGGGCTGTGATGGAGGTAAGGGCTTCCACTGGAAGCGAGGAGCCTCCATGCCTGCGTTGCGCGCCCAGGTTTTGATGTGCTTGTGTTTCTCTCTTTCCCGGGGTGTTGGAAGGGAAAGCAGATCTCGTTTGCTGGGTTGCTGCTAAGTTTGTGTGCAGCAGAGATGCGGTAAACACGTTAATTTCCTGAGTTCCTGTTGGAAAGGTGGGTATTGCTCATTGAGGTATACGGGGAAGGCAGTGGGAGCAGGGTCGTGTCAAGGATTTGAAGGCACTGGAGTTCCTAATCAAAACCTGGTCTTGTCCCCAGAGGCAGCACAGACACAAGAGCTGGGAAAACAGGGTTTCAGTCTCCGTCCTGCACATGTGTGTGCTTTAATGGCCTCTTTGGAGGATATCCTTTACTCTTTTTATAGGCAAGAGATCGGAATTAATCAACCCCAGTGTTTGTACAACTCTTTGGAAATATAAAGCATTAATGGCAGTGCCACCCTCTTGTCAGGAGTGGAAGGGAAGCACAATGGGATGGAGCTGACGGCCACAAGATTGTTGCTGTTCTCCAGCCACTGGATATACTGGGTTTGGAAGTGCAGTGCAGCTTGAGCAAACCAGTGCTCTATTGGAATGAAATAACTGCTGTTACTGGCTTGGGTGAACTCAGTCTTTGGCATTTTCCAGGGCGCGCGCAGCACCCTGCGCAGTAACCTCATAGCCAAAGCTGAGATAAGTCAGTTTTCCAGGCCTCAGGAATGAGTCTGAAGCAGGCGCTGTTATCTGAACCGTGCCCTGTCTGCTGTAGATCAAACAAACACCGTGAGGAGTGAGGGCTCTATTGTATCAGTGCTACAAGACAGCACAAGTGACCCTGCTGACAATTAAAGTAACGGAGAAAGTGTAAATTACTGTGTTTCAGAGGGGAAAAGCCCATCTCTGTATTCTCTGCTTGTCTCGGAGATGTCACGGCTGTTGGGTTACGTTTGGCAGTCGCCTCATCTTCACAAAATCTCTTTTCATTATAATTGTATGCTAATGTATTCCTCCATTCGGTGTTCCCATATTCCTGCTGCCATCGCGTGGCTGCTGGGGATTAACAGCACTGGAGTGTGCGGCGCTGTCAGACGCTGGGCCATGGCGATGCTCTCAGCCATCCCTTCCCCTTGGAGCATCCCTCCATCCTTGGGGTGGCTGCTCCCCTCTGCTTTTCCGGCCCCACTGCCAGGCTCTCTTGGGTGCAGCAGTTCCAGATGCGGCTCCTCATCACTAGGGAATACTCGATGTTCATCTGGAAATGCAAAGCTTTGCAAAGCTGCGCTTGGTTTAGTGTTTTGGTGAGCTCTTACAATAAGGTCCAATAATGCGGAATGTGGGTGAAGTGGCTGGGTTTGACCAGGTTACGGATTCAGACCTCCAAGTTAATAAATCATGATTTGGATCTCCAAATGACAAGTCTGAGTGCTGGCAATGGCGTGTCCCGGTGAGTCGTGGCTGCCCTGGCAGGACTGCATTACACAGTGCTTTTGGTACAAGCTTGGTGAGAAGGGACGTGGTGGATAAAACCCAGTTTTGAGCATTGGCAGTGGTTGTGTTAACTTGAAATAGCTGAGGGGCATAGTCTGAAAATGGGCAATTTCTTTTCCCTTGTACTTTCACATTAAGAGGCATGTTTAGACCTCAGTGTCTTTCTAATCTCCCCTTGTTGGGATAATGAGAAACACAAAAGCAGGATCAATTTTTGTGTGTTACATCAAGAACTTCCTTGTGAACCTGCTCAGGTTCCTGCCCCTGGCTCAAAGCCTTGTGGTCCCAACCACAATCCTGCCCCATCTCCATCCTTAGGGAGAAACTGCCCAAACCCCAGAGGCCCTTCAGTGCCCAGCTCATCGCAGTGTGAGTTGGCACCTCCTGAGCTACAGCAGTTGTATAAAGTGTATGTAAAGGCTTTTGATTACAAATCAAACCCTGAAGGTTTATTAGTGTCTGGAAGGCACTGGAATTCAATATCTGTGTGTCCTCTTGTCAATTCACAGCATTTATAAATCCAGTGGTGGTTGAGATGATTCTATATATAGCAACTTTATTTGAATAGTCTGCATAGCTTTCCAAGTAAATACTAATTCCATTATGCTATAAACTGTTATTTATCATGGCACAAAGCCATAAACTTACTTTACTTAGAATATAGACAGTAAATTGCATATCCTGGAAGAGAGACAGCACGCGTTGAATTCCAACAGCAATTCCCAACATATTTGACACGTGTCGGTGTTAAACACGCTTGAAGACGAGTTGCAGCTGAAGGTCCTGTGGAAAACCCTCCATAGCTGTGACCTGCAGGGCAATAAAGCATCACGGTGCAAGGGCCGGTGAGCAGAGTACCACGGAGCAGTAACTTGGATACTGCTCTGTGCATGTTGTATGTTTGACTTCCCCAATTACCTAAATTACTCATTAAAAGCGCCTCATAATTGCCTGACTCCAAGGCATTGCCAGAAGTCAGGGTTTTAATTACGCTGTTATTTGGTTTAATCTGTAGTGTGTTCACTCTGGTTTCAAAAGAAAGGCTTTCACCAGTTGTTGTTCAGGTGTCGCTGCCAGAGGTGTGGGATGCGGTGGAAGCGGGCAGGACTTTACCTTCATCACAAAGCACACGTGGGGTTAAAGCGGCTGCATCGGCAGGGCCGGTTTGATGCGTGGATCGATTGTTTCTCATGCATACGCAGCGGTGCAGAACAGAGCTTCCAGCTCTGTGAGCTCCTGGGCAGAGGATGTATCAATAGAGCTGCTGCTGTGGCAGTCGGGGGATGTTGCACAGTATTACAGATTTCAGTCGGGCTTATGAGCGCTGTCACTGATTGCAGCCCTCGGTGTGGACTGACCTTCAGCAGAGATTAGATCTTCCATTTTATAGCAGAAAACAATATCAGGGAAACATTAATGTTCATCAGCAGTTGGATGTGCTTGTGCTAGCAGAACAGTGAAGGCTATCTGCCAAAAGTTATTGACTTGCTGTTGACTTTTACCCACAAAAATAACTCTTTCTATATATATATATATGTATAGCCTATGCGAGCTGTGCGGTGAGCAGTGTTGGAGGAAAACCCCACAGAGTGTTAAATAAAGTCATCAGGGTTTAATAATTTTAGGGTTCGTTTCTTTAACAACTAATAAATATCAGCCAGTTGTTGCCCTAAGCAGAAGAAGATCCTAAAGTTCATTATATCATATTCGTAAATGTGTATTTGTGTGACAACTGGGGAGAGGAAAAGGCTCGTATCATAAATGGCCGTAAGATCAGCTGTCAATACCAGGCAGATTGAAGCTGTGAGGTTGTCACTGGAGGACTGTTTGGGTATCAAAGGATCTGCTCAGCGTGCAACCACCCAGACTTTGAATTGTCGAAACACCTTTGAAATTGCTCAGCTCTTGATTAAACAAACAAAATCTGAAGTGGATTGGGGATAATTCCTGATTTTAACGTTAGATTATCAAAATCAAAGCCAAATGCATAATGATTGTTGAAAGTCCATTTTAGGAGGAAGAACCCCAAGCAGGAGATTGTTGTGATAGCTGTAATGTTTCTTGATGTCCTATATCCAGGAGGGTACATTAATTAAAATATAGATTGCAAGGTCAAGAGGAACGACTGTGATCATCTGATCTGCATAGCACGTGTTGGAAAATTCCACCTCCTGATGCCTGAATTCAGTCCTGATGTCTCATTGAGCCTTAATCTTTCAAACAGACGTTGGTCATGATTTAAAGGTAGGAATAGACGGAGACTCTGCTGCATGCTGAGGAATGATGCTTCGGGGGGCTGTTGCTTGTACTATTCACATGCTTTGATTATCGCTAGGCTGGCTCTATCCCATCTCAGTAACCCAGCTGCTGGCAAGAATACCAGGCTGGAGACAGTGTACCAGATAAAGCTTAGTAACAGGAGGCTGTGGAAACATCCTAATGGGAAGTCTGGAAGGGATGACATGTGTGCTTGGCGTTGAATCAGTGGGGCTGAAGAAGCCAAAGGTCAGGCTGGTGAGTCTGCATGGAAAGAGGCAGAATGATTATGAAGCCATCAGTATACTCAGATAGAAGGGGCTGGGGCAGAGCATACATCCCATCCTATCCCATCATTGAGTCAATTCCCAGCCCAGATGACCGGGAACCACGCAGTGGCTGCACTTCCACAGAGTTTGTTGGTACAAACAAGCCGAGATGCCCTGAACACTGGGACAACACAAGAGGGAAAACTCCAGTGTCAAAGGCCGCTGACACTGGCTTTGGCAGCAATGCACATCCTGCTCGGTGCAGCCAGGGACCTTGGTGCCGGCCAGGAGGTGAGTGGAGGCCGTGCCCTGGGCCGTGCTCTGGGTGAGAGGGACAAAACTGACCCGGGAGAAGCGCCTGGCACAGAACCTGAATGTTAATTGTGTTCCGAAATGCTCCTGGTGCCGGGTGGGTCGGTTCTCCCCCTGCTGTGCCACGTTACTGCTTATGTATTATTTCTGATCTGAGCCTGCCTGTCCCTTCGTGTGCGTGAGTCGATTTAAAACATCATTTCTGTTGCTTTTTCCTGCAGACCTCTGACATTCCCCTCTTCCTTCCATCACCATGGCCTTCCCACCTTGTCCTTCCAGCAGCTCTCCTTGAACCCCTGATGCCTGGTCCTTGCCTGCCATCCTGATTCTGCCACCTTTTCATTGGTGATACCTCACCTCTTCTTGCATCTCCTTCAGGGCCCTCTTCACCTTTACTGTTTGTAGGGTTTTCCCCTGTTAATGCATTCTTGTTCTGATTTCCTGCTTGGTTGTATAATTCCCTTTACCCCTTGCGATTCCATCCCCATGTCCATCATCTCTTGCCTCCCAAACCCTGTCCATCTGAGGCTGGATCCAAATATCTTTTCTTCCTCTGCCCTTGTTTGCCTTCCCTGTACTACACTGCCTGTTCTGTGGGGCACGCAGTGTGCCTTCATCCCTTTCAGGGTACTGCGTGCATCTGCAGGGCTGTATAAATGATTAACCACGCTGATGATGAAATGTAGGGCATGGTGTGTTTTTGGATAGGAGCTACATTGCCAGCGAGGATGCATTTTGCTTTGAGAGATGTAAATGCCTTTCACCAAGCAAAAGAAGCGCTTAGGACCTTCACAAAAGTCCTATTTTTATTGCACAAGGCTCAGGGTAAGAAGCAAGGCCTTGAAATAGCTCATCTGTATGGGTGAGGGGGTTTTAGTAGTGCACATAAACAGAAGTAGCTCTGGCTCTGGATTTTGTGATTTTCCTCCCCAAAACCCTGGACGAATGTCTTCAAAAAGCGCACTCTCAGGAGGGTACAGACCTCTTCCCATCCTCACTTTTTTGGTGTCACCATTTGAACTGTTAATCACATACCCATCATGTTTGTGATGGAGGAATTCCAGTAGCAGTTTGCTCTTTCACTAAACACAGCAAATCTCAAGGTGTGCATGTTTTCCATGATGATCTGTGGTTTTCCATGCTGGATGAGAGAGAGCAGGGCAGGGCTTGGCCAGGAAGCAGCCACTGAACTCGGCTGTTGGCAATTCCCTGTGTAGTCTAGAAAACACAGGGAGCATCCCTCTGGCAACCTGGTGGGGAGCTGCAGGTTGGGGGGTAAACCAAACATGGGACAGTGAAAGGTGGCGGCGCTTCCCCTGCCGGTGCGGTGCATCCATCAGGATCTGCCCCATGGATCATACCTGGAAGATGTGGGAGATCAGAGCGGGCTGCCTGGCTGCTTCCTCGCACCTTCCCCATGTATTCAATCAGCAGTACAGCCTGTCAGTAAGGCTAAGTAGGGAACAGCGTGTTTCTGTCATTTCTGCAGCTTCAGCTGCAATGGGCTCCCGTGGGTCGGGCTGGAAGCGTGGTTTGGTTTCCTTCCCATAGCTTCCGGCTGCTGGTTGGAGACAGGGGGTCGGGTGCCATGGGCAGAAATAGCACACCCCGAGGGTGGGCAGGAGCCACCCTCTGCTTCTGGAGCTGGGGAAGTTCCTGGGCAATGCCTAAAGGAAAGTTCCAAGTGTCGCTCGCTGCCCTCGGGTGGGATGAGGGAGAGAATCGAAGGGGAGAAGTGAGAAAACTCGTGGGTTTGGAACATCAAGCAAAAGCTGTGCACAAGCAAAGCAAAACAAGGAATTCCTTCAATTCCCATGGTCAGGCAGGTGCTCAGGCACCCCCAGGACATCACAGGTAATGGTGACTTACGCCATCAAGACAAACGCCATCACTCGGAACATCCCACCCTTCCTTCTTCTTCCCCTGGCTTTACATGCTGGGCATGATGTCCCGTGGTACGGAATATCCTTTGGGTCGGTCGGGATCAGCTGAGCCTGGCATCATTAAACCGTGCTGTAAACCACGGAGGAGTCCAAGTGAGGATTCAAACCTCCCCCTCCTCCATACGCCGGTGCCCTGATAAAGTGTTTTCTAGCCAGGATCTTGGAGGAACATCCTTGTTTTATGAATGACTTCAGGGAAAGGAGCAATCCCCACCAGGAAAGCATTGGGGAGGCTGGATTTTATTATATTTTGCCAGTAAACAAAACCTGGAACATTTAATCCTTGCACAGGTCCTGTGGGATCCCTGTGACTAATGTGAAATGACAGTTGTCACAATACTCTGTATAAATACCCGCCTATTTGCAGGTGTCTGTTCTATTTTTAATGTGATCCCACCTTTCTTGCTGTGAGGGAGGAAGGGATGATCGATGGACTCGGCACCTATGTCTATCATTTATATTCTTTTGTCGTTTATAAGATTTCATGGATTTCGGTGCCCTCTCTTGCTTGCCACAGTAACTGTTATTGCACAGTTTAGTGCGGATCGAGGGGGTGATGCTGAGCTGCTCGCGCGGGTTATCGGGGGCTAGCACACAGGTCAGGCCAAGGATGACACATTGAGTTTAATGGGAGTGAAACACGAAGTGAGGAAACATATATATCCAACAACGTGAGGATTTACATGCGTGTGGTATGAGGACCATGTTTAGGTCAACCTACAGGCTGTTTCTGTAGCTGTAGTTTTACATGCTTGATCCGGTATTAAGCAAACTTTCGTGCACGGCTGGTACTTTTCCTCATGGATAACATGAGCCCTTAATGTTTTAATTTGCATACATACGTATCTGTTTATGCACATATATATATATTTACATTGCTATAATTTGCTTGCACACGTCCAGTGAATTATTCATGAGGGACATTTTGGATTTGATTTCATCAGCATCTTGCTGAACGCAGGCTGTAAATGTATTTTGGACCTCAAAGGTAGGGAAATTCACCATTATATTGGACTTGAACGCTTTCCCCTATCTATAGCAAGGGCTTCATTGAAGCCAGCACCCGTTGAGCCTCCATCCACTCACTGCAGTGACTCCTGATGTCAGGAACCTGAGTGGGAAGAGCCCATCGCCAGCGCTCATGGCTCTAACGCCTGCTTAACCACAGTATTGACCTCCAGTGGCACACGCCAGCGGATGGATTTACATCCCGCGCGGGTTTAAGCAGCCTCAGCTTTGACTATTGAATAAAGCATTTTTGTAGCCTGCTCAAAAGCTTGGAGCTGTGTTTACATTTTAATGGGCACTGCTGCAGAATGGAACATGTTTTTATTGCTTACATTTATCAGTGAGAGCAAAAAGCAAGTGCCTGGTTGCAGCTTTGCAGAGAATGCTCTCTTCCAAGTAATCAGTGCATGAGACTATTTAGGGGGAAGCACCGTAGGATCTTTAACTTGTCGGATAAGCAAGCTGGGCCCATGTTTGATTGCCAGTATATATTACCAGAAAGAAATTATATTAAGGAATAAAATTCTAAGCAGTGTCAGTGCGGAATGAAACGAGCAGGAAGTGGAAAGCTGTATCTCTGTGAAGGGAAACCTCTAATACCTTCATTTAAAACAGCACAACGAAGCCATGTGCACCAGGTTTTGAAATGGCTTGTTTGAAATAGGTTGCAATTGAAGGATGGTTTGTCCTCGTAACAGCACTTGAGGTGTTTTGTCTCGTGCTGAGGGAAGTCTGGAAGGGAAGGCAGAAGTATCCCAGTTTTCTGGTGGAACTCCTCCCACTTCAGTGGGAGAATCCCTGCGGATGAAGGAGCAGTTCTCAGTCTGGGTGGTGCCCCATAGGGCTGATACGAGCAGGCAGGTCTGCCTGTGCCCCACCAGGGAGATGCTGCTCTGCAGTGATGGTCCTGCCATGCGCCATCAGAACAGCCCCATTCCCTGGGGAAGTCTCTCCATCCTCTCCTGGCCTTCCCAGGAGGCAGCTTATTAAACCCACAGATGCCATGTAAAAACACGCTTGCCAGATGCTTGTGGAAGAGGATGTGTCGCTGGCAGCAGGAGCAGAACAGGCCAAGGGTGAGTGATGCTGTGACAAGCAGCTTTGTCTGTGAAGCCCAGCATGGAAACATTTTGGTGCTGATTGGATGGGAAGCATGGTGCTGATGGATGGGCAGCATCCCACGAGCCATGCAGTGCCTTAGGAAGTTAGTCAGGTGCTTCAGAAAGTTAAACTGAAGTTTTGGGATTGAATATTGAATTGTTATTCAGACCCTGTTTTCCTTTGGAAAAAAATGAATCTAATGCTCTCAAATCAATTTCTTTGGAAGCAGATTGACTTTGTGTTTTGCTTAGCATGACAGTTTGTGAACAGCAAACACCTATTGACACATTTACCAAAGGAATGGATTAAATGGTAGTTGAAATAGAAGCTAGTCCTCAGTACACTGTGATCTCAGGCTGTTTTGGTAGCTGGTGTTGGGCAGGTTTCAGCTTTTGCTCCTGTGAAGCATCCAGCTATTTTGAGCCGGTCTGTGGCACTTAGCACTGCACTATGTCCTGAGTTAAATGTGTGTTCTTCACCCTGGGTAATGCATAGATTGGCATCAGGAATTAGTGCCTGCTTTAATAAGAGAAAGGAAGCATTTAGGGTCAAGAAGTTACCCAGTTATGTCCAACTCCCAAACCAGGAAAGCGATGGCATAGGAGGAACTGGAAGACCCAATTCCTGACAGTCCTTGTGCTCACACATCTCCATTTGTTCTGCTTCCGCAGCAGTGCCTGGGCACAGAGAGCCCTGTGTGCTCCTTGGAGAGGCCTGTGATATGTCGCCTTTCCATAGGTTTTCCCACCGGTCACCCGTGGGGATGATTTTGCTGTTTCAAATGCAGGTAAAGGGCCAGATCCCCCAGCAGAATTCTGCTCACTTTGTTCAAAAGCCTTGTCTGGCTGTACCAAAGGGAAGGAAAAGACACAACAGCTCCCTCGGTGCTTGGATCCAAGCCTCAGTGTTTTCCCTGCCACAGTTCCAGCATCCCAGGTGGATCCAGCTCTCCTTGGACCAAAGTGACCTTGGCAGTGCTTTCAGTTTGCCCTGGTTCCTCTCTCACATCGTTGTAACTGGAAAGATGTGGGATTAGAGACTGGTAGGGAAATAAAAATATAACTTAATGGGGCTTTAAAGTAGCGTTAGCTTTGACCTTCAAGGTGAACTCAGCCAAATGACCTTGCAATAAGCTGTTCCCTTCCTGCAGGCACAGTGACATTTTCGAGGCTATAAAGCATTAAAGAGGGGGAGCTTTCCTGGTTTTTACTGTTTTAAAAGCCAAGGGCATGACTTTAAGCAGGTTTCCATGTCCTGCTGGCCATGGGCAGCTCCTGCTGGCCTCGCCTGCTCTGTTTGGCTGAGGGCTTCCTTGCTCCAGGGGTCCCCGTCCCTTTCTCGAGCATCCTTTGCAGGTGCTTGGTTGACATTCAGTGGCTCCTCCATGAGTGCTCTATCACAGCTGTCTCCATCCAGGAATCCTGCCCTCTCGGAGGGGTCCAGAAGGGACAAGCGTGGTGCCTCACACAGCAAAATGAAGTTAAACCACAGCAATAACAACAGAAGTGCTTGTTATAAATGGAGCGCTGTACAGAACAGGAACGCTATCATCTGCATTTCTGAGCTCTTTTCATGTGCTCCTTCTGCTTCGCAGCTTTTCAAGTGGTATTTTCCCACCTTGGTAAGGATAATCCGTCACGTTCCAGTGTGCCACACTGTTAAGGCTACGAGGCAGCCCTTTGAGGCTGGTGATGCCAGCCGTGCTGCCCAAAACACACATCACACGGCGAGAGTCCTGTGGATCTTCTTCTTCCGACCTCTTTCACTGCTAAAATAGTGTCCTGTGGATAGCAAATGAAAAGGGTACAACCTTATTTCTTCAAAGATCAGCTGGTCTAGCCCAGAGGCATAATAAAATCCCAAAACTTTGCTTTTAGGAATCATCTTTTGTAAGTAATATTTTTCAGAGCTAAGTGGTAGGTACACAGTTGAGAAATAAAATACCAAGGCTCAGTGCCTTGGAGCTGTGTAGGCTTTTATGTTGTGGTGATGGCTTGGTTTCATTAGGAGAGTTACATGATGTAAAGATGGTCTCTTTTTCTGCGGAGGGTGCTTCAGCACTGATTTAGTTCAGCCTTGTTGCTGCTCTGCTCATCACTAGAACTGGTGCATGGGTCTGCAATGGTGCACTGCCGGTTTCATGCACATAAAGGGTTGTGTGTTGCCAAAGCAGACTCTCGCCGTCTGCCTGTGGGTCTTGTGCCACCCACAGCTGCGGTCGTGGGGAGGTTGTACAGCCACGTGTGTCAGGCAGCAAATCCAGACTGCCACGGGAATCCATTAGGATGCTGTGCTCCTGCCTGTTAATGGTACCGCAGAATAGCGATAATTATATGAAGCACCATTTAACATCATTGCCAGTGTGCTCTGCGTTTATTTATACACATCTTCATTCACAGTCAGCAGTACCCAGGCTCTAAAAGGCTCTGGATAAGTAGAATATCCCATGGCTATTACTCTGTTACTAGGCTGCAGGTATTGTCATTCAGCTCGTGTACCATAGGCCATTTTCTGAGTTATCCAAGGGGACCCTCCATTTCTTCTCATTTCTTGGTTCTCCCTTACGCTATCGCAGGACCAGTTGCCAAAGACAGCGCCTGCTGCTGCTCTTTCGTCCTCAGGAATCCATTAAAAGTTCATTAAACTTTTTATAGACGTAAGTTCCAAGTGCTGGAAATTGCTGGAGTTTAGGAAATGTGGGGAGAATATGAAAAGCTTTTCTAGTTCAGAGGGTATTTAGTACTTCTTGGAGCATTTTAGCAGTTATGGGTAAAACTGCAGTGTTGTGGGATAAAATACAACTGTTACACGTTACTTTGGCTTGACATTTATGGTAAGTCTAACACTGTGCTGTTACAGCCAAATTATAAGGCTTAGACCAAGGGAAAAGGCGTGCTGGAGCGTGTGAAGGACAGGAGCCTTTGTACGGGGAGCGAAGCGAGTGGCCTGGCTTTGTACAGCCCTGGCTATAGAGCAGAAAAGCAAAGAGCAGAGCAAGGAAACTGTCAGGAAAGCATCAGGTCTGGAGCTGGTAAATTGGTGCACACGCGTAGGATCAGCACGTGGCCAGGGAGCGGTCAGCGTGTTCCTCTCAGAGATGCTTTGTGGGTGCTGTGGGATGGCAGCATTGCTGCCTGTTCACATCCTTGAGCCTGGAGGAGCAGGGCATGGACCCTAGGATCAGTCCACCACAGAACCCTGCCTTTCTGTGCTCTGTCTGTAGCTCTTATTCCCACATTGCTGCCAGTGTCAGTACCTCATGTGCAGTTATGGTGCTTGCTCCTGTTGTTCTTGGATAAAACCCCTGGGTATCCCAAACGATATGGGACTTTATAAAGTCCTGAAGATTCATATGTACCCTGTCTCTAAAATGAACTTCGGCGTCTACTTATTGATGGCCACTTATTAAGGGGGAGGATAAAACGCACGTCCCCTTCAGTTCTGGGGGAACCTGGTGGTTTCCTACATGTGGTTAAAACTCTTGATGTGTTAAATGAGACAGGACCCTGGCAGCGGATTTGGCTGTTCTCTGGGAAGTTGTGGAAGCAGAGATTAGGAATAGACTTAATTGTATTTTACAGGGAGTCAGGACATGTCACGCTGCTCGTAGTTAGCAATAAACTTATCTCTGCCTGACGACTTCTGATGATGGTTTTATTGCTATAACCACCCTGATGCTGGTGGTTCCTCAGAGGCAATAGAGGGCTCACTGTAACAGAAATGTCTCTTGTTTTGGCAATGGGATCTTCCAGGTTTCCTTTTGGTCTGTCAGTCTTTAGCAGTTTGAGTTCATCTTTCTGATTGCTCACGCCTAAAGCTGGTAAAAACCGATTGCACTTTGTTTCCTCCAGTAAAGAGGAAGGACTTGTAAGGCTCCGGCAGAATGCATCTGCCTCTTCTGATTTTTACCTTAAACCAGACTGACATGCTGTGCTCATGGCTCTTTTTATATACAGTTTGCAAAGAAACATCCTCAAAATGAAAGAAAAAAAGGAGCAGGAAAGTGAACAAATGGAGATGTTACTCCATGGGCCCCTGTCTCCGAGCTCTGCCATGCTGCTGATGTACCCAGCCTTAGCACTGGGGCCAAGCCTAAAAGTGCAAACTTTTTGCTGTACCTGCAGGAGAGCTTAAGCCATAAAATAGCACTTTATTATCTGCATAGCACTGGACCCTTGCAGTAATGCCAATGTCAGAAAGATTGTTAATAAATAATGAAGAGCAGAATGAGCCAAGGGTTGACCTTTTGTAGAGCACCATCTGTCACTGGAGCGTCACTTGATCTTTACTTCCAGCGTTGATTTCTTTTCCCATCCCCTTTGGGGATATTGTAGGTTCACTTTTATTAATAGCTTTTGTCTGACTTGTAAAAACTCCGGTAAAATCGAGAGGTTCCCAACTTGCGTGGGAGACAAATATTTGGGGAGCAAAATCACGGATGTTTGTGGAGCTGCAGTGCCTGTCGGCCACCCTCCTCGTGCCATATACGTGTGGCGGAGGAAAGCTGCTGGAAAGCCTTCCCAGATCCCATTAGGGAGAGTGTCTAAGAGCATCCTTGGGACAGTAGATCATGACCGGGATTTGCAGCTGCTGCGTTTTCCACTTTCTACATTGTCTGGTAATGGGAAGGTAACAACAAAGGCAAAATCCAGGGCAAGAGTTTGCCAAGTACTGAAGTTAGGGCTTGCTCGTGTCCTGTTAAGAGGTTGATCCAGCACATGTTAAGAGGGTACCTGGGGGTGAGCAAATGAATCGCAGCGAGCACAAGCTCCTGGTCCACTGCAGGGCGAGCATCCTGTGTCTTGTCACCTCATTTGGGAGGAAATTACAGGGAGATAAACGCCCCAGGTTTGCCAACTGTTCATAAATAAGTACTTGTTAAAAGCATACGAGCTCATCCCCTCGGACTGGGGCATAAGTGGCCCCTTTGGCAATACGGTTCCGGTTTGCTCCCTCCCCGCTGTCGTTAGGAAGAGTGCCATCAATTGAAGGAAATCATAATTAAATATGATCTATACGAAATTTCCTTCTTACTTCTCTGTAATTGCAAAGCCCTGAATCATAAAAACCAGATGCAGGGAAAATCTATTAAGCGATTTCTCCTGCCTTTTGAGCCAAAGGTGGATTATGCCCTGCAGTATATTTTCTAACGTTGTGCCGAACCTGAAATGTTCCAAATGATGAAACTTCCGTCACTGGGCCAGGAGGTGATTCTAAAACATAATAAATCATGCTGCCACCACGGTTTCCTTGGTGTTCTGCCTGAGTTGAGGAAGAATTTCCTTGTTTCTACCTGCTGTAAATCTCCTACCGTCCACAAAAACACTTGTCTTGATGCCTGGTGGTTTCTTGTATGTGGCTTTCCAGCTCCATCCTCTTCCTGTGATCCTAGCAGGGTGGTGGGCAAGCTCCTTGGGGGGGTTGGCTTCTTTATTTCTCTCTTCTTTGACGCTGGTTATTTTGAAGGTAACTCAGAGTTAACTCATTTTAGCCTCTGTATCCTGACTCAGTTGGAAGGAGGAATGTCTCTGGTATGATTCCCTATGTTTTAGCTTGAACTGGAAGGATTTCCTAGTTAGATGCTTTGCTGGATCCTGCTTCAGAAGCGTCTCTTGCTTTGACTTGGCTACAGTTTGAGTGCAGATCATTTCCTTTCCCATACATTAGCACAGGCCGATGGTTGTATTTGTAGCAGTAGAGATGCTGCAGAGGTGGGTTTGACTGCGTGGATCGCAGGGGTCCTCCCTGAATGACGTTGCTTTGGTATCATTCACCTTTTGGGCAGGCGTTTGCTAATTTAAATGTAAAAGTGCTTGAACCGGCTAGAGATGCCGCAGGACCATGGGTGAGCTACGGGTGAGCCAGGGGGGCTCTGACCTCTATGGGTAAGGTTCCCTTCCCTGGCTGTGCGCATCCAGCATCCCAGGCTGTGCTGGGGTTGGTATTTCCAGACTTCGTTTTGGACCCAGCCATGCATCAGCAGCCCTGTAAAAAGCACCTTTGTCTGCATTTCCCCCGTCCCTGTCCTCTCCTCTCTCCTGAAGAGTGCTGACGGGAGCTCTCTGCCTTCCTTGTCATGTTTGGGATCGTCAGGGAACCCTGCAGAGAGGTGACCTCCATCAGGAAAGCGTGGCCGGCGCTGGATGCAGCCCAAGCCAGAGCCCTCCTCTGATGGACAAGGTGACATTGGGCTTCACAGCAGCTTTAATGCAGCTTCCTCTCAGAGAGCAGTGATTCCTTTGGAGCGAAAGGGCTGGGAGCCCTAGGCCCACTCCTGTGCAGCCCTTCATGCTCTGCTCCTATCAGTGTTCTGTGTCTCATTTTCTTGGTGGTGTTTTATCTTAACTGTAGCTGAAAAGCCGGAATATTTTAGTTCCCACTTTGTCTCTGATGGCCACTGGTCCTTTTAATTGAGTATCTGGACTTCTGCTCAGGGAACTGCTTCTCATCAGAATGAGACATCCCCCATATCCTCCTGCTGGGCTGCGGAAGCAACTTTATTTGATTCAAAGTATGTGGAAAGATAAAAACTTGAAAGTCAATTGACTTCAGTGTGGAGGAAAAAAATGCAGCTTGGTTATTATGGTGTATGCTAAATTTTAATAGCATTTAGGAGTGTTTTGTGGGGTAGAAAGGAGAAGCAAACCCATCAAACCTCAGCTGTGTTCTGGTTTATAGTGCAGAACACTTTGCTGCTGCCATCCAAAGGCTTTAAAATGTAATAAGGCACTGCTGAACCCAGGGGTTTCAAGATATATGTAAAAAGCATGCATATAAAGGAGCAGAATAAAAGGTTCCACTGCAGAGCAGGTGGGATTTAGGCAGAGGAGCTGTTAGTGGAAAAGCCTCTTTGGCTTGTTCTGTATTTACTAACATGAATGGCTACTTAAAGAATAACATTATTTGAAGTCTTGAAGGCCTGGCTTTCACCTGTAACTTTAGTTTTCATTGTTTTAGAGATGCTGGGCTGTCCTGCAGAGATTTATAGAAGTCTTTGCATCTTTACACACTAATAATACATTGCTACGTGCTTTTTGCAAGCTACTGCAGAGAATTAAGCCTCTGTCTTCCCTGGTATCAGTTGAGGGGTTCTCTCCTGTTGTAAGTGCTGTTCAGCGACCCACTGGAAAAAAGAAAAGAACCCAAGTAAAACCAAATCCAGACCTAAGTGGACTTCGCTTTCACTTGTAGTGATGTAGCCAGCCCTCGGAATGGCTTTCCCAGGTGAGTTATTCCCCAAAACTTTAATTTCAAAATGGGAGCCATGAATCTATCTGTTCCCATTGGATGTAAATGCATGTGGCCTGCCTGGAGAATGGTATTAACAGGTTACAGAGTCAGTGTTTCCAGGAGTTTCCAGTTAAAAATGGGAAGCAGTGGAACATGCTGCCGTGCATCAAAACTTGATGCTAGAGATGAGATACTTTGATGTGTTTGTTGCAGCATCATTTATTAAAATGTAAGTTAGAACTGTGTAGATAAATCATATTTCTCATAGATCTTATTCTCTCTGCCAGTGAAGTAGTGACAGGGTGGAATGTTGCTTAGGATTTAGGGTAATGCCTTCAGAAGCTCCTGATGTCTGATGCAGAAGCCCTTCGCCTTCCTCTAGTGCCTTGCTTGCTGGTGGTTGTCAGAGACAGGAGACGAGGCTCAGCAGGAACGGATGCAGTGTGATAATGTCTCTGTTGCATGTCTGCCAGTGGGTAATCCCCCCCACATTAAATCCTGAGCATGTTTCCATGAAGGTTCATTTACAAACATACTCCAGTGATCCTCCCTTACGGAGACACACATGAAGCACATGAGGAGGTGCGGTTGTCCCATCAAAAGCAGTGATGGCTGAAGGAAAAGCTGCTTTTCCTTAGATTTCTATTGGGTCTAGCTAGGGAAACCTGTCCGTTGTCTGAGGAGCAGTATTAATCCTCGGCTCCTGAACAAAGATGCTGCCCTTAACAGAGCTCGCTTTTGAAATGTAACTCCTGGAGTTGTGCAAATACCCCATCAATAGTGCAGCGGCTCATTGCATTGTCCCCAGTGCATGCAATCTTCATTATTTGCACTGTTGGGAAGAGGCGGTGTTTCCACCAGATCCGCACTACTCCATTTAGCTGAGAACAATGATTTATTCCCCCCTCACCATCGGCCACCCTCTGTTTCCCTGGCTAATAACAAACCTTGCTGCACGGGAGGGGATGGGAAGGCTGCGGGGAAAGACAGCTCAACACAGTTGGGAAGAAAAGCTCTTGTTCCCTGTTGAATGGAGTTAAACCACGTCTGTGTTGCTTAAAGCCCTAAGTCACGTGCTGATGTAGGCATTACTAAAGCAGGCTTTAATTCCAAGTAGCCTGGCAGCCCGAGCAGGGCTATGGGTGGAAGGTGCTATCTTAACGCAGGTAGTTTGGGGCCATACACCCCCTTCTTATCCACTGGAGCTGCCTCTTCCTTATTCTTTCTTTCTTTCTTTCTTTCTCTTTCTTTCTTTCTTTCTTTCTTTCTTTCTTTCTTTCTTTCTGTCTGTCTGTCTGTCTGTCTGTCTGTCTGTCTGTCTTTCTGTCTGTCTGTCTGTCTGTCTTCTGACATTGGGCTTGTATGGGTATGGCAGGTCTCGCTGCAGACTGTCAGTCCGTCTTCATCTCCTTGTGTGGATGCCCTGCCCTGTGCTTGCTCCTCACCAGCTTTCCCTGCAGAAGTTTCTTTGGGCAAATGAGAGGGAAATAATGCATCACTAGTGGGTGAAAGCAGGGATGTTCTAGTGCCTTGCTCCGCCTGTTCTTGAAGTGTGGAAATTGCATTAAATTTCCAAGGCTCAGCACTCTGGGCCTTTAGAATAACCTGCTGGAGAGGAAATGCAAGCTGCCACCCATCAGAGCATTAACAGGGGGTCGTTAGCTCCTCAGTGTGAGCCTAATGTGGGGCAGGGCTGAACTGCAGGCAGGGAGGCAGCTCTTCCAGCTCTCAGGAGTCCCTGAGCATCCGTTGATGATGATGGAAAGAAGCAAGTACCGGGGACCTCTGACTGCCAGGTGTTTCTGCCTTTCTGACTCTCCACCAGTGAGCTCATGTGTGGGACGATGGGTTCAGGTCTGCAGGTAGGGGCAGAACTAGCCTTTGGTCCCATGTGGCTGCTCTGACCTGGTGCCATCAAACAGCTTGTGCCTGCTGGAGCATCCGTATCCCAGGAAAAAGACAGGGAAGGGCATCCTTGCTGTGCTGCTTTGGACATGTCGCCTCTTTAAACTATTGTAAGTGCTACAGCAGAGCTGTGCGGTTGTCACACGGGCAAAGGAAGAGATCTCTTGGTATCTCTGTCTGGCTGTCATGCAGAAACCTCCACCAGCCACTTTTCCCCACTGCAAGTGCCAGTCATGACAGCAGCTTGGTGTCTTGGTGTCATGCACATGTGGGCTGAGTCATTTGTCCACTCCAAAGCCTTAACTCTTCCAGAGTCATTGCTTTCCAGGGTACAGCCTCCTCTCCTAAAGCTCGCTTTTCAATTATAAGTCCCAGTTGACCGCTGCTGTCAAGATCTGACAGCTAGCCAGCTTTTAATCCATTCAATGTGTGTGATACAGATAATGTATAATAGCGGTGTTTTTTGAACATTAGAATGCTGTTTGGTACTGTACAAAGTGTTAAGTCCCTTACAGATATGTTGGCTTTGTCAACCAGACTTTGAACCCCCTGAAAAAGTGAGATCAGGTTTGCTTGACGAGCTGTTTCCCATGAAACCAGGTTGATGAGCATCAGTTGTAGTCACATCCTTTAATTCCCTATTAATTGGATCTTACATCCATTTTTCCACTGCTTTGCCTGGGACTGATGTTAGACCAGTCAGTCCAACGTGAAAGAATGAGAGGTTCGTTCTGCTTGACCTTTTTGGATATTGATTAAGAGAGAAATTATACCGACCGCAGGTATTACATCCTGCAAGCGTTCAGCGTGTGCACTGTTACCTCTGCGTCTGAGAGAAAAGTCGGTAAAATCGGGTTGGTGGCAAAACCAGAGCATGGCAATAACCATGGCATTTGGGAGCTCTGGGTCCTTGGGTGGCACCAGGGGAATTAAACACGTCAGTAGTAAAAGAGCATTTGGGTTGTACCTAGTAGAAGATGCGTTGAATGAAGTGCATCAGGTACATCAAGGCAGGTAACGCTGTTGTGGTTTCATCCTGGTTTCATGAGGGAAACAAAAAGACCTGTAAGTAGATTAAATTTTTGGCTTCATCCAGAAATACATCAGGATAAACCATCCGAGAAGCTTGCAAGTTTGCTTAATCCTAGGAAAAAATGTGGTGGGGTTTTTCTTTATTTAAACATTCTTGCTTCAAGCTTTAGAGTGTTCTTATTTGGGAATATGTTTCCAGTTATTTGCAATGTGCTAATTACCCAGTGGCAGAACCTAAGTGGGTGTAAATTGTCATATCTCTGCTGACTTCAGTGGAGCTGTGGCAATTTGCACTTCGGGAGGATCTGTCACCTAGATTCCTGCCAAATCCAAAATCCCTCCGTGCTAACTTGGCTGGGGAGCCTCAGGCTCGTGGGAATACAGAAGAAAGCAAGCGTTTTGCAGGGCTTAAAACCCTGCGTGTCATTGATTTGTTAGCGCTCGTGTTTGGTATTCAGTCCGCCACAGGGATGTGTAATGGATACTTGAGCCATCTCAGGCTGATGAGGAAGGAATCCTGCCTCAGCTCGCGCCGTTGCCATGGAAACCGCTGCGGTGGTACCCAGGCTGGAGGGGGGCACCCGGTAATTCCGTGCCGAGGAGGCAGAACACGCACAGCCTCCAAAAGCCTCTGTTGAGTCAGAAACGTATTAGAGGCTTCTGCCTTTTCTTGTGTCTTCCAACGTGAGCGTTCTTCCAGCTGGGACCTCGAAATGCCGGCGCCGTGGCTGGGGCAGCAGAAGTGCCCTGAGCTCACAGACAGCTGACCCTTCCCTCCGAGCAGGCTGGATGAGGGATGGCGCAGGGTGACGGTAAATAGCAAGTGGGGAATTCCAGGCAGAAGGGCATAAACACAGATTTGTTTGGCTATCTAGCATCCTGACGTCTCCTGCCGTAATGGCCTTTTAATTGATTAATCCTAATATAAAAGATTCATGTTATCAGCTCCCTCCACAGCTTTTTCAGGTCAGTGTCGTCTCAGAAACCGACAGAAATGGCTCTTGTGTGGATGAGAGCCATGGAGGAAATGGTGGAGACAGCAAAGAGGGGAGCAGGAGGAACTGGAGCCTCTGCAGCAGCCCGGTGTAAGGCGCCTTACCTGAGAGCAGAGTGCTGTTGGTGCACTGGTTGGAGCAAGATGAAGTTGTTCTGCACCAGTGATGGGAGACAGGGAGGACACCAAGCTGTGACTGGTGAACTGCCCGCCCAGCCCCATCTCTTCCTTCAGGGCAGGTTCTCAGCTTGGTCTAAGCTGTTGATGGGGCTTTTTTGTGGCTGGTAATCTGACCTTGACACATGGAGCCCTTCCCCATAAATCCTGTGGTGCCTACAAACCTTCTGAGGGCCTTTCTCTTGGGATGTCACAGGAGGTGGTCAGCTGGTTTTTTCTGTCTACCAGGGCTATAAAAATGTTTGAGGTAATGATATCACTGGCAGGATGATACCCAAGAGCCTCGTGAAACTCTGCCCCTGCATCTAGAGGCATCATGCAGCTTTGTCTGGAATTTTTCTACTGGAACAAGCAAGAGGAGAAAGGAATCCTTGTTTTCCCTTGCTGTGTTCATTCCTCAGTTGCATCAATGTCTTAAAACCAGATGAAGGACCTCACTAAAAATCACACAGTTTTGTGAGTGCTTCTGAGAAGATTTCCTATGCGATGTTTTTAGGTATTTACATCAATGAAGTGCTGTGATTGCCTCCTCTGAGGGATCCTTTCCCATCGCTTCTTATGCCTTCCAAGGTCTCCTGCATGGCCCAGCAGAATCCTGTCCCCATCCATCGTGTCTCACATCCGCAGCAGTATTACAATGTTATTTATAACCCCAGTGAAGGACCTGGGGCCATGTTGCTTTACTGCATAGTTAAATAAAGGTGGGGTGAATAATGAGTTTCTCACTCCCTCTGGTCTTTGACTCTTGGTATTGTTAAACCCTGTCATTGTTTTTTCACCTTGTCTGGTGCTAACTGTATTTATTCATATTATGTATTGCCTTGAAGGCATGTATTGGGCATTCATTTGAGTCAGCGGCCCAAGTGATGCAGCCCTTTCTGCAGGTGCATAGCAGTGAACACAACAATCCTCTAACAAACTGGGCCTTTCTTAAGGAAGATAAATCCACAGGAAGTGGGAGAATCTTGTTTATCCACCATCTGCTTGTATGCCTCATCCCTTTCCCAATCAGGGGAATTTAAAGACTCTCAGAACCCCATTTCCAGATTAGAGAGGAGCAAGTATTGGTGGGGGAGAGCAGCATGGGCTACATGAGTGGCCTGTTGCCAGCATCTGTGGATCTGCCTATCTCTCGCATATGAACTACTGAATGTCTAAATCAATGTGCACATTGATTCCATAAGCAGGTGTAACGTACCAGGTAGCAGATTTTGTTCTACTTTGGGCCTAATTCATTAACATTTTGCTTGTACAGGCATATCGTTATCTTTATGTGGCTTCTCTGGTCGGCCATATGGGTTTGTTGGCTGCATAGTATTTTTCAGCAAAGATGCAGCAAACTTGCCATCTGGGTGATGTTTGCCCGACTACTTGAAATAGTTTGGGGTTGTTTTTTCTCAAATATGGCCATAAGAAGTTTCTGTTATCCCCCATTTTTCCATGGCCGGTGCACAGTTTGCTCTCCTCAGCATGGAAGCGCTGGTGGTGGTGTTCGGAAGAGTTTGCTATGTGGGGATGTAACAACCTCTGTGTTGAGGTCTACGGGGTCTCTGCCGTGTTATGTTCAAAGGTCTATAGGACAGAGGAAGCTGGCTTGGGAGGTAGCGGAAAAAAGCTGTTTCTTTTCAAGCAAATGTTGATATTCCAAAAATAAGGATGTATTTTCTTGCGCTGTTCCGGGATTGGTACCTTGCATAAAGTTGATTTATAGATGCAGAAACAACAGCAAGGGAACTGCGGGAGCTGTCAGAATGGGGGATGCGAATGTACTGGGATCTGCTGCAGCTGTGGGAGCGGGGAGGATGCTCCTCATGCTGGGGAGTTGCATCCTGGAGCTCATTTACTTCCCTGGTGAGGGCTGCGCCCGCTGTTGGTACCCAGACGCTGGTGCCAGGTGGCTGGTGAGCATCGGCTCCGGTCTGCATTGCTCAGCTCGGTAGAAGAGGAGGGAACACACAATGCTGTGTGTTACTAAGCAGCATCTGGAAGATTGCCCTGAGGTCTTACATTCATGTCTGTAACCTTTGTAAAAATGTTATTTCCCATTGCTGCCCGGTTTCTCTAATGTCACTGTACTAAGCTCTGCCTCTCAGCCTTACATCTTACACCCGGCGCTGCCTTCTCTATACCCTAGAGCATGTGTGTTTTCTAAGCTGGCTTTTAAAAATAGCTGGTTTAAAACCAGCAGAAATCAGGGGAGACGTTGCTGTTGGCAGGGAAAAAAGTTTTTATCATGGTCTGGAGTGAAATGCACAGTGGATCTGCAATTGAAGTTCACCTTTAGCGTTCAGGGCTCTTCTGGCTCCCATTTGAAAGCTGTTGCGGTGGATCGGAGATTAGCTTTGCTTTGGGACTTCCCTCTGTGCTGCGACTGCAGTGCATAGAGCCAGAACCACGCACGTACCTGCCGGTGCTGGTGGTGGTGTCCTGTTTTCCCTCTATAAAGTGCAGGGTTAGAAAGCAGCATTTAGATTATGGGAAGAATTGCCCAAAAGTGCACATAGCCAAAAAGCGCAGTTCCTGATCAGTAGTCACAGCTCCAGTAAAGGCAATGGCAATGCAGCTGGTTGTACAGTGCCACTGGAAGTGATTGAACTCCGTGGAGTTTACTGGAATTTAAGGAAATTAATACAAATCCTGCATAGCACTGTTAGAATACCAAATCCCAGCATCTTATGTTTTGACATGTCTATTATTTATATGCAAATTCAGTCTTTTCTGCAGAATTTCCTTGGAGATAAACATTCTATTAGGAAGTTAAGGAAGAGGACACAATATGCTAATAGAAGATAATCCACACGTTGCTTGAGACTGGGAATACAACAGTGAGAAAGAAGGAGATAGCTTTTAGATCATTTTTACTCCTTTATTCCATGTTATTCGGGGTTTCTTAGCCTCAGTGTGTACTGATTGCTGTTACGGCATGTGCAATGCTAGGATGCTTCGAAGAAGGAGTAATTGGTAGCCATAGGACACGGTGAGGCTCCTGAGCAAGGTGGCATTACATTATTTACAACACTGTGTGCCGTGGAGGAGAACAGTGTTCAGGAAACACCGGTAGAAAGCAGAACAGAAAACGGCAAGTTGAACAGATCAGGAAGATGGGTGGATTTCTGCTCCGTGGCAGGTTCATCCGAAGGCACAGGAAGAGTCACACCTTCCTGGGGTGGCACAAGCAGTATTTAGAAGGCTTCAAAACCTGCAATTATCCCGGTACTTTATAAATACCTGTCTACATTACCCTCCAAATGACTCCATTTCAGATGCTGCTGCTGTCACCACGATGAATCATTTCACGTACAACTTGGAGATGATGACTTCTAAATTTAGGGCTTGGCATCATGCAACCTCCCTGAATGTCTGTCTATGATGAAGAGCAGTCCTGCTCAGAGGTGCCTAGGCCGAGGTGGATGGATGGGCGCTCATCCCTCTCCAACAGTTGAGGTTTTGCTTTTGTTTAAATAAATAGTGTGTGGTTCTATAAACCAGTGGATAATCCGTACTTCATTAGCAAACCCAACCATGCTAAGTCAGTATCTTCTGCAACAGCAAGTGCCTCTTGTATTGAGAAATGCAGGCTAGAAAGGCAAAGGATCTTTTCTACTCTAACACCGTAATGACACTGACAATGTGAATTTCGGTGAGTTATTTGAGCTTGAGTTGTCATTCCTGATAGCAAATCCTGACAGCCAGATATGTTTTATAGTGCAGGTAACCAAAGGGTACGGTGGTCCTGATGGAAATGCTAAGCCTTATTCACTGTGCTGGTGTTTGGGATGATGCTCTTCTCCACTTGCTCGCTGTGCTGGTGCTCCTCTGACCCAGCTTTTCCCAGTTGCAGTTTCCCTCAGTGCTTTTCCTGCTTAACCAGTTCTGTCAGTTCTGTTTCCGTCTCCATTTGCTGGGTGTATGTGTTACGTTGAGGACGGTTCTGCTGAGCTCATTTGTTAGGTTTTGGACTGTGTTCCTTGCAGGTATATTTACTTAAGGTAAATGGCAAAGTAATGGAGCTCTAGCTGAGTGTACCTTCATTTCACTATTAGAACCTGGAGAAGATTATTTAAATAGCAGAAAATGGTGCCTGTGGTCCACAGAAGGTAGTGTGGCTCTGTGCCATACGCTGGGTGCTGGAGGCTGCGGTGCCTCCCTTGGTTGGGGTTCAAATGCTCCATGCCGTTAAGCCACCCGTACTCTGCCCACAGTGATGGAGGGAGGAAGCCTGCGAGAGGCTGTACAACTTTAACTCAGACGTGAGGGAAATAGGGTGAAAAATACAGAGCATACTTTCAAATGCTGAGTGAAGGAGGGGCTGATGCTGTGCTTGGACCATCTACTTGCTAAGGATGCAGTCCAAGACTGAGACCCCTTTGGGTAAGGAATATCCACATCTCAGTAAATGTTTTGCTAGGAATTGCTTTAAGCAAAGAGTCTGCAGACAGTCTTGGACTCCTGTAGGAATTAAGTTTAAAAATAGCTGTGTAGACGTGGCACCTAGAGACATGGTTTAGTGGTGGACTTGGCAGTGCCGGGTTAATGCTTGGACTCAATGATCTTAAAGGTCTTTTCCAACCTAAACGATTCACTGCTTCTTTATCAGTGACTGTCTTCCATGTGAGAGCATTTCTCCTCATCCCTCAGTACTTATGCTGTTATTCAAGTAATAAAGAGCATTATTATCATTAAATAAGTAGCTACAATTAATGAATAAAGGGCATAGCTTGCTTTGCTGGCTTACCCTTGACTGGTCCCCCAGAAACAGATGCCTGCAGCTCCCAGGCAGGGGAAGCTTCAGGCCAGATCTGCTCGGGCACGTGGTGTGCAAGGTAATTTGTCTTGGTTATTAGGAGTGCTGCGGAGGGAGAGCAGACGAGCCCAGCAGCACAAGTGGCTGCCACCCCATCACCCTGCCCCTCCTTGTGTCCTGCCAGTGGGTAGATTCTCATTGAGGCAGAGGGAGGATGAAGCAGGCAGGACCGTGGCTTCCCCTTTCATCCGGCCTCCTTCTGTTTCTCTCTGAGTCAGGTTTATTGTGACTATACAAGCCCCGAATGGGCAGATATAAAGGTAAGATTAATCAGGCTGTGTAGGTGGGTACTGTGATGGGTGCTGCTGCTCCACAGGTTAAGGCAATCAGCCAGGCACTGACGGTGTCATCACTCCAAATCCTGCCTGAGCCGATGCTTTGGGTATTTGATGAGTACCCATGTATAGAGGAGAAAAAACCAGTGACCAGACCTGCGGTCAGCCAGCCCTGGCATTGCAGACATCCTCTTGGCACCAGCATGGGCTTCCTGGTCCTGGTCTGATGTAAACCAGCTCTTGTTTATATCAACAGGATAACCTTGTGTGGTCGCATCTGCTCATGGTTCTCCCATGCTGGCAGGCCGTATAGCCTGGGCAGGGGGCATGGCCCAGGGATCCCTTCCCACCTATGATTCGGCCTTTCTCTCCTTGTCCATAGTCAAAAAACAGTTTCAGTATTTTATGAGAATTCAGTCTGCTTAGAATAAGGTAATTGATACAAGCAATTTCAGTTCCCTTTAATGTAACAGATCTCAAGTGTGAAACCTCCTTAGTTAATGATCAGCATAAAATAAAAGTCTTTTTTTAGTGTAAGTTCTCAGTTAATTTTACAGTTCGGTTGAAGTGAAAATATCATTAAACAGGGTAGCATTAAACTTTATACTTATTGGACCTCCCCTGCTCTGCAAGGGAGAGATAAGTTGGTGTCTCAACAGTCACTGTGGTGAAGCCAGGACTCTGTGGTCCCTGTTTCTTGCACACATCAGGCTCTGCCAGCATCAAGAGGGGGTCTGGGGCACAAACATCCCTCCTGGCAGTGCGGGCTCCATGCAGGCTGTGAGGGGAGCAGGAGCAGGATAGGTCTGGTTTGTGGATGTGCAGGAGGAAATCTGATAAAATTGCTATTTCTCAGTGCTGAATCCCCATCTCTGCTGCGTGCGTCACGTAGGGCGAGACTCAGACGTAGGAGACGCTTTGTACTGCAGGGTACATCGATGACGGCAAAACCACGTCCCACGGGAAGCATTTGGGATCCTAAATTGCTTTGTTTGCTGGCACTGGGAGACACTAATGGAAGGGACTGGCTGAAGAATGCGTGTTTGGTCTGGGACGGGCAGCTCGTGGTGAACGGTGCAGGGTTTCTGTACTAGGTCGGGTTCTGATTGCTTCGCTGACGGATGTGAACGTGGCTGCCCTGTGGCAGGTCTCTGCCTAATGGTGTTCCTCACCAGCTCCCCTCCAGCCAGTGGTAATAAAACAAGGTGACTGCTGTTTTGGTAGGGTGCCCAAAATCAACTGCGAAAGAGCACTGGGGAACTGGTCCTGTTCAGAAGAGTCTCCAAGGGTATCGTATCCTCCCCAAACGCTGCAGGGATGCTCAGCTGATAGATACGGTCAAATCCAGCCTTGGCACGAATCAGACCCTCTCTTTTCCTTGACATCTTCAGAGAAACACCTTTTTATTCCACATTAAACTTGCAAGCAGACCTTGAAATAAAGCAATGATACTCACACTTTCTACAGGTACTGCTGGCATCGGGGGGTGGCATCCTTAATATTGAAGAGGTAATGCCTAATTTATTAAGAGTGCATACTGAGTTTAAAAAACCCAGGGTTGGAGATAACCTCTGTTAATGTTACTTTCAGCTGTAGTGCTGTTCAGTGCAGTGCTAAGCTGGAAGAAGTGCGCAGTGCCGGTTGGAGGCTGTGTGCCTTCACTGTGTGAGGACCGGTGAGCTGATGAGGAGGAAGCACCCGCAGGTCCCCTGTAATTGTTTGCCGTCGGCCTGCAAAGAGCAAAGAGCTTTGAAGGGTGCGGGAGCTGCGGAGCTTTGTGCTGCTGACAAAGGGCAGGGGATGTGGTTTCGGCTCCTCATCCCGCTGCTCTCCCTTCCTTCAAGGAGAGCATTAAGTACACGTTGTGATTGATTTGCAGTGAGCCAGGTGAGAGCCAGCTTCCTTCCTCGAGGCAGGGGAGGGAAATAGCCACGTTTGCTGTTTTTGAAACCAAACTTGGCTGTAAGCTAGACCGTGTCAAAATCCAGCATTGCAATCAATGAGCTTGCGAAAATGAAGGCGAAATAAAAGCTCTCAATTTAAAGGGAGAGTTTAACACTGAAAAGGAAGAGATAATGAGGAAACAAACTGTTATTTACTTGGACTCCAGGAGACACGGTTGGTAGAGAAAGAAACATCAAAGAGGCACCGGAGTTGGGGGGGAAAAAGGAGGTTTGGGAGTCAGAAGGTTTTCAAAGGAATGATACCTTGTGTTTCCCGCTGAAGGGATGCTTTGCAGCGTTCTGTCCTCTAAATTAACATTAAATACGCAGCGGGGTCTTGCAGGGGTGGTTTCACACTGTGATTCTTCTTGCTCAAAGTCCCACTCTTCTGGCACATGGTTCTAAAGCCAAATACCTCTTGGCTGAAAAGGGAGGTGATGGTGACAAAGCCCATGGGAGGCTCTGCTTGCATCTGGGAGAGTGTCCCCGTCCTTCTCCCTCACCTTAACCAAGCGGCATCTTCAGCAGCCGCCCTGCTGCTGATGGAGATTAATAGAGAAAATATTCCCTAAACACTTCCCTGTGTGCTTTCATTAATCTGTGCTCACACAATTAATCTTGTGGGGCGGCCTGCAGGAGGTGGTAATTGTGCTTTCAGGGGAGGATTCATCTGGAGGTTGAGGAGGTGCCGCAGGCGGTGGCAGAGGAAGGTCCGTGTCCTGCAGAGCCTTGGATGCAAATAAACCCATTTCAGTTTAAAAGCTCTTTGAAGCCAAGCGTAGCCTTGGCTCTGTGAGGCCGTGTGGCCCCTTTAGGTTCAGTGTGGGATTAGAGAAAGAATAGGTGAAGAGTTGCATTAATATCCATGCTTAATACTGCATCGTTAGGTTGAAGACTGCTCAGATGGGGAGGTTTTATTGGGTTTGGTTTTGGTGTTAGTTACCAGTAATAGCAATTGGCAGGAAGCTGGAGCCGTGTGTGTTACATGAGCGGCTTTGGTGTGGTGATGATTTATTGTCCACTTGTACGTACGACAGCACACTTGGTAAATTCCCTGTGATTTGTAAACCTGTAGGCAAGGTATTGGATAAAAATGATGAATTGGGCAGCTGAGGGAACAGATTTCTGTCCACTCCTGGGACTCATTTGTAATGACACCTTTTGTGGTGTTAACGTCAGGTTTGGGCAATCGAACAACCCCGGATTTGCTGTTTGGTTTGGTTTTCCTTTCATCCTGAACTTGGTTCCAGTGACTGAGAGGAACTGGTTTTCAGTCTTGTGCTGTGGCTGCTTTAAGTAAGACTCAGTGCATGGTCAGTCTCAGCGAAGCACGTGAACTTGGCAGTAAACAAGTGTATGAGCGTGTATGTGTGCCTTTTGTCCCAGCTGCTGAAAAACTGCTTAGAAAGATGAGACAAACAGTGTTAACTTTGCCCACGGTGCTGTGAATCTTCCGTGATCCGGATGCTGTGAGTTACACGTGGAAGCATCGATCTGCTCTTGAGCTATGTTTAGCCAGGGAAGGTCTTAGAAAGTGGAGTTTCTCTGTACGGACACTGGTTTGGTAAGAAGGGACTGCTCCCAAGGGGCAGCATCTCGCCATTTCAGTCTTGAAACCAGCTGAACTGGGAAGTCATTCCATGGCCAGGTAACGTTTCAGGTCTTGCTTAGATGACATCCGTAATTAGGTCGGTGCATCTCGCGTCTGGGCCGTGGGGAATGAAGAGCAGCCCTCTGAAACAGAAACATCAGCCTTACAGATGGGGACATGAGGACCTCGGAGCTGCTCTTGTAAGAACTAAGCTATTTGTTGTGCTGGACATGGAAAGAACGTGGAAACGCTGTTCTCCAGCAGTTCTGTTTCCATCCCTCAAAGGACGAAGGGTTTTTGGAGCACCTTGTCCAGAGGAGCAGGGGGTCAGCACCTGGAGCAGCAGTTCAGCTGCTGCTGCTCTGGAGGCAAATGACTCCTCTGTTTACATCACTTGCATTGAAGGAATAAATGGGTTGGGTCACACTCAGTAAAACACTTTGAGAACCAGGGGCATGAAAAGAACAGACCTAATGGTGTAAAGGGTAAAAGTTTGTTTCATGCAGCCTTGTGGTCTTTCCCAAGCGCTGTCAGCCTAGAAGAAATCGTCTGAATGTTTTAATTGCCTGTGATGGGGAAGACGGAAGATTCCCTCTGCGTGAGAAGAGGTGATGCACTAGAAATGATTCAGCGTTCTGTTTTGTCAGATACCTCATCAGCGCTGTCTTGCTTCTATTGAGAAAATACGCAGAAAGCCCTTTAGAAGCAGAACTGTCGAAGCTGCCAGCTAATCACTTGACTTTCATTTGTCAGTGCCCTGTGACCGCCTGGGTCTCATCCCATCTGCCCTGTCCGTAGCTTCTGCAGTGCCCAGGGCTGTGCCACTGTGGTCATCCTCCAAGCAGTGAGGTCCGGGTCACCTCCGGGGATGTGGGAAGTGTGGACATGGGGTGCTTTCCAACCCTCAATACCTGCTAAGTAACCTGCATTCAAGTGATGCTGTTTGTAGCATTTACAGGTTCTTAGTTAAAAAGTACGAAAGGTTGAAGAAGGATGCGTAAGATCCCATCTGTGTGAGCAGAGTTTATAAGATTAATTTGTGTGAAGGCTTGCATGTAGTTAATCCATAATTAATCAGCAAAGCCCACCGGTTCTATAATTGGATGCCAGTGACAAGTTAGTTAAAGCAGAATTAAATCCCTTCGTGACATGTTCGGGTATGGGAGACATTGCAGGTTAGGTACTCAGTGGATGCGCCCTGGCTAAGGGGGTTTGGGCATTGCCAGACCATGCAGAAGAGTGTGGACACAGCTCCTTGTGGTGCAGCATGGACCTGTTCTGTCCCTGTGTTGGCTGAGCAGCCCAAAGAGCAGGAGGAAAGGGATCCTCCAGACCTGAGGTCTTATCCCACCTGAAAGAATACAAATAAGCCTTTTGTTGGCACCGTGTAGACAAATCCTTTTTAGACATCTCCACTTTGATTGCCAGGGATAGAAATGACGTTACAAATGTGAAGACAATTTGCTCTTCGTATATAGATTTTGCTTGTATTCTCCAAAATGTCTCAGGGCATAGGGAAGATATTTGCTTTTACGTTCACAGTTGTAATTTCCTTCCTCAACAGCCCAAGTGTCACAAGTGTTAAATAGTCCTGAAGAACCCTTCAGAAAGCAGAGCAGTAACTGGTAAATTCTCACAGATAATGTCACTCAGGGAGACAGGAGGAAGGTATCATTGTTCATACGGAGGATGCGCTGATCTTGTGTGTCTTCCCATAGCAGAACTCTTCCAACATTCATTATCTGCTCCAAAAATGAGCTTTCCATTCTCTGATAAAAAATTAATACAAGTAAAACATTGACCTTTTTTGCTGCTTCTTGAATGTCAGAAACACTCAGCTGTTTGCTGGGGGTGAACTTCAGTAAATTTAAGCACATTAATATTGAGAAATGAATGTTTTGGGGTTTTGGGGACAGGAATGAAATATTTAGAAGTTGGTTGCAAGCAATAGGAACTTAGTGTTTCCACAACAGCTTGTCCAGGAAGGCATTCTTAAATGCTTGCTAACTGTAGCTTCAGCTGTTGCTTGTGAGCAGTAGTGAAGCTCTAAGGATTTTAAACGGGGATGGGAAGATGTAGTATTGGCATACGTGATAATTTTAGGTTCTGTAACTGCTTTTTAATTAAGGGATTCACTGGGAGGAGGTTTGAAAACTCTTCCAAGTTTTCCATGCACTTAGGTTCAGTTTTCAGAAGTCAGGAGTAGCTGCAGAGCTTAAATGACTTCCTGAAATGGGGAGTGCCAACTTGTGAAGCTTCTGCACTTAATGGGGTACAGAGAGCCCTGCCTCAGTCTTTGAGATGCTCTAATGTGAATTAAGGCACCTTTGCGAAGTGCCTGAAGTGCACAGACAGGGAAGACTACGTGTTGATCATTGAACCACTGACTTCAGTGGCTTCTGATCTTAGTATAAGTAAGCACTATAAAGAGATCAGGTCCAAGAAGCTGGGTATCTCGCAAACGAGCTGAATGTGTCACTTTGCAGGCGCGCTGTAGTGTGTCTGCTGATAACTCCAGGGCTAATTCTGCACAGGGGAGGCTGCCAAAAAAAGATTTCGGCTCAGGCTGCTGGTCCATTCCAGCGCAAAGTTACTCCAAGATGGAGCTGTGTATGTAATTAATAGCTCCCCAAAGTTCTTCTGTACGTTTATATACATGTTAGAAGTTGTGTTTGTTAGTCTTCAGGTCCTTACGGACCTAAACCTGAAAGATGGTGAATGCATCGTACACGCTGCCCTGTGCCCCACCATGGTGTCTGCAGGCAGCACTGGCTCAGCTTGCATTGCCCCAGGGTACTGTCATTTTTGTCTTGTTTTCCCATGCTGTAATGGTCTCTTTGTTCCTGAGCAAGAGATCCAGCTGGATGATACAATCTTTCCTAACTTCTGCATGCATGATGGCTTCGGTAAAGGCAGCTGGGCTTGAGAAGGTGATGGATATTTGACATCCTCACCCCACGCACATCCTGGTCTCTTTCCTACAGACCTGATATTCACTTTTCACCCTCTTGACCCCCCATTGGGTATCCCATAGGATTCGCTTCCCTGCTTCCTCTTGGTGTCCCTGTTGAACAGAGCACAGATGGGAGCATCCCGACAGAATCCCAGGGTTGAAATCCAGACCCAAGGTCAGGTGGGGGTACTGATGCTCTCCCTGTTGATGCCTGTTACCCTGGCTCTGAGTCAGTACATCCTTCAGCCCTTTGCAATCCGTCTGTAGCATCAGCTCCCCCTTTCCTGTGGTGCTGACTTCCAAGGCCTGGCTGTCCCCTGGAAAAAAGAGCATTCCCTCTTTGTTCATTCTAAGTTTATCAGACGTTAATTTAATGAAGAAGGCCTTTGTTCTTTTCTTACAGCACATGTTCAAATGCAATGACTAATCACTTTCTAAATCTCTTTATAATTGTGTGTTTGCCACCTCAGTCGCGTCTCCACTAAGACCAGCTCAGTAATCCTTTTTGTGTGCAGTGTTCCCTCAGATATAAATGTATTTAGACCTCTACCTATCTTCATTAACCTCCACCAAATCTGTTTGGTCTCTGCTCCTATAACAGCTGAGACAACCAACACAGACATTAATGGTTTGAACAGGTTTGTATCTGATTTTCCATTTACGTTGCAGTAGACATGATTAAAGCCTTTGAGTAAAGTCACAGCTAAATCCTGTCATAGCCTAGCCCATTATTTTTTTGTTCTCCTATTAGGATTTTAGGCATTTCTTTGACATATTTTTATTGCCAGATTAGGAGGAAAACACTTGTTTGCAGTGTTCTCATTATATTGTCTTTGTAACATTTCTAAAAGAGAATAAATATGAAATACTTGTGTGTATAGTGGTCGTATTTCAGGATGACATTAATATGCTCCATGATTTTCCTGCTCACAATTCTTCTAACCTTGTGGTGACAGTCAAGAAACCTCATGCCTGGGGAAACGTGCGGCTGCACAAACTGCTGGAGTCGAGATGATGTGCGGGGACCCGGGTAATGTCTCTGTCCTGGAGGTTTTATGTATCCCACTTGAGTAACTGCTGAGGATTGGGTTGGAAGACCATGGAGCCAGGCAGCCTGTGGCACCGCTTTTCCTCTTACTGACCCCCCACTGGTGCTGGTGTCGTTGGGATTTTCCCTTACCTGTGAAATTGGGAGTCTGGGTTTTGCATTAAGCTGATGTCCCCCAAGTCTGCTCTTAACCATTTCTTTTTGCACTCGCAGTTTCTTCCTCTCCAGAGCCATTATTACCCTCCAAGAAACGTTCCCCCGTCTTGGAGACATGGTAACCAAGGCGCTTGTTTTCCTGGAAGGGAGTTATCTTCCCAAAACACCCTGTTCCTGGCTCCTCCACGCTCCTTTGGTCACTTGTAACTCCCGGTTGCAGCAATTCCCCGTTTGTTGTCGGATCACTGATGCAAAGATTTAATAATGCTGGGCTTCGATTCCTGAAGAGCAGGATAGGGAGGCTCTGAGCTTAATTTCCAGTGAGTGGCCGTGAGACGAGGCTTGGCAGGAGGACAGCTCTGGCTGATTTGGAAGCAATATTGACTGGTGTATTCACAAGATGCCTGTTATCTTCATATTCATGACGAGCGCCTGCTGCTTTGTCGTAGAGTTCAGCTGTATCTTGTCTGCCAGCAGAGAGTGGTACTTCTCTGTCAACTTTGCTTTCATGGAACAGAAGATGATGTTGTTCCTGTGGTTCAGTTGTTCTAGAAGGGTTTTTGGTTTTACCATGTCATTTAGAGCATCCACAAGAGTAGCTTCACACTACGTGGCCTCTGTTCTGAGTAATCCTCCTAGAAATTAGTGATTTGTGCTCAAGCTTGCCTCTTTCCCATCATCTGAAGCATCTCTCAGGTCTCCTGAAAACCCTGGAGATTATTCTAGAGCGTTCGAGCCAAGCTTTAATGAAACCCCAAGTGGGTGTTCTGTAGTACAGGAAGGGGATGGATGGGAGCTAATTTGGAGCAGCATGCTGTGCGGGATGCCTGGCTGGGTTATCATGGTCATCCCCCATGGTACCCACCAGCCTTAAGGAAGCTTTCACCTCTTGGAATCTCATAATCCCATTGAGGATCCCGTTCATGCTCCCCCCTTTGAGTTGTTCCCATTTTCCTCCTACGTCTCACAACTTTGTCCCTATCCAGGCAGCATCCCTCCCCTCCGGTTCTCACCCCGGCCAGGGTGATTAAGCACTTAAATTGATTAATCACATTTCTTGTGATGAGAACTACTGTCATTCATTAATCTGAATGGGATTATAAATAAGAGTTGGCAGATAGGGGAGACAAACATGTTGACAGATAGACCTGCTGCTTTGAATACAAATCACACCGCTGCATCTGGAGGGTTTTAGCTCCTGGCAGCCTTGGGATATAGCTTCCCTAAAGGTAAAATTAGACTGAGATTAAAGTTTCCCCATATTAATAAAGAAATATGCACTTATGAGCAGGCAGCTACTGCAGGTGGGTGTGTGGGGCTGCATACCAATGATCCTACAGCAGGACCGGGCTCTGGATTTGTGCTTCCTATGGAATTCATGAAAGATTTTATGAAGTTAGTTGTAGTCAAAACTCAAGGATAACCCAGTTGCAAGTGTGTGGCTAATACCAATTTGAGCAATAAAGTAGCAGGCTAGCGTGGGCAGTTCCTATTGAATCGTCTCGCAGTTGACAGCATTGCAAATAACGGAGAATTCCTATTGGATTTTGTGCTTGTAGAGACGCTGCCTCATGCTCACTTGTTGGAGAAAGAGCACCTCGTGCCTTTCACTGTGTGATTTCATGCAGGACGTGGCTTAGGTGATTTGGGAATGGTGTTGAAAGCCTCACCACATTGCAGCGGGTGGCACAGTTCCCACCAGGCAGGGTTGCTGCAGAGCACACCGAGATTAAAGCTGTCGCTCCTTGTTGAACTGCCCTCCTGCTTTGCTTTTCATACATAATTGAAGAATTCTTATTAAAAGAATTACCAGCAGAAACAATGAAGAGGCTGGTGCTGCCTGCACCGTGCTGCGGTGGAGTGTCAGCCCGGGGTGCAAGGTCAGGGAAACCCCACACAGGTACTGCAGGAGGAAACGTCGCTATCCTTTTCCATGAATCAACATAGTACATAGAAAGTCCAAAGACCGGTCCTAAAGGAAATGGTGTTCACTGGAAAACCCAAGGGAAGAAACACATCGCTTTCTAGGGACTCCTCCTGCAGTGAGGAAGATGCAGCAAAGTGTCCCAGTGATAAGAGGTGTTTGGGAATCATATGAGTGAGAAGTCTGCATGTGAAGATCCATAGTCTGGTATAGAAAGGTGTGAGGATCAGATTGGAGAGCGGAGGGATGTCTGTCAGGCAAACAGTTTAGGATTGCAGGCATGAAATGTAGATTTTAGAAGCTGGGATACTGAAGTTTGGTACCCATAGATGCAGATTCCTGGCAATTAGCCCATGTCATCGGGAGCATCATTTCTAGCAGTAAGAAAGTTAAACCCCGCAATCCTTGCAGTGACTTCAGAACTCCACAGGGGGAAAACAGGGTTTGGAAAAGAACCCATTAAACATTTAAATCTTTCATTAAATATTAAACATCTCAAAAATTGCTTTCTAACGAGTCCCGAGGTAAAGAGAACAATATTTGGTAACAAAAGCTACCAGAAGTGACAAGGTCCTGCAGCGAACAGAGCTTGGCTCTGGGTTTGGAGGCTGCGGTAACCTCTCCTCCTGTGATAAGCCATCAAATGAGATCCCTGGGCTCAATACGGAAGCCGTTATCTAGGTGTAACTGCTGGTGACATCAAGGGCATCAGGAGGGTTTGAGACACGTCAGATAAAGAGCCAATAGGATTAAAACCAAACTGGCAGCTGGAGCCGCAGCCAGGCACCGGTGCTGCAGCCCTGCAGCAGTAGCCCACAAGGAAGGGGTCAGGTTCTCTGGGACTTTGTGACCACCTAGAGATGGTGTTTGAGAGCTCCCGTTAGGGCACGGCGACTCCGTGCCCAAATTGGCGAACTGTAAGCACTTGCCTAAGTTTTGTTGTGGTGGATAAAAGGCAAACAGCAGCAGAGCACAGAGCGATCCAGCACCGAGATCTGAGCAGGGCTTCGTGCTTTACTGAGTCAAAGTTACCATCTATAAACATCAGAGGAAAATCCAACCCGTCTCATGTCTGTGTTTCACTAAGATCAGGAGTGAGAAAACATGTTTAGCAGTGTTTTACTTGAAGATTTGCAGCAGTGACGGGAAATTTTGGATGCCTCCTTATGTTATGACACTTTCATCCCTTTTTAGATCAAAACAGGACCTCTGGGTGCAGCCTGCCTCCCCCCTGGGTGATTCCTCAGCGCCACACAGTTCACCCACAGTTACACCTCCCCATATTCCCGTTTATAAAGCTGAACCGGGGCCGATCTGTGCGGAGGAGCATTGGGGCCGGTGTCTCCTCGCATCCCTGTCAGCTCAGTGTCACTGAGCATCACTTTGCCGTCAAAAACCTTCTTCTCCTCCCGCCTGGCCGAGCCCCCGCTGCTGCTCCCCCTTTCCCCAGCCACATCTCGCTGCCAGGGGAGGAACAGGAAGATTGATGGCTCAAGGTTCCCCGTGCGTGGTGTTGGCACCGAGTCAGGGGGTTTATAGCAGCACGTTGGCTTTTCTCGCTGAATGTTGATTAATGGAGCAGGCGGGAGCCGCTGCTGTCTCCCAGCTCCGGCGGCTGACAGGGGCAAGCCTAATCTGATGTTTAAATGGATTTGGAACGTGTCCGTGGCTTTAGCATCTCTGTCCTGAAGGAAGGACCATCTGCTGCGAGATAACCCGATCTCGGAGGGTGCTCACTTCCAGTCTGTTTGAAAAGAGAGGTGATACTCATAAAATCTGAGGGTTTTCCCCAGTGCTTCTCATTTGGTGGCCAACAGGCAGCTCACGTTAGAGACCTGAGGTTTTCGCTTGCCTTGCTTTTCCAACCGTGCTCTGCCCAGTGAAAGAAGATTGGCAAAGAATTTAGTGGGTACTTGTTACAGACTCGGATGGGAAATTGCTCCTGGGTGTAAAACAAATGAATTACTACAAAGAGCTCACAAATTTCTCTGATCACAATCTATGAAATCCAGAGAAATCGATTTCAGGTAGATTGGATAGTGTCTCTGCTGGGATATGAGGAAGTTGGTGACATGAATGGGGTAACAGTGGTATCTTTATAAATGGATAACGGAAATGTCTGTGATAGGGATGGGAGAGTGGGTTTTATTGTTGTATTTTGACTGGTATCTCTGGAACTCAGGTTACTGCATTGAAGGATGCTGATACAAGAGCTTACAAACTGCTTTTCCATACTCTTCTCTCCATCTGAGAAGCCTTTACCAGGGCAGCCTGAATGCTGTCGCATGGCTGTGCTGTACGTCTCCTGGTGCAGTGGTAATGGGCAGGCTGAGGGTGAGGGCAGAGCTTGATTGGGCTCAGATAGAGCTGCTAATTTAGGAGACCTGTACCCTGTCATCAGGATGATGAGAAGAATGAAGCTAACGCCTCACTCAGCTTTCCCAGGAGGTTTGATCCGTGGTGGCAGTGCTGCTGCTGCAAGCCGTGTGCTGTTCCCTGTGGAAATGGGTGGAGAAGCTCTGAAATCGCTGGTGTAATTGCAGGAGTTGATCCTGAGCAGTGCGGTGGTGTAATGGGGATGGTTTAACAGGGTGGTGTAACGGCGATGTGGTTGGAGTGTGCTGCTCGGCACCACCACAAGAGAGAAGAGTGGAGGCAGTGGCTTTCCTTGCCCCTGTGCTACCGGTGTCCCAGGCCATCAGAGTGGCGGTGTCCCTGTTCCTGGTTTGGTAAGCACTGGCATTATGTTCCTGCTGGGGGTTTTGATGTCCTGCTCTGGGCTGTGGGGAATGTGATGTTCAATTTTAGGGCGTGTGGTACCAGAACCGGATTCTAGAGATGTGTCTGCCTTTGCTCGCCATCCATCATGGAGCGCAGGACAAGGCAGAAGCCAGCATGTGTTGGAACACACACCCAGGCAGTGCTTGGGGCATGATCCTTCCCTTGCATTGGGCTCCTTGGGGTATTTGGTGGCCATTTGTATGTGGGTTTTGGGCTCTTACCACATCTCAGGGGGCTGCAAGCAGCAGCCTTTTCTTTTGCAGGTCCATTTGCTTGATCTGGGAGCCTTTTTCTGAGGAATTTAACATCCCTTGTTGTGACGATTTCCAGCTTTCTTCTTTTTGCTTTTCTTTTTACAACGGATTTTGGATTTCTCTTGTCTCGTAGTCACATTCCATTATCTGGGGCAATTTTTACTGCTGTTGCCATGAGCACATTGCTTGAAAAGTCTATTTCGTTAATTCAGTGCATACCTGAGCTGTTGGGGTTCACGCATGGTCCACGGTGCTGAGCAGGAGCCTGCTCCATCCCATGCCTGCCGGCAAAGTCCTTTTAACCCGGTACCTGTGATGCCCGGTCTGGCCCTGTGGGCTGATGGGGCATTAGAAGTTGAAGCCTTACACCAGAAAATGACTCCAGTATATTTTAATAATTTAGAGCCACAGGTCTTACGTGATTTGTTCTCTAAAGATTGATTTAGCTCCTTATTAAGGGAATTGGGGCTTCAGTGTGAAAATCTGAACAAAATCCAGGCAGTTGTTATTTCTTTTAAATATCCACTGGGGTAACTCACTGGGGAGGAGAATTTCAAAGCCTGTCCAAGCCGATCTTGAATATTTGATTCTCTGGCTTTCCAATTCCCATTCCCAGGGTGTTCTCGTTAAGGAAGAACACCTCAGCATTATTGCATTATTTTTAAATAAGCCCCAGTCGCTTTAAGGAGCTCAGGATTAAAAACCAATCCACCAATACTTTGATTCCCCCCCTCCAGTTCCCAGAAGTTTGATAATGCAAGGTGTGGACTGCGTTTCAGTGGAGGGGTGGGCAGCTGTAATGGCACAACTCCCCTTCCTCTGCTCTGCACGTGTGCAAGGCCAAGCACAGCCCTCCCCAAAAAGTGGCTGCGGGAGCTGATGCCGCAGCCCTGGACCACGCTGTAGCAACCATGGGCATCCCTGTCCTGCCATGGCAACGAGGATGGGAGCGATCCCATGGCCCAGGATCCGCATCCCCTGGGTTCCGTAGGGGATGGGCTGGTGCCTGATGCTGGTCCCAGTGCTGGTTCCTGCTCCCGTCTCAGCTCTGTTCTCAGAGCAGAGGTCAGGCTGCTGGAGTGGCGTTTCTCCTCAGACACCTCGGAACTGCCTTTTCTTTCCTCCTGGAGATTTGGTCAGCTTGAAAAAGAGAATCGTGAAAAATGTTCTCCCCTGTCCAGCCCATTAATTCCGGCTGCTCAGGACGGAATTAACCTTGGCAAGCCTTCCAGAGGAGAGAGTCATTCTAACCTTAAAAATCTGCTGATTAAAGCTGGTTTCAGGAATTCGATTTCACTTAATGCGTTGGCTGAGCGCCCAGCCTGGCATTAACATAGCCACAGACACACAGGCCTCCGCTGCTTCGCCCTCCCCACTAAAGACCCGAAAAAGAAACCCCAGTTAATGAAACCCCTTCTGCCTGTTCTGAGCAAGGATTCATTTAAAAGACTCCTTTAGCTAAAGGCATTCCACGTTCCCTGCTTCCCTGTCTCCTCAGGCCAGCCCGGCAGGTAATTCCCTTCTCCTAATGAAGTGCAGTGTGGTGTGGAGTGGCTGCCACTGGCTCTTGGTGAGGCAGAGGGACCATCACTGCCCTTGTTGGAGCTGAGGATGCACCCGCTCCTGTTAACCCACATGTGCCATGCTAGGAGATGTCATCTAACGGCGCTTAACTCATTAACCTTGAAAATCCTCCAAAACAGGGAGGCTCGGACTTCTGAGGTTTCTATTTATATCTTAAACATTTTTTAATGCCTTTTTATGTGAAAATTAATGTGGCTTTTATTGCTGCCATCACTCATTCCGTCCTTCCTCCAGAAGCTGGGTTTCCGGGGTCTCTTTCTCCCACTACAGTTCATTTCTCCACAGCACAGTCCACAGTGAAGAAAAATTCCCACTGTCTCTCCAAGGCCAGGGGGTTGCTTACACGTGGATCTCCTTCATCCCAGCTACCCGAGTTAGAACATCCAGCCCCAAAGCATCAACCCAGAACTGGGTTCTCGTGTCCTGATGGACATTCTGTGAGTCATTAGGAGGCTTTTTGTACCAGTTTGCAGAGATGTCGAGAACCAGTTCTGTGGAGGTGGGCTGCTTTTACGTAATTCATTATTGACACCTCTAGAATTATATGTGAGACAGATCTGGAGGTAGAGAGCAGCTTTCCTACCTACTGACTGCAGGGAGCTACCAGGAGCTCAGCACTAGTGCCTGCCATTACGTGTTTTAATCCTGGGGCAATGTCAGTCAAGCTCCCAGCAGCAAACTATGGGTTGCTGGTGTGTACTGATGTGCAGTGCACGAGATGCTGGGGATGTTTGTGGATGCTCCCTGCTGCTCCGGTGGCGTGCCCCAGACCAGTTTGCCCATCCTCGCTGGGAAGCTGGTCGGAGTGAGAGATGCCGCACCTTCCGATCCGCTTTCCATAGCGGGGACCAGCTCTGACTCAGCAGAACTGAACATTAAAGACCTTTAAATGCAGCCCCTGGTGCCATGCAGCCAGGAGTCACTGTCAGGGATTATCTTCAACAAACAGCGTCTGCTTTTCCCCAGGCTGAGTGCCGGGATTTAAGTGTTAAGCTTTTCTTTGGATTATTTTCTGCAGGTTTTTCCCCGCTCTGTTTTCCTCCCTGGTTTTGTGTGTGTGGATGTACCCTTGACACATTTAAAAACATTATTAATCTTTGTCATTTGTATTTTAAAAATAACTCCTTGATAGCAGCCAGCAGCCCTTAAATCCTTTTTAATTCAGGCTGACCTTGTGAGCACTGATCTGGGGAGGAGATGCTGCCATAGCGCCGTGTGCTCACCGACAAGTGCTGCTGCTTGACAACGCACCGGCGTCACTGGGCACTGAGCGTGGCCACCCCCATGGCACCAGTAAAGCCTTGATGCCACGTGTCACCGTTCACATCACTAGTGATGCTGTGGCGTGAAATACCTTGACAGGAGCTTCTTGAGTTTATAAACCCTAAGTTTTCAGTTTACATACCCTGGTGATGAGACGGAGATGGTTATGTTGGGTTTTAAAGGATAAAACCATGTTGAAGAGAAGATGCAAGTGCAGCCCAGGGAGCCACCCTGGGGAGGCTCATGGGTGGCTGAGCTATGGTGGACTGCTGGGAGGGTGATTCTGTAACCTGTAGTGATGCTCAAATAACTGCGGGGTGCCATAAGCTGCTGTCGTGTGTTCCCAGCCCTGGACCGACTTCAGAACAGCATCCTCTAATAGCAGATAACGCGCTGCCACTCTCGTCCCTGGTGCTGCCTCCTGGGTGATGGTTTCCTTTACTAACCCAACTTTCCTTCTCTTTTCTGTCCCTAGTGCTTGTACGGCTGCTACGTCCATTCCTCCATCATCCCCACGTTTCACAGAAGGTGCTACTGGCTTCTGCAGGTAGGATGACGACAAGTTCCTCTCTCCAGGGGTCACCCCGTCAAGGCTGTGTTTGCCTACTGGAGCCTGCACTTCCTTGTTTGTGGATTTTGTTTGGAAGGAATATGGATTTTGGTTGTTGTATATCTCTCTTCAGAGGTATGATATGTTTTCTGTAGCAGATGTGGAGCTGGTGAAAGGTCAAATGTTCCCTAAATAGAGTCAACTCAAGTGAGACTTTCTGAAGGCTTTCAGTTGTTTTTTCCTGTTCGAAAGCAAGGCAGGCGCGGGAGATCGGGAAGCAACTGCGGTACTGGCATGCGATGGTGCGAGAGAGAATCAGCCCCATGGCTGTGTCTGAATTTGGGCTGCGCCCTGTGGCCAGAGCTGCTTTCTGTCTCAGGGGAGTTTCTGAGGGTCACTCAGTGATTTTTCTTGGCAGCTGTGGGCACAGTGAAGCCGGGTTTGGGTAGGGCCCAGATCCCCCTCATGTCCATGGGCTGTGGTGGGTGAGCTTGGGCTCATGTGAGGGAATTTGCCTGGGGTGGGTATTCTCTGGGCCGATGCTCACCCCACCTCTGCAGAGCTGCTGACGTTATTGACTGGGTACAGTTGCTACAAAGTGGAAGCGATTTGTTTGGTTTTGTTAGAAAACAGCATTTGACACATATTGTAATGGCATTATTGTTTTAAAGATTAAACCCCTGCAGTCCTGAAAGCAAACAGGTCTGAGGAAAGTGACATCTGTTTCAAGAAGCAAATGGAAAATAATCCCTTCTCCCCCCCCCTGCCGTGGGTTTTGCAGTTGCTTCTGTATCAAAAAGATGCTGCTGCTCTTGTCACTGCTGCGTGAAAGACACACCATGACCCTCAGGGGATGGTGCCCACGCCATGGATGTAATCAAACAGAATGTGCACAAACTGTCGCTGTCCTCTGTGACGTTTACGTGTGTCTCAGCTCCTTTGTATCCTCTGTGTGTAGTTGCCATGTGGAAGTGAAGGGGAGGGTGCTTTGCACCTGTAGAAGTCATTAAATATCCATGGTTCAATGCATTGAGCTGAGCAGAACCTCTGAACTTCGGGCCCTGTTTGCTCAGGGCAGCAGACAGTGCTCGCATCATGGTTCAGAATCCTGTGCCAGTGCCATGGTGGATGCTGTGACACAGGAATTCAAAGGAAACTAAATTCCCACTGAGCACCCTGCAGCACCATAGGATCTCCTTATCTGTACTCTGAGGTCTGGCTTGTTCAGGTTCGGAGGCTGTGTGTTGATGTTCAGGCATCCTCTTTGCTCTGATAACTGCTTTGGGTTGGGATGGGCGGGTGGGAAGTACCTTTCTCATGAGGCTGTTTATAAAACACGATGCAGAATGTTTTGGATGTAGGATACTGGTATTGAGAACCAAGGACACAGTGTGCGTTTGCTGTGGGAGGAATGGGGGTCTGTGATTCGTGACAGCAACTCCCAGGCATAATGGGCATCCTTCAGTCATGCGCTCAAGGTTATGCAGCCGGAGAGAAAAGAGCTGGCCAGGAATAGATGATGCTTTTCTAACATCTGCACAATGTCTGTGTTCAGATCCACAGTGAATTTAGGGGGAGTGAGACCAGAAAGGGAGAGAGAGAAGGTACTTTGTGCATCTGCTTCACTCTTCTACTTCAACACCACCCAACAGATGACTTTGATACTCCAAAATGGATACAGAGAGGGCAGTGTCTAACATTAACCTCCAACATAATGTTGGGCTTTTTAGTTTACAGAGCAAATGGGTGATTTTCACTGGTTTGAGAGACATGTAGCACCTTCCTGGGGCACGGAGCGCTCTGCCTGCGGGTCTCTGGTCAATAGAAAGTAAATACAATTAGTCGGCGATGCCGCCTGTGTTTTATGGGATGATCTTCCTTCAAATCCTATTGTCAGGTTAGATATTGATTAAAAATCCCCATGCAGTTGTTCTTGATCTTTTCTGACTAGCGTTTGCAGCGTAAAGGCCAAGACTCAAACAAGCCACAGAGACTATCAGTCTCTCCCCTGCATTTATACCGTGCTACAGCCATTAATGCCATTACGCTGGTATCCAATTTCTTACTTAAACAACTTTGCGTTGTCATTTATGATTGACACAATGTGCCTTCTCCCTGCAGACTGCTCAAGAGGATAAGAAATGAAATCCAGTCAGCTTGAACTGTCTGTGGGCAAAGTGCAGTTTTCTGAGTGTCTCCTGTGAGAAGTTACCCTGCCCTGGGCAGAGACCATGGCATGGTGGCGGGTTTGCAGTGCAAGGCACCATACATGAGGTTGCCTCTTGTCCATTCTGATGGGGTTTTACGTTTTTGAGACATTTTGGATGTTCTTGATAATGGATTTTAAACGTTGCCTTTCCCCAGGCACCTTTAGTGTTTTTAATAGATGTTGTAAATGCTGAGCAAGCCTTGTAGTGTCTGCAGGAGGCAGTCCAGCCCTGGGCACTGGCATGGACCTCCTGGAACTGAGTGAAGGAACCATCGCTGGGGTGATGGGGTTTTCCTACATTGGGTTCTTATATTTTTCTTTCAATTTCCTGATACCCAGAAACAGACGATCATGCTCCGAGTGATAGGCAGAGGAGGAGATGGGGCTGAGGATGCGGATGACCTCTCCAAGGGGCACTGCGGAGGGCTCTTCAGTAGCACATCTTTCTTTTATTGCTTTGCATTACCTTTTAGCATCCTAAAAGCAGCAGCGCCTTGGCTGTTCACAGTCAGTCAAGCACAGAATGGTGCTGCTGAGGCCTTTTTATAGGTATGAGGGATGGCAGGTCCCCAAACTCCTGGAAAGGCTTCAGCACACATCATGCCACTGGGATGCTGGTTTGGCTGCCAGCAGGACACGCGTGTGCAAACACCCTGTGTGTATTTAGACCTTCACAATGGCACCAGATTTTCTGTCAATGAAAAAAGAGGAAGAAAAAGCCCCTGTTTGTACTCGTGATGACTAATGCAGGGAAAACGTGGAGTCTCAGATAGAGACAATTTTCAAACATTGGCACAGCTGAGTAGCACAGTGCAGTGTGTTCTTCTGCAGCGTGGTAATTGGCACCCCAGGCATTTAGAATTACTCTAGTGCCAGGCTTCAGGGCAGGCTGCTGCTTGCAGAGGTTACTGGGGGAGAGCTTCATCTTTACTAGTGATGTGTCTCTTGCTCTCTTCCACTCCTGCGCCCTGCAGCTGGAGACTGAGTCTGTTGGACAGGCACCGCTTTCCATGCTGACATTCTGATACCTTTTTGAGTGCTGGTGTTAAGGTGCTGTGGTTATGAGAAGTAACACATTAAAAAGGGCATTGCTTTTTTCTTACTGATAAAGTACATAAGCTGTGCTTTAGGATCATACTAAAAACTTCTTGTGAGTTTAGGCAGTAGCTGAATATTAGTTCTTCAGGAGTGGGACAGAGATTCTCATATCACTGTCTTTCCTGTGACTGTTTGCTTAAATATGGGAGCAATGTGCATTTTACACACTGAGGTTTCGTTCATGTTAATGCAGAAATCTGGTGTTAATTCTGTATATTTTGCCTCAAATTTTCCATTATGCCCTAAGCAAGAAGAAAACCTTCCCATTTCCTTTTGGCAGCGCACCGGCAGGCCAGCATTCCCTGTCTCATCACTTGTGCTGCATCAGCAGCATTTTCCTAGTCCCTGGCTGGAGGAGCAACAGCCAGCTTGAGGATTTTGGTCTTTTTCAACCCAAATTGGAAGCATTACAATCTCATCAAAATTCCTGAGACTTTTGCTTAGTAATGGGGTTTTATTTTTCATGTGGGTAAAATAGAAATGACTGGGCAATAAAGTACCGGGGATCGTGTGCTGGATGTGGGCACTCCAGTCCTGTGTTGTTGGGGAGCAAGGCGTCGGTTCGGCTCTCAGCGTAATGAACCTCTGCACATTTGCTAACGGGAATATAAACTGTTGCTGCTATGACAGCACGTTTTCCCAAAGTGAGCTTCAGCCTCTGTGATGAATGAAGTGTGCATTGGAATACAGCAGTGTGGTACAGGGTGCCTAATGGCACCAGCTTGGTTCAGCATCCTGAGCACACTGCTGTGATGACCCTCAGCATCACAGAGCAGATGGGCTGGGTGACCCTGAGACAGCAACTGACTGGTCCAAGGTCCAGGATCCTATCCAGGAGTGCTGGCACTTTGGGATCTATGGCCTTTAGCGCTATTTACCTCTGATGTATCTTCATGGCCAGTCTGTGCCCCCTTGGAGAGGCTCAGAGCTGCCACAGAAGAAGTGCTTCCGATACCCACTCTGGCCAGATGTCGACGGCAAAGCTCTGTTTAACAGCAGGGTGAACAGTGAAATAGGTTTAGAAGGTGCCTCATTGTGTAAAACTCAAGTTCTGTTTAGCCCAAGTGCCCCAGCACTTCATTTTAACTATCATCAGAGATAGCTTTAACGATAACAATTCATGTCTTGCTCTGCTGTACTCCAGTGTCTTAGCAAAATAAAGAAGAAGCAAAAGCTATGGCGCTGCAATGCTGGACGACCTCTGTGCTTTGCCTTCAGCATCAGAAACCTGAGAGGAACCCTTCCTCTTTGATGGGAGCCAGCTGCTGCGGCTCTGCTCTTCGTCATCTCCATCCCAGTCACTCCTGAGTCTCCCCGAGGCATCCGGGGCCACTGTCACTGCCAGCACTGGTGATGGGCACTGAGAGTCACTCGTGGTGACAGCCGCTCTCTTCTCCCCGCACTTGCTGCCTTTGCAATGTCTCCTGTTGAGGATGGAAATGCTGCTCACAGCTCGTCCCTCTGTCTCCGGCTCGTAGCTCGTGGATGTGCAGCTCCTCTTGGCCAAGATGCTCACCTGAAGGTGCTTGGCACATGGAACTCCTGGCCAAGGAGGATGGGCACAGCAGCACCCAGCCATGCCAGGGCTTCCAGAAGGGGAGCAGCCCCAGTGGTGGCACTTGGGTACAGGCAGTGGTTCGCCTGGGGGTGATCTCCGTGAATACGGTTTCCCACTTGTTTTCTTGTCCCCTGATTTGCATCCATTGAAACCCACCTCCAGTCTTACAGTCTTTTTTTAACACAGGCACAGAGAGGATCTGTTCCAATTGAAGGCTCTTTTTGCTTGATTTCTCCTCCTTCAGGTTGTACTTGCTCACTAATGTTAGCTTCCCACAGAGTGTTCACCTTCACTAAAACTAACTTCCATCTGGCCGTGCTCATCACAGCCTCTCTTGCTCCTGACAGTCTCCTTCCTAAGAACAAAACCAGCCTGTGCAGCGTGCTCCAAAACCACCCCGTTCAGCTTCACAGAGCATGTCCTGGGGAAGGACAAGGCGCTGGAGGGAGCAGCTTCCATAGGAGCCCTGCTTCCCAGAAGAGCCAGCGGCACGGCTGCGTTTAACATCCATCCCCTCGCTCAAGACCATGAAAATAAATCAGGATGTTGCTTTCCTGAAAAACGCTTTTTTATGACAAAAATCTGCAGTAGATAAAATTGAGCTTGTGACTCAGGCTGGGCCATGCCCCTTTTATCTGTCTGGATACCTTCAAAGCAGAGATGTGTTTTGACACCTGCGGGATGAGTAAGATGGGGCTGCGGAGAAAAGCAAGCAATAACCCTGTGCTGATGTTCCAGCCAAGGGGAGGCGGAGAGGATTACAAATGAACTGGTACGTCGGAGGCTGGAAACATTTGAGCAGGAGTGCTTTATCTTTTGTAATGTTTGTGTAAATTATTTATTAACACACTTGCTGCCTTTTCCTGAGGAATTGGATGGGAAAGCAGAACGGAGAGCCGGCGGATTATATGCCAGAAGAAAGACGCCAGTGATTAAAAAACAATTTCCAACCTTTTCAAGCACATAACTTTATTTTCAGAGCAGCTCTCTGCTATTTTTGTACAGCTCTCCACCATTTTAAAGAAAACCCCGGATTCGTTCCCTAGATATATGAGGAGACTGACGTTAATGCGAGCACACTGGAAAGCAGTCGGAGCGCTTTAGTTGTTGCTTAAATAATCTGTTGTCATTTAGAGGAGAGATGCATTTCCCCAACTGCTGTGGGACGTGCTGGGGTTGCTGATAGAAGGGAGGAATTACAGGGGCGATGTGAAACAGTCCAGGACATGGACTGTCACGGAAATGGGAAGCAGGTTCTGTGCTTGGGCTCTCGTGCACTTTACACCATCGCTGGGGAGCATTGACCTCCTCACAGTGGCACCCAGCAGTGACCCCACTGAAGCTGGATGGCTGTTGCTCAAGCATACACCCCTGTGTTCACCCAGGAGGACCCCAGACAGCAGGACCCTGCCTCCTGCTGTCCCGCTCCGTGTTGGAGCAGTGATGCCATCACTGAGAGATCCTGGTGCAGGGATCGCAGTCAGGCGACAGCGCAGCTCGACTGGAAATTAAATCAAACCACAGGCTCCAAGATACTTATTAATATGTTCTGTATATTGAGGATTAGGCTTTTTGTGACACTTAAATTGAATTCTAATGCTATTTTGAAATGTGTAATACGCTGAATTTACTTCACCTCAGGTTTGAGTTAATGGTTTATTAAATTATGCACCTTGCAGGAGCAGAGCTGTTTGCTGGTGTAGGACACTGAAGCTTGCAGTAGCAATGCAGCAGTTTTGCTGATCTCATCCACATCCTCCCTGGTCAATTATTAGGTCTGCAGGTGTCGATGAATGTATTATTCCTTCGGTTGAAGTTTCACCCTCTCCGGAGAGGCATAATTGGGGATTGGGTTGGAAATTCTGTAGTGAAGCAAATTGCAGTCTGAGTTTAGAGATTTGGAGTTCGTTTTGGCGTGGGCAGCGGGGGACGTGCAGCAGATGCTGCCAAGGCTCAAGTCTCTCCTTCTAACGCAGGGTATTTTTTGACTCTAATATGCAGCGTTCTGGCCTGCAGGGATCTGCCCCATTTGTGTTTTATCTGTTAAGGCACACTTTTGTAAGTGTTTCGGATAAATCACTTCCCAGGTGCCTGCAGTTCCGAGTGCTTCTCTTGCTGTCCTTCTGCCGGTGTGAACACCTCTCTTATTACCCCAGTTGCTTTTATTCTCAAAATCATCTTTTATTTCTGAAGGAATATCTGTCTATTCCCTTTCTATCGAATGGCTGCCTTCAGCTGGCACTGATGTCTTGTGTAGGCCCCCGGTTAATGACCGCTGATGCCTCCTGTGTCTTGCCCTGCATAAGGACCCACCCCGGTCACCTCCTGCAGCTGCCACCCTTACCACCGCATCCCTCTTGCCGGTCCATGACCATTCATTAGTTTAATGTATTAGTGGAGGGGCAAAAGCTGGAGGAGAAGGACCTAAATGGTTTTTCCCTCCTGAACAAGCGCCGTACCTCAGGGCATCATGTTCTGTGTCAAGGAAAAAGTGCAAGATTTTTCTTGTCATGCATTTGTTTCAGTTAAATGTCAGCCTCTTTGCATCTTCTCCTCATGCTGCTGCAAGACGTATGTCATCTGACAGCCTGCTAGCTCGCACTGGAGTTGTTAGCCATCAGCAGCAAAGAAAGCACAATTTAGATGGAGAAAATAGAGGTTGAGGTTTTTATCAGTTTAGTCTCTGTAAAATGGGATGGCCCCTTCCCTGGAAAGTGGATTTCCTGATAAGGTAACCAGCACAAAAGAAGTCTGTTGGATTGAGCATGTCTTCATATTATCCTCCTTTTACAAGCAAACACTGCAGAAGGCTCCTGAGGAATGCTGAAGGTATTTCTGATCTCCTTGCAGCAAGTGAAACCAGCGCAGATAGCGGCAGGGATGGGTGCTGTGAGCACAGCCCAAGTGATGGTTACTTTGCCCATGACACAGTGCCACATGTGGAGCACATTGCATATGTATTGCCTGCGCATAGTCCTTGGGACATGCAGGACAGTATTTGTGTTGGACAGGTATGTTTGACTGGCGTCACTAGTACTGGATTTGTTAGGAACAGCGGCTGTTAAATACTCTGACTGACCTCATGGAGCCACCTATAACAACCATCACAGACTAAAACCTGCAGAATAATACTTTCTGAAACACATCAGTCAAATTATGCTCATCCTGTGCTTCTGCATTTCACACATCTGTCCTGCTAGGAATCTGCATCACATGCAGGGTGTAAAACTTCCTAGGAAAAGGGATCTGCATAGAAAATAAATCCCCTTCTCAGCCTACAGTGAAGAGAATGGAGCTGCGGCATCAGTTTTGCTGTGAATGGGTTGAGCGAGGTGCAGAAATCAGCCCTGAACTCCTCCTGCAGTGCTTGGCACTTGCACAAATAGCTCGAGCCTCAAATGCTGTTATTTTTTTCAGGTTTATTGAACATTAAATCCATCACAAAAAATATGCAGAAAGAAAAATGAATGCAACATCTTTCAAGGTCACTTGTTTCCGTGGAGGCGATGTAACTGCGCGGGGCTTTCTGTACTAAAGCAGTGTCGGTGCAGGAAACCATCCATTTCATACCATCCACTCCAGATCCTGTAGCAGCCTTCCTTTTTCCATGGAAAAATACAGCAAATGTGTCCTGTAACCTGCTCCCTGAGCAGTGGGGCACTCGGCTCAACAGTAATTATACCTTATAGGGGATCTCATCTCCTGTCTGCCATTTATTGACCTCTTCTTCAGTGTCGTTTTCTGCTCAGGAGCCCAGGTAACTGGATATCCAGGGAGGAGCAGCCATAGGAGCGTTTAGGACGGTGTCAGAGACCCACTTGAGTTCCAGAAGGTCCTTGATTCTGGACCCATGTAATGTATGCATTATGCTGACAGATCTGGAAACCTTGGAGAAAGGAATTTTTCTCTGAGTGGGATAAGAAGTTACAACTGTGGATTCTGGGAAGCTGCTAAAAGAATTTCTCTCAAATAGCTTTTCTTTGTGTAATACCATTTTAGATCCTAGAGTCTTTCCAAGCTCAAAGTGACCCACAGTCTTGTTTGTACATTGTCCTTCCAGGGAGCTAAACCCTCATTTTGGGGTTTAGAATCAAATAAAGATGGGTGGAATCAAATATGAAGTCCAGTAAGGATTCAGGAATTAATGTGACTGGTGTAACTGGAGGGACACCTCTTGAGTTTGGGGAATGAAGCGGTGTCAGGTTCGGGGTTTAGCAGTGATCTGTGTGAATTAGCATCAGGAGAAAAGAGCATCAGTGGCTTTCAGGTGTCAGCTTCATCATAGCTTTACTACACGTGATACAGGCCTGGGCACCATCTTCAGGCATAGCAAAGGGTGGATAACGTGTGTCCCCCCTCCATGACCTTCGAGAGGAGCATCCCTCTCGCGGAGGCTTCCCGGGGGCTCAGATTTCCAGCCTGCTGGAAAGGGAAAGGAAGGAGAAGGTGTGGAAGTGTTTTGGCTTTTTCTTTTGAAGGGTATTTGCAGTGGAAACTCTACGTGAAATTTATGCCCCTCTCCTATGATTTTGACTGGTTTTAGTGCCCAAATTCTCAGTAGAAAATGTATTCAATAAAAATTTGATGTGGAACTATAGCTCAGCAGAATCTTTTTTAAGAAATCCAGCTCTGGGATATTTATTTTGTATCTGGTTTCAGTTTTAGTGCCTGTTCCTTCTGCAGATGCCCTCGTTAGCCTGCTAACAGTTTATGAAGAGCTCAGCCCCTCACATGCCTGGATCCCAGCATCCCGGCGAGCCCAGAACATTCCTGCAGTGTCTGAAGGTGAAGTCTGGGGGGAAGCAGAGCTTTCTGTTGGGTTCCTCTGCAGGCAAACCCATGCTTTTTGCTCATGAAGACACCCAAGGGTTTGGGGCTCTCTTGAGCAGGGGGGATAAGCCTGCAGCAGGTAAAACGTTACCACACCATGGGCAGTGATATGGGCAGCAAGAGCGCAGTGCGCTTGTCATACAGCAAGTCTACTGAGAAGTAGTTTTAGCAGGAAAAGTGCAGTAAATGTGGATTTATTCTCCTGTGGTGCTCAGCGTACGAAAGGAGACATTTAGAGGAAGTAGACAAGAAATCTGGGATGGCCACAATGGAAATTGCAGGATAAACCCAAGAGCTGTGAGCCCTCAAGAGTGTCGCATCTGCTGTGGAATAGCATTGGGAACAATTGGGATGATGCCATCATCTAGGAAGAGTTAATTCTGATATGTAGGGGAGAAGGGGGTTTTTTGCAGGCTTTGGAGCAAGTGCCGGCGATGAAGGACACCCCTGCTCACCTTGATTCCTGGCCACTGTGCCAGAAGTTTCCCATTTGCTTCCCACAATTGCAAGCGAGCATCGCTGTATTACACAGCCATTTGTCCAGTTCCCTCCTCCTGCTCCAGGCTGGGAGAGGCATCCCCATGCAGTGATGGCCAAAGAGGCCCAAAGTGACTCTCGAGACATAAATGCCAAGGTTTAAACCTCTGCTTTAGCCCTTCAGAGTCACCATAAAGATTTCTAACAGGTTTCTGGTCCAGCGTATTGCGACAAACCGGATCCTGAGCAGGGAGCTGCCCCGTGAATTACCGCCTCCTTTAACACAGAGCTGGAGGCTCAAGGCACCGAGAGCTTTCTCCTAAGCTTTAGTGATGAACTTGTGTTCTGCTGTGAGTAAACAATCTGCTTTGCCACTTCTTTTCAATCTAAACAGGAGTACGCTGAAGCCCTCTTGCAAAAACCATCTCGTGTCAACCAGACCGGAGGCTTTGGGTTGTGTTTCTCTCGTCTTCCTATTTTTCTCTTTACTTCCAGTGTTCTCATATCAAATACTCACTCGGAAAAATACTGCCCGGAGGCATGGGAAATGGCACATGGCTCTATGAAATATCCCCCTGTCCTAGGATACACCGTGTTTTCATTTGGTGACAGGCCAGGATTCAGTGCACAGCCGGAATGTTGTGGCATCCTATTTGATTTTTGCCTCGTTGGATGGACGAGACGCTGTAGCTCACGGACAACACGACCATTTTTCCTCGTGGTTTCCCCTTTCTCTAGATTACTGTCTGTACGTTTCAAAATGGAACAGGATTCCTCCGCGCTTTATAAATTAGGGCCGTATTACAGCAGCACCCAGCAGTGCTGCTGTATTTCACACGGTGTCAGGGTTTCTATTATAAACCTTATTTTTCAGAGGTTTATAGCTCAGCCATAAAAATTCACTGGATGCTGAGGCTCGGGATGTTACAGCGGCATCTCAGCCGTGCAGAGGATGTGTTTGCAAGGGGGTTTATAAGCAAAGCAAAACGGGCTTTGTGTTACATTTATACATAGAGGTCTGTATAATTATGTTAAAATCGGCGTAAGTTTATCCTGGCTGTGATTTCAAAGTTAATTGCATGGAAGTTAGGAAATGCCCCGGTTTTGGCAGGTTTATTTCTGTCTGTTTGCCAGACAGGATGCTGGCTGAGGAGTAACAGGCTGGGGGGTCATTAAACACCATCCTGGATTGCTTGTGCCCAGGGAGCGTCTGCATCCCGGCTGGCATTGGGAAGGGCCGTGTCATCAGAAGCTGACAGTCACTGTTTGCTTACTTGGAGTGGTCAGCTGGTGGCACTGTTAATCATAATGGCCGTGCTTACTTGCCGAGGGGTATCTGGCTTATACCATAATGATTGTCCATAAATTCCCACTCACACTACAAAAAAAGAAACCCTGAAAAGGGATTTGTGACTCAGGCTGTACCTCCAATAATTAGCTACAAGGGCATGCAGTGGTAGGCCCAGGGGAATGGCTTGAACCTGCCCGAGGGGAGACTGAGCTGAGCTCTTAGGCAGAAGCTCTTCCCTGTGAGGGTGCTGAGGCGCTGGCACAGGGTGCCCAGAGAAGCTGTGGCTGCCCCATCCCTGGCAGTGCTCAAGGCCAGGTTGGACACAGGGGCTTGGAGCAAGCTGCTCCAGTGGAAGGGGTCCCTGTTCATGGCAGGGGTTGGAGCTGGGGGAGCTTTAAGGGCCCTTCCAACCCAAACCAGTCTGGGATTCTATGATTCTACATGCGTATGTGCCTGTGAACGTATATAATCATTATGTTTGCTTATGTTGACATATGAGTAAGATACCAACCTCCTCCTTTTAATAGCCTTCCATAATGCTCACACCTGCTGTAGTGTGATTTGCTGCATTTCAACAAATAAGCTAGCTCAGATGAATGAAGAATATCTTTGCACAGAGCTGCAAGCACGCCTGTCAAAAGAAAACAAAAAGGGGCTATTTGTGGCCCTGCGCTACATGCAGCCATCACACAACTGTGATTGTGCCTTTATACGTGCAGTTCAGTCATCAACACAGAAGCTGTTTCATATGTACAAACAGTGAAGGAATGAAGGACACAGATTTGGTCCGAGTGTTAAAAAGTGAACCCCCCCCCCGCAATCTGCAGGTCAGTGTTAACCTAACACTGTGTCTTCTGTGACCTTTTGGCTGTCGTTGGCTTTCCAGCTGCATGAGTTTTAACATCAGTGTCACACAGGCCTGTCTTTAAGCTTGTGTTTTCTGTACGTTAAGGCATTTTGACCTTAGAGCTCTCGGCCTGTGTTAATTGTCACTCTGATATTCTCCCTGGTAGGAGGCACCCGACCAGCTCTGTAGCGGCATGAGGACCACATGGGCTGGTTTAGCTTTGAAAGTCGCCTCGGATTCCTGCAGGGAACACATCTTTACCACCTCTTCCCCAGGTGCTCTTCAGTGTTTCTCGTGTAAATTCAAACCTGAGTAACACCACGCTGCTGTGTAAGATGTAATGACAGGGAACTTCATATAGCACAGTGATAGGGGTGTTACGCCGCAGCTAACCTCTTGTCTGGCTCCCTTCCACGCGCGCGGAGCCAGGCTGCTTCCATGGACACACCTGCGCAGCCTCATTAATTAATAGCATGTTTTACATTTCGTTTTAATAAAGCCTTTTCATTATGGAGCTTGTTCCCATGGCAGGAAGAATTGAAATTCCTTGCAAGAGCAGTATAATTAAGCTGTAAGTGCAGTGGGGAAGAATTCCTGCTTGGAAGTGTATCTGTCTAAGCTGGCTCGTTGCAGGGGTGATCCCAGCAGACTCGGGCAGGGCTCCCTTGGCCTGAGCTTTGGAAGGTTTCTGTCCAAGAGGTGCTGTGTGCCCAGGGCCTTTCCTCGCCGTAGGTTTCAGGTTCAGGTCCTGCTTCACAGGCTGGAAAAGATGGAGATCAGTCTCTCCAAGGCAGTAGTGCCCCACTTTATGGCTTGCTGGACCACTGCAGCTCCCGATGTGCTCGCGGTCGGCCAGGGCAGCAACATGGGAGCAGCTTTTTTGCTGAGTTTGATCCTGCAGTTATTTACTTCCTCACTGTTGGCTGCGTCCAGGGTTGTTCCCAGCCAACACTGCAGCAGAGATATAGGGTGAGATGTCTGCCCTGTGGAGCCAGTTTGGGCTGTTTCTTCTGTTTGATACCAAATACCAGGAGTGGCAGTAGGGGAGGTAAAATACTCTTAGATATCTTAGGTCTGTTGTGGCTTGCGCCTCTGGTTTAAAAATCGATACACACCTCATGTATGCACAGCTGATCATAACATGGGGATTCATTTGGATGAGCATAAGGAAACTGGGGTTCACCATGACGTTAAAGCATCACTTTCAAGGAAGTCAGCTCAGCAAAAGGAATTAACTCAGTTGTGTCAGAATTGCTTGTGAACTTAGAAACTGATTATTGTTTTCTCTTTGGCAAAAGCTAGGACTTATAAAGTGAGACAGCCTGTCCAGGAGGAGCAGTTGTGTTTCTGCCTCTGACCTCAGGGATGCTTATTGACGAGCTATACAGCAAGAAGATGGAAATGCTTCATTAGCAGGCGACATTGCATGTTATCTGGAGAAGATCCTAATGGAGTAAATTAGGAGGGAAACATCTGTTGCTTTCTGTCTCGGGTTTTAGTGCTCAATCTGATGCTAATTCTGGCCTTTTGCGACCTTTTATGTGTCCCTTCATCCTGAATGGGAGACGTGTTGTTAACTGTGGATGTGTGCTGCAACCTCTGAACTTGAATTGCTTCAGAGTTCATCTCTATCCTCCGGGAGAGATTGGTCCCCTTCTTGTTTTCCTGCATTCCAAGGCCTTACAGACAAAATGTTAGTGGTGGGACTGGGGGGAAAGGAGGCTGAGAGGCAGTAAAATCCTGAGCCAGGCAGAGGAAGAAATGTGTGTATATACACATGTGTGTAGATAGAAGTCGCCGAGTTCTACCTTCTTCCCCCTTTTGTCTAATGATGTGATCATTAAAAAGTAGCTACAGCTTGTAACAGAAAATTACAGGTTTGGTTTGCACAAAATTCATGGCATTTTAGGAAGACATACTCCTCGCAGCTACACATCTAAAGATCCAGGTTTGGAGCTCCCTGGTCCATAGGGAGGGGATGCAGACCTGATGCTCAGGTCTGTGCTGCTCAGCACCACGTTGCAGTTGCAGAAGAGTTTTGTTCAAGGCTTAAAACACTCGCTCAAATTAATGACCAAAAATGTCAAATGTGTCCGCAGCTAATTATTCATTAGCTGCATAATTAGTGTGAGATGATCATGACATTTTACTGTGAGTAATTTTTATACTCTTAATAGGAATGAAATCAGGCTACGATCGCAGCACAGCAGTTTGAACTCTGCACTGGAGGTGCGTGGTGCTGGGCTGGGGAAGAGGCTCAAATGAGCTCTTGCTGCCCAAGGCTGTGTGTTATAGCCTGGAGTGGCGTTATCCTGCCTTGCCTATTAGCAGGGATGCAAATAGGAAGCATCATCCTGCAGGAATTTGGGGTGAGGCCGTGGGCATCACATGGGCCAACAGCTTGCAAAAAGGGTACAAAATTACAGTGAAAGAGCTGGGATTTCATTTGAGTTTGCTCTGGAGGGAGTGGGAAGAACTGGCTTTGGTGGAATCCTCCAGACATCAGTCAGTTGTTGCGTTTAGGTCCTTTAAGGAGGGGTAGCCTCAAGTTTATTGCAAAGAGTGGACAAAATACTTTGCATTATAACACACTGTATCCCTTGACAGTGTATTCTAAATGATCACCTTCTGCCTCTTCTGACTAGATAAGACTTCGACGTGGCTGTGGTTTCCCTAATTGCATCTTCTTTCAGTCCTTGCTGGGAAACACACCTTGCAAATTCAGTCTTGTGATTAATTTATGTGAAGGATGCAGTGTTGAGCTTCCTCCCTTCTTTTCCCTCACAAATATATTCGTTCCTCAAAGGACATCTCCATCTTTTACACCAGCAGAAATTACAGATTCTCTAGCAGGTATAAGAACAAATGAGTGAGACACAGCGTTTCTGTTAGTAGTATTTGTCCATGCAGTGCCGCCTTCAGTGCTGAGGTACATCTAAGGAAACATGCGGATGGTTGTCCATATTCTGGCCCCCTTCGTTTCCCATCAGAAGAACATAGGAGATAACAGAATGGGAACCTGGGCACCTTTCTGATTTGGCCAACCCATCAGTCTTAGCAGAGAGTGCATGGGGGCCAGCTGCTATTAAGGTAGGGCTGTCTCTCATACATGGACTCCACTTCTTTCTTGAAGAAAGATCCCTTAAGATACAGGATTTCCTAAGCATGTGGCTTGGCAAATTCTGCTGCTAAAGCATCGTGGTTCTGGGGAACATACTAGAAGATCTCTCTCTGCAAATGGTGATTGCTCAGGCAACCAGAGTTTTCTTGCATGGATGTCTCCGTTGACATGGGGAGCAACCCAGCCAAGTGAGCAGTGGCATTGCAAGCACAGTTCAATGCATTAACTACAAACAAGCCATTATTTCTGCACTTGATGTTTGGGCATTTTGTTCTGAGAAAGTGTTGATGCTGTTGGGTTTCCTGGGATCACTTTTTAACTTCTACCACATCTCCGCTCTAAATAGAGAGTTGTGGGATGCAGGTAGGAGGCTGAGCCTCCTAAATACCAAGCCTGGTTGTCTTCATTAAACTCAAAAAGAGCAAAGCCAAACATACTGGGTTCTGTTCATTAAGAGGCTGGCGGTTTTCTGGCTTTGTTGCCTTTCAGTACACCAAGAACAGATGCAGTTGACAAGTGGCATCAGCCAAGGGACACGGCTTTATAAGGTTCTGTTGAAGCAGGGCTTGGAAATAGCCAGCTGAAATCTAATTTGTAGCCAAGTGGAATAAATTGGAACTGATAGTTATTCAATTAATGGCATGGGCAGCAAGGTGAGGTCTCCTCTCAAAATAGCAGGATAAGGTTGCTTGATGGGGAGCTTTGGGAAAACGGGGCACGGCACCAGGTTTTCAGTCAAATCCAGCCACTAATCATCTAAGTAGCAAGAGGGAGATGTGATTATTATAGAGAGGCTCAGCAAAACGGTTTGAGTGAGTGCTTCCCAGAAGTGTGATGGAATCCAAACCCAGTGGACGTGCCCTGGAGCCTGCCCTGAGCCGAGGATTTCCTCAACAGTGCTGCATACACCGATAACCTGTGTCCTGCAGGAAGCAGCAGTCAGGACCAGAGGTACACTGCCCTCTGCTCCTGGGGTTCTTCATAGGCACCGATGGCATCTCTGGGCACAGAGGCTTGTTCTCTTCTGTCATTCACCTGCTGATTTAGAAGTTCCTTTTGTATCTGAAAAGGTTGTGTTTTGCTTGCTGAGGAGTTTAGGACGAATGGGCAACTTTGGTGTCTTTTAGTCCTTTTTGTGCATCCCGTGATGCAGAGTAGGTGGTTCGCTAATGCAGTCGCCACACTCCATGCGAACTCCCGCGGTGCAGTGTTTCAGATCCTTGGATAATTGCATAGTGATGAAGCTGCCATAGTTCTCTCCACGTAAGCAGACCAAGAAACGTGGAAAGGCTTTTTCTTTTCTTTTTTTAATCAAAAGAAAGATTTCTTCCCATGCAAATGGCCTCCGTGATAATATTATCAGTGTTGCCTCAGGCTTGCACAAGCTGAATGGAGTTTATGGTTTTCAGCAGAATGGTTCCATGCTTTACCAGTTGAGTTTATAAGGAAAAGGATAACTAGTTTTACCTGGAATAATGGAATTCTTTGGTTGCATTTAAGGGCAAACAATATAACAGGACAGTTCGTATTCCTGGCTGGAAGCAACCCCATGGGTGAGCATTCCTGTCCCGTGTGTGCTTCTGCTGTGACCCACACACTGTGCCCATCCCTGTGCACTTGGGTGTTGATGAAGTTTGGGGTCAGGCTTTGCTTTACAGTGTAGAGAGTGTGAAGCTTGTTGGCAGCAAAGGGCTGGTTTGCCGTATTCGTGTGGATCACGGGCGTCTTGTTGGGTCTGCAGGACACGTGCTGGGCTCTGAGCAGCCTAAAGCAGCAGCAGGAAGCATAAAGCTGGTTCGAGAGCATGGTTAATCCCCTCAGCCTGCTCTCTGCAGTCACTGCATTACTGAAGCATGAGAGCAGGACTTTCCTCCTGCAGCACTTGGCAGATCCGCAGCACTGCTGCATGTCAGCATGCTGCAGTTATGCATCGGCTGATGTCCTGCTCCTGGCCAGAGCCGCAGCACACAGTGGCACGTGCAAGAGACAGCAAAGCAAAGGGTGACGAGGGTCTTTCCAAAGCCTGAAAGTTCACCTTTTGGTTTGGTTTGGTTTGGTTTTGGTGCAGTGCCCTGTGCTTTGGGCTCCCTTTGCATGGAGCTGGGCAGCAGCACCCTGCAAGCTGCTTTTCACAAGAACCTCAGGGTGCCAGGTCTGAGGCTTTCTGATGTGTGCTGGCACTTCTGTTACGCTCACAGTTATGTTATTAAAGAAGTAATGGAAAGTGCTTCAGCAGAGCTGTGGTGGGCTTTCCCCATGGCAGGTCACATTCAGGTGTTGGCACCGAGATAGTCTTGGCCAGTGTGAATGGGGACAATAGTAAATTTGTGCAGATCAGCTCAGATATTGAGGTCAGCGTAAATGAACCACACAGATGAAGTCTCAACTATGGAACATTTCTCAAGTTGTGATATAAACATAGTCCAGCATCTGTGGTCTTCCATTAAAAGCAGAGCTATGAGGGTGAGATTTCACTCGGTGACACTGATTTGGTGCCTGCGGAATCATTGACAATTTGATATTGTAGCTTTCTCATCAGCAACTTCTGCAGGAAAGGGGAATTCATTTTCCTGTGCAGTCACAAGTTGTCAGAGGAGATCCCTCCCTTCCTGCATAACCGGATCAGCAATTCCTCACGTATGTGCATTGACCTCTTCTCTCTGGGGAACACATGAGTTGAAGTTGCACTTCTCATTAAACTCCTGCTGCCGAGGACGAGTGTAAAAATGATGCAGAGTAACAGTGGCAGGCCTGGAGGAATTCGTAGGAGTATTAAGCAAGGCAGAGGGTGATACATCAGGCTGCTTTCAGATCCGGACTCCAAAAAGGAGGCTGCCCGCGGCAAATCTTCTGTGCTTGTACATAGGACGTTTTTCTGTAAGCAAGAATATCAGGGCAGTCATAGGATCCTCTTATTGCGGCAGCATCCCGAGCTGTCTCTTGATGTGCAAGCATTTTATCATCTCGCTGGGACACAGAAGCTGTTCCAGGATGAAAAGTAGTTCTCCCTCCATGTTCATACTTTCTGGTCCCTTTGGAGCCTGTTACCATGTGTGCACCTTCCCCTGCTCCCTGTGTGTGCACCCAGTGGTGCCGGAGCATGCCCCAGTGGCGAGTAGCACACTGACCTGCTCTTGTTTCCCCATTGCGTGGCAATTTATTATCTTCCTGACTTAGATTAATGTCTGCTAGGAGAGAGGTGTAAATTCGGCTCACCAGACCCATCTGACAGGCACACGGTGTTCCTGGCTGCTGCTGGCTATGCTGGGTTTGCTCATGGATGCTTCTCTCTCTTTCTTCTCATTGTGCCCAGAGCCTGTGCCTCAAATGCAGCTCCTGGTGAAAGCAAAGGCCTCTGCCGTGTGCTGGCAGGGCAGGAGCAGGTCCTGCAGGGAGGGACGGGGCGGGGGTTGGCTCCGTCTGGCTGGAATTGTGTTCCCTGCGCTCTTGTCCCCTGTCGTGAGCAGAGATAGGGTCAGCCTGCACTTCTGGCCCTAGTCCGTTTGTCTTTCACTTAGGATGCGCGTTAGCACCTCCATAAACAGAACAGGAGTAATTACATTGTGAAGAAAGCAACCTACATAAATGGGGAAAATGGGAAAAGGTGCAAATGGTCTTACCTGTAGATATCAAATCTACAAGGTAGACAAGACCTGTATTCTCAGCAGTGCTCCATCTTGAAGTAGTAGTGATGAGTATTTCTCTTTGGCAGTGTGATGCTGACAGGGGGATTCACTTTGCCTTGATTGTGTTCTTGGAGAGGTCCATGTGTTCTCTCTTCAATATTGCAGTGCTGGCCTCATGGCTTCTTGCTGACAAAACTTCCACAGTTCTTAATATCAGCCTGTCTGCATTCATCAGCTGCAGAGGTTTTCCATCCTGTCAGATACCAGAATTGCACAAGACAGAGGATGGAGGGAACCTGGGAAGCCGGTATGGTAATTATTTAATCTAACCCTCCTGTACCAGTGGCTGTGCTGTGATGACTGCAGGTTGTGATGCAAAGCTAAGAAATACCTGATGTTGTTATAGTGAAGCCTGTGGAAATTGTAAATGCCCCATTATCTGAGCACTCTCTTGATGCTATTTTGGCACTGATGTATGACACGGTGATGGAGAGTGCAGTGAGAGCCCTTCCCTGGTACCCAGTTTGCAGTAGACCCGACCTATTGGCAGTCATCCTTTGTGAAGCATCCCCTTTGCATCATCCAAGAGCATCAGAAGGGGCTCCCAGATGCCTCAGGCTTCAGTACTTGTGTTGCCACTGTATTTATTAAATAGATACATACCGATTAGGAACACGTCTAAACCCAGTGCATCGCTCTGTAGATCAGTCTCAGTTGGAGTTTCAGGAACGTGAATGTTCTTTTAAGAAGGCATGGATGGGTTTTTTGGAACAAAGCACAGCCTTCTGGTTTTCTCTAAAGTACAGTATTCAGATATATTTACATGTATTTAAAGCTATGCCACTCAACTGATACTAATATTATGGGTGGGAATCAGTATTCAGAGAGGAAGATAATGCTGGTGGAATGATGTAAAACATCCTTTTCAATACACACATTAAGCAGCCCTCTGGCAGCTCAGGTGGCACCTTTCCTTTATGGTTTCATGTTTGAAAGGAACATGGTGTTAAAAGAACCCGATGGTTTTAAATGTGTTTCTGTGTCAGTGTTGAATTTACCTGATGCAGGTGATTGGCAGTGTATTATTAAATAGGAGATGGGTCTGTTGGGCACAAAGTGAGATCTCCATTCCTGGCAGCGAAGCGTGCGCTCGGAGGAAACGCTGCACAAAATGCAGCTTTTTCTGCTGCCTGAAATCATTCCCCTTCCCAGAGCCAAGAGGCTGGGGATTTACCTCCTGCCAGGTTTCCAGAGGGATCCCCATGTTCCTGTCACACGGAGGAGAACAGATCAGAGGAGGTACAGCAGGAGCTCAGGAGACTGGTGATATATGAGCCTTTGAAATGAAGTGCTTGCATATAGTGGCGGTGGAAACAGGTAGCCGGTAACTCACACGCACACCCATGTGCTCAGCATCTCTCTACCCTCTGGGAAAGCACCTGCCTTCTGTTTCCAGCAGTACAAGCTATGTGACTCCAGCGTTCCCCCCCCACCATGAAAAGCAAGGAATAAGATGACATGCACAAGCATCCGACACAATGGGAAGGACCGTGGCATCCTGGTCAAGCTGGGCAAAATCATGCCATGTAATTTTTGCTATGCTTTCTGTTGGGAAAATAGGGTAGGGATTGCGCCTTGTGATGGAATAGCTTTCAGGGCTGTGTAAAGGCTTGATTGCAGCTCTTTCATTAGCTGTTCGGTACAGCTCGTCCCTCAGCAAAAGGATGTCACCAGCGGTGGGCTGCACACCAGGAGAGCAGCGCTTGGTGCTGATGGAATTCAGGTTAAAGCCTGGCATATGTGCAGAGCAGAGTTTCCTTCCCAGGACGCGTTGATGGGAATAAAGACAAGACACCTTCCCCATCTCCTGCGAATATCTGCTCATCTCTGGTGCCTCGCTGGGTGTTTGAAAGCGGTTTGAAGCCGAGGTGCCGATAAAAGGGAAGCTGCATAAAACAATGCCAGCGAAAATAAATGGAATCCTTTTATCTGATCCCTTGGCAGTCCCTCGAGGATCCCGAGGTGTGGGGTGGGGGGACTGCAAGGTCATCTGCAAAGAGGAAGCTGGAAGGGCTGGGTTTGTGTCTGCATGAGCAGTTAAGTGGAGCGTGCCGCAGTGTTTACAGCAGGGTTTGGGCTTCACAATGGATTAAAGACTTCCAAACCCCTCTGCAGAATGTCTTGAACTTTAGCAGTGCGCGCTCAAAATAGCGCTGGTCTTTTAATGTTTGATGTGCTGGGAGCCTTGAAGGGAATCAAAGCATTTGGAAATGGCGGGGGAAGGGGAGGGTGGCTCTTGGGGTTGATGGATCCTTCCTGAATCCATGGCATGGGACCTGCTGCTTGGTGGTAAGCTCAGGGACCATCCATGCAGAGCCAGTGTGTGAGAATGGCCAGGGAGATGTGATGCTCAGCTCCGTCATCCTCAGCCTGTGCAGTGCAACCTGCTTAGCAAGGAAGATGTTGAGGCTGGTCTGCAGCAGGAGCAAAGGCTCTCTGTAGAAGATAGATACCCTTGAACTTATAGCATGATCTTACATGGGAAGGTGTTCACTGTGTTGAGAAGGGCTCTGCCTATTGCCTTGTGTTACATTTGGAGGTAGCCTGGTGGTCAGAGCATCTCTGTGTGCAAGTGCCTCTTCCCTTTGGCTTTGCTGTCCCTCTTGCAGAAGACATCCTTTTCCATACTGGGTAGTGAGGGAGCTGGAAATGTTCAGCAAGAGGAACAGTGGCTTGGCATGGTTGAACGATGGGCACAGGTATGGCTGAAATGCAGGAGGCTGAGTTTGCTCTGTCTCTGGGTAGAACTCTTGCTCCATCTTTCCTGGGGCTCGTGTGTATTTGGGAAGCCTCTTTTTAAACCTGTTCTCAGAGTTACTCAGAAATACCAGAATTAGTGCCAAAGTCCCACAAAAGCAAAGTGAAGCAGTCAGGGAGAACACGAGTTGGCAGCGCTCAAAGGCTCAGGTCCTGCTGCGGTGACTTGGGGCATTGGGATGTGGACGTGTCTGGTGCTGTCCTGGGACAAACCCACTTCCACCATCAGCTCCTGATGGCCTCCCCTGTCACGGGGGACCTGCCAGTACAGAGCCACGCATCTGGAGCAGTGACAAATCGCTTTTTAATTGCCTCAAGGAAGAAATCCATTAGTCTTCCCTTTACGTGAGGATCATAACAAAATTCTGCTAAACACGAGCAGATGATGCACTCCAAATCATGCAGGCTCTGCTGCTGTGCTCAGTTTACATCACTGTCCAGTTCAGAGCATTCATTTTCAATCTGACAAAGCTGAACTGTCTGAGCCTCCTCCAAGAGATGCTGCAGAAAGCTCTGCTGACACGGGGGATGGCGTTACAGTGATGCATTAATTGCCAAAGAAATTCATCTTGTCTTAATCCCGGTTCAGTGGGTTTTTTTCCCTTGGTTTGTTGAGGTTTTTTAAGCAAATGATAGTTCTTTCTTTTCTTATAAGTGCAACCATTAGGCCCTGGAAGGCTTTGACCCTCCTTTGGCTTCCCCCATCTCATGGTGGCAGCACACAGGCAGAAGCCCCAGCACGTGTTATGATGGCAAATCCTTGCCCTGCCGCCGTACTTTCATCTTACCTCCGAGCTGCTGGCGTTGCGGCAGTCACAGACTGTTTGTGCTATGGCCATTGACCGTTTCAGCCAGGCTCGTTGCTGTATTCAGGTACCTTCTATAGGAAGAAATCCAGTTAATGGCAGAATCTGAATCTTACCGATCTGCAGTGGGATTTTCCTCCCTGGATCTTTCCCATTTGGTGAGGATTCCCTGCGTCCTGGCACAACTGGAGCAAGAATAAAACCCAGGATGTGGGACCACCTGTAACACCAGCCTCTCGGTGTGCCTTTCCAGCGATAGCTGGTGATTCAGCATCAGAGGTTCCCTTCATCCTGCTCCTTCTTTACAGCATCTGTTGTGGGTGGGAGGCCTGGCAGGCGGGTGCATGACACGGACATCCCAATCTGCTGTGGCTGCTCCTGCTGTTTAAATGGTTGCCAAATCTCAGTTAGAACAGTAGCAATAGGTATTTCTTCCTACCACACTGTCAGGACATACAATGCAGGGAGGACCATTTTTCCATGCAAGGGATACCACTGTTGGATGTTTGAATGTTAAAAGCAAGACCAGGAAAGGTGACTGTAATTGAATTTGATGTGTAGAAAAGGATTGGTGCTAAAGGAGGCATGAGGGGTCAACAGAGGGGGTTTGCTAACCCTCTGCAGATGTGACTCTGGTGACTCTGTTACTTAACTTTGTTTCTGAATTATTCTATGGAAACAAATGTCTTAATGCTGCTGCGTTTGCTCTGCTCTTATAAGGAATATGTATCTTTAAAATTGCAGATTAACATTGCACTAAAATTCATGATCATAATGTGCACAGGGAAATTACACTTATATAAACATTTATGATGGAGTGTAATTGTTGGAATTTCAGTAAGTAGTCCCAGTTTAGTCCCAAACCTGTAACATGAAACACTTCTCTGGTCACAGCTCCTTCTTGCTTATGGGACCAATAAATGAATTCACATTTGCAAGTTAGATAAATCCTTTGAATGTATTATTGATGCAAACAAATGAGGATTGGGGCTCTAGACAATACCTAATGAAGCTGACTCGACACAGGCTGTTCCTGCTGAAGGGTGCCAGGTTTCGGTGTGGGAAGATTGATGCCTGTTTCATCCCATAATTATCCCGTGGCTTATGCTCTCTTTATACATTCCTCGGCGAGGCACAAAGCTAAGGGCACCACAATAAGTAATTAATTACTGGGGATCTGGTGGCAGCTACTACAGAAAGCTCATGCTCAGTTGATGGTTCGTGACTGTATCTGCGTTTGATCTGCTCGTAGGCTCTCTCAATTATTTTTCCTGATAAATACTGCTAATCAGGGGCTCTTTCGGAGGAGGTTTGTACCTTTCTGAGCATGGTTGCCTTTTTCAGCTGCAGACCCCAACTGGGGCTAAATACACTTAGTTTAAAAGCCCTGCTCTATCCATAGACTCATTGAAGGATTGGGGTTGGGACGTCTGAGTTATAACTACTGTGTGTAGCATTGAAATGAATGCCAGCTGAAAGGCTGCAGCAGTACACAGTGGGAAGCACCTTTAACCTGCTGGAGATCTAGCCATTCCCCTTCCCTGACATGAGAACCTGAGAGCAAAGGTCACTGTCCTCTGTGCGATAAAGGAAGGCATTCCCAGCTTCAGGACCTAATCCAGAAAACAGATCAGGTGCTTTATGCTATACAGTGGAGCAAAGCTGCTACATGTGCTTCAGAACTACATCCATGGGCTGCAAGAGCCAGTGATTTCCACATTGGCAATGAATGGCTGTGATACTGTAAGATGGACTCAGCTCAATAGGATCTTGTTTCTCTCCAGCCATTCCTGGTCTTGGCTTGCTCTTCCCTGCTTGCATATTCATTCACGCATGCAGCATCATGCAAGGTGTAGAGCACAGCAGGCGCCCATCAGCCATATCCCACCAGCTCCCGCTGCACTTGGGTTTGTAACCTTATTTGGAGCAAGGCAGTTCATCTCCCTTATATCTCTTTGCTCAGAGACAAGTACAGTACCTAAACCAAAGAGGCCAGACACCTTTCACAGCAGGATTGTTTCTCCTCCTCAGAAAGGCAAGCGCGATTCCAGCAGATAAGGCTTTTCTAACATAATGTCGGAAGCAGTCTCCATGCCTGCCAAGGCAGATCAGCACCTTCTTTAAGGTACAGAGGTCATTTGTACATAGAATCATAGAATCATAGAACAGTCAGGGTTGGAAAGGACCTCAAGATCATCCACTTCCAATCCCCCTGCCATGGGCAGGGACACCTCACACTAAACCATCCCACCCAAGGCTTCGTCCAACCTGGCCTTGAACACCACCAGGGATGGAGCACTCACAACACCCCTGGGCAACCCATCCCAGTGCCTCACCACCCTAACATGTAGCTTTTTGACTCTTGTGCTTTTTAACTATCCTTTTAGCACTGTAATTCAGGTGTCTTGGAGAGGTGACATCCCAAATATCACCCTTGATGGGCCACAGCCTTGGTGCTTCCACAGGGTGTACTGCCTGAAAGTCCATTAACTGCAGAAAGACGGCGGCATTGTAGGGCTGGAGGGATGATACTGGGGTGAAGAGAGCCCAGATGTGGCTCCACTCAATGACTCTCCTCTGGCACAGTGTGGCAGATGGTGTTGGTCGTTCCTGTGCTCCTCTGAATTGTACCTGTGTGATACATGTCAGAGAAACGGGCATTTACTGGGTAGATTCCAGGGAAGAGGAGCTCAGTGGCGCTGAGCTGCACTCTTGTGCCCTGGGGATAAGGGAGAAAAGCAAAAGTTAGCTTTGAAACCCTCCATCTAGAAGTGGCAGCTGGAGTTTGCCTGTTCCTCGGCTTTAATTGCCACTGGCAGCAATTTGAATGCACAAAACTAATTGGTGGTTCTCTCTTCTGTGCAGGTGGCAACCAACTGGCCGCTTGGCAATGAATAATGCATTGAACTAAAGGCTTCAGAGGGATAGTTACGTGATCAGAGAGGTCACAGAAACTATTGTCAAGGCCTAAGCACCAAACAGAGCCATAGCAACTTGATTAATGGGCTAAATTAGAGAGGCTTTGACCTGCCTCGCTAAGTTTAATGAATTAGTTGGTTACTTACAGAAAGTTGTTTCTCCACAGCAAAGCAGGGAAGGTCGCTGGTCTCCAGGAATGACCTCCACTGGAAACGGCTGGAATAATGCTTTTTAGCCAAAATTCCACCCTGTTGGAGTGCATGAGGTTTCCAGCATGACAGAAAGGACCCTGTTAAAACCCTGCAAGTCCTGCGGTGCATGGCTCCTCCTGTTATTTTCCAGCATCCCAACACTGGCTTTCTTGTTCATGGCTTTGTTCCTATTTTCCACCCTGCTTCCCTTCTTCCCACCTCTTCATTTGCTGCGTTGATGCGTTTGAAGAACTTGCCACCCTCCCTGCTGTTTTGTGCTAACTCTGCATTATATTCAGTAGGAAAGCTCCTTCTCGTTGAAAATGACCTAAACAGATAATTTCTGTCCATGAATTCAAATCTGATTAGATCTCCAAAAATACCTCTGTCAATAGCTGCTTATTCTTAAAGAAGGATGTCATCTCTTCCACAGTCAGTGCCGTTGGGCAGGAACTGTGAGTTGGGCTTGGTAGAAGGGTTGGTACCATGGCCCTCAGAACTGATTTCATCAATAAAGCAAAGTGCCTTAAGTGAAAATTGAACAGCAATTGTAAGCGTGTTAGACAAATAGAGTAATTGCAGCCTGTTGTACATGAAATGAAAATCCCGGTTTCCTTGTGAGTTATTAGAATATGTTATCGATTTCACAAAAAGCAGATCTTTTTCATTTGTATTTTATTAATTTGTGAGACGTTTAAGACCTGCTTTGTTGCGCCTAAGGAGAATAAAGGGGTTGGTAGAGCTTTGGTAAGTGTGCATTGGTGATGCAGTTACAGTTTTCATTACAAAATACCCCATAGCACTGCTCCTGCCTAGGTTTCAAGGCTTGGTGCTGATAATGCACTGCAGAACGATGCTGCAGATCTGCTTTTGGTTTGGCATACTGCAGTGTGGTGGAAACAGTCTGAGGTTAATCATGCTTATGATATAACAGTTTTACGCGGGGATGCTGAAGTGCAATAGTGTGAGTTTGGGCTTCTGCCTGTGTTGGTAATGTTGGGGGAAACGCACAGATAAAAGTGGGTACAGAACGTGTGCTGCAGCCTCAAGGCAGGTTCCTTCCCTGAGATCTGAGGGGAGAACACAGGATGGGAATGGAGCAGGAGGATGCTCCTGTTTGGGGCTGCACTGGGAGTGCTGCCCACGCTCCGACCTGATGGTGACACAGGAATGGGGTGGGATTGGGGTTGCTTTGCTCAGCCCCAGCCCTTCCTGGCCAGTTGCTGGGCTGTAGTGGGAGCCTTTGTGTAGCTGTCAAATGCTTTGGTACACCCCAGCACAGGGAAATGTATTCTCTTCCCTCCAACACACCCAGATACAGTTCATCATCAGGAGCCGAACGCAAAGGGATTGCCAGGATTAGCGCTTTGGAGCTTGCTCATTGCAAGTCATTGCGCTTTTAAAATGAGTTTCCATTTACATTTATTTTTTGCCAAAAGGCAGCTGTGAAGAAGCCCTTGGACTAAACTCTCTCCGTAGGGGGTAAAGCAACCTCCAGTCTGTTTTAATGGATTCTTGTCAAATTACTGATCAGAATAAATCCAAGTGCTCTTGGAGACTGAATGTTTCTTGTTACACTCTCCAAAAAAGAATAGGATTGATTTGGAAATGTCGCTTGTGATTCGAAAGCTTAAAGGTGAGAACGCGGGGATATAATTAGCAGTAGTTGGTCTGTCTCTTATTTACTCCTTGTTGTCTGTGTGAAAACGTGATGCCCCCCAGTGTCTTTTCAGCCACTCCAAACTGTTGGCCACCAAAGGTGGTAGCTGAAGGCACAGGTCTGAGCTCTCAGTTGCCTCCCGGGGGTCAGGAGAACCAAGCACATTCAAGTGGTAGCAGTGTGCGATGGACACCCCACATTGCCACCTCCTTTGGGATGAAGTATTGTAAGGTATTAAAGTTATTGCAGGTTCTCTCAAGTGGCTCCCTGTGTTTCCAGCCAGGGATATCCTCACTCCGGAGCAGCCACTCGTCCTTCACCTCTCAACACCTCCTCGGCTGGCACATTCAAAGCCTCTTCCCCCTTCCATGTCTCGCTTTGCAGCCCATGTGAAGCTGTGATGAGCTGTGGTCCCAGTGCGACCGTCACGTCCCAGGCTCCCTGTCTCTTCCAAACCACTTGGGAGCCCAACACAGACATCTCTGCTTGGCTGGCTCAGGAAATGAAAGAAGTGGGACAGGGAGACCCATGTGTCCCGGAGGAATCCCCAACCTCGCTCCTCCTGCTGTGTTCCGGGTTGTTTTCCCTTTGGAAGACAAACCAGACATGAGCCATAAGGAGCCTCAGTCACTCCCTGCTGAGGCACATGGATGAGTTCAGCCCTTGCTGTCAGATGCTGGGCTGCCCTTCCCTTCCCGAAGGAAACCCATTAACATCTATTTAGGGACACTTGTTTTTCACCACCTTGCACAGGCAGCATTAACCTTGCCCTTGCTGAGGGGCTGAAGCTGTGGAGGAAGGCAGGAAGGATCATGCCCTTGCTTACAGGGGCAGCTTCTGAGGCTGCATCCTCTCTCCTGGTTCTGCTTTTTCGGTCATGCATTGAGCAATGACCTTCTGCCTTAGTGGGCTCTTTCTGTGCAGGGGAGGGTGCACGTTACCAGTTCTTGCTGTATTAGCAGTTGCAGATGTAGTCGATGCTTTCTGAAATGAGATGTGCCGCAAGTCCACAGTTGTCGCCCTGATTTAAGAGACTCTTCTGCCTTTGAAAGGCCGTCTTGCAGCAGTTAATTGTAAAACTGCATTTCAGGTGAACAGCTTACATCAGTTTGGAGATTAATCCTTCTGGAAATACGATCTTTCATCACTCCAGGTATGACTTTTGAAATAAACCCCTTTATTTCTCACAAATAGAATGACGGCCTATAAATAGAAATCATATTGTGAATTCAGATTTGAACTGAAATCACTGAAAGTACTCAAGATGCAGTCTTTGAAAACGTCTGATTGTGATAATCCCACAGCATTAGAATGATATTGTGCAGCCAAAGGTATGAAAAGACCCAGTCTCCCTTTTTCACAAGTACAGTAAGTGCAGCCAATTGATCGGGATCACCCAGCCCATTCTCCAGCCTAGCGTGCCCTGATGATGTGCATTTCTTCTGCTTGTATAATCTGTGTGGAATTTGAATAAGATTCAATTTCCTGGCAACTAAGGCTCTTTGTACCTTGCAAATTGTTATCCTTAGTTAGAAAAGGGGACACATTCATTCTGCCCTCTGATAACTGTGGACCAAAAAAGCATGCCAAGGGTGCAACCTCCTTATTAGCATCAGGCAGGTGTGATGCTCTGCAGGTAAGTGCTACGTGCCTGGCTGGGATGCTCCTGGGACACTTTAACCATAGTGTCTGTAACGTCTGGATTTACATGACGGGAGCATGTGAAGCCCACGCCAAAGGCTTGTGGTAGCAGAGGTCAAGGAAGCATTGGATGCTGTGCCCGGAGCAGAAGGGAGAAACCCCTGGTTTTGCTGCTGCTGCCAGAGCACACAAGCCCCATCCCCAGGCATGCAGGGAGCCATCGCTCTGCAGTTACCTGTGTACACCAGAAGAAACAAAATACTGGGCAGGAAGAATTGTGTGTCCATAGCAGGTCTTTGCCAGGGGCTCGTGCAGGCATGGTGGGTTACTCTCTATGGCGCTGCCTCCGCACTCATGTGTCCAGAGCCCAAGGTGCAGGGCTGAAACCAGCTTTACTTCCCAGGTACTGGCAGAAAACAAGCCTGTGTCCTACCTGTGCCTTTTTACCAGGTAAATCTTGTGCTGGCAGCCAGGTACAGCAACACCAAAGAGAAACGGTGATGAAGGAAGGAGGCAACCCAGGGGCTGACAGAATCTGTAGCTGGGGGAATGCAGTGTGATGCATTTGCTTGAGCTGTGGGCCTTTGGCATCAGCCCTTCAGGGAGTGTGCGTCTTCCAGTGCCAAATTGGAGTGATTCCTGGAAACCACATCCCACTTGGATTCTTCTTTTTTTTTTATAAAGGGAAAACCCCATCTTTGAAACGTATGAGAACGACTGCGAGCAACAGGGGGAGAACGCTGATGTTCCTCTGATGGGAGTAATGCAGCATATGGATAGCGTGACGCTCGCAGCACCTGCAGGGAGCAGACAGCAATATTAATGCCTTGTACGTCTGCTGAGGCAATTGCTGGAAAAATCCTTCTATGAGTCCTTGCTTATTGGCAGGGCGAAGAGGATCTTCAGAGGGTGCTGTGCTTGGCAGAGATGCTCCTCTGTGCTTGGCCGTCAGTGTCGGCTTTGCTCTGAGGACAAAGCTGAGGACAGAGTAACCCCATACACAACAAGCTTGAGGAGCTGGGCTCTGCCGTGCTTATCCCAGGCCTTGTTCATCCCCTGCATCCCTGCAGGGCTCCATAAGGGAGTCAAGAACGTGGCCTTAGTGTAACCGACTGCTCTGCTTTTGCATGGCAAAGTGACAGATCCCACAGCAGAGGCCCTGGGCTGGGGCATGATCTGCTCACTTCCGCTACAGCCGATCCTTGCATCCCTCCATCCCGGTGGCACGTTACCTGCCGTCTCCTTCCCAGGCCCAGCAGCATCCTATAAAGGTTCCGGAAGTGTCCTTGCAGAGTCCTTCATCCGTCAGTGTTTTCCTGGTGACATAATGAGCCTTTGTCGGGGAGTGAATGAGTTCAGAGGAGGAATGACCCGACCCAACGCCTCGGAAGCGAGTAGCAGTGAGTGCTGCTGCCTGGGACGGAGCAGGACATGCCCATGGGTGCTGAACAGAGCTCCCTTTTCCACACCCTGGCCTTTCTCTGCAGAGCAGTCAGTGCAGACAGAGGATAGGAAGCTGTAAATTCCTGCAGTCCTTTCCTTGCTAAATAAGGTTGAAGCGATTAACAGGGAGAAGCATCTTTGGTTTCCCTGGATAAAAGCTAGGCTTTCCTGTGGCCACACACTGACGTGTGGTTTCCCTTTAGTGTCCTTGCAGCCACCATGATCCTAGGAAAAAGGCTGAGGAGGTACTGTTGAGGAGAGGGTCTGGGTCTACTGTAGCTGCAGCGGATGTAAACTCTTGGTGCTCACTTGCTCAGCTTCTGCTGCCTTTGCCATCTTTAAGAACGAAATCTCCATTAGGCAGCTGTTTGCACTGTGTTCTGTGGTATTTTACCCTGGTTTGAGTGTGTGAAGTTAGTAAGCTGTTGAATTCAGCACTTTTCCTATGTAGTTGCACAGCAGAACTCGGTCTGAGTTCAGCAGCATGGAAAAAGGACAGTTTGGGGAAACTTGCTCTTTGATCTTTGCATCCTTCCAGATAGCTGACCTGTACTCACCTGAAGAACAGCTCAGTGCTCGGGGTTCTTTATTCCTCTCGTCTGTGCCCTTCTGGTTCACTGGCTTTAACTTCTTTCTTTCTTTCTGCATTCTCCCGGTGAGGAGCAGCATAGCCCCAGCAATAGCCAGAGGGTTCTTAGCATCACCTCCAGGCTTGCTCTCAAGTGGTCTCTGGATGGATCTGACTGTGTTGCATCTAATATGTGCCAATAATAAGATATTTAGCAGGAAGCATCCCATCTCTTACGCACCCATCTCTGTGTTCTCAGGTATGTTTCCAGCCCTCAGGATAAGGCCAGAGATGCACAAGTGTATGCATGCAGCTCCAGCTTCTCCATGAGCACCTCCAGGGCAGATACCTCCTGTCTGGGACTGGTAACGGTGCTGTTTCCTGGGGTGGCAACCGGTGACCATGTCTTGAGCAGCAGCAGAATCCATCCTGTTTGCAGTTCAGAGTTCAAGCTTGCAGCAAAAGCCCTTTGTTGTATTGCTTAAAGCAGAAAACAGTTTCTATCAGCTCCTGCAGGTCCGGCTCTCGCGTGGGCCTCCCTGCGATGAGGGGCAGCGGTGTGGTGAAGCAGGAGTGACACCAGCTCTGTCTCACAGCAGTATCCCATCTCCTTGGGTCTGATGGGCAGGGTGACAATGGAGTGTGCTTTGGAAAGGGTCCTCCCAAGGCATCCTCCTGCCTCCTGGGGGCTCCCTGCTGCAGCATCTCCTTCGTCGCAAAGTCTTGGTGTTTGAAGAGTGAGCATGAGGCTGCCCTGATTAAAATGTAATGAGGCTTGGTTTTACTGAGGGCTTTTTAGTGCCACTTCTGCCTCCTCAGCAGATAAATACATCAGCCAGTGGTGTGGGGCAGCAGGGTGATGGGTGAAGAGAGGGCGGCTCAGGTGGGATGGGGCCTGGGTGGCTGCTCCTCCCTCCGGCAGCTGCTGGAGCAGGGGTTCCCTTTTATTTGTTATTTGCATACTTCAGCCATTGGAATTGAATTTGTGCCCATTAAAGCTAAATTAGCACTGCCTGGAATTTTAAATAGGCTCTGGCAGAGCAGCCCATTAACTCTATCGGAGCGGTGTCTGCAGATCCCTCCTCTGCACACCGGAAACCACTGCAAAAGGTTGGTTATTTGCACATTCCCAAGGATGACTGGTGCTGATATTAGAGACACTGAATTAGGGGTTTGATAGCCGTCAGCATGGCTCAGAGCTGGGTTTAACTGCCTCTGCTTAAAAAGGTATGGTGTAAAAGTCTCAGCACATCGGTTTACAGTTCCTTGGGTTTAATACTGTATTAAAGCTGTGACCTCCGGGTCCATGTGCTCTGCTCTGGCAAGCCCATTGCCACCTCTCGAGGTTGCCCTCCTCCATCCCCGCCAAGTCCATTGGCACCCCAGGCCCCAGCTTCTTCCTTAAGGAGGAAATTCTTTCCTGTGAGGGTGGTGAGGCACTGGAATGGGTTGCCCAGGGAGGTTGTGAGTGCTCCATCCCTGGCGGTGTTCAAGGCCAGGCTGGATGAAGCCTTGGGTGGGATGGTTTAGTGTGAGGTGTCCCTGCCCATGGCAGGGGGGTTGGAACAAGGTGATCTTGAGGTCCTTTCCAACCCGAACTATTCTATTCTATGATTCTTATCCTCATCCCCCCAGCATCCTTTCTGCTCTCGTGGGGTCTCTGTTGATGGCACGCCTGAGACGTTGGCTGCTCTGACCGTGGGTTTGGAGCCGTGTTGAGTGGGACCCCCGCTCCCTTGCTGTCTGAAGGATGCTTTGTGCCTTCCTCCCAGTCCTCATCCCCCTCCCAGCCATGGGAGCCCCATGCTGGGTCGTTCCCAGCCCTCTCCTGGAAGGCATTCAGGACTCAGGCAGCCTCGCCAGGTCTGGCAGCACGTCTTGCCCAGCAGCTCTGGGAGTAAATGGATGCTACGTGTTGGACTTGCTATTAAAATAATGTCTTTTGTTCAATAGTCTCTAATGAGAAAAGAGAAAACACACCTGAGCAAAGCGGTGCCTCTTGTTTACAAAGAGGGGATTTAATTTAAAGCTTAGTATTTGCAGAAAAAAACCCTCATGTTCAGTCAGCCAGAGCTACTACAGCAGAGTTTATGAGACAAGGCTTGGCTCTCTGCTCCTGGTCCCAGCCAGGATCCTCAGATTCTGTTGGATTATGTATTGGATATCTTTAATGATTATGAAATAGTGAATGGAGCATCACACTGGTGTTCTTCCAATGTTACGCACTTCTCAGCAGTCCCTGCTCCAGACATTTCCCAGGCACTCTTCCATCAGGCCCTCGTGTTGGCTTTATTTTGCTTGGCTGCATGCGTGTGTCTGTGCATCATAAAACAACCGCGGAACCTTCTCGTTTGAGCGCAGAGAAATGGGTCAGCACGACACAGACACAGAGCCTCTGTCGGCTCTTCATCCTGGGGGCAAGCCTGCTCCTGGAGTGTCCACAAATGCTTTGTGGCTTTCCAGGCTGAGGAGGTCACACAAACGTAGGGCACGTAGTCCTTGAGTATGGAATGATGTGGTTGCACATCTGTTACTACTGCTGCATCTCTTCCCTCCCATCCTGTGGTCCTTCCTCATCTAATACACTACAGGCATCAATCTGCAGCCAACAAGTTCAGCTCCTCTGCTCCTGCAAAGCCCAAGCACAACCTGCCCCATTGCCTCTTGTCCAGGCAGCGTGGGGGGAGGATGGGAATTGGCCCCGGATCTCGGAGCATCACAAAGCCAAACTTCTTCTAGGATTTGATATAAAGTGGCCAACGACTCCTGTGTAATTGCTCTGAATCCAATTAATGCTGCCTGCATAGATGTTAGGAATTATAAAGAGGAATAAGAGTGTGAGCTTGTCACCTGAACTAAGATAATATTCCTTCAAAGGAGGCACATTTGCAAACATTATTAATTACCTGGGGAACAGCTCGGGGTTTAAACTGAATTAAAGGGGGATGTGGTTTTGTGATTCCGGGTTTGATTGAGAGACGTTGCCGTATGCTCCAACAGTGAAGCATTTCTTTGTTACAGACCTGGCAGAAAAGGCAGGAGGGAGTTCGTCTGCACCGAGTCCCCCGCCCCCAAACCCAATTTGCCAGCAAGGATATTATGCCAGGAATTACCTGGGGCCAAAAGAGCTTTTAAATGTTCAGCACAAGCTTCTCTAATCAGAAAAACCCAGGAGTACGTAGCTAGAATTTGGCTTTTGTTCTGTGAGAGCAAGACTCAGCCCCCGTTAGCCAGGGAGACACCTCGGAACTCACTGCTTTCGTTCTCTTCATCTTTTTGTTGTCCTGCCCCAGATATACAGAAATCAGCAGCTGGTCCAAAATGAAGCCGTCCTGAGCCAAAACTGCCGGGCAGACCCACCTCCCTCAGAGGCCTGCTTGTCTGAGGAGGCACCTAGAGATGCTTTCAGCCCCCAGTTTTTCCAGCATCGCCTCACCTGAACGGGGTAGAGCATTCCAGAGATCTAATTCCTGTAATACAGAGCAGAGCTGTGTGAGTCCCTTACAAACCCTGCCCTGGGAGGGAGACTTGGCAGATGCGGTGTTCCTCGTTGTCCACACCTATGTGGCAATAGAGCATCTATCTTGACATTGAGATGACTTCTCCTAAAAGCCGCAGGAATCTGGCACTTCCTTACTCGCAGTGTGCGAGATGCGCTTGAAAATACCCTCAGAAAGTATTTATTGCTTGGCTCAGCTACGAGCTGAGTATTTCAGGGAGTTCTGCATGGGAATAGCATCTTCCTTCGGCCCCCGGGTTGCTGCCGTCACCAGAAGGTAAGGTTTAATTCATGGTGCTGAAAGCCCCAGTGCCTTTGGTTGCATCCCTGTGCGTCGGGAGCCAGCAGTCACGTCCCTTGAATTGCTAAGCAACTGCGGCCCATTCGCCCTCCTGGAGCAAATTGAAGCATTGATTTATCTATTTGTTTTGCAACCAACACCAGGGCTCCGTTGCGCTGTTCCCTGCGGACACAGGCCCACGTGCTTGGGTTGGGAATTAACTCCTCTTACCCCAAAGGCTGTGTGGGTTTAATTCTGAAGGAGGGTCTAGGAGTGCAGTGCTCGGCTCACGGTGTGTTTGCGTGCGACCGTGGGCCGTTTCAGGAGGAAAACATGGAGTCTCCTTTCCCTGGGTTGCTGGATGCTGGTTTCACATCCAGATCTGATCCAGGGTGTCGTCTGAGCCTCCTGTGCCATCTATAGGTCTGTGTGCATGCTGCTCACAACTGTGCTGCAGCCCGTTACTCGGAGGCGGCTGAAGGCAGGAGTCAGCAGCAGTGCAGGCAGAACTTCAGGATGCTCATCCACTTGATGGAGGGAAGCAGCATCCCCAAAACAGGCACGGAGCAGGTGAGCAGAGGGATGCAGGTGCAGGAGCCAGCTTGAGAAGTGCCAGACTTTGTGCAGGATCCCTGGGAATGTTTTCCAGGAATTAGCTCCTCACACAAAGGTGTGAATTTGCATTGTGTAGGCAAAGCACAGCGGCCTTAGCTTTACAAAAGGGTGTCAAAGCTTGGTGCTGCTTCCTGATGCTTTGTGAGGTGGTACCGGATTGTAGGGACAGGCAAGCGTGGTCCATGGCAGAACAACTCCTCTGAGCCTTCGCTATGTCTGCCGGTTACCTTGCACCTTGCTGCAGGAGGAGAAGTCTGAGAATTGGGCTGTGATCTGTTGCAGCCAAACATCCCTTCGTTTGTCTTTCCTTTCCCTCCTGGAAACATCACAGCTAAACTCTTCCCTGCCATTGCGGTGTTTGCAGCTCCCTCTCACAGGGAGACCAGAGACCACTCAAAGGGATCCTGCGGAAGGACTGGCTCTTCTGTGCCTTTTGGGTAGCTCTGCTCTTCAGAAGTTCTCTTTTGAGCCAAAAGGAAATGGAAATACATGGGGGAAATAGGAAGAGGAGGGAGGTGAGAGGGTAGATCAGCTTTGAGGAGTCTGGCCTAATAAACCAACAGATAAAGATGCTCTGTATTTGATTGCCTGGAACTTGCCCATGTCAGTGAACACAAAGTGGTTTGTGTTTTCTCACTGAGCCCAAACCATGCCCACGGTTGTTTTTCAAAGTGTTTTCAGGACAATAACAATAATAATCCTGAAAGTCCGTGCGAGGGCTGCTCATGCTGAGATTCCCTTTTGGGCTCACTGTGTGTCCAGCTCCCTGGCCAGGCTCCGGCTCGCCGCTCCTCACATGCAAAATGCATTAGTGAAATGCACTTAAGCAACACACAGCAAATGACTTCCCATCTCACACAGAGCAGAGCTGGCTGCCTCTGCTTGTACCCATGACAGTTAGCTGCTGAAAGAGGGGAAATGATGAAGTACGAGGTTATTTAAGGTGCAGTCTGCATTGGTGGAATGTGCTTAAAATGAAGATGTTGCTGATGAATGGGAAAAGAAAGGGGAGTAGAAGGCCCTGGGCCAAGGGTACTTTGCAGCATGGATGCATTGCCTGAAGAACTTTATAGCCAAGGTCTGAATGGTGTCTGGCACCTCATGCAGAAGCTTTGGGGTCGGGGAGGGCGGCACATGGTAACCTAAGATTGAGGGGGTCCCATGCTGCGCATTTCTTGCCTGAGGCATCCAGCAACACTTACAGAGAGCCACAGGTCACCCTTTTGCTGTATTCGGTCTAAGCATGCAGGAGGTTACTGCTGGGGATTACTTCAGTACAATTAGGGCTGTTCTCTGGGTTTGGTGACAGTCTTGTCATCACAAGAGGATGCTCTGGCGAAAGCACTGCAGTCATAGGGGTGCCCCCTGCTTTCGGCTGGCAACCCTAAGGGACTCCCAATAGTGAAGAGGAGACATCAGCAATGTCTGCGTGTGGCCATGCACCCTGTAGGAAAGGTGAGCTTGCTTTTCCTTTTCCTTTCCCTATCTGCCATCAAATTACTATGAAGAAACATCAGTTTCCACAATGGCAATTAGCCACCCATACTCTATGTGATGCTATGTCCCATTAGTACAAGAATATTACATGTGCTGCCTCTCCCAGGGCAGCTCTTAGGAGCTGATAAATGGTGACACACTTGTGTTTGCTTTCCTTTCCCGTGGGGATGCTGCAGTGCTGGTGGAGATGCTTTAATCCCGTTGTGCTTTGATCACAGCATCTGGGATCTCATGTGCCCCAAGGGCACTTCCCTGAACCATGCAGTGAAGCACATGCCTCCCTGACATGCAGAGCAACAGCCAGAGCTGGCAGTTGCACTGCATCCATCCCTTCTTCAGAAAGAGAAACAGAGAAGATGGACTGTTTTTCCTGCACTTGGAATCAGTTATCCAGTTTAATTCCAGCTGAGAAACCAGGGCAGGGAACATACATCAACACTGTACAGACATTTCCTAAATCATGACAATCAAGCTTAAATTCTTTCTGTTCTTCACTGTAAACCTGTCCTAAAGTAGGTTAGTGGATCAGAGCAGATCTGCTCTATATTATTTATAGGTTTCCTTTTGGTTCTTGCTGCTTGGCTGGATGCTGCTGAAGAGGACTCCATGTTCAAGCAGTCAAAGCATGCTCAAAGTCTTTCATCGTGTGCCATGCCAAGGGCTGACTGCAGTGAGGGCTGAGTGCAGGTACCACGGGCAGCACTAGCACCTGTATTTGCCAGGCTCTCAGGGCCAGCATCCTTCAAGGGACACTTCCAGGGGAAGCTGCTTTCCTCTACCAAAAGGATGCTTTGATGGGATATTGCTGTATTAGCACTTTGAACCACACAGCCGTTGAGGAGCAGTTGCAGCACCAGCAATAGACGTGTTTGGCTGGGCCACTGGAATTCCACAGGCTCCAGCAGCGCGGCACAGGGCAGGAGCCCTCAGCATTCTCCAGGAGCCACAGAGCTGCTATAATTTAAAGCCGCTGTCAGGAGAAGAGGCTCTGTGCAGCAGCCAAATGTGATAGGCAGGGTAGGGCTGCATAATTTATGAAAGTGCATCTCTTTTTGATGAGGTTTGGAGTCTGAAAGCTCTGGGAAGGGTGCACTGCTCTTATTGCATCTCTCAACTCAGGTCCTGTCAGGTTCTGGGGGCACAGGCTGCGCTTGTAGGAAGGGAAAAATCAAGCACACCCTGAGATTGCTGTGCCTGTACAGGGCAAAGGAAAACAGCTCCTTGTGCATCCCTCCCATGGGCCACTGGGGATTAGTCTCCCTGTATCCAAATGGAGACGGGCTTTAGTGGTGTGCCGGGGATTAGATGCGTGTCCCCAGCAGTAGGGGACAGGACATTTGGGTGGCCAGGGGCCAGTTTGCTCCCAGGCACTCTCTGCTGTATCCAGAATTGCAAGGTCCAGCTGTGTGCTTCTAAATGAATTGGCTTAGATTGCCCTTGTGTTCAGGATCTTGGTGTCCCAGGCCCCTTTTGTGTGTATTGCATGATGTGGCTGGAATCCTGGGTCAGAGAGGGGCTGAAGCAGGAGCCAGGATCATCCTTCCGGGCATCCTATGGCGCTGGCTTGTACAGGTCATGAGTTAACTCCCAGCCGCACCATCAGCCCTGAAGGGATGGAGTTTTGGGGTCACTGCCTGCTCTTCTGCATGCTGAAGGTGTTGTGTGAAAGGTGCATAGACCGTCATTGCTTGGAGGAAATAGTAACACATCAGCCCAACAAATTAATACAATACAATTAAGACAAAGAGCAACAACAGTCAAATCTGATTTAGGGAAAGGAAGTACTGTGGAGCTGCTGCCAGAGGTCAGTTCAGATGAGGGACTCAAAAAATGGAATGAAAATACATGTGAATAGGGAGAGCATCCATGAAAGTAACAAGCACCCTCGTTGGGGAACTGCCAGAAGGGACATCAAACCTCGGACCTTGGCCATGCTTTTGGGGCTACTCAGGGGTTTTTGTCAGTGTTTTACCCCCTGTGCGATCTCCCTCCCTCACCACAGCACTTTCTTGGCTCCATGCATGAATCTCCTCCCTGTCTCAGGTCCAGCCTGCTGCTATCCATCCCTTCCAGTTTGCTTCACAGTCACCTGCTGGGGCCCACAGCAGCCCTGATGTAGATGTGGGCAATGGAGGAGCATCCCTGGTGTGACAGTGCTGGATTGAACTGAAATGCAGGTGCTGTGCTCCCCGGATGCAGCCTGCCAGCCCTTCCCGATTAGGGGTGATGGTTTTCCTTGCGAGGCCAGGGTGTGGGCTGGAGACCGGGCTGAGCTCCGGAACGTGGCACTGCGGTGAGCGATGCACAGCTAATGCAGGGCGGCAGCACTGAGGATCCATCGGCATCGCTGGAAAGCTTCCAGGGGAAGGAAAACCCTGTTCAGCTGATGCTGATGCTGGGCTGGAGCAGGCTCAATCACAGCCCCTTCCAGAGTGGGACCCCACTGCACTGCCTCCTCCCCAGTGGTGGTGTGGGTTTGCTGGGAGATGTGTCCTTACTCTACTGCGTATTCCTTGTTAACAAGTGGCACCCCTAAGCATCAAAATAGTTTTCCTAGGAGCTCTGGTGATGGCATGGGCAGCATCAGAAGTCATTAATGCTGAAATGTGGACTCCAGGGGACACTTACAGCAAGTTCATCCACAAACAAATCTTTCCTTACTAATTCTTCTCCTGTTAGGAAGGTGCTGGGCTGACAGTCACCACGTCCAACCCTCCTCAGAAAGCAGCTTTTCTCATGGTCCCCTTTCTGCACCATCCCTCTGAAGCAGAAAGGGCAGAAGATTCCCCAAGCCCTGGCAAAGCTCTCTTGTTTTTCCCGGGATAAAATACTCCTCCAAAGGAATATGGCAGCGATACAGTCGCCTGATGTGTTACGTGAGCTGTAATATTCCGTTATTTTCTGTTTGTGGCAGCGTGTCCTCAAAGGTTCTTTCTAATGTAATTTGGGATTATGTGCAGGTTCAAACTACCTAGTCGAGGCTGCCTGTTCCACTGAGCAGCAGGTGGAGGAGAAGGGCTTTCTGATCTGATGGCTTTTGATTATCAAGCAGGGAGGTAATACCTAATACTTAATAAAAAGCCTGGATCTAGCCTATGGAAAGGAATGAGTTCTTTCCAAAGTGCTTCAAAGTGTTGAGATGCATCTAAATCAAATTATCGGGCGAGGGGTGGGTTTCTGCCATGGGGCGAGCAGCTTCCCTTAAACACTAACTGTGTGCGATGCCTGAGCTGAATACCCTTCAGAGCTGCTTAAGAGCTTCTCTTTTCCATTTTGGTGATATCTTTCTAAATTATACATTAAACTTATCAGGGTGAGTAATGCATCACAGCTTCCCCGTGTCAGCCTTAATGTTACTTACTCAGCTGTAGCTTTGTGTTTGCCTTTCCCTTCCGTTTATCTTCAGGCTCTGTGCTAGGATGGAGCAAACCCTGGGTCCTCCTTGCCAAAAGCTGTCTGCTGCAGAGATGCTCTGCAGGAAGCCAGGACGTGACTGATGTCCTGAGCACTTTAGGGGGGTGAAGAGCTGCCCTGTACCAAGGCAGAGCTGTTTCGTGGGAGCAGGATGAACCACGCTGTAATTTCTGTGCTCAGTCAAACCCAAGCTGCTGCTCCATGGGATGCAGGCGCTTTGCTGCAGGTTGCTTTTGTGCTTGGGAGGAAATAAGCCAGAGCATCTAAAGAATTTGAGCTGCTGCCCCACAAGGCAACGTGAACAGATACAGCAGCTTATCAGCCCTGGGAGCAGTGATTTTGGGTAACGAGGATCTAAGATGATAGCTGTTGTAATTTTAGGTGCTATAGGAAGAAGTAATTTGCTCCTTTTCCTTGCCAATATGTCTGAGGAGGGATGGTGTTTGGTTAAGTGCAGCTTTACATTTGAGACCATTTGAAGTGCTGTGCATTAATGCTGGTTTCTGCTCTGAATCACCAGGCTTTGTTGCTGAAATCCTGCACCTATTGGCCCCTTGTGGAAATCATATCTTGTCTTCAGGCGCTGATGACAAGCGTGTTTCTAGGGCTGCTACAACCTCTTCTGTGAAATGTTGATACTGCACAAGGATGACAAAGGAGGAATTCCTGATTTCAGGGGATTTTTCCTCTCGCAGCCTCCTTGCGCTGCTGATGTCTTTTACTTGGGCTGGCTGTTGAATAATTCACTCCCAGGAAACCAAGTGGAGGTTCCTTTCTTCCCACGTTGCCTCTCTGTAGCTCCCTCTGCCACAACCCCCTGTTTGAACTGCCTGTTTCTTTGGCCGCATCAGGCACTTCAGTATGCAGATGCTCTGCAGGACTGGTGCTGTTTCAAGCAGTCACAGAATCATACTCCTTTCATATTGTCCCACTTGGTTTTATTCTGATGTATATGGAAATAATTGGATCCCAAGTCGTACACCCACCAGTTTTCCTCTGCTTTTTCCTTCCCCCCCTGCCCCAAAATCAGTAGGCAGATGTGGGAATTGCTGTTTTCCTAAATGCAGCCACTCAAATGTCTGTAGCACCTGAGTGGCGTTATTCTGAACAGCAGTCAGCTTTTACTGTTTGTATCACCCTTTCACCTTACCATGTTTATGTTTCTATAGCAAAACACTGTATGTTTTCAGCAAAATTAATCAGTGTAATTATATGTGATTTCCAGTGTCAGGTTCAGCTGAAACACTGATTTAGGGTGGTGATTAGCCCTATCAGAAGCAACGAGGATGGAGAGCTAATCTGTGCCTAAAACTGTTGTTTTGAAAGATGCCATTTATACTCTATTCATAAATGGAGTATTTCCTCCGAGCCCCCTCAACCAGTTTGAATAGGAAAGGTATTTATACCAGATGGCAGTGCACCTTGTTTGGTTTGGACTGCTGCTGTTTGCAGAGGGTGCTGTTATTCAGACAGAAAGCGGCTGAGCTAGGGATGGGCATTGACTACCAGGACCTTTGCACCTTTGTATTTGGCTGGGGTTATACCAAGTGAAACGTTGGTATAGAGATCTCGGTAGTCTTCATCTTCTCTGGTCCCTAAGCAAGAGCAGGCACATCCTGAAGCATGCTTCTCCCGCGCAGAACTCCTGCAATGTGGCTTGTGCTCTTGCCATGGAAAAGTCTTTGAACCCTTACAAGGTTCGTGAGGCAGGCTCAGGGTTTATTACAAACATGACCAGGAAAGAGTGGTGAACTGTGACTTTGTGCTTCATTTCAGCCATGCAGCCTTTCAGATGAGGAACATTTAAAAGATTGCGAGCTCCAAGAGCGATTAATTTGCTGTTTCAGTCCTTTAGAAAGTGCAATTAAAGAGAAATGAAGTTCCTGCATCATAAGAAGGTTCAGATCAATTAAAACTATTTACTTTGTTGCTAATGATTTCAGACCATTGTAATTTATTGGTAAACAAGGGACTTCAAAAGCGCGTTCATTCAGTGAGTGCACAGAGGAAATGTTAACGGGTTCTTGGATAAATTAAGGCTGGGATTTGGTAACAGGCTCTTACTGCAAACCATTTAGGGTGGGCTCCCTGCACAGCCTGATGGATGCCAGCTCTGGGAGGGCAGCTAAAGCTTCTCATGGGGTTTCAGTGTTCAGGTAGCAGGGAGCAGTAAAGGCTGGACTCCTGGGTAGCCAAGGTTCCTGCAGAGGAGGGATGCGCTCTCCTCCCTGCTGGCTTCTCTTGGGGATGTGCCCCTTCGCATGGATAGCAGCAAAGGACACGTGAGCATATGTACATGCAGGTGTAGTCTGTGAAACCTTTCAAAACGGGCCTTTTTTTGGTAGCACTGAATGGCATTAAAAAACTGGGAATCAGTGCTGGTTTTGTCAGGGTCTCACTTATCCTGTGGACAAGTCTGCTGCAGCTTCAATTTGCCTGCTTGGTAAAATAGGCTGTCACATGCCAGGGACAGCCAGATCTGTCAAGCTCCACACAGTTTTCCTTTATTAGTTCTATTGGTTTTATTGCCTTTCTTATGCTCTGAGGGATGATGGTTGTTTAGTGACAAGAACCTGGAAAATCATTCAAGTTGACAATGCTTTTTAGATTTCATTTTTTCCTTGTGTCTCTATCCATAAAAAGGAATGGCTTGATGACACAGTGAACTTAGCGGGGAGCTTGTGGTATTACTGAGAAGCTGCCTTCAAGTTCCGGGATCTGCCTCTGCTGCCCTCCCCGCATCACATCTGCACTGTGGTGACATGCGGGCTCTTACCTGTCGTACTAGAAACCCTGGCTGGTAGCTCACAGCTGTTTGTATGGCAATGATGTGCTTTGTTTTATGGCAAACAGTGACAGTTTGGCTTTAATTTCCTCAGGTGTGGTGGTGGTTCTGGTCGTTTCCAAATGCCCCGTATGAGTCAGGAGGGAAGATTTCTGTGGATGTTTTCCAGGTTCTTGCAATACTGAGTCAGTTGAAATGCTTCCGACGTGATGCCAAAGCATCAGGAAGCCTGGAGAAGACAAACGTCAGGCTATGTGTGATGGAGGGTCTCCTCTGGCTGTGCAGGGGTTCTTCTCGTCATTAGACATTCTCTGCCTAAAGAGAGGGATGCCGTGTTCCTAATGCACAGCCAAAGGGAGACTCCGCAGGGAATCTGTGCATTCACCCACACAGCTTTTGCTGTTTGTAGTCTCATTATGTATTCCTTCACAGGTTTCTTTAATACTCCCTTATGTGGCAGGCAGACAGCACGTACCATGTGCAGTCCCTGCCCTTGAAGCTGGCAGAGCAGGATGTGGTCTCCTTTGTGCTTTAGTATCACAGCATCTTCAGTAGCCCTGGGATGGGCAGTGCTGCTCCTCCAGTCCCAGGGTTTAGGAATAACACAATCAGCTTTTGCGTGTGTAGAGAACAGAATCCCCTTTGCTCTTCTGCTGCTCTGTGTCTGTCATGGCATGGAAGCAGAAGGGTGGTGATGCTGGTGGAACTGCTCCAGATGGATGGTGGTGCCAGTGGAGCCGGTGCCATGGTCTGAGCAGGCAGGGGGAGAGCAGCCACTTGTGCACAGGGTGTCTGCTCTGCGGATCTGTTGTTCTGAGAATGAGCAGGCAATAACTCGGGGAATCCCAGTGACTTCAATTCCTGCTGTAGATGATGCTTCTGCTGGCTCCTGTGCTCTGCAGCCGTGGTAGGTGACAGGAATGTGCCTGCTGGCAACAGGAGCACTCCTGATGAATGGAATAAAACAAGCACAGCTCCTGTGTCCCTGCCAAGGTGGAAATCTTTCCCACTGAACTATGTGCAAGGAGGAGCAACTGCAGCCACCCCAAATCACGCTGCTGCTGAGTGTGCACCAAGTCTCCATTCTGGTAATAGAGAGTAATGATGTGTGGCTGGATGAGTGAAGGCATTCGTATCTAGCAGCAAACAGGAGGCATCTGGGCAGGATTTCTGCCTCAAAAAGGAAGTCTTTGCTGGTGAAAGAAAAATGTTCCCAGATGAAAAGCCTATGCAGGATGTACAGATGCTAATTATTGGCATTTTCTGGCAATGCACGGCGCTGGGTAGCTCAAGGTAGGTCATGCTATGAAGATAACTGCAAAAGCCTTTTGATGAATTCTGTCTCTTAACATGAGGGGTATAACTGTACCTTTAACCTGGAGTTTAGTGGTGTTGAACTGGTACAATTTGTCCCAGTGAAAGAGAATAGGAAGTGGAGCAAAAGAGAAGACGCTTCACTGTGAGTGTCCAGAGCATCCGCGAGGGAGGCACAGAGGAACACGGTCAATATCCCTCTCAAAAATAATCTTACCTGCAGAAATATGTGGCAGGCTTGACACTCAGATCAATTCTCTTGCTTTTATAGTTCTTGAGGTGCTAAAGGTGAAAAGTGACCTATATCCATGTTGAACAACAGCCAGAAACTGGCTGTAGCCACTCGCACCCAGCATTCGCCAGCAGTTACTGCTGGGACCATGCACGCCTGTGGAGCAGTGCTTCCCTCATGGCAGCACCAAATCATGATGTCCTGTTTCTCCTGTGTGCTGCGCTTGCAGGAGAGGCATTTTTAGCTATTAATACTAATTAATAACACTAATAACTATAGCAGTGAAAAGGTTACAACGATGTGTGAGAAACACTGATTGAGTTCAAGATGTGACATGTGCAAGCTGAAGAAGAAAAACCGGTGTATCCTTCTGTAAAGCCCAGTAAGAGAAGGGGCTCTGTTCCTCTCCCGTGTTCTGTGCAGCCAGGAAAAATATGAAAGCAATAAATTAGGAAATGCACCGAGCACTGTGGGGCTGGTAATGCAGAATATTGCTGTTCCTGGCACTTCAAGGACTCTTCTCATAAGCTGTTCATTCCTTGGCGTTACCTATTTCTTAGATGCTGCTTTAGATGCATTGGTGCCTGAGCTGAAAAACCCCCTTTGATGTGTGCTCGCTTCCCCCAGCATTTACAAACTTAAAAGTACTCGTGTTAAACTTTAATTATTCCCGTGTCTGGCACTGGATGTTCCGACTGCTGCTGCTTTTTTGGGATGTCTCGGAAGATACGGTGTATGTAGCTGGGTCAAGTAGCTGAGGAGTAAAGTGAGTAATGACTTGCTGTGTGCAATAGGCTGCATCTGTTGCTGGAATTTAGAAGCTTCCCTGCCTTTTCGTATTCTCTGAAGTGTGCAGTGTTATGGGCATTGTGTGTTCTTTTCTCTTGCTAATGGGAGGGCACACCACAGGCAGCAGCACTCCATTTCCAAAACATCTCCACTTCATAGACACTTTTGGTGAGTAAGCTTGGAAAAAAAAGGGAAAAGGAGACTTTCTGTATATAGCAGCAGATGCATTGCTGCTTGGTATGTTCTTCCGAAGGCGTTTCCAGAACTCCTCTATTGTTTATTAGAGCATCGTATGAGATAAGATGGGGGAGAATCTCCAAAGGAAGAGCCTGAGACACAGCCATGGAATTGCCAAAGAAGTTGGTAACTCGCGTGTGCCGTCTCTCCAAACACTCGCCTGATGGATCCGCTCTCACTGCTTAAAAATCTGATTGGATGTAGCGTTGGCATCTGTCATCTGCTCCGCCTGAGCCAAGGGCTAGACAAAGCTCGCCGTCTTAAATAACACAGCTTCAGAGGTTATCGGTGCCCTGTCATCAGGTGGGAAATCACCAGCCTGCTCCCATGCACTGGATTTGAGACTGATGGATTAGGCCGAAGAGCAGTTTGCTCTGCTTTACCCAGGCTGGAGCAGCCCTTCTGCTCATCACAATACTTCTAATCAGTCAGCAGCCAGGTTGCTCATTCTGCACTGGGAGTTTGAGGCAGGATGGGCTCATTGTGCCAGTTTACCATTCTCTTCTCACAGTGCATGGAAGAGGCACCTGGCAAAGAGAGCCCTGATTCAGGGCAAAAAGGGGCCAGGAAGGAATGTGGGCTTCTCCTTTGCATTCGGAGTTGTTTGTCCACCCTGGGAGTGGGTCTGTGTTTGTGCTCTTGTGGGACATAGAGAGCCAAAGTCTGGTTGTTGGATGGTGTGAGAAGAGCTCCCCAGAAGAAACCTGAATGCCTGTATGGTCAAAAAGGACTTGGGGTCCCCGGAAGGGTTGGATAAGGACATAACTCTGCTCTCATGGCCCCTCTGAGCCATACAGCAGCATTGGTGGGATTCATGTTTCCTTTTAAGATTCCAGGGCATCCACTGGGGAGTCTAGAAATACACATACAGGAGGCCTTGAGAGCTGGGCTCAACCTAACACAGCCTGCAGCAGGAGCTCTTAGATGCTAATCTCTGTTTGTTAATCTCCTCTGTCTGGGGACGTTAGAGGCTTCTGAGTGAAAATGAAGAAGAAACGAGGGTGTCTCAATAATCTTTTCCTTGCAATTCAGAAGAAATTCAAGCCTGATCCTTGTTTTGCCTTAGGATTCGATGTTTTCAGTTTCAAATGCTGCATCAGATCCCAGCTGGCTGCTATGAGTCACGTTTAGGACACCATGCCTAATGAGTAAAAGCCAGCCTGGAGTGAGCATGGAGGAGTCCTGCATGTCCTTGACGTGACGCTTTAGTGTATCCCTGGTTCCTGCACCCCAGGGACAGCCCCGGTGCTGCTGGCCTCCCTGTGCAGCCTTAGTTTGATCCTCACACAAGGTACAGTTGGGCTCTGAACCGTGTAGCAAAGAGAACTTTGGATTTGCTGGCACTGGGGGTTACTCTTGTCTGTAAAGGTTATTCAGGCACAACAAAGCCTTCAGCGACTAACCTGGATGCTATATAGCGGTGTCAGAAGGGTTATGCCATAGGAACAGAAATGTTGCAAGACTATCAAAGCCAACATTATGAAAGTGTTTTGAAGGTTATTGATGTTCTTCCCCTGGGAATTGTATTACCAGTCACTGATATCAAAAGTAACAAATTTAAAGAAGCCATAAATGACAAAGCCCTTGGAGCAAGAGCAAAGAGTGAAAATAAAAAGGACTTGTTGGCTTATCACATACCATATAAGCTGCATGGAACATTAAATAGCATTTCTATCCTATTCCTCCAGGCAGGCAGCAAGGTTGTGCTCGCATCCTTTGCAGGCACCCGCAGCCCCAGTCTCCACACTTGCTGTGCAGATGGATGGGAAGGGGCCAGGGCTGGTGAGCACTGGGTCAGGGAAGGAGTGGAACGTGCTGCGAGGGGCAGCACATCCCATCAGACCTGTCAAAGCCATTCCCCTCATGCAGATGCCAGCCAGAAACAGGGGGTAGTCGAGTAATAGGAAAAGAATGGTTGTATGTGAATAGTGGGGGCTGGAGAGTCCTGCACTGTCTGGCGGTGCGTGGCTGCTGGCCGGGCAGAGCTCCAGCCCCTGGGGTGCTGCAGGAGCTGCCACCACCTGCGAAAGCTCCTTTTCTGGTTGGCCCTTGTGCAGGCCAACAGCCCCCTGCGAAACACCAAGCTGCTGGTCTCCTCCATCTCTCATGCGCATAGAAAGCCATGGACGCATCCTTAGTGCTGCATCCTCTGCTCCTGGATGCTGATGCTCACACGCTGCTGCTGTAGGGACTGTACATGGGCTTTGAGGGGCAATCAGCTTCCAGATGATTTTAACTCATTTGCATACATACAAAAATAGCTTAGAGCTTGATGAAGCTTTGTCACCAGCACCAAGGGACAACGTGTCTCTGGAGGGAGAGCTTATCAAGAGCTCTGGGTACGTTCTCCTGGGCTTTTCTCATGTGGCATTTGGAAATGTCAGCTTCCTGTTGCTTGGTCCAGCTACAACAATTCCAATTAAAAATATGAAAAGTTGAGGTATCTTCAGGTACACATTGAACTGATCCTAATTCACAAAGTGCGTTCGTATTTAAAAGTTAATAGTGTTATGGAGGCAAACTAGGCCATCAGCAGATGAGGGAGAAAACACGCACCATCTGCATTCAGACCAGAAGCCGAAGCAGTGCATTCTGTTGATGCAAACTTTGAAAGCACTTGGTGAATGTCAGCAGAGCTTTGAAGTTAAAACTCCATCTTATTCCAGACCAGCTATTGTTGCATCTCTGGCTTGGGTGAGCTGGGAAAGGATAGAAGCCACTTGGGGCATGCTTTGTAATGCTGGCATTTCTGGAAGGCAGCAGGGATGGAAGTGTTCCGAGCTTAGCTCTGCGCCTGTTTGAAATGCAATGCCAGAATTCCCATGTAAAGGTTGTGATAAAAGCAGCAAGAGGGAAGGGGTTTCTGTACCTCAGGATGAGGCAGATGTCAGCTGAGGGATCTCTGGCTTGCGCTTACTGGGGGAAAATCATCTGAAAGTGGCAGCAAACCTTGCAGAGTGGCCGGCTGCAGGGAGGCTGGCACCACTGCATCAAACTCAGTACCTCCCTGCTTACGTTTGTATGTGCTAATCTGACGCAGCTCTGTGTTTGCTTGGGGAGCATCATCTAGTTTTGAACTATTAATGCAAGTGCGGGACAGAACTCTGCAGCTTTGGTGGCCTTTGGTGAGGTTCCTTGCTGACACTGTGTGCGCTGTCAAGCATTTGCTTTGTTTTCCCCTAGAAGAAACTCAGTTTTGCTGTTAAATCAAGTAATCCCTGTGTATAACTTTGTCTCTGTTAGGAAATCCTTTGAGATGTTCTGACAATGTAAACCCAATTCAAGTGCAGGACACTTTGAAGTGTAAGATGGTCTCCTCTACACCTCTTTCCATGCAGAAGAAATTGCACTGTTCTGGAAATGAATGCAGTATGCAGGTTTTCATTAAACGGAGGCATTGTGTAAGTGTCAGTCGTCAGAGGTGGAGAGTTGGAGCAGCAATATGTGCACAGTACAGCCAGAAATTTGTATGGATGTAATAAGCCTCATTTGTCAGGAAGAGTAACTCGAATTCAAACCAGAGACCTTTGCTTTACCCTCGGAGTTATCATTTGAAGAACCTCAAGGCTTTTGCAGGATGAGTTGTAAAACCTTGGGCAAGGTTTTGGCAACAGAGAGAGTGAGTGACAGAAAGGAGGAGGAGATGCTTTGGTGATTGCCATGGCAATTGATACTGGCAGCCAGGTTAAACACATCCATTGCTGTAGTCATGTGGCTTTCATGAGCGCGGTGTGTTAGGAATGGATGTATCTAAGCAAGGTGAAGGAGGGCAAGTTGCTGTCTTGGAAGTTTTCTCTGCATGTTTTTATCGTGGTTATGCTTTTATGCATGAGCAATGGCATAGCTTTAGCTATTAAACTGACTCAGACAGCTGCCCAGGCACCTTCTGTGCCTGTTCAACAGCTACTGGAGTCTCAGGCTGGTCTTTCAAGGATACAGATGTGCAGCCATAAAGGATTGAGTGAGCAGTCAAAAACCATGGTTGGGAAACAGGGAAGAGCAGCTTTCGGTCCTTCAGCTCCTCTCTTTGCTCTGTGTTTTGTTGCGTGGAGCTGAGCTGGTCAGTGCCCCCCATGCAGGGTGTTACCAACGCTGGGTGGCCAGGACTTGGGTCTTCTCAGCCAAATGCTGTTGTGCTCTGCAGTGGGTTTGATGCTCCAGAGCAATGAGCAGGGCAAGAGACTTCCCTGCTGCATTTCTGTCCCCAGGCACCAGGACATGGGACTTGTGCATCAGCACCACTGGCTCTGCTGCGTGTTTCTAGGTATGCTCCATCCCTGGCCGTGTTCAAGGCCAGGTTGGATGAAGCCTTGGGTGGGATGGTTTAGTGTGAGGTGTCCCTGCCCATGGCAGGGGGGTTGGAACTGGATGAGCTTTCAGGTCCTTTCCAGCCCTAACTATCCTATGATTCTATAAGCACAAGCAGTCCCAGCTCATGCCAGAATTACCTTGTCCCTGTCAGCTGCCTGTGTAAGTTAAAGCTTCCATTTGTGACACAGATGAGAAGAAAATCTCCATTGTCCAGAGGAATAATACCTGCATGAGAGAGAGAAGAGCCTTTTGTTTTATTTCGCTGCACGCTTCTAGTTGTGCGCTGTTGTCCTTCTGTTACACCTTTTATTAGCACAAGAGGTATTGCTATGGAAGATAATAAGCAACTCGGACATAAATTCCTCCTTGGAACTTTGGAGGCCAGGAATTACGGCGCTGTATTTTTGGGTACCTTTCAAAGCACACGTTAAATAAACATGATCCCCAGGAGGATTCAGAGACAGCTCTTTGTGTATAAAATGTCTTCAAATATATCACGTTTGATGATGTATTAGTAAGTGTTTGGTGTTTGTTCTATATTAAGACTCTCTTTGCTGCTCGCACTGTTTAAATGCTGCCTGGTGCTGAGTGGGCTGATCCGTGTGCTGTTTGTAACCCCATGGGATTGCTGCCAGGCTCTCCTACAGAGAAAAGCTTATTCAGAGACCTCATGACTTTTCCCCGGACTCTGCTTGTTTCTGGGGGTGTCCTGGGGCAACTCAGGTCAAGCCTCCTGTATTGCTAAACCCTGAGCATCACCCTAGACCTTTCTTTTAAGTGGGAGCAAAAGACTTCAGGCCAGTTTCTCCTCCCCTGCTGCCTTCTAAGATTGTCCAGAGCAGCATCCTCTGCCTTTGGCTGTGCTGGAGGTCTGCCAGTGGCAATGCTTCTGCAGGCCTCAGGGAGAAGGTGCTCAGGATGGGGCTCTTGCTCTTCTTTGTATTCAGGTGTTGCTGCCAGCACGTGGAGGACAAACAAGCATCTCAGCCAAGGATGCTGTTTGCAGGCTGGCTCTTAGGGACCTGAGAGCAATGCTCCTGAGGAGCAATGGGGATCCGCCTGTGTCAGTGGTGTCATAGGGATGGGACATGCACTGTTTGTTACTGGGAGAAGCATATGGATTATCAAGGGAGGGCAGGAATACGGGGGGGAGAAGAAAGATGAGGATTAAAAACCAAAATCACAAAAGGAAAACCTGTGTTTTCCCAGTCCAAACCCTGCGGTGGCTCTGTACCCACTCTTCATCCTTTGGTGATGTAAAACGTGGAACAGAATACAGTTACTTTCCTGATTACACTCTTGTCTTCCCTTACCGAGTTATTGAAGAGGAACTGGGGAGCACATTATGAAGGATACAGCCCTGTGAAATCTGGATTCCCTTTAAAACAATTGCAGGAAATCTCAATCTTATAATTCCATGAGGGTCAAAATAGGTTCACAGCTTGCCAAGCCCTTCCCCATCCGTTGTTCCCTTGTTGGGGGTATGTGGAGCTCTGTGGGCCTGTCCCCAGTCTCTTCTCTCAAAAAATAGTGAATTTAAACAAAACCTCTCAGACAGGTTTGGGCTGAAAAACTGGGAAAATTCCTTGGTTTGGAGTTGTGGGCATGGAGTTTGGTGACACACGTGGTCCCCATCCTGTGCCTCCAGACATGGCCGGGATGCAGTGACAGTGAAGATGGAGGGGACAGCCACAGCCCCGGAGGGGACCTGATGTTCCTGTACCCAGACAAGGAGGATGACATCTGGTAACTGGTGGTGTATATCCGGGTGCTGATTTAACCAGGTTAAATCTCGCCCAAAGCTAGCATTTAGTCTCTGGAAAAGAAAAAAATCCCATTACTTCCATGTCTGGGCTGTGTATTTGTGCTTTATACTTGAGCTATGCCAGGCTCTGCTCTCAAACCATTAAAAATCCAGAGGAAACCCTCCAGAGAGACACTGCTATAAATAGCAGGAAATTCTCTCATCCTCCGTGTGTCTGGGAATGGTTTCATTCCTTGGTTTGTTCTTAAATAATATATAGATGATACACAGGCACTGTCAGTACCTGTCTCTGCATTACCTGTGGGTACCAAAGCATCACTGCAGCCTCTCAGAGCCGCAGCAACCTTTTTGTATTATCTTCTTGTGGGTGATAATCTGTTGGATATTAATCCAGTCACCCCACAGTGATGGATGTGAATTACATCCCCAGGAAGCTGAGACTCCTTTTCAGCCTTTTTGGATGGTTTGAGGAATACAAAGTAAACCTCGTGAATGAACAGGAAAGAAAGATTGCTTTTATGATTTGGGGGTGAAAGGAAAGGAAGGGGGGCACAGGAGCTGCCTCTGCTCCTTCTGCCCTTTTCCTTGGTGGTTTAGCCATTAGGACCACAAAAGGCTGATTTCACCTTGTTTTGATGATGTGTGGTGCTTTGCACACAACAGAAATAAGGTGGGCTTCCAGTGAGGGCCAGGGCGACTGGATGCACAGCACAGTGGCTCCCAGGGCTGTATTTGGGGGTAATTTCCTTGCCGGGTGGCTGGGATTAGATTCACGGATGCTCATCGTCCCTGAGGATGATTTATTTCCATTCATTCTTCCATCAGGGAGCATGAATGCAAAACGTTCACTTCAGAGGTATTTTTGTCCAAGTGAAATGTCTTTGAGCTGTGCTTGTCGGGTGATTTGGAAGCCCCTGCCAGTGAGCTCTTGCCTTGAGCTGACTGGCATTGCTGAGCAACTGAACGCTGGCCAGGAATGGCATTTGATTTTTGCCTTTAGAAACTAAAAAGCCTGCTTTGGGGTGGGGACAGCAAGAAGAGAGAGGGGGTTTGTGATTATTCTGCCCTGCCTGAGAAGGAAGACTTCCCTCATGTAGGGGACTCGCTTTGGGTAGTAAGAAGCAAGCAGAAGGCAGTTGCTGAAATGAGAGGAAGGTTTCCCTGTGGCTTGGTGGTACCTGCTGTTCCTGCATCCCAGCGCTGGTGGTACCTGCCATCCCTGCATCCCAGTGCTGGTGGTACCTGCCATTCGTGCATCCCAGCGCTGGTGGTACCTGCCATCCCTGCATCCCAGCACTGGTGGTACCTGGCATTCCTGCATCCCAGTGCTGGTGGTACCTGCCATCCCTGCATCCCAGTGCTGGTGGTACCTGCCATCCCTGCATCCCAGCGCTGGTGGTACCTGCCATCCCTGCATCCCAGCGCTGGTGGTACCTGCCATTCCTGCATCCCAGCGCTGGTGGTACCTGCCATTCCTGCATCCCAGCACTCATCAGGCCGTGCTTTGCTTTGCATCCTGCCCTCTCCATCTTCCAGCCTGGCTGTTTTCAGCTTTGTGTTTCTGCTAATGTGAAAGTCAGAAGCACGGGGTGAGCTGGTGGAACAAACAATACCTGATTTACTTGGTTAATTTAAATAGCATCTAGTGGGTAGCACAGGGAGGCTGCACCGCTGCTCCAGCAGTCACGCTGGGAGGCAGGTCTGCAGCCCCATTACGTGCTATTATTGCTTTCAGGGTAATGTATACATTTTCTTTCACTATCACATAGTTTTTCTCCATTTTTCATGAGAACTGGCATTAGATTAATGGTTAAGCCATGGAAGAAACGTAACACCGTGCCAGTCTGATTTATTGACCACTTAGTGCTGATGAAGCTGCAAACAAGAGTCAGGCAGATGTTGCAGCTGCATTTTTCTTTATCAAAGCTAACAGCTTTGTGTGTCTTTTAACCACTTGTTACACCATCTCCTGCTTGTCCTGCAGCACTGGGGACAGTGGAACAAATCCTTCCGCCACCCTAAGGTGACTGCTGGGGTGCATCGTACCCAGGAGCCTGGACCAGGTCAGGGAGAGGCAGCAGCATCTCCAGCTCTGCGGATGCTCTGGGCACTGAAGTGATGGGTGGCTTTCCAATGAGCACAGTTCCAGAGCCGTCTGCAGCCCAGTCCAGGGCTCCCTGTGGGACTTCCCTCCACTGTCCTGGCTCATTTCCCACGTGGAAGTTGCATTTGTAATGTTTTGTTTCAGTCTTTCACATTTCTCTTGTTCTGCTGGTAGGTCTCCAAAAGGAAATAGTGATTCTCTGCTGATGTAGAGTTGTCCAACACATGCGTAGTCTCTTCATTTGTGTCAAAGCATTTAAGTTCTCCAGGTAGATGGGCATTCATGAGACTTGCCAGTCTGAGGTCAGCTTCTGGATGTAGACATAAGGAGCAAACCTCTTGGGTTTGTGTTTGTTTTATATGCTTTTATTTATAAGAAGCCTAAACTCCAGTGCCAATCTGCTGCTGAGGTCCATGTGCTGCTACTGCCAGGAAGCCCCATTGCTCTCACTTGCCTGGTGGCAGTCAGGCACTATCAGTGTGAAAAACACAGTTAATCTGAACCGAAGGAAGCAGCATCTGCGGATCAGCAGAAGGAAAACGTGGCACCATGTGTGTGGTGACCAGAGGATTTGGGGTGCAAAGAGAGGATGCGGTGTTTTACTGTGTCCTTCTCGAGTTGTCTCTCATCTGGGGCAGATGTGCCCTGTGAAACGGAAGGTTTTGAGCAAATAAAAGTTGAAGATAAAAGGAGAATCTCGAGACTAGAGCTGATGGTTTGCTTTGCTTTAACGCTTTCCAGAATGACTCCAGAATAGGCTGTTAGCAGTTCCTTACTAGGTTTCCTTGCCTCTTCCCTGTGCAATGCAACTTCTATCTTCTGTGAGATACTGCAGTCTCAGAATCTGCACTGAAAATCGCCCACTTGCAGTTTGCATCAGTAAAGGGGGAAAATGCAAGTTTCTGCTCTCGTATCCTCCTCATTTAAAAGACAGCTTCTCCAGATAAAGGGACACATCCGGGTGCAGCATGCGAGGGGGTGCAGAATGAGGGAGGGCACTCTCAGAGCTGTGTGTTTCACCTGTGGGAAGTTACCTTCCCGTGGTCTTCCTTTAGGGCAAGTGTCCACGGGCTGCTCCAGCCCTCTGCGGGTTTCATAATCAAGCACTCCCATTAGCACAACCTTTGCAAATGAATGATGGCTCGCCTTCCCTCTCCCACTCAGAACAGGGCTCTAGCAGCATTAATGAAACATTAGAGTTTTAATTACACCATTATCCTATTTATTTTTATAAATAATTCCAAAGCAGTCATTAAGTTTGTGAACTTCGGAGTAAATGACTTAAGGGAGAGAAATCAGCTTCTCCATCTCGTTATTATCTATTGTACAATCTCGCTGGGATGCTGTTGGGGAAAGTAGCCGAGTTGTTTCTGTTGCTGTTGTTAAGATGATTCATTTACTCACAGGGTGGTAGCACACTGCTCAGCTCCCGACTTGAAGCGGCTGTGTCAGTGGGACGGCACCGCAGTGCGTCAAAGCCATCTCCATCCTTGTCTCAGGCCCCGGACAGCGGTGCATGGAGGGAGAGGGGAGCATTACCCAGCCCTGCAGGAGCCTTGCAGTCATTCTGCAGCGCTTCCGCAAAGGGCACAGTCTCTTCCAGCCCTGACCTTCTGCAGCTTGCTGCTTTCCTTGCAGAGCTGCAAGATCTTCACAAGACAAGGAATGTTGGGATGTGTGGAAGGAGCCCATCCTTGGGGCACTCTGAGCCTCCTTGGCTCTTCCCTCCCTCTTTCTGCCACTATAGGGAAAGCGTGGCTGTTACTGATGTTCTAGGGTGAATTCCCACTTATTCGAAGTAGCCTGATGTGGATCAGAGCTGACGAAAGCATTGGCTCAAACAGACTGCAGGTCCCTTAAACCAAAGCAAATTACCTGGTGTTTGTTGCAACGGCTCATTGCAGGGCTCCTGCAGGTCTTCATTGTTTTATGGGCTGGAGGAAAGTTTCACCCTGAGCACACAAGGGGAGCAAGGGATTTGCAAGCAAAGGGCACTTAGGATGGGAGGAAGCTGTGTGCAGACTCTGTTGTGCCTCCTCTTAAAGAACAGCTCTGATCTTGGGAAGATCTGGTCCATACTGGGATCTAATTATGGTGCTTTATGTCAGGTTTAGGAGAGCATTATGAGGCTTTCCTAGTTCTAATTAGGAAGATGAATGCGGAGAGAGGCCCAATGGTGTAACTTTTGCTGTGCTCTCTCTGCAGAACCCAGACATCGTGTTGGTGCACTACCTGAACGTCCCTGCCATCGAGGACTGCGGGAAGCCATGCGGCCCCATCTTGTGCTCGATAAACACAGACAAGAAGGAATGGGCAAAGTGGACAAAAGAGGAGCTCATCGGGCAGCTCAAGCCGATGTGTGAGTATCTGCTGGAGGCCTTTTTGCTCTTTGGCTTAATGAAGGGTTAGAGAACGATGTGTCTCACTGCCACCAACTGCCCTTGGGAAGGAGTCATTTGTGAAACTCACCTTGCATCTGCATGCACTGTCTTTCTTCCCAGTGTTCAACACTTCTGGGATGCATGGTCTGAGGGCTGCCCAGGCTGGGCCCACAACAGGTTGTGGTCCAGGAAAGGTCCCTTCCACACACTGTATAAAAACTGTGCCTGCGGTCTTGTGCTTCCAATGCCTTTTGTAAGCACACACTCATCTGTAAGGAGCCTTTGCATTCTTAGGTAGGTTTTCCCCCAAGGGCACTCCATGTTTGTGTCAGATGGGAAGGGGTTGCTGTTGATGGACTCTGTGGAGCTGGGTGCTTCAGTCTGGGTGTCGTTTACTACTGGTCTTTGCAGTGTAGTAAGAGGACCACTTAGGTGTGTGCAGTGATGAGGAGGTTTGCTCTGCAAACAGACCTCTGTGCATCTGCCTTGGACTGTGTTTTCCTTCACGTCACAGCTACGTTGTGTGTCTTCCCCTGGAGGACAGGTCCCAGTGTGCATGCAAACATCTTTTTGCAATGAAAGAAAGGTTTGGTGCAATGTGGGTCTGTGAGGAGGAGAAAATTAACCGCAAGAGCCACAATACCCAATCTAGGTGCTTGCATCTGAGTCAGCAAACCCCAGGTCTGCTTTCCACCCTCACCCCTGCCCCAGCTGAACGCTGGTGTCATGCCCAGCTCTCTGTAATGAGAGGTCAGAGCCGTGAAGTACATCCTGATGCGTCTCAACCATCAGAGGGGACTCAGTGTCACATTGTGCTGAGCACAGCATTAGTGGTCCAGGTTTGCACCACTTCTCTGTTGCATCCTGAGCTCTGCAGCCCCATGTAGTCCTTTTCCATGTAAAGCCGGGGGGGGTAGGGGGGTTGGGGCAGAAGACAAGCAGAAGAGAAGAGAGAGCATGACACGTTTGCTAAACAGAATATTGCCCCTGGGACCAATAACCTTAGACAGAGATCCAGGATGCTGAAGGTGTAGCTGAGACTGGACAAGTACCTTACCATTAAACAGGAGGGAAGTGGCAGCCTGTTAAAAAATCTGCAGTGCATCAAGAAAATGATGTGAAAACTGCAACGAACTCCCCATAAATTTAATAACACTTGGCTCTTTTATGTCTCAGGAGGGAAGAGTGAAACTCTGCGCAATTATTCAGAGTATATATGCATGTACACGTCTCTGTTTATGGGTACATATCCTGGGAAACACATCCTTAGAAATGGAGCTCAAATAAAAGCTTTGGATGCTGCTCAGACCTCGGAAACAAAGAGGACATGGATAACTGTGTTTGGGGAGCACAGAGGGGCACTGCTCACCAAGAAGCCATCAGATTTGGTTCCAGTATTGCGTGTGCCATTAAATCCTGTAGCCAAGCACATTAGTTTCATCACATTTTTGCATTAATCACATTCTTTCACAGACTTCACAGTTTGATTGCCTGATGTTTCCAAATTTCTCTGCCCTAAAGCAGATTTGTCAGTGACTTAATCAAAGCGTTGGGCATGGTGTCACTGGGGAAGCGACAGTCTCACCCTTTTGCCTGTTCTGTGTTGGGGTTCTCCTGGTTGTATTCCTCTGGGCTCGGAGGCTACGAGAGGGCTTTTTGGTGATTCTCTGGTTTTCGTGGTTGCCGTTTTTAATGTTTCAGACAAGTTAGTGCTGATGCAGCCGGGCTGTGTGTGTTTAAATGCTGTACCTGCAGGGAGGCTTGAGCATCCTGTTTCATTCCGAACTGGGAGAAGCCAATTCCCATTCTACCTTTGGAGACAATGCAGAGGCCAGTATCCAGGTCTCAACTGGCTGAGTACAAGTGCTGTTTGTTCAAGTCCTCCTCAGCCTGGACCAGAGTCAGATATTAAAGCTTTTGACCTCTGTCAGGTATTAAAGCTTTTGTATCAGAATCTGGGCTAACAGAGCGTCTGTGGTGCGGCAGCCAAAGGCTGGGAACATGTTCTCTTGGCCGTGTGTGCCTGGAGAACTGCAAGTGATGTGGCAGATGGCTGGCAGAGAGAGAGGCATCGGTCTGAGAGCCCGAGCCAGACAGATACATCAAACTGTTCTTCCTGAAACGCAGAGAGACCCTGCCTGGGATGAGCAGGAGTTTGCTCACGCTTCCCGCATCCGTAACTCACTCTGCTCCTTCTTCCTTCCCTGCTGCATCATCCCAAAGTCAGTCTGGGCCTCAGACGGCATCTGGGACAGGCACAGGACCCAGGTACCAGACTGTGTCACCTCCGTGAGCAGAGCAGTGCGCTGAGGTCTGGGATGCTGAGTGGGGACTCCTGTCCTGGTTTGAAGGAGACCTCTGCAGAGGTGGTTTTTCCTAATGCAGTGACTGTGCTTGTGCTGATGGTTATGGATGAGAGGATACCTTTTCAGGGTGGCCATAGAGCTCAGAGAGCTTCATGGAAACACCATTAACTTGTCCTAACAGAGCTGCTCTGTGAGCTAATTAAGAGACTGAAATTAACCCATTTGAACATCCATGGAAGGTAAATAGTTGATGCAGATGCTCCGAGGATTTGGGGTTTCATCAGCATCTCCAACTGAGACTGTACATAACGAACTGATGAGCCTGACTTCAGTTTTCACGGCTTTGGGTTTCTGGTTTAGTTCTGATGTATTCGTTACCTGCATTCGTGCTGGGACATCCATGACCTCCTGATTGTCCTTTCTGGACTGTCACTGGTGGCTTCTCAGGCCTCAGTTCCCGCAGTCCTTGAGACTGAAGCAGATGAGCCTGGAAGAGCTCTGGATTCATGACCTCCAGCAGGATGAGTCCCCTCTCCTTCCAGGCAGAGAGATCGGGCACTGTGTCTTAAGAGTCATAAGGATGGTTAGGGAGCACATGGAGGGCTGTGAAGCCTCCACTGAAACATGCTGCTTCTGCTGGCAGACCTGTGATAATCTGAGTGTCAGCAGCATCCTAACTAGTTGTCTGAATCAAACGGATCATCGTGTGCATTGCTCCTGTCTGTGTGCAGCTTTTCAGGACATTTGTGCAAAGTGAACAGTGATAATACATGGAAATCGTACAGGACCATCGTCCGAGACACCTGTGAGTCATTTCAGGATGCCTGCTATGAAAAATGTGTCTCAATTTGGCCTTGCTTTCCGGTTTCCCCCCTCCTTTTGTGCCCTGTTACAGTCTTGCTTCGAGATTTCTCTGAACAGATTTGCAGATGTCCTTAGAGGCATCTGGTGGTAAAATCAAACCGCAGCGGCAGAATCCAGCACAGCACAATTCTGTGTGTGAACTCCATATGATCAGCAAATTGCGGCCAGCTCATGTTGGGGGTTTCTCCAAATCATCCCCTTTTGGCTTTCTCATCCCTCAGCTGGCAAAGTCTGAGTTGGAGGCTCACAGCTGGTGCTACACTGCAAGCCTCGTTTCAGGTCCACTATAATTAAGCACTGTCTTTCGTTTGGGGGGAAAAAGCAGCTTTTCTTCATTCCTCTGCTGCCTGGAAGCTGATTGCTCCCACCACAGCTGGGGATGCTGGAGCTTCACATGGCACCCAGCACACTTAATACCTCTGGGCATAGGCAGCGGTCCTCTCTCCCACTGGAGTCACCAGTTCAGTCTGTGTAAATGAAACCATCGGGGATCTTGGAGCTCACCTGAAACTGCATCCCTGTTGTCACAGCTGGAGAGGGCTTTAAATCCCCCTAACCCAGAGCAAAGTTTGAATAGCAGAGATGTGCTTTAATTGAAGAATCGATTGTTGGGTATTTTTATCTTGGCTTAAATTTACATTCCCTTTCAGTGATTGTGGTTGAGGTTTTGGGTTTATAAACTTAAAGATCAGTTGCACAAAACTGCCACATGGGATGATTTTTACTGTTCCCCAGCCTGTTTGTCAGAGCTGCAAAGTGGAACTGAAGTTCGCCAGCTCATCACCAACTGAGGGCCAGGCCAAAAGTAACTGAGTCTGTAAAAGAGTTTGGGTTTAGTAATGCAGGTGTCCAGTTTTGGACAGGTTCTGATACCCTGGTTGCCACTTGGACTTCGAGTACCTCCCATTCGCATCCGCTGCGGAGCCAGGATCAGCCACCTGCTCCATTCCCATCCCCTCACCATGGTGCAGTCTTTCAACTGCAACTGGAGATACCACAGGGAGATAATCCCAGCAGCTGAATCCGAGTGTTGACAGCAATCCAGTATGAGCCGGACTGTTGGCAGTGATGGGAATTAACTTGAGGAGAGTGAAACCTGTTCCTCCTGGAAGTTGGGTATTGAAGCAGGTGCAGCAATGGCAGAACCTCTCTGAGGATGCCACGGGCACACCAGCCCTTGTTTTCTGTGCCTCCCCTGTTAGCTTTCAGCTGTGCTAACAGACCCTAAGGCTGTGGCTTCTCTTCGTGGCATCCCACCGGGATGCTATAAGGTTATAGCCGGAGACCCCTGGTGCAGCCCTGAGCCCGGGAGGGGCTGGAAGGCCGGTGGGAGGGCCGGGAATGCTGGGGTTTCTCCCGTGCTAATGGAGATCTGCCTTTTATCCCAGATCGCCCAACGCGAGGCTTTTGCCGGAAAAAATGGGGGAAAAATAACTCAAAGACGGGATGTTCCTGCGCGGCCGCGGAGCCGCGGGACCTGCGCGCGTTCCTTATCCCATGGCGCCACCTGGCGGCGGCCGGGCGGTGCCGATCCCGGAGGGCTGGTACCGATCCCGGCAGGGTGACGGTGCCTGGTGTCGATCCCGGCGGGATGGCAGTGGGTGGGAGCCGGTCCCAGTGGGGTGGCAATGGCTGCGTGCCGATTCTGGCAGGGTGGTGGTGTCTGCGTGTCGATCCCGATGCGATGATGATGGCCAGGGTCTGATCCCGGCAGGGTGGCAGTGCCTGTGAGCTGCAGATGGAGAAGGGAGCTCCCACCGATGGGCTGGAGGAGCAGTTAGTACCGTGGTTGTTCCCTGTGGGCTTCCCAGTGTGGGACCGTTCCCTCTGTTCAGCTTCCAGCACCAGCGACACTGGAATGCGGTTGGGGCCAAGCACCTCTGCACCACCACGCACAATTCCAGAACTCAACAGCTGGGCTTTTTAGGAAATCAGGTCAGATATCTGGAGTCCTGGGGATGCGAATGGCCCAGCCGGCGATGGCAGCTTTGTCCTGATTAATGGCAAGAACCCCCCCAGTGCAATTTGCTTTTCATTATAGGTTACCACATCGGTAGGAGAATGGTTTACCAGAGTTAGCTTCAGCTCTGGTCTTTCATGTGTGAGCAGCCTTGAACTTCGGGTGGCTGTAAGTACAGACTGCGTTAGCTGTAAGTAAGAGCTGCAGAAGTCTCACTCCAGGCAGCTGCAGAAGAGTTGTGTGCCTCTGGTCCTCTCCAGGTAACTGAACCCTATGTACCTCCCACCTGTGCACCCCGTGGCATCTGAGCAAACCTTTAAGGAAGGGCCTTATTTGGGAAGAAAGACTTGTCTGGAAAGAATGGTATAGAGTGAAGTGTCTATATGAGTCCTTACAAAGACATTAGAATTCAGGCAGTGTGATGCAGCAGTGGTAAAAGTGCAGGGTGATCTTCCTACCCGCATCCCTGGCAGTGGGGCTAAGGAAATCTGTCCTTCATAACCAATAATGAGTGGAGATGGAGGGCTGGAAAAATCAAAGCTTTATTGCGTGTGGATACAAAAGGATAAATCCAATGGAAATCTCCTCTAGCCGAGCTGTGGAATCAGAACAAGGCCTTTACTTCTGTCAACACCAACGCAGTGAAAATTGAAGGGACAAGGCTGCTATTTCCAATTGACCATCACTATGGAAACAGCCTCCCGGTGTCAACAGTTGGTGGAGTGGGAAGTAGGAAGCGAGGCGGTTGTCCTTAGCAGGGCAATAGGACAAAGGACCAGTCAGTGCTTACAGGTTTGTAAAGCATCCAAGGGCAGGGCTGATGCAAGGGTTTGCATGGGGCCATCTGAGATGCAGCAAGAGGGAGAGGCAAACAGGAACCTGGCCTTGATTATTCCAAATATTCCAGCTCTGTCGGTCCAGCCAAGTTATCTGGCTAATGTGGGAGATGCCATTGTTGTTATTCAAAAGACAGGTCCTTACCTGTCAAAACAGGGCAGACGAGCAGCACACAGGGCATAGGAAATGGCTTCATTCTGTAGTGTACATATATGTAAGAGCTTCGGAATAGAAACAGGAAGCCTAAAAATGGATGAAGTTGCAAAGAGGGATGTCTGAGAGCATTCAGAAAGGGTGGAATGATCAGATTTAAATGTGAGGAAGTATTTTAGGGACAAGTTTTGCTTTGGGTGGAAGAAACCACAGAGGGAAATGGTCAGGATTTTAGCCATTGATGGTGTTTGGTCTAGAGTGAAGGTGAGAGAGCAATGTAAGCTTTAGGTGATGGGGAGAAGGAAGATCTCTACGAGACTGGAAGATCTGGTAATTGTGGAAGACCGAGTACCACCGGCAGTGACAGAAGGCAGAAATAGCCAGGGTGTTGTAAGAAACCTGGACAACTGTATGACTTTCCTTTGCCTTCTAAGCTGCCTTTTTGCTCATAATCCAGGTAGTTTTTCATTCCCATGCTCCTGATGCTCAAAGTCCTGACAGCACTAAGGAACACCAGCATCCGAAGATCATTTTTATTTTCTTTTCTTCAAAAGGGAAGAAGGAGAAGAAAGGAGCGAGCCCGTGCTCAGGGAAAGAGGGTAGAGCAGCATTAGCATTGTGAATCATGGACCTTCCTCCAGCCTCAGTTCTCTTCTTCAAGCACCCAGTGAAAGAGCAGTAATTCTGCCCATCTCCACTGTGCAGAGGGTGCATGGCAAGAGGAATGCGTTGCTGCTGTAATGCAGCAGCTTTTAAACCCGTTTGTGGTCTCACTGGAAGGGGATGTGTTGGAGCAGTTCACAGCTTTCATTTTAAATTACAAGGAAAAGCAGGAGGTGTCTGAACAGAAACACATTAAAATACTTCCCAGAATTTCTGTTAAGCTTCAGTCTTCCCCCCCCCCCACTTTTTCTTGTGTTCCTGCATTATGACTATATTTAATCAAACATAGTTCGACAGTGGTTTCACTTCTTGAACCACTAAGAAACAGGAAGAACGTGCGTATGCTTTTTATTAACCTTCCGTTCATAATGCACTTTCTTCCCTATAGAAATCTCCTTTCCTGCTGATTCATTATGTGTCAGGAAGCCAAGCGTGACATGTTAAAAGCCATCTTGATAGTATTTGGTATTCAGGACTAACAGCTCAGCAGCTCACAGGAGTTCTTCTTTCAAAGGGGGAGGGAGAAGATGTGCATGTTGGATGTGCCAGGATAGTGGATAATTTGCATTAAGCATCCAGACAGTCTATTTTTTTGCAATCTGTCACCCTTCACTGGCTTTTTATTTTATAACCTTTATAACATAAGGGGAACAGAAGCACTAAAAAAACTTGCACCACGTGGACAGAAGCTGGAATTGGAGCCCTTTGGGATGAGCTGGAGCAAGGCTAGAGAAGGACTTTCCTCAGCAGCAATAGATCCACAATGGGACTTTGTTATATGGGAAGCACCTGAAAATAATAGGCAAGGCACTCTAAGTATCCATCTATAAAGCTGTCTGTGATTGCTTAGCTTCCAGCTCACAGCTGGATTCCGACTTAGGAGCCATCATCATGAATACACAAACCATGAGACAAGACTCACGTACCAGACTTGCCCCCTGTAATACGCTGCTCATCGCAGGGTTTAGCAGCAGGAGGGTGCAAACTCTGTCAGGGTGCTGTAGATCAGCCTCTCTGTACCTAGCAGCATGTGTGCCAGCTCTTTCCTATGGCAAAGCACTGCTGAAGTAACCAGAAATAAGTTAATGCGAATTTTCTCAGTAATAACTGCAGTCCAGTCACTTCCTATAGTGTAGCCAAAAGTATTCCTAATGCATGACTGCATTTTAATCTCACTGGCAATGTATTTTTTTCACCAGCGCTATTTGAACATCACTTATTAGGAATAATACCACATGTGACAGAATGATGCTCCTAGAACAATGAACCAAATGTGAGTGGAGGTACTGAAGCAGTAAGCGTCTATAACCTTAAACTTAGACATAACAACAGGAGCTGAGTGCTAAGAGAGAACTCAAAACTGTGAACATGCAAGAAAGCAAAATCTGTTGGGTACGATAACAATAAATGTGGCTGTCAAGCAAGTACAGAGGGACTCATTACTAAGCTAACTGCAGCACTTTAAATAGTGATACGAGGAGGAATACTTGTAAATCTTATTTACCATTATTTCTGCAAGTTAATCCCAGAAAGCTGAAGTCTGTGGGACTTGCAACTTTGCTTTGGTGTATCCTGGTTAAGGGTTTCAGAATGTAACAGACAAGGAGCCTGCTTTGGTAGAGTGTGACAAGGGAAAAAGCAGCTCTTCGGGCCTGAGCTGCCAGGCACAGCGGCAGCTCGGAAATGATGCTGCCATCGACCATCACTTCCCAAAATCTGCAAGTGAGCTCTAATGCGCACAAAGGGTAAATAATACCTACGTATAAGTTGCTGAGAGAGACGTTAAAGGAGACAAAAAGTGCTTCGAGTCAGTTACTATGGAGAAAACATTCTACAAATGCTTTTCCTTGTAAGTCAGGTTGGGAATATCATTGTTGTGTGAAGTTCTGCATCTAAAAATGCTGAGCGGGAGCCTTTGTTCAAGTAATACATGTGCATGCAGTTTAGCATTCTTATTTAAATAGCTAACAGGCCGAGGGAGTCCCCAAGAGACCTGCAGTTTGCAGTGTGTTCCGCAGTGTGTTACCCCCTTGTCATCCAAGTCAGTGGGGGAACTTGCACAGTGTCTGCTAGTGACTCCCCAAAACTGAGTCAGTCTTCCCTGCTGCCAGCCAGGATCTGACAATGAAGACAAAAGGCAAAAGGTTTGTATTTGCTATTATACTGGCATATCTTTGGCTGCTGATTTTGTTACAAAACTAACTCATTCTGGTTTCCTATTAGACAGAAATGTATTCCAAAGTGCTCCTTGGAACGGTACTGTTTTACTCCAATGAAACACAAGCATTTCGTTGCCTTCAGGTTACATGCACTAGTCATATTCCTTACAATTAGTCAGCCTAGTTGGAGAGCCACCATTAACAGCAGACTGATATACAGCAAGATATTCTACTGAGGAATTTTTCCTCTGTGTGTACTTAATCCAGGAATTGCATTTGGAAGCCTATAGATACCAGGGAGCAGAGAATAGTAAACCAGTAACCATTACTGTGGCTTTTTATAGGTCTCCTTCAGTTCTGATACCAAGCAGCAGGACTGGGTTTCTGCTGTTCTTTTGCAGCAGCTTTTGATGGTTTCTGGTGTGGTTTTGAAGTTTCTGATGGGAAGTTTTACTGTTCTCTTTGCAGTTCATGGCATTAAGTGGACATGCAGCAATGGAAACAGCAGTTCAGGGTTCTCGGTGGAACAGCTCGTGCAGCAGATCCTTGATAGTCACCAGACGAAACCGCAGCCTCGGACACACAACTGTCTCTGCACTGGTACCTTGGGTGAGTACCTTGGGAGGGCACAAAATGATCACAGCTTAATTCAGACTTGGAGGAGGGTTTGTAGCACTGGAGGGCAAAAACTGCTGTATCATGAAACGCTGAGACACAGTGAACTCAGAGGTGACAGAAGAAGTCTTGAGGCTAAAAAGATAGAGCTGGAACTCCTGGAAGATATGTCACTACTTGTAACGTGCAAGTTCTGATAAATGCTCTCCATATGTGACCTGCTCAAAAAGCCATGTTTTCTTCTTCATCCTCAAATTCTGTTACCGAAGCCTCAAAACTTAATGTTCACCCTCTAAACTCCTTGCCCCGTAGCCCACTTTGCTGAAGTCAGTGGATACAAGTCATTAATTGCAGGGCATCACCAGGACAAGACAGGTTTTATTTAAGTATCATGAAAATACAGGAGGTTTCTTTCCTGGTAAAGAAGGTGGCTTTGTTTTGAGTGAGACTACAACAGCAAGAAACAGCTTCCTTAGTATTACCTTTATATGGACAGTGGGAAGCTGAGTGATTCGCTTTTCCAACTCATCTAGCCACCCTCTCCTAGTACTTTGGTCAAGTAAAATACATGACATGTTAATTAGTCTTTAGCAAAATGTATAAAGGAAAGCTGTCAGTGCTTCAAAGGGGTTATTTTCTTCTTTTTTGGGACAGCTGCATTATATAGTCAAGGCTTAAGTAAGAATTATGACCTCTGAAGTACCTGAGTTTGGATTAAAATTCAGCCCTTAAGGCTCAGCATTTGATCCAGACTTGCAGATCTGAACATGAATCCTTTTATTCTTCCCTTTGATGTTTTGTCTTATGCTAAGTCTACTGCATGCTTTTTAACATAACAGTAGCACTTTGTTTTGTAACGGCTTGCACATTGACACATACATCCCCAGTTCCTTACTGTCATCTGCAAAGGCAGCAGCATGAAAGCCTCTCCGTTGTTCCTGCTCATCTTTATACCTAGGAGAATAGAGAGATTTAATATTGCATTTGGTCTCAAAAGCACTGTCCTGAACTACTTTAAGTGACCTGATTCAAATCTTGAGCACATAATAGAGAAGTTCCCTTCCAAGGGCAAGGAACAAAAGATTCAGCAAATTGCAGCAGCTACACAGAGGCTTTATGTTACCCAGAAGATGGCATTTATAATTGTAGCCATTAGCTATAAGGAGGAGGTTTCTTTCCCCTTTTAGTCATTATACAATACCATAATTAATGTTCTTACCTCATTCGAGGGAAAATGAATCAATTAAGGAAAGAAACATCAAAAATTCATGGGCTGTTCTTTAAACAACCAAAGCAGTCCCTGCACCAGAGTTTGTGGCTCAGATGCCTTTGCCCGCAGAACTGTTTACTTCATCCTGCCTGATTTCCAGGCTTCCAGGAGCTTGGGTGATGTCCATCTTCTGCTAGGCCAGTGAAGGTACCAGCTGGATCAATGCCACGGAGGGCTGTTTGCTGGTGACTTTTACTTGAGCCTTCTTCAGCCACTCCAGTACTCATCCTGCGCTCTGCATGCGACCTCTAGAAGTACAGAATGTTTATCTGTCAGCATATGAATGCCTTAGAGCAAAAGAAATCCATTGCCATCCTTATGGGAGGGAAAGCTTGCTTTGTGCTGGCTAATGTACTACTACTTTAATAATTTGATTGGCAGCTGTAATAGATACAATGATGACGAAAGATAAGGGTCGCAATCTGGGCAGCAGGGTGATGCTAAGGACAGGAGCATGGTGTGGCATCTGTCGCCTCCAGGTTACCAGTCAGCATCCAACCTGGGTTTGACAACGGGGGCTGTTTTCAAACCACCCGACATCAGCCCGTGTGAAGAGCTGAGCATCTTCACGCTGTGTCACAGGGGGCTGAGGTCTTATCTGTGGTGCAGATGAAACAGGGCCTGCGAGGCAGAAACCCCCTGCCACAGCTGGCAGCAGCAGCCCTCGCTGTGCAGACTCTGTACTGACATTGGCCACATTTAAAGAGCTTTGAAGCTTATCACAGATGCTCAGTCCTCTCCTGTTGTCTGATCAAGGCAGGGAGGAAGAGGTTGGGTGTTATGTGGGTGAGGGGACGAGTGCAGATGTGTCTGTTTCAAGGCTGTTGTCCTTGCATGCAATGGATCTATGCATTAGAGAGAAAGGGAGCTGTAAATCTGGCACTGGTGAGAAATGGTTTTATTTCTAAGGTGTATTTTCCATTCTCTGTGTGAGCGCTCACTCTCTCACACGCACGTATGTTCAGAAGCACAGCTCTCCGAGATACACAGCCGCGAGACACACAGCTAGCTTAACTTTGTACTTACTGAGTGGCCATGTTGTTGTTCTCTGGCACAGGGGCAGGAAGCAGTGTGCATCACAAGTGTAACAGTGCCAAACATCGCATCATATCACCAAAGGTTGAACCAAGGACAGGTGGGTACAGCGCTCATTCAGAGGTACAAAATAACGATGTCTCTGAAGGCAAGAACGAGCACAGCCACGGCAAGGCCTCCAGCCGAGAGAAGAGGAATGGCAAAGTGGCGAAACCAGTGTTGCTCCATCAAAACAGCACTGAGGTTTCTTCCACCAACCAAGTGGAGGTCCCTGACACGACCCAGAATTCTCCGGTGTCCATCAGCAGTGGATTAAACAGTGACCCGGATATGGCGGATAGCCCGGCCGTCACTGGTGTGTCCAGTATGGCTGTAGCATCAGTTATGGGAAGCTTGTCACAAAGTGCCACCGTATTTATGTCCGAAGTCACCAGTGAAGCTGTGTATACCATGTCACCCACCTCCGGCCCAAATCAACACCTTCTGTCCTCAGATGCAGCTGCACAGGGACTGGTACTTGCTGTGAGTTCAGATGGACACAAATTTGCTTTCCCAACCACCGGCAGTTCAGAGAGCTTGTCGATGCTACCCAGCACTGTCTCCGAAGAACTCGTGCTCTCCACAACTTTAGATGGGAACAGAAAAATTCCAGAAACCACCATGAATTTTGACCCAGACTGTTTTCTTAACAATCCCAAGCAAGGGCAGACTTATGGTGGAGGAGGTATGAAAAGTGACAGCATCAGTACCAACATAAGGCAGTCACCCACAACAGAACGTAGCTTCAACTTCAATACAACCCTCACGAAAGAAATTAAAACTGAGGACACATCTTTTGAACAACAGATGTCCAAAGAAGCATTCTCCTCCTCTTCTGCATCTAACACTCTCACCCTCACCACTGGTTCAGGTTTGCTTCCATCTGGAGGAGGTCTGAGCCCAAGTACCACCCTGGAGCAGATGGACTTCAGTGCCATTGACTCCAACAAGGACTATTCTTCCAGCTTCAATCAGACCGTCCAGAGCCCTCACGTTCATCAGACCCCTTCCCCCAGCTTCTTTCTGCAGGATGCCAGCAAACCTCTTCCCCTTGAGCAAAACACTCACAACAATTTGAATGACACAAGCGGCTCATTTGTGAACACGTTAGGAATCCCCAGTGTGAAGACAGAGTCCTCCTCCCAAACCACTTCCAACTGTAACGGCACAGTGGAAACCAGAATAGAGTCCACCTCTTCTCTCCAGCTCATGCAGTTCCAAGCAAACTTCCAGGCTATGACTGCAGAAGCTGAAGTTCCCATGGAGACCTCCCAGCAGGCAGAAGGGAATGAAAATCTACTTAAATCAGGGGATCTTCAAGCCTGCAGCACAGAACACTACTTGCAGCCTGAGGCCAACGGGGGTATTAGGAATGGCAACAATCTCCCTATTCTCCAAGGAAACATGGTACAAGGACTCTATCCTGTGGCCCATCCCAGCTTAAATAACTCCTCCAACATGGAGCTTAACTTGGACCACTTTGACATCTCCTTCAGCAACCAGTTTTCTGATCTAATTAATGATTTCATATCGGTAGAAGGTGGGAGCAATGCTCTCTATGGACATCAGCTGGTGTCAAGTGACAGTGCTGGACTGTCTCAGCCTGAAGACAGTAACAGAGCATCCTACAACCAGGCTGAAATGTGCATTCCTTGCTGCAGTCCTCAGCAAGCCAACATGCAGCTCAGCAGCACAGAGAATGGAGCCAGCACCATGGCGTACATGCATGTGGCTGAGGTGGTCTCAGCAGCCGCGGCACAAGGCACTTTGGGGTTGCTACAGCAGAGTGGGCGCTTGTTCATGGTGACAGATTACTCACCAGAATGGTCTTACCCTGAGGTAAGTCCAGGGCTTTTACTCCTTAACATTTACTGCCTGATCTTTCATTGCTTTGTTAATAAGGGCTCCCAAGACCTGGTTTGTTAAGGCTTTGACAAGGCTGGTAAAATACTCCTCTTAGGAGTCAGAGCATCCAAGGCCATTTCCATGTCTGAGTGTACTTTTAATTAAGTACTTCATTACCCTGACAGGCCCTTTCTTCACTTAGGAAGCATCCAAACACAAATGTTTTCTTTCATTGTAGAGCAAAGTGTGTCCCGGGTGATGGCTTCATGGTGCTACCTAGCCACATTAGAGCAGCAGGGTTTGCAGACTGGAGCTGATCCTTAAACCTGGCTCTGATGTTCTTAGAATAATTCCTGACCTCCACTGCCTTAATGAGTTCAGCATTTACCTTCATCCCAAATTCACTTGCATGCACCACAGTTAAAATGGAAGCAGCACAGACTTGAGCCAGAAATGGACAGGCAGGTTGCTTTGAATGAGAAAAGTGGTCCTTTGTGGTTTTGTAAGCCCAGCCTTGAAGCGCTGTCATACCTCTTACCTTCCAGAGGTGTCTAATAACTGCTCGGGAAAAGATCTAGCACACCCCAATGATCAGTCCTGTGGTGCCACCCCCAGTAGGCGTGCATCTGACTCCACTGGATGGCAAGTTTGCCAGTAGGCGAGGCAGCAGAGTATGCAGTAATAAGCAGAGGAGGTGGCTTCACCTTCAGCTGAATGATGCCGTGACAGCTCCGGGAGCACAGTGTTAGGTGATGAGGTGGTATTCAGCAGCTCTAAGAGTTCACATACTCTGCAGTCTCATACTTGGTGTGAAAACGTGGGTGTTCGCCCTGTAGATGGAAAGAAAGGCTGTCAGCATGCGGGAATGGCTGACGGGCACTGGCAAAAAGCCTCCTGCAGGAGTTTCTGCCCTCCGTTCAGTTCATCTCTCCAACAAGTCCTTTGTGCACAGGCGCAAGCACGGTGGGCAGCTGAAGGCATCCAGATCTACACAAGCTGAAGCGTCAGCGCTGCGTGGTCACTACCAGGGTTACCGTACCGACTGTTTAACGTGCAGCAGTAATGTAGCGGTGGCTTCTTTAGCAGCAGAACCCAGCTAGGCTTCGTTCGGAAGCAGCGTGCTGGGGCATTAGGCTGTGCTGGCCTCTGACACTGCTTCTGCTGTACCTGTTTTCTGCCTCCTGCTTGCGTGTAAGGTCCCAAAACTCAACGGAGAAAACCTAAGAGGCTCTGTGGTGCAAACCTGCCTCTTTTGCTGCTACCATGGAAACCCTTTTGTTACCCCTCGCTACCGGTGAACCGTAGGGCTCCCGCGGAGCTGGCTCTGTGTCACGCACCCCGCAGGGCCTGACCCGTCTGCGCAGCCTCCCCACAGCCTCTTCCGCCCCAGCGCAGCCCCGGCACCGCTGCTTCGGCTGGGGGGGGTTCGCTTTGGAGCAGCGCCCGGCTGCTCTGCTCGCGAAGGGGCAGACGAGCCGCCGCCAGGAGCTCGCCCCCGGCCGGGCTCGGGGTGGCTTCGGCTCCCCCCCGCCGCGCACCTCCGGAGCCGGCCCCCGGCTCCCGCCGCGGTGGATCCGCGGCCGCGCAGGCCGCGCTCCCGCCGGCGGCCGCCCGAGGGCAGCACGGCCGCGGGGAAGGCCGCGGGAGGGCCGGGGCCGCCCCGCTGCGGACGCGGGGCTCCTCTGGCGGCCTCTGGCCCGGCCTCACCTCGGCGCAGCCGCTGGCAGCGCGCCGGGGCCCGCAGGCGGCCGGGAGCGGAGGGGGGGCCGCTGGAGCCCATGAGCCCATGGCAGCCCTGCCAGGGGAGGGGCGGGGAGCAGGCTCCGGGCGAAGGAGCTTCCCTGCAGACACGGCCTGGTCCTGGGTCGTGCTGCCCTGCCTGACCCGGTTCCCGGTACCCAGAGAAGCCCAAGCTGTGTGGCTGCCGGTTTAGCTGGGCTCTTCCTACATCAGGGCCTGTTGGACTCGTGGTCCGTGATGGCAGACGTGAGGCTGTGTTTGACAAGCGGCGCTTTCCAATGGCCAGGAGGCAGGCGTGGAGCCTGCGCCAGCAGCAGCCATGGTGGGCATGAGGTGGGGATGGCGCACCCAGGAGCTGCCTGGTGGGAGGGAGGCCTGGCGTGCAGCTTGGTGAGGTTTGCCACCGCTGGTCACGTTCCCTGCGGGGTCCCAGTGCTGGCAGGTGACGAAAGAAAAGCGGTGAGGGTCACACTGGCAAGGCTGGCACACACTGACTTGGGTGCATGGGCAGGCGTGGGGAACAGAGCAAGAGAAGAGAAGCAGAGATGCTCCACTATGGAATACTGTTTGCATTTCTAGTGGTGGGAGACTGGGGCATCAGTGCTGACCAGTGCCAAGGATCTGTGTTAGCTTGGCACTGCTGTTAGCCCTCAGGACGCTGTTTGTCATTCAGCCATTTGCATGCTCCTTTTGGGATGACTTCTTCTGTAACGCTTTGCTTTTCCCTTCTTTTCCTGACAGGGAGGAGTGAAAGTCCTCATTACTGGTCCGTGGCAGGAAGCCAGCAATAATTACAGCTGTCTGTTTGATCAGATCTCAGTGCCTGCATCTTTAATTCAGCCAGGGGTACTGCGCTGCTACTGCCCAGGTAAGGAACACCTCTCTCCTAAAACTGCTGGTTTCAGAGCAAGTTCGTAGCCTGATAGTGTCATGTGTACGTGTTGACTAAACTGCTGGACCCATTGTGAAGGACAATGCATAAACATCAAGAAGCTTTTCCTTTTTCTTTGACCTGTTTAATGTGAGAACGGTAATTTAGCATCAGAACACATCACAAGACATCTTGTTTAGCAGTTCTGAATGAACTTGAAAAATAATGACTTAAAATCATTCTAAGCATTTCTTTAGTATTGAAGTAGCAGATTAAAGAGCAGCTTTTATTCAGGGGCATGCTCACTGCTCTGCTGACTCTTTGTCTATATTCTGCACTTTGTCCTTGATGCTTACAGGATGAGAACATCTCCAGCCTCTCTGCAGAGACTTTCAGTAATGCTGGCCCTTGGCATATGACTTCAAGCATATGCAGAATAACTCGGCTTCATTGTTAGGCCCCAGCTTCCCACTGGAAATGCAGTGAGGCTGGTTAATCTCTAGGAGCACGTGATTCCGCCTCCTGGCAAAACAAGCCATTAGCTGACTCTTAAGCTTACAACCTTCATGTTTGAAAATACAGATTGTCATTTTGGACTCCTTCAGTTGTCTAGTCACACAAATATTGTCAAACGCCCCCTCTCCTCTCATTGCATCTGCTCCCAGCTTGGCACATTTAGAGATCCATAGGATAATTCATAGCCGTGCATTTCTCTGCGGGGAGGGCTCTTGTCTTACCACATGCGCTTTCCTTTTAGCTCATGACACTGGGCTTGTGACTTTGCAAGTTGCCTTCAACAATCAGATCATCTCCAATTCTGTGGTGTTTGAATATAAAGCCAGAGCTCTGCCAACCCTGCCTTCCTCCCAGCATGACTGGCTGTCCTTGGATGGTAAGAAGCATGCAATATTCTTTAACAAAGCTCACTGAATGGTAGGAATGTGAATGAAAGGAGCAGCTCCTGGTGTGGCCGAGGGATGTAGAGGGATGTTTGTGCTGTGGGGAGGGGCTGTTGCATGTAGTCAAAGACCTCTTGCAGAAATTTCTTGTAGTTCTTTTGATGTGAACAAAACGTGGCTGCATTTGATGGGAAGGAGACAAAGGGGTGCTTTCCTTGTCTGCACAGAAAGCTGATTGTTTCCCAGAAACAGGGGTTACCCAGTCCAACCCAAGCAGTTGGCAGAAGAATCCTTGTTCTCTGGTACCTAAATGTTGGACCAAGGGGTGGAAACATAGGCAATTTATATGGCATTTGGATTTATGTGGCAACTTCAAGCATGAAAGTTTTAGGTTCAGGTTTACCTGGTCACCAAGTGCTCCCAAAACACTTTTATAAAGGAGCAAGCTGAGAAGGATGTCAGAGAACTTAGGAGCCTGAAACATCCATTTCCCTTCCTGAGTGTGACTGCTAGAGAGGTGCAGCTTCCAACTCGGACCAAGGAGATGCAGGGAAAGAGCTGGCTTGTGTGACAAGCTGGGAAAGGACACTGCTTTCGTCTTTCTTCGAGAGAGTCAGCTGCGGGGGCACTGCATTTTGTGCAGTCTTGACAAGGTCCCAGCACTCCTGCTTGGTGTGAGCATTTTGTTTTCTCTGCTAAACCCAGGAGACAAATATGGGAAGGTCACGTCCTTAGTCTTCACAGATTTCATAGCTGAGAAATGAATACTGATGTTACAAAGTGTTACAGAAAAGGAGTCACAGGAGTAGTTGTTTGCACAGGGCCATACTGAAGGCAAGACAGATGATGAGCTAATACACTGATGCAGTTTGTTCCTCAGTCGATTAACCTCATCCTGTTTTGCCTGTCAGCTGCAAACATGGTAACTGTAATACAACAACACATGCTTTGGGAAATCTACCGTAGATATTACTTCTGATACCAGCTTAATGTCTTTAAAATATCGCTATCATTACCAAGATTTTAAGCATATGTTACTGTGTTGTTGTTGTTATTTTATACCTTTGATTGACGTGGCAAATACTTCAAACTGTTTTACTGGAGAAATGTTGAACAGTTTCTAAATCAGGCCACCTACATGTCAGCGTAGGCAGGTGGTGTTTGAAGGGGTTTGGGTGGGCTCCCTCGTTCTGTCTGGGAAGCCCTGACAGGAAAAGCTTTCTTCATTAAACGATGCACTGGAAGCTTTCTCCGTACCATAGCAGTTGTGAGCTTAGGGACTGAGGACACAACGCTGCCATTGAGCATCCACAGTTCATCTGTAAAATGTGAGCACCATGGACAGCTGAGGAGGAGCCATTTCTAGCTGGATTCTGGCAGATTCTGGTGTGTACGTGTGCACAGCCTGAGCTGGGAGACCATGGCGGGGGAAACAGTAAGAAAACAGGGTTTCCCTCATAGTAGCACCAGACGTTATTCCAGTGGCACAGAACCTGTATCTTCAGTTGTTCAAGGTTATCCACGAATATTAGCAGCAGACTGATGCATCCTTCCCTGGCTCTCCCCCTCTGTGTAACGTAACCGAATGCAAACGTGTAGTTTGTCTCTGCTTTCTGATCTGTAGCTGCTGCATTTCTCGTGTCACATACAAGAGAGACAAATCGAGGTGTTCGGGGGGGCACTGCTTCTGATGTTCATAGACAGGAGCAGAACAGAGACAGATCCCTGTGGTTATTGCAAAGTAAAGAGAGGTTTGTGACTTGGCTATAGAGGCATACTTGCAAACAGAAATAGAAATAGCTCTTAAAAAGGAAGTGCTTGTAATCATGTTCAGCATCAAAATTGAGTTTGCTTGACTTCTGAGTATCCTAAGAGTCTGCAGGTGCTTTTCATCTGCTGCTGAGGCTGCACACTGCATGTGAACTACAGCTGATACTGATGTGATGGAGATTGATATTCAGCTGTTAGCAGTCCCTGCAGTGAGTATGCAAAGCAGATAGGTTTTAAAACCCTTGTTTAACAACTCCCTCAGTGCTGGTGAATTCGGAGGAGCTGCAGAAGGGGGCTGTGAGTGCTGTCTGTGGTGTTCCTGCAGTTTGCCTGGGTTAGCAGGCAAGCTCTCACAATTAGAGATTGTTATGATGTGGTGATGGTGGAAGGGAGGGGGACTGCAGCAGAGAACAAACTAGGGCATTGCTAACATGGAGGGCTAAAAAAAAAAGTAAAAGGACCGCTGCATTGCAGAGGGCCTTCAGGGAGAAAGCCTGAATAATTATACTAGCCATGCCTTATCAGAAGCCTCTGCCTTGATGCACAGTGTTCCAAAGGGAGCACATTACACTGTTATTTAAAGGACCAGCAACATCTTTGTGTTTATTCTTAGAGAACAAATGTTAGCTTAGCTAGCTAAGGTGTAAGCTAATGTGAGTTGATTCTATCAATAGAATAAATACGCAAACCCCTGTCTTCTCTGTTTACTTCAATTGCCCTGATTCAGATCCTTGCCCTACTGCCTGTTACGTGGTCTTGAGGGAGGGTTTTCAAGGAATATCTGTAGTCCCAAAATATTGACTGGAATTTTAAAATTGTCTCTAATTAACTCAGTGGAACACCTTGAGTTCCTCTGCACTCCACTGTTAAAACACAGTGAATGATTGCAGCCAGTATGGCCACTGCAAGAGAAGCAGGTTTAACAGTCAGCTATACCCCAGGAACAGCACACTAAAAGAATCAGCCGTTTCTATCTCCCATAAATTTAGACAAATATTTGTCATCCACAGTCTCTTTAAAATACAGATAGAGACATCCTGTGTGTGAACTGTGCATTTCTGGTTATATTAAGACAAATTAATCTGCTGCCTTTGTTCAGTTCTGCAGATAACTGAAAACCTGCAGCCTCTGTTTCTCTCTTCAGGAGGCAAATCTTTAGCTGCCTGTCCATGCCAAGCTCACAGCATGTAGTGGCTTTGATTTCTTTGCAAGCTCCTCTTGAGAATTCACTCTCCAGTTACAGGACCTGTGTAGTTGTTACGTGCCTTTGCAGCAACAGGCTGTGCTACGCGGGCTGTAGCACAGAGCTAGGCAGTTGTAGCTCAGTCATGAAAGGCTACTGCATAAACAAAGCCAATAAATGAAATAGGTGTGTATGTACAATTGTCACTGTCGGGGATGGATGGCTCCAGTTAATGCTAAGATAGTAGGCACAAATCACAGCCCTGTAGAAGTTTCCAGATTTTAACAAAGATGGGTTAGCAAAGAAGCATCAGAAACCAAGTGTGCAAAACCGGAGCTCCACAGTGACCACAGGAAGAAGTGAGCACAAACTTTCTCGCATGCTGAGCAGCTCCCAATGCAGGCTCAGAGCTCATGGGAATGCCATGAAATCCGGGCACGTACCTGTGCAGTGTCACAGCAGGATCTGTTTCCACCTTGGTACAATGGGAATTGTGTTTCCCAGAGAAAAATGTTTAATGCAATCATAGACTCAACCAGGTTGGAAAAGACCTTTAAGATCATCAAGTCCAAGATTTACCCCAGGGCTGCCAAGTCTACCACTAACCCATGTCACTAACTTGCTGGTTTTGCTATGCTTCGAAGTGCTGAGCTTGGGTCAATGATAAAATCCCATCTTTCTGAGCACAAGCCAAGTATTGGCCATTGGGACGAAGGAGCAGTAGTGCAAACAGCTGTCAAGTGTTAAGAGACCATATCCTTCCATGTCTCCTGTATCAGGCCAAGTGAAGGAGTGTGCAGAGGAGTTTTAAGGGGCAGCACTTTGGGTGGTCATCCTCTGAAGGGTTTCTTCCTTTTTCAGTGTCTATACTGTGCTCTAAAGGATAATGTGCCCTTTTCTGAACTATACATAGCCACACTTGGTTTACTCTGTTTTTCCTTATTTTACCCCACAGATGAGTTAGATCTTTTACAAGTGGACAATGGACACCAGTTGCTGATGTTCTTGCAGTTTTATTCTAGTTAGTTAGAATACTAATGTTCTTTCCTTTCAAAGAAAGCCTTTCTTCTCCCAGAGGAAGCACTCCCACGTGATCCTGATCTCCTGTGATAAACTTGGCAGCCTCTTTTGTCTCTCTGAAGCTGAAAGTTTTCAGAAGCTGTCGTGTGTTCCATAGCCGTTTGACATGTCTGTACATGTTCTCTTAGAACAAAAAATCAGACAAGTGCCCTTCTGAACTGAAGGACAGAGATCTTCTAGTGACAGATGTGTAACAAGTTAGGAAGGCCTTTTAGTACAGATTTCCAGTGGGAAGCACATACGTTTGCCCTCTCCTGAAGCCTTTGCTGCTTTTAAACAGCATCTGTGGAGATGACGTTTCCTTGGCATGGGACATGACCACAAATCCCAGGGAGACTGGTGCAAGCACTCCTTGGCATTACTGTTACGCAAATGCAGGAAAGAGGTTCAGGAGGAGCGAGTGCTCCCACAGGGAGTCCAAACAAGAACTTAAAATACATGGGCAGGCAGTGTGTGAACTGATGAGTCAAGCGTGTATGGGATGGACAAGGGTGTGACTGGTACCGAATGTAAGTGGTGCTGACGCAAGAGAGCATGACAGGCAGCCTTTCAGCTACTCTTCGCTTTTCAGTTCGAGATCTGGCTGTCTTTCCCAGCTGGGGTGTTGGGTGGCTCGCTTGCGTTAGCATGACGTGGCCGTACCTGTGGCACCCAAGCTCTTGTTCTGGTGTGCTGGAGGTGGACGGGGCACATGCGTTCAGGTTGTCTGAGACAGTACAGTGTGAGCTGCCTGCGGCATTCCGCATTTCACAGGTACGTGATTCCTGCAGTGCCAGATGGTGGATGTTCATTACCAAAATCCACAGCGGAGATTTGCTGACCAGGACTGGGTGCCCTTTTTTGGCACGAGGTGATACGCAGACAACACGGTGCTGTAAGAGAGATGTGGTCAGTATCGGTGAGGTCCTTAGAGATGTTTCCATAAGAGGTAGGAAGGAGTTTGTGAGCAGTAGTGATGTGTATCGCTCCTCTTCCCCGCTGGGTAGAGGTGGCTGGATGCTTAACTTTACATCTTGGATTTTACCTGAAAAGTTTGGGTTTCCTCAGGAGGAGCGAGGAAAGTTCTGTGCTGTGTTATGGGGCTCACTGGGGTGAGTGAGCCTTGGTAGAGGACGTGCTTGCTCCTTACTAAGAACTACACTATGAACTTTATGTGTTTCATTCATCCTCCTCTTTACTGACTCCTACTTTGTGGAGGCTTTGGCTGTTCTGTTTATACCCCTGTGGAGATTCGTTTGGGTTTCTGCTTTCACAAGGGATCCTTAAGGACAGGCTGCTCTGCTTCCTGTCTCCTGTTGCTTTGGGTGCATATCCAGACCATCCTTTCTATTTTGCCTCTGTTGTGCCTCAAGTGAGGAGCGTTTCATTTTATGCTCTGGACGTTGTCTTTCGAGCCAGCCTGACTAACCGGTCCCACACCCGCTGCCTCGGCAAAGCCTGTGCTCGCTCCGCGCTGCGTGCCGGGACCTGCGGCTCCTCCTGGGCCGGAGTGACTGCACAGGCGTGCCCCGGCGCCGCGCATGAAGTGTCCTTGTGCGCGGAGCAGCGGGACGGGAGCCGCGCGGGCACGTGTCCCGGAGCCGCCCTCGAGGCGGGGGGCCGGGCCCGCCCGCTGCCCGCCCGGTGCCCGCAGGGGCGGGGCCGGGCCCTACTGACGTAGGGCGCGCGCTTGTAAACACAGCGGCGGCCGCCAATGAGAGACTGGTGACGTCACCGCGCGGGGCGGGGCCCGGCGGCCGGCGGCGGCGGAGGGGAGCGGCGCGGAGCGGAGCGGGGCAGGGCCGCCCGCCCGCCCGGCCGCGCCGGCACAGACAATGGAAGGCGGCGGCCGCAGCCGCTTCCCACCGCCCGCGGCCGAGCCGGGCCGCCGCTGAGCGCTGGGGCGGGGAGGCCGGGCCGTGGGACGGGGCTGCTATCCCGCTATGGCGGCGCCGGGCGGCCCCGGCGTGGGCTGAGGGCGGTGGCGGGACGCGGCACCCCCGAGGCAGCCTGGGGCGAAGCGCCCGGCGGCGGGCTCTCGGGGCTGCACTCACACCCCCGCGCCAAGCGGCCCGGCTCCGGTGGAGTGCCGCAGCTCGGGCCGGTACCGCTACCCACGGGTGCGAGGGGGTGTCGGGCGCGGCGGTGCGCCCTGGGGCGCGCCCGGGGTAACCGACATCCAGCCCCTCGCCTGCGCCGCTGCACGGGGCACCGGTGCCTTCGTTGGCCGCCCGCTGCCGCGGAGCTCGCCCGCAGGCTCCAGCGCGGGTCCGTCCGTCCGTGATCCGCCCGGGGCTCTGAGGCAGCGGCCGCCCGTGGCTGGAGAGGGGTGGCCCATCTCCGCGCAGCGGCTCCCCCGTCCCCCCATGCTGGACCGTGCCGGAGCCCTTCGGTCCTGCGAGGCCGCCCCGCGGCTCCAGCACCCGGGCACCTGCGTGCCGCGCCATGCCCGCAGCCGCTGAACCTCGCTCGGCGTCGTCTTTCTCCGCGACCGGCCGGACTCTCCCGCTTCCGAAACATGCCGGCGAGCGCTAGCCAGAGCGGGCAGCGCTGAGCCTCCCGCCCGCGCCGCGGTAGGGCGGAGGAGCTCCAGCCGGCTGCGAGGATGCCACAGACGACAGCCAGGTCCGTGCGGGAGCCCGCTCTGTCCGCCCCTGCCGCAGGGTCTGCGCCAGATGCTGGCTGGAGCCTCCGCTGATGCCTTTGTAGACTCCCAGGTCAGTCCTGTGGTGCCAGATGTTGTTGGTTTATGTCCCGGGAAGCAGGTAGAGGTACTGCAGAGGGGTCCAGGACCCCCATCCTATGCAGGTGGCTGTGCAGATGTGCCAAAGTACTGCTTTCAGTAAGTATTACAGGACGATGTGTTGTGCGGTATTTGGATTTAAATCTGCATGCTTCTGTGTTGTCCAGCAGCCCTGCTGTACTTAGAACGTAAACGCGCGCCTTTTCCAGCTCACTGTTCCTCCCACTTCTCCCTGTGCCTCCAGCTGTGGGATGTGGTTGCGTTTCCATCTACTTGCCCTCCCTTGTTGGTCCCCAGCCCTTCCAGGGGGATGTTACAATGGAAGTTCAGAGTTACGGCAGCACTTTTATTGTAGTATCACGCGTGCATCCTCAACGCTCTAGTTTCCAGTCTCGTATTCTGTGTTGCTACAGTGTAGGATGAGGTCAGCAGCCCAAACCTTCCCTGGGGAGCATAGGGATGCTTGGAGCACACACCTTCTCTATACCTTGCAAAGCTTGTTTTGCAGGGTGCTTCATCAAAAGGAGTGGGACATGAAGGGGACTTCAGAAAACGATGTAGGCCACTCCCAGTTTAGAGATGGGGTAAACATGAGTGATGTCTGTCTGAAAGCATCCGGTAATGGAGATCTTGATCTCTTTTGCTGACCTGTTCTGGTGCTTCACAGCTTTGTCGTTTGCAGCAATTCCTGTTCATCTAATTTTGCAGGAAACAGAAGCTATTTTAGATCATTCTGCTCTTAAGTCAGTGATTTCTGAATGTTCTGATTCTGGAGTTTGCAGGTTTTGTGAGAGGCAGTCTCTGTGAGCAGTGGGTAGGTGAGCAGCAGCATGGCACGTCCTCCTAGGTTGTTGCTCTTCACAGACATCCACAAACACGTCTTTCGTAGTTGGTACCTGTGGGAAAGTACAGCCAGTTTCTGACCTGGGGTGTAGAGAGTGACCTTAGGCAGCTTTTAATACAAATTACTAGATAACACAAGAAGTGTCGTCTTGTCTGCCCTACTTAAAATGCATCAAGGCTTGGCCGAAATCTCCCCTGCTTTGCTGAAGTAGCTGTTTCTGGATAGTGTGAGCATCTTGCCATCCCTAAGATGTGGGGAAGAGAAGGCTGAAATAAGAAGGCAGCAAGTGCTTTTCAGTGTAGGTACAGAGACTGTCACTTGGGAAGAAGTCAGCCTGAGCTGCCCCCATTCTCCTCTAGTAATGGCATGAGGAAAGTAGGGAAGGATCATCTTTGGAGAGAACACTGACTGCTGGGAATGACAGGGAGGAACAGAGGAGTCCCAGATGGCATGTGAGTAATAGATGAAGTCGTACAGCTTTGCAAGAACTATGGGAAAAGTGTGGCCAGTCAGAAGGCTTGCCCTGGTAGGTGGATTAATGGCTTCAAATCGGAGCCAGTGGATGTGCAGGTCTGGACTAGTTCATTATTCCTGCCCATGCCCAGGAGTGTTTATTTCTTCTTTGACACACAGACTTCCTTCAGCTGTCACTTAGGTTCACAGAGTGAATACAGTGTTTTCCTCATCTTGTGCCTCAGTTGTTGTGGCGTTTCTCAGTAACCAGAAGGCTTGGAAGTGACCTGCCTCACTGGCACAGGTATGTATTTCTCTTAGAATATTAAGGAAAGATGCTGAGTGCTTCCAGTTGCTGGTAGAGACTATGACCTGTAAGAGCTCACTGCTAAACAGAGCTTTTTGTGAGATGCACTGAGGTTGCCACAGCAGTTTCATTTCAGAAATATGTATTCCTGCAATGATGACACCTCAGAAATAAGAACTAAACCACATCAGATTGATACTGCAGCATGAAAGGTGTTCAGGGTTTTTACTGTAGAAAAGAATTGAGCAGGATTTTTATAGGCAAGTGACAGATGATTTATAAAACAGGAGCAGCGCAGTGGCACTCGGGGAAGGGATGTGTCCTTAGACTGCTTCCATCCCCACCCACAGCTTGCACTGGATGAGAAAAGATGGTGTGTCTGACTTGCTCTGCAGAACAGCAAAATGTCTTTGCACTGCAGGGGTTTTTTACAGTGCTCAGCTGTTGCACTTGTTAGATCCAGTCTGTGTGTGCTCATAGAGTGAATCTGTAACACAGGCACTGCTGTTAAGCTGCACGTGCTGAGAAGCCAGTGCCCTCGGAGTGGCTTCCTATCTTCAGAGTATTTAAGCACAGTACCTGGGGACACATGCGGATGCAGATCTCACACATTAGCATTAGTTCAGTGGTTAGAAGTCTGTGGGGAAATAATTATTTCCTGTGCAGATAATGCCCCTATGGAATGTGCAGGAAACCATGCACCTCATCCTTTAGTCTGTCCTAACACTGTCTGTTATTAGATTGTGCAGCATTGCCAAAGCCAAACCAAAAACCCAGCCAATCAACCAAAACCAACCCAGACCTCCAGGTGAGAGTGTAAACCAGAGCAAGTGGTCTGGACACATCACTCCATGCCTGGACCATAGTGGTGTTCCAGGTACCACACAAAGAAAGTGCAATAACCGAGACTCCATGTGTGCTAGAGTAGCTTTACCACGTGTCGTAGTAAAGCGTGAGCAAGGGGCAGTGGTTTGAGCTGATTCCCATTTATTGGGAACACTGCTTACATAGCTCCACAAGAGAAAGAACACAGCATCTTGGGATGAGGTCTCTTCTTCTTGGGAAGAGGGCTAGAAGATGGGAAGGGCCGTGCAACAGAGGGCAGGTGAAGCATTGAATGGAAAGCTACACTGCAGCAAACCTACGCCGGGTTTGATCCCTGTTTCTCTGTATCATTTAGGATGGGAACTCCACCCTGACCCTTACCAGTCTCCAGTGTCTTGTCTCCTAATGGCAGATGACCTGGCTGAATGAAGGAGTGTAGGGTGTCTTGTGGTGGTTCTTCAGGCACGTGCGTCTAATCACACGTGCATCCATTACCCATTCAGATTCTTAGTTAGGAAATGCAGTATTTATTAGAGGCTGCTAAAGGAGAAAATGGAGGTGTGACTTGCAGAGTCTGGGAGTTAGTTTACCTCCTCTGCTGCATTTTCTATCCGCTGCCTGCTCTGGTGGCTCATAGAGCTCTTGGTACAGGTTTTAATTCATCAGTGAAGGGATCAGGGCTAAGAAAATGCCACTGGTTTAAACCAACCTGTTAATGTGAAACTATATCCAGGTTGGCTGTGTGTAACTCCACAAGTGTACTTGCTGTAGCTCTGTAAAATGCCAACTGAGTGAGTAACAAGGCATTAAAAGTCTTGTACCAAAATAGTTTTATACCTCAAGAAATGTTCTGTCCAGAACCTCCTGTTGTTACTGTAATCAGTAGTAGGCTCCCTCTGAGTACAGATTAAAAAGCAGCTCAGTCTGCACTCAAAGGATGGTTCATGTTTTAGGGGAATGAGTGTAAGATGCAAACTCGTTCCTTAGTACAGGTCAGTCTGACCAAGCAGCTCTATCCAGTCCTTCCCTGTGGGACAGTCAGGCTGCCCTCGGGCTGCAGGGCAGCCCAGCATGACATGACACTGGAGCAACTGGTTTTCTCAGGAGGGCTGGACCCTGCAGATAATACCAGCAGGTATAGTTCTGTGTTTCCTCCGCTTGGTTTTCAATCCGTGGCACAGCTTCACAGCCCCCTGTGAAGGGCTGAGGACAACAGAAGTGAAAATGGCTTTGTGTGTGATGGAACAGATCGCTAAATTAACACGTGATCCAGGGGTGCACTTGGGGATTGCAGAGATTCACAGGAGGTGCAGGGCGAGAGGGGGAAAGCATGACTGAGTGGATGCCTGTAGCTCCACCAGATCCCAAAAGCTTCAGAGCTCCCGTCAGATCCCAGCAGCTCCATGAAACCAGGCTCATCTGCCTTGTGGGGCTCCTGTTCACAAAACAAGCCCTTAGGGCCTGAAGCCACCACCTCTTCCTGCTGTGCTAAGGGGTAATGGTGAGAAGTAATTCTGATGTTACGTTTCTGTTGTTAAATTTGAAGAAGAATAATTTCCAGGAAAGATTCGATGTTCAGAATGTGTTTGTGAATTTATGAGGTGTTTTGGAGATACAGGAATGCGGTCATTTCCATTGCCTTCGGTGGAGGCAGCCTTGAAGAACAGCTTCAGAAACCTTCGTTTTGGTTTCTTAGAGAATATTGTAATGTTTCTTCAGATTTGTATGCAGTGGAAAACTCAAGAAATGGAAAAATTTGCAAGTCTGATTTTTTGGCTCATAAATCTGGAATTTCATCATCAAAAAGCAGAGTCCTTGGGTAAAACCTTAAATATGTGAAAGTGTTTGTATCCACACACATCTTTGCTGCCTCTGAAAAGAGGTTGCTTCCAGTGCAAGACGTGCTTGTGCTGGGCTGGACATGTTTAGATTTCCTATATATAATGTGGCAAGAGAAAAGCTGCTTTTGATGACAATTTGTATGCTGCTGAGCTCTCGTTGTCAGTGCACGGAGACAGATCCTTGTCATGAGATCCTCTGTTGAATATAAAAGCCAAGAATGTGGAAACCGTGTTTCTGTAACTTCACTGCCTGCTAAGCAGTGCAGCTCTACACAGACCCCTGAAGTGAGCAAGACAGGAAAGAATGTGGCTAGCAAAATAATTAACAAGGGATAAAGGGTCTTGAACTTTCCAGAGTGATGCCTGTAATGTTCAGCCCTATGGCTCTTATAGCCCATCTCTTAAGTATTGTGAGGTAAATTGTGTCACTTCAGGCAGCTTGTCTGTTTTCATTTACACTCCATTTTCATCCTGTTTGTGAGAGGTTTTCTTCCTGCTCCATATACAGATGTTCTGATCTTCCACTCACAGAATGATGGATGTTCTCACTGCTGCTCGCACGTCCCATTAATCCGGTGTGCGTCCAGGCCTTGCTGTGTACATTCCAACTCTTGCAGCACAACCAGTTGCTGGCTTCCCTTCCCTGTACTTGTGATCAGTCACTTTTGAAGGGGACTCCTTGATGTACTTGGTACCGTGGAATCCATTATGGGAACAATAGGCATAAATACCTTTGAATTTACCATCAGCCGTAGCTTTGTTCTAGCTGCCTTAGTTGGCAAGTTTGATCCCATGGGAAATGGGCAGCACAGAGATACTTTCCATCACTACCACCCCACGTACCTTGTTAGCTGCCCGGAGTTTTCTAATCCTGCTGCTGGGTAAGTGGGCAGTCTCTGCTACGCATGGAGAGGGCTCTGGTGCTCCAGGATGTTTGTTTCCGCTTCCCATTTTACTGAGCGATGTATTTCTGACCTGCTTGTAGACTGAGCTGGGATTTACAACCATCTAGGAAAAACACCATTGTCTTGGTAAGATGCTAAAGGTACAAGTTTAAGGCATTGTTGAGTTTATAAGGTCTGTCCTTCTTACTCCTGTTAAGTCAAACAGAAACCCTTTACTGCCTAAAAATCAAGTAGTCTTGCCCTACGTAGTTCATGGGGGCAGTGTCAGTTCCCTGAATAGGAATACATGGGAGCGCTAGATGCTGTTTCCTAAGAAAAGTTCCCTGCTTTTCTTTCCTTGTTTCAGTGTTCCCATCTGGGGACAGTGGTGTTTGACAGCACCTTTTATAACTTCAGTCCTCTGACAAGAAGTGCCAAGAGGCGCTTGGTATTCGGAAAGATCAAGGCTTCACTCATTAGAGATCACAGAGCTTAGAGGGAAGAGCCTGGAAAAGGGACACAAACATGGGGCTCTCCAGTTCTGTTCCACTGGTTTCAGCTTAAAAAGAAAAAAGGGTGGTGGGGAATAGTATTCTGCACAGTGTTTGTTATTCTGCATCTCACTGGGATAGTTTTCTTCTGCTGTTTCTGGCTGTACAGAATAATTACTCTCTTTTGACAGTTAAATGGGTAGGAGCAACTCCCCAGTATCTTGTAGCTTTGAGCTTGTTGTTGTGTAACATCAGTTCAGGCCACATTTCTTCTTTATAACGGATGCTGCTTTTGCTCATGCGAGGTGTGATACCCGGGGTGTGTTGGTACTCAGCTCTCATAAAGTGCACATGCTGGACACCCAGGGAGAGTGGCATTAAACATGCAGAGCAGCACCGTGAACCTGCGTGGCCACTGCTGTTAGTGCCCGAGCTGCAGCAGTTCTGTTTGGCACAGGCCTGCAGGGTGCGGGTGGCTCAGCGGTGCCAGGTCTCTGTCAGTCTCTGCAGCGTACGTGCTCTGCCTGGCAATGGGGAAGGAGGAGACAGCGACATGGACTGCACTGCAGCACACTGCAGCACTCCTGGAACAAAGACGTGCTGAGATAACACAGCTTGTGCTGCTGCTGAGGGCTAACAGGGACACAGCATCTGTGTTACGGGCATTTCCTCATGGAACTCAGCCCCTTTCCCAGAGGCTTTGCAGTTAACAGGACAACTCAAGTATTAATAAGGGTCTAATAATAAGTAACAGTGGTTTGGAGTAGGTAGGAAAAGACCCTAGAGAGCTCCCCTCTGAAATGAGGGAGGGTGCTGGCTGCGCTCCTTTGTCCCTGGTTCTTGAGCAGTCGGACTGGGATGCTGCGTGACACCCAAGTGGAGCTGGCTAGAGGGGTGTCCTGTCAGACCACAGCATCCTCTTGGAGAGAAGGATATCTTCAGCCAGTGGACCTGAGCTGTCTCTAATCAGTGGTCTGCACTATGGGTCCTCAGTGCAGTACAGCAGAGAGATTGTCTCTCTAATACCCTCTAGTGAGAGCTGTGCTTTGCAGAGGGTAGTATACGAGTACTCCTGTAACCTTCGAGGGAGGACTCTGCATGGAACCAGGTCACTCAGAGAAGACTTTCTGGTTTAAAGCTTAATCAGAGCTTGTTCATTTTGACGCATATGACTGTCAGTGGGGTTTATTCTGTGCTTATCAGTGCTCTGCACCACCACATCAACTCCGTGGATGCATGAAACCATGTAGGATGAGGGTTGTCTTTTCCCCACAGTTTATTATACATGCACAATAGCAAGGTTCATTAAATGTTCCCTGTCCACGAAATCATGCTGCCCACCTTTACATGAGCTGCATGAGGCTTGTGGGTCACAATACAGGAGCCCTCTGTGTTTGCAGCCACTCGAGCTGCACTGGCTGGCCCTAAACACAAAAAGATTGCTTGAGTATTGCTCTACAGTATCAGGTGTAGCAGTGTCCCATCTGAATCTCCCTGTTCCGCAGTTCAAGCATGCATTGCTGTTTCGTAGTGCTAGGTTACAATGCAAGGAGAAAACAACTAATACAGCCTCGAGACTTCCACAGAGACCAGGGGGCTCAGCAGTTGTACTTCTTTTCAGAATGACGTTAGTGGATCATCAGTACCCATGCTCTGATTTCAGGTACTTCTGTTTCTGGTACTTGACTGAGGCTGTTTCCCAAGAAAGGGAGTCAGTGCCTTTCTAAAGGCTCCTTTTTCTAAGCAAAGAAGGAAGCAGAGGAATCTTTTCCTCCAGGTACCATTCCTGCATGGTTTCAGGAGGCAAGGCAGGCTGAATTCAACACTCTCGTCAAGTAGATTGTCTCTAAACCAAGAGAGTATTTTACCAGATAGGACCCTACTGAACTGCTGTCTGAATGCTTTATACTTGCTTAGGGTTTACTTACGTTCATAAAGAAGTTGAGTTATCCCGGTGCTTTATTGTGTGCCTGCAGCTAGAATCACTGTCTTCTGCCTGTATTTTTCATTTCTCTGTCTGTTTTCTTTAAGGAATTTCTCTGGAATTGCAGTCAGAGGGCTGCTGCAGGAACTTGCAGTGCTAGGATGCTGCAGGGCAAGTGTCCCTGTGCATTGCCAAGCAGAGCAAATCTCCTGTGTGACTTCCAGGATAGCTGCTAGTGGCTTCCTGCAGTAGGCTGCCAAAACCTGAGCTTTCTTTCCATGGAAATATCATCATTCTGGCTTTCTCCAACCTAGATAACCAGTTCAGGATGTCAATATTGGAGCGACTTGAGCAGATGGAGAGGAGAATGGCTGAAATGACAGGCTCCCAGCAGCACAAGCAAGGAGTAGGAGGCGGGAGCAATGGGAGTGGGAACGGAGGAACGCAGGTACAGGTATGAACCTTGCTGTGTCCAGACACAGCAGCTTTATGCTTGCTTTGGGGGCTGGTGGTGGTGAGAAGGGCTGTAGTTTTCCCTAAAGAAGTCTTTAGGAGCAGTTGGCTTTCACTTGTGTCTGCCACTGTCTCAGTACTTCTAGAAGGGCAAGGCTGCCTGCTCAGGGCAGGTTGCAGCTCCCCTCTGGTTAAACTGGGATGTGTGTGGTGTTGCAGTGCGTTTCTGGGACTGGGACACTGGGCAGCTGCTTTGAGAGCCGCGTGGTGGTGGTGTGCGAGAAGATGATGAGTCGTGCTTGCTGGGCAAAGTCCAAACACTTGATCCATTCAAAGACTTTCCGAGGAATGACACTGCTCCACCTTGCTGCTGCCCAGGGCTATGCTACACTGATCCAGACCCTCATCAAATGGCGGTAAGACCCAGCCCGTTGGGCTCTGGGGTGTCAGTACAAGCATGGCAGAAGCATATGTGAGCTCTGCGTGGTGGTACAAACAGCCAGGTTCCTGAACTTGTTCCTGTCCCTTGATCTGATGGGACCTGTCTCCTGGGACAGCAAGTCCAATCACTGGCTGTATCATGCTCTTAAAGTCTCTGGTGGGGGCACTATCTCTAATAAACACGGCATGGGCATATGTGTGACCACTTCTGTGTGGTATGGTGTGCTGGGAAAAGCTGTGCATTTAGGCAGTGTTCCTAACATAGCTGCAGAGCATCATTTGTTCTGTTGTTTCCTCTGCAGCACCAAACATGCAGACAGCATTGATCTGGAGCTGGAAGTTGACCCTTTGAATGTGGATCATTTCTCCTGCACTCCCCTGGTAAGAGCAGAGACTCAAACGTCTGGGAGAGTCTGAGGACCCTCTGGAGTTCTTCCCGATGTGTTATTTTCCTAATGTGTTTTCACACTCTGAAGAGTGGATGTTTCTTGTGTGTCCTTGCTGTGTAAACGGTAGGACACGGCACTCTCAGCTTCCTGGCATTTTGTTGAGTGAGACCTCTCTGATCTGAAAGATTCCTTTGCTTGTGAGGCTGCTCTGGCTTTGCAGTGATGGTTATTTATGGTCTTGCTTCTCAGAGGTATTTTTCAATGAGCTGCGGTCCAGACTCAACTGCATGAACGAGAAGGAAGGCCACCCAGTGGGTCAGTTGTCTTTTCTTTTTCAGATGTGGGCATGTGCCCTGGGCCACATGGATGCAGCTGTGGTGCTGTACAAGTGGGACCGCCGAGCCATCTCTATCCCTGACTCCCTTGGGAGACTGCCACTGGCCATTGCCCGGTCTCGGGGCCATGTGAAGTTGGCAGAGTGCTTGGAGCAGCTACAGAGAGATGAGCAAACTCAGCTTGGGCAAAACCCCAGGATTCAGTGCCCTTCAAGCACAGACTCCAACACAGAGAACTGGGTGTCTCAGTGGCAGAGTGAGCTTATTGCCTCTCAGGAGCCTCAGAAGGGAGTCACTGTGATTTCCAGTACAAACACAGGTAAAACAACCAGTGGGTAGTATCCTCCCTAGGTGATAGTTGCTCCCTTTGCACATACTGTCTTAGAGCATGGCACAAACTTCTGCCTGCAACTCTGTGGCAGAAGCTGTTGTAGTTCCTACAGCAATCATGGGTTTGCATCTTTCATTTTGACCATTGATCTGTTTGTTTCCAGAGCTGAGACGACCAAGATCAGAACCTTCCAGTTACTACAGTAGTGAGACTCAGAAAGATTACCCTGCACCCAAAAAGCATAAGTTGAGCCCTGAATATTTTCAAGCCCGGCAAGAGAAGCTGCTTTCCACTGCGTTGAGCCTGGAACAACCAAGCATCAGGAAGCAGAACTCCAGCTCCAAGCAATCTGCCACTGAGACAATCAGCCCCAGTGAAGGGATAAGGGACTATGGCCGAGAGCTCTCCCAGCACATCCCAGAAGTTACTGGGTACCGGAGCTCTGGCAGCCAGGCAGGCATCAAATGGAACCCAAAAGACATTTATATTGGTGTGTCTGCAGTGCAGGTGGCAGGGAGCCAGAAGGGGGCTGTGCTGGGGAAGGACACAGTAGCCCATCGGCTACGCCAGCGGGAGCAGATGAACGTGCTGATGATGGCTGACAGGGAGATGGTGGATGCAGAGCTCTTGTCCTATAGGGACAATGCAGGGGATGAGGACTGCTTACACCAAATGGATGACTTGCAGGTAAACATACCCGTAACAACAAGCTCAGCAGTCTCAGAGAGCAGTGACTGCACAGAGGAGCCTAAGTGTGAGAAACTTCTATGGAGGACTTAAGGGACTCTGTATTGTGCTTTGTGAAAGGAGGTGGTCAGTGTATGATTTGTTCCAGTTTCAAAGGATGTCCTTCCAACCTGGACACAAGGGTTCATGGTTATCATTTAGGGTCATGCACTGGCACATGCTTCAGCTGTGTACAGAATGCACAGAATTGCAAGGGAATTGCAAAGGAAAAATGGAAAAGCAGAGCCTCTTGGTCACATCAGTGAATGAGGTGGCCCTGTAGTCCTTTGGGAACTGGGAAGCAGTCCCTACAAAGACAGGGTGACCTGAGAGAGGCAGCGCCAAGCTGCTGCGCTTTAGAGAGCAAGGATGTAAGGGGTGGAGGAGGAGAGAACCAGTGGTTTGGGGAAGGAAAAAGTCCCACCAGGTATGCAATAGAGGAAGTAAAACCACAACAGAATGAGGAGTAGTCACTGGGGGAAGGATACTGTGTTTGGTCTTCTGAGTGAAAAGAGCAATGGGAGCACAGCCTTCATGCAGTGCCTCAGCATCTCTGAGTACTCTCACCTTGCTGGTGTCCTGCGGGTGAACAGATCTGTGTAAAACCAAGAGCTGTTTCCTGTTCCCTGACCCCCGATGGGTGGGGGGACATGGTTCAGGATTCCTGGCAAAGCCATCATCCCAAGGGTTGAACTTCTCATAATGTGCCCTTATTGTCCTCTCCTGCTCTGCTGTACACCTTGTTGAGTGGCAGGCTTGCTTTTCCTTTGGAAACAAGATGGCAGTGGCAGCTGTCAGTGGCATACAGCAAAGACCCAATGATAAACCTTTCACCAGATCCCTGTGCACTCAAAGAGGTCTGGGGAATAGGAAACCTCTCAGTACTTTGTCGGAAGAGACAGAAAATGAGCTTTGGTGAATGAATTTCCCTGCAGTGCTGAGACAAGCAGTAGACTCCAGCTACCACAAGTTGGGGGGTGGCGGGGCAGTCTGAAGCTGGGCTGTAACATGCAGGCCCCTGCTACCAGGCAGCAAAAGTTTGCTCTCCTCTCCCCCTTCCCAGGTGAACATGATGACACTTGCAGAGCACATTATTGAAGCAACGCCTGACAGGATCAAGCGGGAGAATTTTGTGCCAATGGAGTCACCGCTGGTGGAGAGAACAGACAGTGCTGCCATGAGCACCACAATGAGCTGGCTGGCCAGTTACCTTGCTGATGTCGATCATCTGCCGAGTGCTGCACAGATAAGGTCAGTAAGAGCTGTGAAGTTGCTCTGGGTTTTTGAGTGGACCTAATGCTGGGCAGCGTGCCCTGATTCTTTAGCCTGCAGATGCTAGTTCTCGGTGGGACTTAGTGCTGCTCTTCCAAGCCCAGCCACACTCTCGTGGTCAAATGTAATGCTGCCAGCACAGCTACAGATTGGTGGCAGAATGGGAGTGCATGCAGCAGGAGGGGCACGTGGCCATGAGGTCTAACTTGTGACTGCTCTTAAGGTGCCAATTCTGTGCAGTGCAGCTCAGGAATGTGGGACGTTGCTTGGAGAGAGGGAGGGGAACAGGAGCTTCTGCCTTGAACTCAGAAGTGTTGTAGTCCTTATCTGTGATGCCAGCCCAGGTGCTTTGTGAGCCATTAATTCTACTGTGATTGGTATTTCAGAAGTCTGTATAGTGAACCCCTGACCCCTTCTTCGAACACCAGCTTGAGCCCTGCAGGCTCACCAATCAGTGAAATAGCTTTTGAGAAACCCAGCCTTCCCTCGGCAGCAGACTGGTCTGAATTTCTGAGTGCATCCACCAGCGAGAAGGTAGAAAATGAGTTTGCACAGTTAACTCTGTCTGATCATGAGCAGAGAGAACTCTATGAAGCTGCCAAACTCGTCCAGACAGTGTTCAGGAAATACAAGGTACGTGGCCAAAACGTCCAATGTCTTGTTAGGTGCGAGAGAGTATTCGTAACACAACAAAATATGGGTAATACGTGCTCCTGGGACAAAAACAGAGTTTCTGTCATCGCCTTCTCAGTGCTTCTAGCATTTGCTTGTCAATGTTTACCCAGCAACTACCATACTGGAGAGAGCATGCCATGCCATAGCATGTCTTCTGTGCTGGAACAGCACTCACAAAGCATATCCTCAAAATATACTCTATATATATATGGAGAGAAATTGGTTGCTCAGTTGGTGTAAGGCTCCAGTTTCCAGGGTTTGTCCCTAGGTGAATTGACACTAGAGACATCTGGAAGTGCCTAGGCCTGAATTGGACACTGATGGGAGAGATTTAGAAGTAGGTGCCCTGCAGGGTGCTGTGAGCCAGTTAACATCATCTGTCCTGGTTTTCAGTGCACTGTGCTTATTACTTCTTTTGTTCTTGGCACAGGGTCGTCCTCTTCGGGAACAGCAAGAGGTGGCTGCTGCTGTCATTCAGCGTTGCTACCGAAAATACAAACAGGTAATGAAGGAAGTGAAATGTTATGAAACACGTGTAAGTGCCACGGACACAGCCCTTTGTAATGGGAACTATCCCACTGTTCCTTCCAGCATGCAGTAATGAAATAGCCTGCTCATGCACAGCTGAAAAGGGAGGAAAATTCACGTACTGAATCTTAATTTTGGAGGGAATCCGTAAAAGTATTTTGTGTTGATGCCTGCATTTTTGCTATGAGACAGAGGGCAGTGATGTTTTCCATATTGGCCTTTATGCATGCTATAACCTGGTGAGATTATTCTCTGACTAGTTGCTTGCCAAATTTCATTGTGAAATTGAAGTTGGTTTCACCTTTGCTAAAGGTGAAGATGAAAACTAGGTTGTTTTATTTTGCACATCCTAAACTTTTAACCTATGGGAAGTCCCTTGTTATAGCTTGATGTGAGTTGTTCCAGGACTGAGGCTGTTCTCCAGACTCTGGTTGGAGACACGCTTTTAGGCTGAGTTCTCAACCCCAGAAAAAGAAGATACCTTTTCCTTTTTGTTTCTCTGGTTGGGTTTTGGTTGGTTGGTTGGGGCAGGGGCTAGAGCCCACGTCCCTCTTTTCATTGTACCTTGCTAGACTCAGGCTGTCTGGTGCCAGGCAGCATGCTATGTAAAATAAAAGGCATGATGCCTGTGCTCTTTCGTCACCTTTGGGAAGCCTTTCTAGTGTTAGGCGACTGCATCATGATTCACATTCAACCTATCACATGGCTGTCATTCTGGAGTGAAGCTTCCTGTAATAGGGAAGCTTAATTCCTTTCCAAAACTGCTTGACAGTCTGCTTTGTCCTGGATCCTGGAATCGCTTCTTTAGAAAGAAGATGGTTTGGGGTTTTAGTTTTTCATTCTTTATTTGCAGAACTAACATTAACTGTGTATTTTTCTGTTTCTTCCTAAGCTTACTTGGATAGCCTTGAAGGTAATACAAATACAAACACTGTTTTGGAAACGATTCCCTGTGGGTCACTAAGTTTCACATTCAATATAAACCAGGAGAACCTGGCATTTAGTGCAATGTTTTAATGGTATCCACTAAGAAATACCTGTGGTTGAGAAATCACTGTAAAATGTTATGGGAGACAACATGTAGGGGCTGCCCTGCCGCAGCATGTCAATGTAGTAGTACAACTACGAGAAACTCAGTCTCCTCCTACAGGCACTCATATAAGCAGTGATGGGCTGAGGTGTGGGGAAGGTTTCGAAGCCAGTTTCCAGAGGACAAGTTTTCCTCTTTGGCTGCTGATTTGCCATCACTCAGTGATCTTTGCCTTGGCATTTGGGGAGCACAGGAGAACATTTATCCCACCCATGCAGCCAATGTCCTCTGCATTCTGGATGCCTGCCGAATTATTTGGAACCTTTGAAATAGCTGTGCCCTGAATTCCTAAGACCACCATCTATATTCATGCTTATACTGGAGGCATGACTGTTGATGCCTGTCTTAAACTGTTCACAGCCAATCATTTTCTACTGTAAAGATGGATTTCTGTGCTGTGCAATGTCCTGCTTTCACCAGAGAGTAGAGTGAGCTGAACTCTTCTCAGATCTACCCAGGAGGCAAGGTGTGCTCTTTCTGTTAGCACAAGCGAGCTGAGCTTTTGGGATCACTGCACTACCTGAGCCTTAGCACTTCCCAGAGGTTAGGTGACTTCTCTGTTTATTCTCTTCCCAGCTCGAGGGGAAAAGGAGAGGGAGCAGCTAATAAGCTAAGTGGGTCTTAGAGTTGAATGCAGACGTATTGGGATCTAGTCTGTCCAGTGACTGCTATTTTCTCCTTCACATGCCTTATTCCTCTATCATGTTACTGTACTGCTCAGATCAGGCTTATGACTAGATTGGAACAGTCATAGCTCACATCAGTTTTGTATTTGAACCCTTCTATTCGGGGGTTTGTAACTCAGCCACAGAGATCCCATGTGGGCTAAAAATGTGCAGGATAACCATGACCACCCCGTGAGTGGACTTATAAAATAGCTGATTTAAAATCAGAATCTGATCCATTTAATGAAAAATGACAAAAAGAAAAAATGAAAAAGGCAATTACGAATGGCAAAATAGAACTGCATCTGCTGACTGCTTCAATTCCAAAAAGTGAAATTTGGTAAATGGTGGTCTGTGATGGTATTGGAGGGAGTTTTGCTTTGGGGTGATGTTAAGGGGTGGGGAGGTGTTTGTTTGCCTTTTGGTTGGGTTTTTTTGTTGTTCCCTCCCTCCCCCACTAGACAGAAAAACTCCATTGGGATATGTTAGGACATTACCCTGTTGAGGGCAGTGGCTGCAATTTCTGTGTCTCATTTGTCTGGTAAAGGGAGCAGAAGTCATCGCTGATAAAATATCCAGGAAGAGCAGACACATAAGTGTTGAAAGTGTTAAAACTTTCAAACTGACATCAGTAAAGACAAAACCTCTGCTGCAGTGTTAGCTCAGAGGCGTGAAGTCTGTACCTTATTCTACATCTCAGTCTTAAAAAGGGCTTTTAAAGGCATGCATGAATGCATACAGTATCTGTGAAGTGGCCATCTACTTGCATGCTCTGAAAGGAAAAGGATGTAGAATAAAGAAGACTTTAAGAGTTTGTACCTGCTTTATTTGGAATCGTGGGCCTAGAAGTAATACAGTGCTAGAGGGAGATTTGGATGCTCATCCAGATTTGCCAGTTCAGTGGATGCTTGGTACAGACTTCTAATGAGATTTAGTTTTGCCTGTGACTTGGGCTCAAGATTAGATTTGCTTAACTAACTGTTGTGGGGTTTGGGATTGTACGTTATTCCATTTGGAATGGTTGCATTTGCATGGCTGTGTGAGCAGTCAAAACTCCTGCAGTACTGTGCTGTGGCACAGAAGCAAGAAATGAGCTGTTTAAAAGTTATTCGTCTCAGGAAAGTGGAATAGCTTGTAAATGGCAAGTTCAGTCCTTATAAAAGCAATTTGTTTAAAAGCTATTTTCATATGAAGACGCAAGTGTCTTTTGGTTTTAGTTATAGTCTTTCACACTGCTTTATCCTTACAGTCACTTAGTTGGGTATATTTTACTGCTGGTATGAGTCTTTACAAACAGTGGCTGCATAGAAATGAGCATCCTGTACCTTGTAAGGGAAACAAGCAGTTCCTCTAAGTGCACTCGGTTGATTCATCTCTAACACAGGCCCACTACAGTGTGAACACCCCTCTAGGTCAGCTTCAGTTGTTCCAAAGGTGTCCATAAGTATAGTACCAGTGGATATGGTCATTAGCGTATCATGTAAAGCCTCTGCAGACTAAGGATTAAATGGAACCTCAGAGGGATGGAGCACCTCCTGTGTGAAGACAGGCTGAGGGAGTTGCATTTGTTGGAGGAGACTCTGGAAAGACCTTATAGCAGCCTTTTGATACCTAAATGGGGCTTTATAAGAAAGGTAGGGACAAACTTTTTATCAGGGCCTGTAGGGATATGACATGGGGTAACGGGTTTAAACTGAAAGAGAAATTCAGGTTAGTTTTAAGGAAGAAATTGTTTATGATGAGAGTAATGAGACACTGGAAGAGCCTGCCCAGAGAGGTGGTAGATGAAGGTCAGGTGGGACATGGCTCTGTGCAACCTGTTCTAAAGATGTCCCTGCTTATGGCAGGGGGGTTGGACTTAGGTGCCCTTTAAAAGGTCTCTTCCAACCCAAACCTTTCTGTGATTCTGTGAATGTTGTCAAAGGGTCACCAAGGCAGGGAGTTACTTTCTTGATGCAGACCAGGTTCTGCACCTAATCTCACACTTGGTCCAGTTTGCCATCACCCTTTTCTCATACAGTTCCCAATCAGCAAGTCAGATACTTGTTTGCTTCTCATCATGTCCTAGTGCCACAAGAACCTTTCACCATAGGAACCTGCTTGTTTTAGTGGACTGCCTCAGCTCCTTTTTGTTTCTCTTGTAGTATGCACTTTATAAAAAGATGACGCAAGCTGCCATTCTGATCCAGAGCAAATTCCGAAGTTACTATGAGCAGAAGAAATTCCAGCAGAGCCGCCGGGCCGCGATGCTCATCCAGCAGTACTATCGCAGCTATAAGGAATGTGGGAAGAGGAGGCAAAACCGTCGGGCAGCCACCATTGTACAACAGAAACTCAGGTGAGCTGTTGGGCTCTTAGATGCCACCACGATCTTTATATGTTGTTTCGACACTGATCAGGGCTGTGCTGTAATATACAAACGGATGTAGGATAATGACTCTTGCATTTAGCATTATTCTCCCCAGTTTTGCCTACACTTCAGTGTTGGGTTTCTTGTGTTTAGAAGCAGTCTGCTTACCAAGAAGCAGGATCAAGCTGCTCGCAAGATTATGCGGTTTTTACGACGCTGCCGCCACAGGTATGACACTATCTTCTGGTATCTGCCCTTCATTAGAGCAATACAACAATGTTCAAGTGTGTCAGCAATGAGTGCAATGTAAAGGATAATAGAATCAGCTCGTTACAGATCTGTTAATCAAATAACAAAGCCCAGCTGCTTCCAAGTGCCACTGACAAAAATGGAATCTCTAACTTGGGACTGTTGCTGAAGGAGAGTCATGTTTAGATCCATCGCTGATATAGTAAAACAGCCCCAGTTCTGTTGGGCAGATGCAGAGTAAGGAACCTTTGAGCAAAGCAAGACATACGACTTTGAAAGTTGGTCTTAAGGAAGTGTGAAAAAAAAGGCTTATTGAATCGTAGCTGCAGCTTGTAAGTGCTGCACAAAGCAGTCATGGGATGTGGGAAAGTGCAGAGTGTGACAACGTCTGGTGTACACTGGAAAACCCTTCAGTTTGGTCTCGTGATCCTATGGTAAACACTCATCAAATGCAGGTTCTTTTTAAAGTGGATATGTGCCAGCAGAGCAGCAGATGAGGTGACTCATGTCAGCCACCCCACATATACCTCAGAATGGGAGTACAGACACAGACTTGAAGGTGAATCATCTCCTGCGAGCAGGGAACCTGTGCCAGCTTTGCCAGAGTGCTCCCATGTGGCAGCTAGCAGAACTCTGCTACAGGCAGGGTATTTGATGTTGCAGTGGAAGGATCCCATATATGATCAGGTTGCAAACTGGGACTTTGTCTAGACAATACAAATTCATATGTTTCCGACTGTGCTCCCTCCATTGTCACCACACATGCATTTCATCCACTCAGGAACTGGTCAGACCTGATGCATTTTGAAGCGTGCCTAGTTCAGCCCGGTGATGTTTGAACAAGGAGAGCTCTGAGAGGCAGAGAGGCATGTGATAAACTTGGTTTTAGACACAGAATTGCTCCTTTTTGCAGGGTTGCAGAGCTGCAGCTTGCAGGAGGTCAGTGTAGCTCATGTTGTGGAAGGACATCTTACCTGCAGGTCCAGTGGGAAGTAACATGTGTGGACAAGAGAGAGGGCTTTATAGTTTCCAGGACAATTCCAAATGCACTTGAAACAGTCACAGTTGTTCACGATGAAGCACGTAGCTTCTTGCTCTCAGCAGGGCATGTGGAAGAGATCAAAAGGATTTGTTGTGTCTGTTGGGCAGCATGTCCCACTGAAGCAGGCAGAGGCTCAGGACTTCTCTATCCTCTCAGATCTACTTGGGAGCCAGGCAGTCCCTGGGAAAGCCACATGCACTTTTCAGTCCATGGAGGCTCTGGGGTCAACCTGCCAGAGGTTCTTCCAGGCTGCTCTCACACACAAGAGAATACCTCACAGTAGCTGTATCCCTGGGTTTCCCACCAGTTTCCAGGATGTGCCATGCACTTTAACCATGCTCAGTTAAGTCTTCGGCTGTCAAGTAACTTAGTCTCTCTAGGCCTTAAATTGCCCATGATTCCAGCAGGTTTTCTTGCCTTCGCCTCATTGCTTTCCTGTTCCTCAGCATCTCCTTTGTAGAGAGAGATCCTTCTCATTTGCATCACTGGAGCTTGCAGGCAGGACCCTTCCCTTTGCCTGTTGTCTGTCATCTCCTCTCTCTTCAGCAGCATGGTCACTGCTGCTGTGCATCTCTGGGAGGTGGCTTTAGGTCTTGGGTGTGTATACAAAGGAAATGAAAACTAAGGGGACATCCACTGTCAGTAGGCTCTCTTGGCTTATGTCACACTGCACAGTATTTGAGTTTCTGCGATAGTACAGTCCTGTCTGTGTCCATAGGCACTTTGTTAGTGGTTATGGTTATTTGGGAGCTCATCCATGGTTACTGGCTAGGATGCAACAAAAGAAAAAGGTAACTTACTTCCACTGAAGATGTTAACTGTGTTTCAGAACAGCCTTGCATTTCTTTCTGAAATAACAGTGATCACACATTTGTGGTCATGTGCTTTCTCCCAGCAATCTTAAGAAGAGCTTTATTCTTGTCTTTGAAGACAGATTGAAGTCTTTTGCTTGTGTAAACATCTGCAGAGGAAAAGAATAATACTGGAAGTGATAGAGATCTACTTACTGAAATAGAGCTTCTCTTGCTTTAGCATCGCAGCTGACTCTGACCTGTTTGCTTCCTCACCCCCAACCCAAGGGAGTGAATCCAGGCGTTTTTCCCAGCACAGCCATATCCTCTAGACCACCTGCACTCGTTCCTTTGCAAGCTTGGCTCTGCAACCCCTTTCTGGGCTGCCAGTTTGTGGTGCATGTACACGGGGGTACCAGGTGGAAGATGAAGGAATTGCTTCCTTCTTATCTGCTCTCCTCAAGCTTCCTGAACTTTCAGTGTCAATAACTGCCTTTGTTCCTTACTGCTTTTCTTGCTTACCTCTTTCTAAGGATAGAGTAATAAAACTCGGGATGTTAAGTAAGTTTAAATCCACCTCTATACAAGCCACCTAATTATTTCTCTGCAGTCTACTGTGTCTGTGTAATGCTCACACAGGATGCTGGTGTGACTGGTGCTCAGGCTAACAGCCCCATGCACTGCTTGAGGAGTGCTACTTGCTGGAATCCTGCGGCAGACACCTCTTGAAATGCTCAAAATTAGCACACTGCTGCTATAAACAAGAAATCAAGAAAGTGCCAGGCTCCATAACGAAATACTTCAGCCATCTGAGCCCCTGAACATCCAGGGGAAGCCATAACAACTAACATCTAGTATTAAATGCTCTATAGCATAAAGAAGGCACTATGGAGCCACTTGTTAAAGCACAAATGCCTTGTCAGTACAAGGGATGGAAATGATGGATATTTTTGGAATATCTGAGGGAGTGAGAGAGAAGAGAGCATGCACAGGAACATCGAGGAAAGAGGATCTTGTAGATTTCTGGCAGCTGACAGACACAGGTGGGGAGGGGGCTGTAAAAGCCACTTGCAGTCTGTTGTGAAGATAGCGAGCGAAAGGAAAAGACGGTCAGTTCTTAGGAGCTGAGAACTTCAACCATGAACAAGAACAAGGGAGACACTGTTTAACCCAGGGTTTTGTCCACAGGCAGATTCTGTTGCTGGGACTATAAATGACTCTTACTAAGAGCTTATTCTGTAGCCTTTAGACAAGATTTACACGGGCTTTCCCCTGGCAACCATCTGGTTGGTTGGTTTTTTCCTATGTTAAGTTAATCAAAGTCTACTTTAAGCCAGTGATGAGAGCACCTTTTCTGCGAGCACTTAGAACAGCTCAGATCTTGCCCTGTTTTGCTTATAAGCTTTTTGCACAAAGGCTCAGTGCAGACTAGTGGTTTCTATCAGCTTGAGGATCTAGGGTGTGCAGGCTTGTTGGTCTTGTGTTTTCTGAGCTCTCAAACTTAGGCTTGGTGCCTGATCAGACAGTATTTCAGGTGTTTTGGGAGAGATCCCGTGGTCAGAACTCTCTCAGTAATGGATGCATAGACATTGAGAAAGTCAGAAGTGTAAGTTTTGGTTGAGTGTATTCTTAAGAGAAGATTCTTGAGCTCTAGTAGCTGAATATTATCAGGTGTCACGGAGACAAAAGCAGTCATTCATCAGCAGTGGTCATTTTGACAGTCAGAACATGTGTTGTTTCCTTTTGGCTTTGAGAAGAATTATGTATTTGTCCATCTATGCTCATATTCCAGAAACTCTGGTGAAAAACATGCATTAGCCATAACATGGTATCAACATGACTTGTCACCAGAGTGGTGTTTGCTGAGAATGAGAAGCAGAAACTTCTCCAGGGAGAGCTTCACCCATCTTCCCATGGTGCCCGGTCCTATTGGGTGGCCCTTGACTAACTTTGAACCTCGAACTTGCCATTACACCTCCTGTGAGTTGAGCTGTCTCCAGGCATGCTGTCCTGTGTGAGACACAGTCAAAGGTTTGTGTATTTAATGGGTTTGGAAAGACTCCACCTACTTGGTGATCCCCAGATGTGACACACGCAGGAAAATCAGAGAGCTCTGAAGTGGGTTTGGGTTTGCTGAGCTGAATCCATACATGGTCCATACAGTCAGCTTTCACTGGCAAGGTAACCTCTTGTCTCCTGTTCTTTGTCTGATTCTTAGGAAGCTTCTCTGAGAGATAACTACACCATTGCTAGGCTGTGGTTATGATCTGCTGTGTTTTTTATGGAGGAGCATTTGGAATAAGGTAGAAAACAAATGCTCACTGCAAGGGAAGGCAGGATGCAAGTAGAAATGCCACAGGGATCAACAGTATTGGGTTTATTTTACTTGCTTATTACTTCCTGCCCTACAACACCTAAACACAGGACTGCTCTTCCTTGGTAAAGAGGAGGAGTCCAGTAGGCAGGAGCGGGAAGGGTTCTTTCTCTCCAGGCAAGCAGAAGTGTTGTCTCCTCCTCCCTGAAGTGAAGCTCTTGGTAAGGTACGGTTATTGCCATGTGTGTGCTAATAGCTCTTTGGTATTGTTTTGCAATCTGAAGCCCACTGGTGGACCATAGGCTGTACAAAAGGGTGAGTGTAGCTGCCTGCTAGCCAGTTCCTCTCTTCCATTTTAAATATTTTTGCTTTCTGCTTGCTTGCATGGGGCTGCAGCCAAGATATGCCAGTAAGTTTCACCTCCATTAATGATATCAAACAGAATCCTGTATAAACTAACCCTACTGCAATGACTAACACTGCTGCTTTTGTAACAGGACAGAGCTCTGCAGTAGATGTTACCAGTGCATGAATGTGTGAAAAAGGACATGTATATTCATCATGGGCATGCTTAGGCAGCGTTGTCGGTGGGATATTCTTTCAGTATCCACAATGGCTGTTGGTAGACCTTGGAACTTACTGGGGTCTGCACTCACACGCACTCTATGAGTAATGATGTCCCTTGTCGAGGAGCTGCCACAGCCTTCAGGCTAGAGCATAGGAAACTGCAGTACAGGGGCAGCCTACGTTTAGAGTATTTGTTTCTGGGTATTTGTTTCTACCTGAGCCAGGTTGAAGCAGAAGAGCTCTTCACACTGCTTTTTACTCCCTAAGGTGGTTAAGTACCAACACTTACCTTCTAGAAGTTGGTCTTCTGTAAGTTACCCGTCTGGTTGCCTTACTAGGACCAGCTTCTGACAACTGCTTCTCTCAGCTGTTTACATAGCAGGAAGGAAAACAAAACCCCTAAAATGAAGAGGAAGCTGCTGTGACTGCGTTATAGTAAGTGCCACGTGAGCTTCTGTCAGGAGTCTCATCCTCAGCATCCAGAGACTCCGTTTGCCTTTGTGTTCAGTCACATTAGTGGGCTGGTTTACTACCTGACAGCAGGGAGGGAATACTCCAAAGCATTCCCATAGCAGGTTGAAGGGGAATGCTGAGGCTTTCAAGGCACATGCTTGAGTCGTCAGCAGGGCTGCTCGGTGCCATCCTGCACTTGTGAGGCTGTAGGACAGCAGGGTGTTTGTCAGAAACTGCAGCCAGGAATAACACCATTTGTGTGCTTACCACTACTGTTTCAACATGGGGGGAGAGGCAGGGGAAGGGATGACCTGGACTCCTGCTTCCAGGTAGCATTTAGAAAAGAAAACTGAATTGTTGATCATGGGGTTTTGCTGACTTTGGATTGCACAGATGGCTTTTATGACTTAGGAGTAAGAGTATGAATCGGGCTGAAGCCTGCTCCTTTGTTAGGCTCAAAGAAGCAATAGCTGATAACATTTCTTAACTAACTCTGACTTTTGTGCTACCGTTTTATCCTGATTGCAGAGGCAGCAATGCTGTGAAGTTGTTAGCTGGAAAAAGACCAGCTCCAGGTCTTGGCACGTATGATAATGTGCTTTATAACTGGCGCAGGTTTAGTCAGGAATAAAGGTGGACTAACTGGGTGATTTGGTTTTACCAGCCTTCTGCTTTGTGTATGACTAGGACGGATAAGTTTTGGTCTACAGGTGTGTGTCTGGTTACAAAAAGCCTCTTGAAGAAAAAACATAGCATGTTTTTGAAAACTAAAATTCACTCTAAGTCACTTAGTAGTTTGTATTAGAGCAGCCTTCCTCTGTTGTAAGGACAGAGTAAGTATCTATTTTTATATGAAAAAACATTTACAAGTTCAACCATCCTTAATCTTTGGGTCAGTTACCATATCCATGGGACAGTAATGAATGCTGCATGCTAATGACCACATTTTAGTCATAGAATCAGCCAGGTTGGAAAAGCCCTTTAAGCTCCTCCAGTCCAACTGTTCCCCAGCACTGCCAAGGCCACCACTATCCCATGGCACTGAGGCCTCGTCTCCACGGTGTGTGAATGCTTCCATGTATGGTGACTGCAGCCCTGCCCTGGGCAGCCTGTTCCAATGCCAGAGCACCCTTTGGGGCAGGAATTGTTCCTCAGCTCCATCTAAACCTGTCCTGGGGCAGCTTGAGGCCGGTTCCTCTTGTCCCATCCCTTGTTCCTTGGGAGCAGAGCCCAGCCCCTCGTGGCTCCATCCTCCTGTCAGGCACTTGTAGGGAGCCATCAGGTCCCCCCTGAGCCTTCTCTGCTCCACACTGAACCCCCCAGGTCCCTCAGCCATTCCCCATCACACTTGGACTCCAGGCCCTGCACCAGCTCTGCTGCCCTTCTCTGGCCCCATCCAGCCCCTCAATGTCCCTCTTGTAGTGAGGGGCCAAAACTGAACACAGGATTCGAGGTACAGCCTCACCAGTGCCCAGTGAGGGCACCGACAGGCCAGTTCTCAACATTGGAGGAGAAATAGTTGTATGTTAAGGCTTTGTGTATGTAACAACATGTGAGAGAAATTAGCAGGAAGCAGATTCTGGAAGTTCAGTAGCATTTGCAGGTTTTGCCTTGAGTGACAAGTGTGGGATTGATTGGGAAATCACAGAATTCTCTGCTTACCTGCAGTAAGCTGTGAACTGTCACAGAATGTCTTAGCTGCTGTTCTGCCCAAACAACTCTATTACAGCAAAGAATCCTTTGCTGGTTTGCATTCTGATAGCAACCTATGTGCATATGCTGCTGGTGTATATGCACCTAAGTGTTTCTGATGGACACAAGCTGACATCCATATATGCTGAAGGAACGTATGCAAGCACATGTCTCTCTGCAGTATACAGACTTGGTGCATTCTGTACATTCACACCGTGCTTAGGTAGTCTGCACAGGGTCAGATAAATGGTCACAGCATTTACTTCCATGTTTCAGTTTGAAAACCTCTTTTCAAGTTGATTCCGCTAGTTTCATTGTATGTGGGATACATTACATCAGGACCAGGCAAGATGGAGAGGTGGTAAATTTGTGTGAGACATTTGATGTAGGGCATGGACAAAATACACAGCCTCTTGAGCTGTGATCCCCTCTGCTGTGCTCTTGGTAGGCAGGTGATCTGCAGCAATGACAAGGAGCGAGGCTTCTCACATCATTAGGCCAGGCAGTGGCTTCCTGCCTACAGTGAAGCTTCCCTCTGCTCTGGGGCAGAAAAAGTGCCCTTGTTACCTGCGGTCATGAGTAATAAAGAACATACTAATTCACAGCATCTTTCATTTAAAATGGATTCCCTCACACCCACCCTGTTTCTTAATGGTTTGATTGAATGCTTCTCTCCAGTTTGGGGAGTGTGCATGTAGCACCTGAAGTCAGTTTCTCTGGTAAGTACAACTTTATTTCATACCTGAATAAACAACATCTACTATATTTCGTTGTTGCTTGCACACCCTTCCCTCTCGGTACTTCAGCGACAAACCCTTCCCTACTCCTGTGCACCCAGGACTTGTATTTTTTGTGTATTTTCAATGTGTGCTATGCAGAGGCCATTGCGTTTGAGTACCTGGTTTCTTACAGCTCTTAGTAATATTGAGAATGGGGGAAGACCTTAAGGGATTGAAAAGTCCCATTCGTTCGAGTTCAGGATGTGTGAGAAAATGTCGTACTGGGATATGTGTCACTGTGCCTGCAACGAAAGGTTTCCGAGTAATTTCTTTCTTCATTTACCTCTTGCAGGGGCTGAATGTATTTGGAGCTCAAATGTATGTGTTAAATCACAGACTGCATGCTTGGGGGTGTCATTCTTATTGGGCCTTTCTGTCTTTTTTGTTTTGCTGCCCAAATGAGGTATCTGGAAAAAGGCAAGAGCTCCCTTTTCTTAAATGTCCCACAGGCCATTTCAGCTCTCAGAGCAACAGGTAACTCGCCAGACAGCCGCCTCTGGCTCCTGCACCCTGTCCTCTATACGGATCTTCAGCATTCAGATTCATTAAACATTTCCCTGGCTGGGCATTATGGAGTGGGTTTGATGAAGCAGCTTTGTGTTACGCTTTACTCATAAAGCCATTGTTTGCTGTAACTTGGTCTAAGTAGGCCTAATTCATTCGCTGACACACTCCCATACGAGACTGGGGAGGGTGCGTGGGGAGAGGAGCTGCTGCTCGCTTCTGGGGCCGTTGCTTTCTACATTGCTTCAGCACATAATGATGCAAGCTCCTGTACGGTGTCCAAGTAAGTAATACAGTTTGAAGGGCAGAAGCTTTGTCTGGCTGGAGCAATCTGGGAACCGGGACACAGCTCCCGAGCATCAGGGTTCAAAGCTCATCGTTGAAATCATCTTCTTTTCCCGTCCTGTGTCAGCACCAGGGCTGTGATTCAGACAGCTTATCAGTGGTCATCTCTATTGCACGTGCTTTTTCCTTCCATCTGCTCTTCAGCAATTGCTGAGGGAAAGACTTCGTACCTTAGAGGTGCTTACTGTCTAGAGGAAACGTTATTTGAGGAGGCTTTTGTTGAAGGCTTCATCAGTGCAAAACCAAATACACGGTCCTTGCGATTCTGTGCATGGTTTTAGTAGCTGCTGAAGTAGGATGGTGCTTCTTGTTGGGAGTCTTGCAACAGCCACCGCCTGTTTCCGTTTCTGGTGCACTCTGGCTTGCAGATATGTGTCACCTGCAGTCCCCATCCCGCTGGAGGTGCTTCCAGAAGTGATCCAACCCAGCACGAGTGCTGTGGGCCTCCGGAGAGGTTTGTGCCCAATCCATATAGTCTCACTGCAAGTCTGCCAAACTGGATTGAAACATCTTGTCTAAGCACATCCTTTCTGCTGTGCCATCCTATAAATTCCAGTAGCGTCCCTTTTCTTAAAGCGGTTTATTAATGCTGTAACTACAAGGGCTACACTTCAGCCCTCTTCCCCTGCCTGAATTTAAGAGTGGAAAAGTAGGAGCCAAAGAAGATTCCTTCTAGCAGGAAGGCAGTGCCATATTGTTCACTTAAAAGCTCTCCTAGCAGCACTTACTCAGTGGGTTTCTGTTTTCAAGGGTCCCAATTTGTCTAAAATTCTCCCCTGGTCAAAATGTATTTTAATTGCATTTGAAAACGTAGAGGGTTTATTCCAACAAACACCAATGAAGAGGAGATCTTAGCCCCAATACATTGGATGGTCATCTTGAAGCTGAGGCTGATAAATTCTGTGGAACACAGGGTTTGTCTTAAGCCATCTTTCAGGAATGTACCCATGGCAAATGTCAAAGTCTGTGACGCTGTTATAGGGAGATCCTGTACTAGTATGTGCCTGTGTTTTAAAGCAGTGATTATCATTGCACTTGCAACCTTTTTCAAAGGCTGAAAATCTGTAAACCAATGTAAAGCGCACTTGAGCAAGGCAAGTGTGCGTGTTTCTGAATAGAATCTGTACTAGTGCAAATGTTGAGTGCTGTAGTCATGAACTTCTGTTGGCATGTGTGTTCCAGTTAAACAGATCTGATAGGTCTGCACCAGTACAGATACTGCATGCTGTAGGTTGAAGTTTGCAGCAAAGCATGTCTTGCATTCTTCCAGCAAAAGTGCTTTGTTAGCGTAGCTCTTGCATGTTGAAGTGCTAAACTAAGGTATAGCATGTCTCAGTGAAAGAGCTACCAGCTTATCTAACGTGCATGTTGTCAGTAAGAGATCTATAATAACAGGTTAATTTTATATTGCAGTACTGAAGTGCAACAGAAAACACTTGGAAGTTGCACTGCAAATCGTGCTTTAATTGATGGTGTCTTGAACGTAGCCTGCCTAAGCCTAAAAATTGCACAGAGGCACACTCCTTCTTTCTAGCACTGCAGGGGTCTTGGCTCACCTTCTGCTTCTAAGGGGTGCAGTAACAGAAGTGTTAGTAATGATCTCAAGGCAGAAGCTGTTTTCCTGCTGCAAGAAACCTAAATATACTGAAGATGGTCAGTTGGTCATTTGTGAGCATTTTCAGTTCACTGTGTTGGCTGTAATGAAAAGATGATCTGGGCTTACCCAGCATGTAGCACCCCTGACATGCATCACCCACTGGGAACAAGCAGGGCCTCGCTGCTGCCTCTGTGCGGTGCTGAAGCCCCAACTCCCCTGATGTCAGCAACATCTACCAGCTTGTGTAGAGCCAAAATACCTCCAGAGAAAGCTTCTCTGTAAAGCTGTAGCAGGCATTTAGGCTCGACACAGGGCTGCCCAAGGAGGAACCCAGAAGCAGTGGTGCTGCCAGCTGCCTTGCCTCTTCCTTAGCCTGGGGACCAGAGCGCTTCTTGGCATCCAGGAGATGCCTCTGCACTGAGGCACCCCTCTGCTGCACTCGATTTCAGAGGAGTATCGTGGCTCCTTTTGGATGTAGGTCTTCCAGCTCTGAAAAGGGCATGTGCATTTGGACTAGCAGAGCCCTCTGTCTTTCCATACATGGTATTCTCAAACTGCTCAGTGGAAGTCAGGTAATTAGCAAAGGTCTGACCTGCATACGGGTTAGTGCGATTTAGTCACTGATTCCTGTTTCCCCCAGTTTCACAGAGAACACCTCTGAATGCTAGAGCTTTGAGTCAACTAAAACAAGGAGTTAGAAGCAGCCGGCTCCCTTTTGGCTGTGATTCTGAGTAATAGTATGTGCAGAAAACCTAATAAATAAAACAGCAAACTGGAGATGTATTTATAGAGAGATCAGTTTATAGCTTTCATCGTATCCTTATATTAGCAAGCTGGTGTAAGAGCCAAAGGAGGATGTGAGTGGAAGCCTACTACAGAAGCTTTAAACTGACATTGCTGCTGCTTAGCTCTCCCAGCATCCTTTGCTATCTGTATTTACCTAGGCTTTGTTAAATTCATTCACTCTTAGTTGGGTTCTGTTACACAGAGTTGCAGCTCTGGCGCAGTTCTTTGTACCATACCTTTGTTATTTGTCCTTTCAGGTTTTGCTGCATCAGTTGGGCATGTACGTGCTTTGTTAAATCACCTCCATTTAGGTCCTTCTGGGGGGTCCTCCCCTCACAGTAGCAGGGGGAAGACATGTGGAGGCATGCAACAGGGAGGAGCTCCCTGCTGGGGGAGGCAGAGCCGAGCTGCTCCTCACTCAGTCCAAATCCAAAATCCCTGTGGATTTGCTCTGGCTCCTTTGCAGGGAGCCCTCACTGACACACAGAGGATTGCTGCTGCTCCAGCACTGATGCAACATTCTGCTTTACTCGATGCGATTGAAATGATTCCCTTCTCTTCATCCTTTTAATTACTTCAGCTTTTAGGGATGGTTTAGTTCTTAATGCTGACAAGTGCTAGATGAGGTAATGTATTGCATGCATTTTAAGGAGTTGAGAACATCTAGGGAGAGTGACTCTTCCATGTTGTAGGCTCATCTCCCTCGTCACGCAGTGTCCTTCACTGCGTGCTGGGGGAAACCGGGAACCTACAGCTAACAACATGCTAGAAAACACTAGCAGCAGCTGGAGGAACTGTGAAGTAAATTGCCTTCACACCCATACCGGTTCTTCTACTCACACATAGACACTTTCTTATGTGAGCTTGTGTATCAGGATCAATCTTCCCATGTGGCTGATGTTCCTGACTGCACTGGGCACAGCATCGAGTTGGCACCGCTTCAGAGATGTGTGGAGACGAGCTCAGTGCTGAGCAGCCCGTTTGCCATAACATTTGGCACAGCAGCAGAATCAGTTCAGGAGCCCCCACATGACTAAACAGGCTGATTCCAGCACAGAGTCTGACCAAGGTCAGGGAAAAAACAGGAGCTGGAAATAGGTATTTCCACGTGCGTTTGTGTCAGGTTTCTAGCGGCCCACTCTTGCGCTTCCAGCCGTTTATGGTCTCAGGAACACCTTCCCCTCCTGTCATTCCTCTGGGAGCTGGCTCTTTTGCACGGGAGTTGAGAGTGAGGAATCATTTTGGTTTGTCTGTCTGGAAAGAGGTTTGCAATGGAAGTGTTACATAGCTCCTCTTTGTTTTTTCAGAGTGAAAGAATTGAAAAAGGCCAAGGAACTTGAAGATACGCAGCAGCATCCCGTAGCAATGTGACATTGCTTTTCAGACTGTTTTCATTTTCTGTTTTTAGCAGAGACATGCAACAACAACAACAACAAAATACCCACTGCAGGTCTGGGAATACCAGCTGCAGGATTTTAACAGTAATGTTTTGGTCATTGCATTTGCACTTTCATGGACAACTTTTAATTTGTTCAGCAAGACATCTTGGAACTCAATCTTCTGTTGGATCATGGGGAAAAACAAAAGACACCAGGAGGAAATTGTGAGTTGCTTCATTCTCCGAGAAGGAAGAAGCGATTAATTATCCTTTTCATATAGGGCTGTATTAAACAACATGTGGAACTGTACAAATATTATACCAAAAATATTGTTAAGAAAAGGTGGGAATGCACAAGCAACACGAGAATGCTGTTCCTGCACCTGTCGGTCATCTCCAAGCAACTGAAGCTTTGAGAGTCTCAGTGGAGGGGCTTTAGATCAGTCCATCTTTACGGGGTCCATGCATCCTCATTTCCTTCGCACTTCTGTCCTTTGTGTTTTATTTAAATCTCGACAGCACACTTAATGCAACTTTTTTAATCTGCAGGTTTTTAATACATCCCGTGGGAACTTAGAGGAGGGGTTGGTGTGCGAGACAAACGGGTAACGCGAGGAACGGAGAGAGCAGCTTAAGCAAGTTTAAACACTCTTGTTTTGTTCTTGTTTTACTAGAACCTGCAAACATATCAATTGTCATGTCCTTCCTCTCATGTTCAGCACTTTATTTTCTAGCCTTACTTTCATGGACTGTTGTTTTAATTCAGTTCTTCAAATGGGTTGTGAAACACGTAGCTTTTTATCTTGAGTACTCGTCAAACCTCTTGTCGTTTTGCAGTCACACACGTACGTTGCCTGGACATTTTATACCACCTAAAGATCAGAGTGGTGCTGCATTCTGGCCAGTAACTTTCTTATTTTGGCTACTTCATCAAAATCTGGGCAGTTTCTGTATATATAGAAGGTAGAAATGGAAAATGAGAAAAAAAAACTATTTGAAAGGGAATATATTGATTAATTACTAAATATTTTATTCACAAAGGGTCAATAACTTGGCAAGATAAAATTATTATTTGTATAGTTTTGTCTGAATGAACGAGCAGAGTGTGGATGTATTGTTTGTACATACTGTATATAATAAAACAAAGAGATATGTGCATGAACTCAAGACAAAGAAATGAACAAAGCAAAGCATTAGTGGCTATGGTCTGTACAATGAAACAAAAAAAAACTTTATTTCACTATAAAAATCTTTATTTTAAATGTTCTTTAGAAGAACATTTTTGCTAAAGCATGACTTAAATGGCAAAAAAAAAAAAAAAGAGCTGCTGTATTTAGACTTAGGAAAAAAAAAAAAGGCAGAGCAACATTAATTAAAAAAAAAAAAAAGGAAAAAAAGAGAAAAAAAAAAAAGGATCTGTTTACATTTGATTTTGGCTACCAGGACCTTGGGTTGGTTGGTTTCATTTCGTTCTTCTTTCCTCCTTCTTCCCCCCCACCCCCCCGGTCTTTTCTTTCTGGGTATATTTTATTTTGCCAATGGTGCCAAGTAATGTGAATGCTGATATCGCTTAAGAAAATTGAGTTACTTTTGCAAAGCAGATAATCATAAGAGTACAAAGAAACCTGTATCTAGCTTAACACCATACACTCACTCCAATAAAGAACACTTAGAATGAACATAAAACCTTAAAAAAAAAAAAGACAAAAAAAAAAGACAAAAAAAAAAAATAGTACAAAAGTAGGAAATATGTTTCACATGTTCATCTCTCCTGCTGGAAGTCCGAAAACGTCATAAAATTGCACAAAAAATTAAAAAAAATTACGTAAAACTTTAAAAAAAAAAAAGATGCAAACTGATCTCGTAGGGGTGTCATGGTATATTATTGCTATTTCCACATAGTGAGGAGCCAAAGAAATTAGGTGGTTTGTAAATTGACCTACTCACTTAAAGCTGTCACGCAGTTCTTGGCAATGGGAACCAGGTTCTGATCGTCAATACACAGGAATGTAAGGGAAGGAACTCCTGGAGTGCGTGGCGTTGTTGTGGGTTCTGTCCGCGTGTCTGAGCTCAGAAGCTGCTCCCGTGCGTGATGTTCTGCTCGTGGCAGTTGGAACGGACCGGTGTAAATTTGGGATGTCAGTTTGGGAATAGTTGTTCTTGCTTGATCCCGGCCACCAAAGCAGTGCGTAAATGCGAGGCTTGTTGTGAAGCCTAAAAATACTCACACGTAAGAAGCTTTTAAACTGGTGTCTTTAAAAAGAAGAGTAAGAAACAAAGATTGTTGGGGGGGGGAAAAGGAAAACTGGGGTCAGTGCTCTTGGTGCCTTTTCTATAATTGTACCTGTTTTTAATTACTTCTTTTCACTGCCAGCATTGAATTACAGTAGATGTGCTCTAGCTCATTATGCGAATTCTCGTGTACATTTCTGAACTGCTGCTTTATGACCTGATTCAATTGGAAATGACAAGGAATTGGCCTGGTGCTCACACCTGCCTGTGGGCAGCCTCCGGCCTCCATTCACTGGGTGGAATTGGGACCTGAACCGCTAAATTCTCCTCTCGCGCAAAAAGGGAACAGGAGACGCCGAAGAATTCCCTTTGGAATGAATTGGAAATGCTCTGTATTAATACTGGAAGAACTCCTTGACATTTTGAAAGCAAAATGTTGCTCCCATTCACCAATACGTGACAATATAGAATCGACCTTTTCCTGACAAGAGTAGTGACCTCAGTGGAAATGTTTGAACTCCCTGTCTTTACAGCAAAGTGTTCAGTAATATACAGAGCTATTTCGAATTTACTCTTCCAGATCCATGGGCCTGGTGGTGTATCTACCAATCTAGATCCTGCTTCAGCCAAACCTGTAAGCGTGTACTTGCTGTTAAACATGCAAGCAATTCCATGGGCACACTGGAACTACTCGCATGCTTGGGGCTAAGTACGGCTTCGAAGTGCTTTGTTGTGTCGGGCCATAACCCTTCAGTGTACCACCGGGGAGTTACAGACTCCCCTGCAGTGAAGTGGTTCCGCTCACCCTTTTCTCGGTTGTGGAACTTAACGTTTTCATGGAAGATGAGTAAGTGCAGCTTTCCAGGAAAATTCGAATTCCCAAGTGCTAGGAGCCAGAGCTTCTGTCTTCTGATCATGGAATTGCTCCTTTGTGAAACACATTCGACAGCAGAAATACTGTGTGAAAGAAATACAGAATATAACATGAACCCCCTCTCTGGTTGCACGCTTATGGCAGTTCCACACAATAGCTGGTGCCCAATGGGGGGTCCCCAAGACTTGCATGTAAAACTAGTATAGATGTCTTCTCTTTTGTAAGTTTTATTTTTGTAACCGTGCATGTAAAGCATCACTGAATCAATGGATCTGTTGAAGAACTCAGCTGCTGGAACCATGCAAAATGTTTTGAATTGCCCTTAAAATATGGAAAATGTTTTCTGAATGCTTTATATTCTTTCTGCTGTAAATTAAAAACAAAGAAAATTTCCCCATACAAAGCGTGTGCCTTTCTGTAACCACGTCCCTCGCATCCTGCTGAGTGCTGGAGTGTCCTCTGGTCACTGTAACCCTGGGAAAAGGGTGTTTCTTCTGTTACATGACCTGCTTGTAAGTAGAACGTAGTTTCTTACGGGTTATAACCTGACCAGCCCATACCGGACCAGCAAGCGGGGGAATGGGGGAAGAGGACTGAAGGGCGAACGTGGAAACACATACCTGGGGTGAGACAAAGGCAGTCTAATGAGTAATGGGGGGAAAGGGAAGGGGTAACGTAAGAACAAGCGATGCAAAGGGGCGCGCAGCACCCCCTCCTGCCGCTGCACCGCTCCCGAGGGGCTGCCGCTTGGAGCCGGGGGCGCGGGCGCCTCGGTCCTGCTCCGCACCGGGGGTGTCCGGAGGAGCGGCGGGGGCGCGCCTCGCAGCGCGCACACGGCAGGGACCGGGGGGGCTGCACGGAGCGGGGGGAGGTGCTCGGCACGGCGGTAACAGCCCCGCGAACGCACACCGCCCCCGTCGTGCGCCGCGCGCCCAACGGTCCGGGGGCGTGGCTTGCCAGGCCCCGCCCCTATGGGTGTGTTCACATGGCCGCGCCCTGCTTGGGGCGTGATCTCTATGCTCCGCCCCGGGGGTGTCGTCATTTCCTGGGCGCTGCCGGGCTGCGCGCAGCTGCCGCCGAGCTCCGTGTGGGTGCTCCGAGCCGCCGGCGAGATGTGAGTGCGGGGCCGCGGCCCGGGGGGCGGCGGCGGGAGCAGCCGCAGCCCCGGTGCGCAGCGCGGGGTGGGCCGGCGGCCCCTGTGGTGGCTTCCGGGAGCGGCGGGGCGGGCGCTGCGGGGCGAGGCCGATGGCTGCAGGCCGGGCCCCGCCGCCGCTCGGTCCGCACGGCCTGAGGCGCGGCCCCGGTACCGGAGCGCTGTGGTGACTGGGTGGGGTCCGGCCAGCCCCGGGCGGGTCTGAGGGCGCTGCCCGCGCAGCCGGGGCGCTGGAAGCGCGTTGTGGGGGCTGTGTTTGAAAGCGCTGCGCTCAGGAAGAGGCTTCATTTCCGATGCCGCGGTCTGGGAGCAGCGGTGACGGAGCGGCTTCGGTGCCAAAACAGAGGAGCGGTTGTATTGTGTTGGGCGCGCTGCGTTCGAGCCTTGTCGCAGGCTTCCTGGTGCCCTCGTTGTGTGTGTGTGTGTGCGCGTTTATTCCTGCTAAATGTAGCCTGGAAGTCAGGCTGTAACCGTAGCCAGTGCTCAGATTCGGGCCTCTCGAGTGCGCGCTCGGCACTACATGCTCCGATGCAGAAGAAATGAAACCGTGAGAGCAGACTGAGTACAAATAAACCTAGAGGGATGCAACAAGAGCGCGGTGAAGTGGTGCGCGAAGCACGTGCCGAGGTCCGTGTGTCCGTTACAGAGATGCAGGGTGCTGTAGCTGGTAAAGACAAGTGGATGGGCTGAGCTCAGAGCTGAGCGGAGATGAATTCTTGTCCTTGCTGAATGCTTTCTCTTTCTTGTGCTTTCTCTTGCTCCCTGTTAACTGCTCAAAGGAACAGACGGAGGCGAGCACTGTTAACGGTAATTCTAACTACGCACGCTTAAGCTTCTGTATTGAATATTCTGCAAACTTCTGTAGCCGGAAACTTGGGCCCTACGAGCCCTTGTAGGAGTTGTCACATGCGTTACTGCAAACCGTACTGTTAGCAATCCACAGCCGTGTTTTAGCACGTTGAGCAATTCAGTGGCAAGATGTCTGGGACACTGCATGACTTACACCTCTTCTCAGTTATTAAAACATCACTTCTCCAGCAGGAAACTGCCCTGTATTTATTCCAAGCATGCAAGTTCCCGGTTGTCAGGAATGTCAGATAACTCGTGTACAATAAGGGTATTGACTTGAAACCAAAACCGCAGCCTGCCCAAAGCTGAACAGAATAATGGTGACTTTCTTTACTGCAGGTCAGCCAGCGTTCCTGGGAGCTCAAATGTGGCCGTTGGCAGTAACCGTCGTCTTCAGCAGACTCAGCACCAAGTAGATGAGGTAAAAGTGTAGTCTGATATCAGCATAACTGTTTTACTTTCAGGAAACTTGTACAATTTATATTGGAAGGGATGTTTTGGGTGCTTTCCCCTTCATAATGTGAAGGGGAGGCCTGGCATCATTCAGCTTGCTTTGTTACACTCATGTCATCCTAACTCTTGCAAAGGTTAAAAAGGAAAACCCATTCAGCTGGAATAGGAGGTGGAGCAAAGTTACGGCTGTCAAAGGTTAGCTGCAAATCTAATGCTTGAGGATTTGGCATAAGTAAAGATAAAAACCTTTGTTCTTACAGAGAGCAGGTTTGTCCCTCATCAATAGCAATGGAGGCTGACTGTCAAATCTGACTGACACCTATGGATTTCTGCAGAGCCCAAAAGCCAGGCCGGCTACCGACAGTGGTGTTTGACATGTGGTTGACTGTCATGTGTATATGCCTCAACTCCTTCTGAAGCGGATCAGGAATTCTGCCCCAGGTTCAAGGGAATGCCGGCACTCCCGGCATTCTAAAGTAGGCATTAGGGACTTCCAGCCACAGGCGGATTTGACAGTTTTTTGTAAGCTTATGGCTGGGTTTACTAAAGGCAATAGCTCCTCCTTTTGAGAAAAGCACATTAGGAGTATTGTGTGTTGCTGCCTGTTGCCTGCAGTTGAGTTCCACACTGGTTGGTACAACTGATAACTTTAAGCATTAACTGATGCAGGTTGTTGACATCATGAAAGTGAATGTGGACAAGGTATTGGAGCGAGATCAGAAGCTGTCAGAGCTGGATGACCGTGCTGATGCGCTGCAGGCAGGAGCTTCCCAGTTTGAGACCAGTGCAGCCAAGCTGAAAAGAAAGTATTGGTGGAAGAACTGTAAGGTAACCACGGCTTGTCTACTATACAATACACTATACCATACTGCAGTGAAGGCTATTACTGTTACAGTCAGCATCTCTAAAGGCAGAAGTGACTTTATCCAATGTTACTTAAGTTACAGCATGTGTTTTTTTACAGTGTGGTGTAGTGGTAAGATAAAGTAACCAAAAGCTGGATTACCAGTGGTGCTACTTGGTGCAAGACTGTGTCTGATGTGGTAATGGCCAGAGGGAAACACCTCAGTAATGTGAGGCTTTGGGGAACAGGAAGAAAGCAGCCAAAAATGCGTGGGTTGAGTAAAAGTGCAGGAAGTATTAGAAAGCAGGAAGAGCTCACTCAGACTTTGGAGCTGTTGGCAAAGATTGGAATCATTTTCACTGGGCAGCAAAGACAGTGAAAGACACGGCATAGGGTGAGAGTGGAAATGGTGTTTAATAGTTCTTGACTCCTGCTTGTATGGTCACCTGAGCCAGGCTTTGCATGGAGGCACAGTGGAAGAGAACTTGGCATGCTTTGCCTGCATGCACAGCCTGCTTTAGAGTGACTTGAGCTTGCTTACTGAAGAAGTGTTACTTGCTGTGTTGGATCTAGCACTTGGTGCAAAAGTACCTTGCAGTGGCTGTGCTTCTGTACCCTGAAGGCCAGTTAATGCTGCTGCCTGCTTTGTAGTAAGTGTGTATGGCTTTTTTCACAGATGTGGGTGATATTGATAGCTGTTGTTGTCATGATCATCATCATCATTGTTGGTAAGTTTCACCGAAATGGGGATTTCTCGTAGAGCTGGAATAGGTGGTGTTAATTCCCTGAGGGGTACAGCTTAAATAAAGCCAGGATACTCAGCTGGAAGTATATAAACATTGGTTAGAAATAGCAGTGAGTGGTGAACTGTGACCACTGTGGGAGCTCCAGTAGCTGAATCTCAACCACTTGTGCAGTGAAACGGGTGACAGAACAGCAAGGACTTGGAATACAGGAACAGCGTGGGTTTTGTACAGCTGTGTTGCAGTAATGTAAAGAGAAATACAATTTCCCTTCCATGTCCAAGAACTGTTTTTTCATGTCCCCCAGCTTTTGGCTGGATAGATCCAGGGTGGCAGTTCCAAGGGTGCTGCTGTGGTATTAGAGACTTTGCTGCTGAGTGCAATGATACTAATGCTGGGTCATGATAGCAGATGAGGGAACGTACAGTCCAGTGTTTGATCTGAATTCTCCTTGATCCCCAAGCATTTCATGGGGGGACAAAGTTTGTGCTGTGATACAGTAAGAAACACTGCAGTAAGCGTTGCCAACAGGTGTGTAGTCCTGGGTGAGAAATACTGGTGTGCAAGCGCAAAGGAAAACTAAAACTAGGGAAGCCACTGTGGGGCACTCTTAAATCTCTTCAGTTATCTCTCGTATATGAGGTTCTTCACCTGCAGCGCTGTCAGGGCTGAAGGAGACTGTCCTTTGTCCAACCTCTTTCTTCTTTTTGTAGTCTGGAGCATATATTCATGAGTTACAGGAAGAAACTCGGATCCCCTGGAGGTGCCTTATCTTCAGCCTCTCCACTTGACGCCCGCTGCATTTTTCAGCCCATTTACTGCTGTTTAAAGCCAAGCTGTTCCGATTACTGAGATGTTGTAACTAACTTCACCCTGTTGCCTTAAGACACTCCTGCCATTAATCACTAACAAGCACGGCCTGGCGCCGGGCTGGCCCCGCTCGGTGCTGCCGTTACCTGGGACCAAGCGGCTCGGGAGCCCAACGGGGTTTGGGGGGGGGGGGGGAAATGGCACCGCCTACCGGGGCGGGGCGAGCCGTGCCGCACGTGGCGGCGGGGCAGGCGCGCGCACGGGGTCCGCGTGCGGCGGCGCGTGAGGGGCGGGGACGCGTGGGGGGCGGCCCCTCCCCGCCGGGTTCGCGTCGTCCAATAAAAGAGCGGCTCCGAGCTCGGCTCCGCCTCCTCCTTCCCGCGGGGCACGCGGCCGCCGTGTGTGGGAGCGGGGCCGCCGCGTGCGGCCGCCGTTACGTAACCGGGGCGGGGGGCGGGGCGGGCGCGGCGCCTCCCCTCACGGCGGGCCGGGGCGCGTGCGGAGGCCGAGCGGGGCGGGCGGGCCGGGCCCTCCGCCGTGTGTGCTTCCCTGCAGGCCCGGCTCCGCTCCGGAGGCCGAGGGTCCGGCCGCGCTGAGGAGCTGGGCGGCCGCCGATGCCCCCGCGCTGTAGCGGCCTGCGGGTCGGAGATGGACGTGGGCAAACTCCGCGGCGGCGGCGGCTCTGAGCGCGGCGGGGGTTGGTCAGCGGCGGCTGCGGCCGGGTCGGAGGAGGCGTTGGGCCCCGGCGGCGGGCCGCGGGGGGAGGCGGGCTCGGGGCGCGCCGTGGGTCCGGGGACCGGCTCTGGCGGGACAGGGGTGAATGGGCCAAGCGCCAAGGAAGCGGATTTCTGCAGCCGGGAGGCCAGTGGCTGCTCAGCTGGAAGTTTCGGGTAAGGCCACCGACTGTGCTATTGCTTGAGCTGATGTCCTGACCTGAGCGCTGAGGTCAGTCAGGGAGCTGGGGTAGCTGGGATGCAGAGTGCTCACTTCAGTGCACCAGGGAAGCCTGAATCACAAGCCGTGATGCTGATGATAGCCTCACGTGTAGATCACGCATCGCTGTTGCATAGCTCCTGATAAGATGTTTGCCTCGGTTTTAGATTGGCTGAATAGATAAGTCATTGCCCCTCTGTGGCTTCTACATGTGCTTAATCTAAAGACTGTATCGACTAGCAGTGGAGCAGAGAGCTGTAGGTGCTCAGATGTTGATCTAGCATGTGAAGGTAACATGCAGTACTTCAGCTCTTACAGATCCATGCAGTAACAGTATACTAATAACAATGCCAGATGGCCAGAAGTTATTTAAACTAACGGTGTTCTTATCCAGTCTGTACGATTGGAATCAGTGTTTTGAGGATACTGGTGGTTAGTAACTGCTTATTACTCAGCCAAAAGAGGGAGATCTTGTTACTAACCTTGCTGTTGAAGCCTCCCAAGTCACGTGAGGAGTCTTTGCATCAGGTGTATTTTCAGTACCTCACGTTTCCCTGAAGTGCTTATATTCAGTTGCAGACTTCAAGGCTAGAAAGACTTGTATGTGGATAGGATTGGCATCTATTCGTTATTTTAATACCAGTGAAATCTAGAGTAAACATCAGCTTATTTTTAATTGATCATGATGTGACTTTGCCATCCATGACATGTCAGAGTTGGAAAGGAGGAAAGCAGAGGAGAAAAGATTAAGCATCAAAGAAGTGAGAAAGATACAGCAGGAAATGTTTCAGGATACTGTGACCCTGCAGCTAAGACTGTGAAGTTAATTGAGTGAATAAGTTTAATTGCTTGACAGAAAAGAAGTTCCTATTCCAGAAGCCTCTGGTAAAGTTTAACCTCTGTTTCACAGTGAGCAGCTGAATTGGAGCCAGTCTCACAGAGATATGGTGATGATGATCCAAGAAATGAAGAGGTGTTTGCCTGAAGACAAAAGGAGTTCCAGCAAGCCCAGTACAATCAGTGCTCTCAACTATGCCTTGCGGTGTGTCCAGCAGGTCCAAGGTATGTGGAAAAAGTCTGGAAGCATAGAAGCTATACAGCAGCTTCATTTGAATGGATGTGTTTGGCAACAAATAACATTAAACCAAAGGAATGCATTCCAGTTATCTGGCAAACACGTGATTTTCTGAAGCTCTGTGGGTTGTTTTAAATAATCACGGTATCTTTTTTGTTGAAATGCCCACCTACTGCTTCTCTTCTTCAGCATCCTATAGCTGATAGGTGCCTGCTAATAACTTTCTGTATATGTTGGAAAAATAGCATTGCTGTTCCACTTTGAAAAGTTACTGATAGCCTGTGTTTTCCAACAGAACTAAGTGGCTAAAATTGTTCTTTTGCCATCATGTTCTGTCCGTTCTACTTCCTCATGCTCGTTTTCTCTAAGACAAGTCACTCCAATAGTATAAGCACTATTCCTTTTCCCTTTGTCGCTGCACAGACTTTCCTCATCTCATTTGGACTTCACCAAAGAGATGACAAGAGTACAAGGGCTGTAAGAAACACTTCCAAAAAGTCTCCTTACTGACTTCCTTGTGTTTGTTTTGCTTTTCCTGTTTTTCTTCAATTTAGCAAACAATGACTTTTTCCAGGCCCTGAGTGACCGAAGAGTGTTTCAGACAGATGTGATGACATACAGTGTAGAAGAGTTGGTGGCAGTTGCATCTGAACACACTCCCAAAAACACTGTAAGGAATTCAGGCATACTTAAGGGGTTCATCACTGTTTCACTCTCTGTTTAGTCTCCTTACATCAGTTTGTGGAAATAGGATATCTAAAATTGAAAAGCCTTGAAGATTCAGCCAGAGAGACCTTTGTGCTTTTAAAGGTAGATTAAGGCTATTCCTTATCTGTGCTGACTCAGGGTGCCCAACAGCAGCAAGTGAAGAAAAGACCTGAGGGTTTTTTTAGGACCAGAAGCAACAAATACGTTGTTTGAGTATCTGGTTTGAGAATCCAGTTACAGCATAGTGATCTCTTGAGACCCACTTCGCAGAAAGCTTTCAAAGCTGATCAGCTGATCAGTTGTGAGGGCCTTTGGTTTTCATTTGTGCTCCTGGACTTAGTTATTCTGTTGTTTGGGAGTGTTTTTTTGATAGCAGATCATTCTGGACAATTGCAAGCATCACTGTAATCTGTTTCAGTTTTGATACTGAAGTCTTATTAGTGTTTGTAAATCCTGAGTAAGCTATCTGTGGCATTGGAGATTGGAGTGGCTCATGCATAACTTTAATTGAATGCTAAGTTAAGAGCCCATTTTTGAACCTCTGTCTTCGGTTGTGGTGGGTTTGAGTTGATTGGGGTTTATCCTTACAATACTGGTTCCATGTGTTGGGGGATTGTTTTTAACAATGGTGTTTCTTCCAGGACACGTTTGTGGCTGTATTTTCCTTGCTTTCTGGACGCATGGTGCATATTTCTGAGCAGGCGGCGTCCATTCTAAACTGTAAGAAGAAAGTGTTGGATTCCTCCCGGTTTGTAGAGCTGCTTGTCCCTCAGGATGTGAGTGTGTTCTACACACACACAGATCAGTCCCATCTGCCTCTTTGGAACATGGAAAGTCAAACAGGTGAGGCTTGGCAATGCTCTTAAATGCTTTATGTGTCTTTCTGGCTTTGCAGAATGAGGATAGAATAGCTGTTCATTTTAAATGCTTGCACTAGCATTAGCAACACTTGCTCCCTTTTCACTTTGAAAACTCAAGTAGCTATGCAGCTAGTCCTAGCTAGTCTCCCAGAGGCTTAACACTTGTGTTGGGTAAGTAAAAGGCAGATAGATCATTGTTTCGTGCATAATCTTACTCATTCCAAGTACTGCTGTTCTTTAAAAAGAAACTAAAGGTCTAATTGTGAGTTTAAAGTTATTTAGTCTGCATCTTACGGTTGCTCAGGTGCTTTGTCTTTATGGTCTGCTTGCAGCCTGCTGTGAACATAGCTCACTAAACCGAAGTTTTAAGCTGACTTGCTATTTAGTGCTGGATGTGCTTAAATTGCGTCTTTTGAGTCCTATGTTATTTGTGAGCAATTCAAGTGTAGCTTGCTTGCCACAGCCATGGCTTTTGCCCACTTAACCGTGGGGCTGTTCCGGCATCAAAGCTGGGAAATCCAAAATCCTTGCTAGCAAAGGATGGGAGGCATCAGAGGCTGCTAACACTGACATGCCAGGGATTACACTACTTGAAAGCTAGTTATGTGCCTACCCAGCACAGCAGTGGTGCCCCTACGGAGGAGGGTTTTTTTGCTTTGAACTGTTACTGAACTTTCCTCTGCCCATAACTCTTGGCTGTATATAGGTTTTGGTCCATGGCTCCTAAAGCCAGGAATTTTCACCTATCCTTCCCATAGTGATGCACTGGAAAGGAGGGTTTTCTAAAGATCATATGTGTTTCCTTTGAATTTAGGTCAGCTATTTCTCCAAGAGTGAATGGGGTGGAGTGGAGTGAGAACACTTGAGGTGGGAGCAGACTGTTGAACAGCTAATTAACTAGCAAATACAGAGCAGGTTCAGAGACTTTGGTCTAGGTCAAGAAAGTCTGGAGAATACAGGGTTTAAAATGGTTCTTTTAGGTCCTTATTAACTTATACTTCCAATGTGTGTTCTTCTTACTAGCTTCTCTGTATGAATATGCCCAGGTGAAGTCCTTTTTCTGCAGGATCAGGCAAGTACATTACTAGTGTGTTGGAAGGTTTGTATCTTTCTTTTCCAGGAGGGGGAGCTGTCAGTAGTTTTTATGACATTAGTCTCTTGAAACCTGTTACAAAACTGTGGAATGAGAAAGTAACTTTTAGTGTAAGTGATAACATCCAGAAATTTATCTCAATTCTTTGTCAGAGCTGGAGTAGATATTGAAATCATAACAGGTGAAAAGAGTCATTACAAAGGCCTGGTTGAGATCTCATCTAAGATGTTGCATGCAGCTGCTCTCACACATGTTCTAGGAAGACAAACTCTCATGGGAAGTCTATCCAAGAACAACAGCTATTTATGAACTGTGGCTGGAGTCTCACATAGGTCAGTGAACCAAAGCTTGAGAGAGAAAGAATTCTGGGTTTTTTTCCTAAAAATGGTACAGAATAAACAACAAAAAGAACTGTTCAACTCGAGGAGAGCACAAAACCAAATGGGTGGTTCTAGTGAATGCATTTTGGACTGAGAATTAGAAGGTTACAGTAATGGCATTTCTGGAACAGCCTCTGAGTGCAGATATTGGAGGCAAAACACCTGCTTGGTTTTAAGGGGAGTGAGAGCAGCATTGCTGAATGTGTTGGCCATGGATTGCAAAGGAGTGTGCTAAGGACCTCAGGAAATCCTGATTACCAGGGTCTGTGCTTTAGCATGACTTCTCTGCAGTGCTCTGAGCCCTGGCATAAAGTATCTGGGTCTTGAAACCAGTTCATTAATCCCTTTTACTTTCCCTCAGGAGTGGTAAAGATCAAGAAACACGTTATTACCCCTTCCGAATCACACCGTACTTAGTCCATGTGTGTACTTCTGTCCATGTGGATACAGAATCCTGCTGCTTAGCTTTGGCTGAGAAAATTCACTCTGGATATGAAGGCAAGTCAGGAGACTGCAGTCAAAAAAAACCAAGCCAACATTAAAATGCAGTGTATGAAAGTCAGTTACCTTTGTTTAGAACTTGTGCTTGGGTAGGCTCACCCAGGTAACTTCCAATCTGTGTGTGTTCATGCATGCAAATCCAGAGCATCTGTGCCTTCTTTGCAAGGTCCCAAAGAATTTGACTTCTTCTGTTTCTATTTTTGAGAGCAGTCTATAGCACTTAAAGCTGTGTAGTGTGATGTTTCAGAAAGCAGTGAGCCATGAAAAAAGCTCAGGAGCCAATAACCTGTCACGAGCAAAAGTAACATTTTTTCTGCCTTAGTGCATATTTTGTTTCAGTACATATTTCTTTTTCTGTTAGCTCCTCGAATCCCTATGGATAAAAGAATCTTCACCACCACTCACACCCCTGGATGTGTTTTTCTTGACATAGATGACAGGTGAGATCTGAGTCTTAAGACCTGTGAGGTGTGTATGGAGAGGTAGCAGAAAATCCTTTGGTGATGGAGCTGGAGACACAGTTAATATAGTTGAACTGTGCATTTGGCAATAGTGAATTAAACCAAGTAGTTTTGTGTTAGTAGACTCATCTAGACATGGAGATGTAGACACATCTAGAGCTTGACAAATATCTTCTTTGCTGACTTAAAATGTGAACTAAACAGAACTGCGGTCAGGTTTTGTTATCCAGGGCAGTGGGGGCCTGTGGGAACACAGAGTGGAAAACCCACATAATGCAAAGCTCTGGGGATTGCAGTGTGGAGATACAGCTGTACTGAGCTGGGCCAAATTTGGCAAGACTAAACCTGTCTCCTGCTGAGCCATAAGAGTGTTTTTACAACACACTTTTCAGCCTCCACATCAGATTTCATAGTGATGCTTCTTCAAGATCCTTTTTTATGTTACATTTTCTCTTTACATATAGGCAGGCGCAAAGCTGTGAAAGTCTACCAGATCTCCAGGCACAGAAATGTTTGTCATTAGTATTTACATATCTGCATTGCACTGGATGATCATTAGAATGATCATATGGAGCTGGAAAATGTTCTGTAGCCTTAGTTCATGTGCCGCTGTGGATCATGCACGGGGACTTCACTGACAAGCAAAGGGTTAAGTATTTAGATACTCAAAACTGTATTATAATCAGTGATAATGTCTTTGGGTTTCAGAGCAGTGCCTTTGTTGGGTTACTTACCTCAAGATTTAATTGGAACGTCCATTCTGATGTATTTGCACCCAGAAGATCGCCCTTTGATGATTGCTATTCACCGGAAGAGTAAGTACAGTTGCTTTAAGAGGGATTTCTATTGCTTTTAGCATTTTTTCATTATCCTATTGCTTGGCATGTGACTGATCTGCAGTGCAGACAAAAAGAAACTAATGAATTAAAGCAACCAGTTTGATCAGAGCAAATTCAAGCCCAGTTTTAAAGGAGCCCATTGTTAGTGTTTGTGCTTGCACTCCTGTGTCGTAATGCAAACTGAACCTTGTTTCTTGATTGGTTGGGTTTGTTTTTTTCAGTCCTGAAGTTCGCTGGTCAACCCCCTTTTGAACATTTACCTATTAGATTTTGTACTCAAAATGGGGATTATGTCATACTGGATACCAGCTGGTCCAGTTTTGTGAATCCTTGGAGCAGGAAAGTAGTGTTCATCATTGGCCGACACAAAGTCCGAACGTAAGTCAGCTGTAGAATTGATCTGTTAAAGTGCTTTTTGTTGAATGCTCTGCAAAACAAAATAGTCTCAGTACTGAACTAGAGACCTGGTGTTGCTCCTGCAGTCTGTGACAGCTATCTAGCATCTGTCTTGCAGCCCATTCCTTCAGAACGGCATTCATTTTGTTTCAGTATGAAAATAAGTAAATTACTTTGAAGTAAAAGACAAAGCCAACTCTTTTGGTTTTTAACATAGGTTTTTGCACGTGGTTGATGTCCAGATACCCTGATAATGGATATGTCTAAATCAAATATCAGTTTTAGAAAGCTGAGTAAAAGCTAAAATGCCATGTAAAATGTAGACGATTTTAACAAATTATTAGCTTACATTCATTCATGATTGGCTCACCAAAACAACAGCAAAAACCTTCCTTGACAGGCATGTAGCTGAAATGACCTTCTGGTCTTTCTTCTGGAACATTCACTTGCCATAGAATTTAAGTATTGACCAAGATAAGCTCTTTAAAAAAAATGCAATTAGTATTGAATGTGCAAGTTTATTTTTTCCGTGTTTCTCCTTAGTCTCCAAGAGATTTGGAATACGACTGTCTGCCTTCCTCTTACCTGTTTTTTCTAGGAAACGGCTTTTTGAGATGGCCTTTTGGCTTTTCAAAGTGATATTTTATGGGGTGTGAATCTGTCTTCTGGGTGAAGGAGACTGAAGTATAGATGCTTGTCAACCTTAACTTCTGTCACTGTGCTGGTGTGCTGACTTCCCTGGGGCTTCACATGAAGCACTGTGCTCATAACACTACCTCACTATCCTAGCAGAGCTGCTAGTGGAACAGAAGACATCCCTTTGTATTGATTCAGTGAAGTAGTAAAAATAGTGTTGATAAAGAATCAGTTCCAACTGTTTTAGCTACCTTTTCTCATCAGATTCGAGGGAATAGTGAAATTTTGTTGTCTCTCTCCAGAAGCCCTCTGAATGAAGATGTCTTTGCTGCAAGAAGTAAAGAAATGAGCCATGTCGAGAAAGAGATAAGAGAATTGCAAGGACAAATTTACAAGCTGCTTCTGCAGGTAAGGAAGGTGAAAGATTTTCAAAACACTGGCTGGCCTCAGTGAGGGGCTAAAGCACCTTGTGGTGTTTAGCAAATTACTTCGGGGATGATCTTTTAAAAAGCTCTGAAAAGAAAGCTAAATGGAGGCACGCTTGTGTGACAGCATTAAAAGTATGACTGGGTAGCCTACCTGATTAGGAAAAACTACTTTGCCACATTTGCCAATCTAAATATATATATATATGTGTATGATATAAATATAATTGATAAAGATAAATCTGTATCCTGAAACAGCTTTAAGCACGGTAAGGAATTTTTCCCAAGCAAGTGGCAAAGCCCAGAGCAATACTGACTTTTCTCTTAATGTTTTTGTTTAGTTGAAGTTCTGTGTTCAAAGTCTGTTGTTTTCTTCTTTTTGTTCTCTCAGATGATGATTTATTTTCTTTAATTACTATTTTTCTCCCCTCGTACAGCCAGTTCACAGCAATGTTTCCAGTGGTTATGGAAGTCGTGGAAGCAATGGCTCTTATGAGCACTATATGAGCATAGCGTCTTCAAGTGACTCCAATGGGAATTGTGCAGAGGATATACAGGAACCAGTAAGCCCATAAATGTGTCACTGCCTGCAGAGTAGTACAAATATGGTTTTAAAATGTCATTTTTTTTACTGTGTACATGTACAGAACTCACCATGGATTTAATTTAATTTAATCAACCGTGATAATTAGATTAATTAAGTTTACAAATACCAGTAGATACTAGGCTTAGGCTGACAGTCTGCTGGAGTTTGTAGCTCCCTCTCAGTTTGGAGAATACAAGAACCCAGCCCCACTTTAATGGTCTCATTTTATTCTGACTCCACGTTTCACTTATCTCGAGATGACATTGCAGCAGATTTGTGCAGATGTCAACCGAATCAAAAACCTGGGCCAGCAGCTGTACATTGCATCAAGGAGCAAGCCACAGAACGGAAACGAACAGGCTGTGAGCTCAGGAATACTAGGAGGTAAGTTAATGTAATTATGACCCTTTATGGTCACGTGAACTCTCTGCAGATCTATAGCCATGAGTTTCTAGCATGGCTTAAACATACAATAACTTTGTAACTGCTCCCTAAGGCACAGAGGAACATATCCAGCTCTTTCTAGATTAATAGAGTTTTACTTCTTTAACATTTTCTAGTGAAAACGCAGGCTTGCGTGTAGCAAATGTAAGTCTACTGGAGTAGCTTCCCAAAGCTACTTTATGTGGATTCTCAAAACATGTGAATTGAGGTGAAAATGCAGAATAACTTAGTAATGAGAGCTGTGCTGTCATAGGCCACATATCCCTGTATAATACGTATGTATCCCAGTATGTGTGTATATATATATATATATATATATATGTTTCTCAGTGGGGTTAGTGTTTAGATGCCTCTGAGAGGAGTCTGAGGATTTCTTCTTTTCTAGGGAAGAGGCACACTGCTGCCTGTTCTCTTCAGACAGTGAGAAGTGATAGTACAGAAGAACCAGGCAATGTGTTTTATGATGATTCAAAGAACACTCCTCGTGTGCCTTCCTATCAGCAGATCAATTGTGTTGATAGCATCATCAGGTAATAAAGTGATTTTAGTGCTACAAGTTTAAGAATAATTGTTGCAAGGTAAATATCTAGGCAGTTTACATTGGTCTGGACTGTTTGGGGTTTGAGTTGTTAGATAAATTTGGGATGGATTGGGATAGTTCGTAAAGTTTTCTGCCTCTCTGGGCAATCCATCCCAACATTCAGTCAATCTGAATTACACAGTAATGAAGTATTTAGGGCCCAAAGATTCTGTCTGCAGCTAGTGATGTTTGCCTACTGATAGTTTCACCACTGGTGCGTAGGAGTTTAGGAGGATTTCAGTGGGCATATTATGTCAATGTCTTCTCAATATACATCTTGAGAACATGAGTATAAAAGAGTTGATGTAGTTTATAGAATGTTGGTATATTTTAACCCAGAAGATAACATTTGTTTTTCTTCTTTCCCCTTTTTTCTCTTTTAAAGAATAAATCAGAGAATTTGTTTAAAATACTCCCTGGAAAGCACATATGTGCCCAGAGCTTCCTGCAGTGAATTTAAAATACTAGTTAACAGCACCTGGATCTCCAGTTTGGATTGTTCAAATGTTTGTCTCTCCAAATGGAGAAAAAAACCCCTCACAAAGTAGCAAGAGCTTCCTGTGATATGCTTATATTTCAGATATCTAGAGAGCTGCAGTATTCCAGCATTCAAAAGGAAATGTAAATCTTCTGCAAATACATCATCATCATCTTCAGAAGATGACAAGCAAGTCCAGCAAAGTCAGCAGGAAGCTGAGGCACTAGAAGGTAACACAAAGTGTATTGACAATCATAATAGACAACAGAATAGTTGTCACACTAACAGCACAAATATTTTGGTTATGGGGTGAATAGCTGCTTACCTTGTTTAGATCTCACAGTTAAGTCTTTGAACATAGAATGCATCAAAGGACCCTAATTTTTGTTGTTGCTAAATAAGCCTGTTTCTTGCTCATTTTATGCCATGTTTAGTATGTGCTGACATTGCTTTGGCATATGGATTATACGTTTAATTGTATATAAGACTGTCTTATTTAATAGTCTGCATAGTTTCTTCCTGTTTCTGAACCACTTGATGAACTGGGAGCGTTGCTTGGAATTAAATTCCATGTAGCAGCTTTGTCATTTACCAATAGATACTGCTATACTTTCAACAGTTAATTCCCAAACTCCGGTGTCTGCTGATCAGGAAGAGACACTGAAAGACAAGACAGCTGCAGGCATGGTGGGAGCTCCTCTGGCAGACCTGACCCTGTCCAAGAAGGCTCCAAGTGTGGTGTCTGTCACCAGCCAGTGCAGTTACAGCAGCACTATAGTGCATGTCCCACACCCTGAATCAGGTACTGTTCACACTCGCAGAACACTGACTTGTCACACTGATTTTTCCATTCAAACTGTTTCCAGACTGAAGTACACCATGAGAAAGCTTTGTCCATTTGAGATACATTCTCATGAATATGAGCTCTGAAATACCTGGATTTTGTATACCTGGAAATTTTTATAGTATTTTAATAAACCTAGTTTTAACAGAGTGAACTATTTCTTTTCCCCTTTACCTTAATCACATATCTCAAACACAACACTGTGCATTTGGCCATTGAGGATTAAAATAAAAATGACTAGTGGGCCAGTGTTACTTCATTTTAATGCAGTAGGGGCTTAAAATGAGTATTTAACTGCTACTGTACTAAGAAAATATGAAGAAAGAAGTGCCTCTGTAATTTCAAAGTGAAGTTTTCTAGACTTCACCAAATTACTTAAAAAAGTATTTTGCTCAGTTGATGTTAGTGTAACTATATTTGATTGTGAAGGGTGTATTCTGCCCCCGCCTCTGCAGCCTTTATCTGCTCAGTAGCTCAGACTAGATTCTTTTGTGTGTAACCCTCTGGGTGCTGTGGGAGTTGATACCAGAAGGACAGAGCAAAGAGTGAATAATTATTTTCTTCCCTCTTCAAAGAAGTGACTACAATGGAGGATACTACTGTTGGAAGTGAACAAATTGAGCTGCCTCCTGTGCACGCTCAGAATCTCACTGCAGTGCCAGAGGACTTAAAGCCAGTTGGGCTAACAAAAGAGACGTTGTCAGCCCACACTCAAAAGGAAGAGCAGAACTACGTTGACAAGTTCCGCCAGAGGATCTTGCTTTCTCCATTCAGGACTTACCTTCAGCAGGGGAGCAGAAATAACAAAGGACATTCCTGTGGCCAAGGTAGGAAGCAAATTTGAGACACAGAGACTTAGCAGACGACTTACAAAGACCAACCTAGCAAGGAGTCTGGTTTTCCGTTGTATGATTTAGCCAGTATCTTACTGGGGCTACAAACAGGATACTTCTTTTGAACTGCCAAGGCTTGACAACAGCATTGCCCACACAGGTCTGCTCCATCTTGGATGTTGCTATCTTGAGCTTTTCATAAAGCAGATAATTATTGCAAAGCCCCTGCAAATTCCAAGGAATGTAAAAGATCTGATTGGGATAGGCCAGAATGATGGGTAAGAAAATTGATTATGTGAAGGATAATATTGTAAATATGTCAGCAAATCTGTCCTTGTAGAACAGTTGCCCAGGGGAAAGTCAGCTCTGAATAAACCACATTCAATTGTATGGGTATTTCTTCTCTCTCTCTCTCTCCCTCTTTTTTCTTTTCTTGTCATTTCAGTGAATGTGAATTCTCTTTTCCTTCCTCCTTAGGAGATTCCACTTCAAAGCAGATGAGCCCATCTACCTGTAAAAAAGGCAAACACGGAAAATTCAAGCGCCAGAAACCTCAGAGAAAATCCTCAGATAACCACTCTACCAGTAAAAATAGAACTAGTCTTCCGTGTGTGAAGAGAACAGTTCAGAAACAGTCCTTCTCTCCCTCAAAAGTGTCCTGTTTGAGCTCCTCCAGTATGAATGTCCTTCCTCCTATGGGATTTCCTGTCTACTCGGATCCACTGTCAAGTTTTCCAGCCTCTCCTGTAGGAGAGGAGCTTGCCATTCACTCATTAAAACCTGAGCCCGTGTCATCATCACAGCTATGCTGTGAAGCTCAGTCATGTCCAGCGTTTTATCCCCCAAACATAGGCACATTTATGGCAGTATTTCTTCAGAGTTTCCCTGTGTATGGTCAGATGCCTCAGTATGTCTTTCTTCCTAGCCCTCAGTATGTTTATCTCCCCTTTTCATATCCATGCACTGTACTACCTCCAGCCCCACCTCCTCCTGCTCCATCACCAATAGCACCACACGCTGTGGATCAGCCCTTTCCAGTCTCTTCTGCCGCATCCATGGAGGACCGGCAAGAGGGACAGTGTGACCAGGCCCTACTGCTGAGCAGCTCACGGAGCAGCTCCCCGCTTCAGTTGAATTTGCTTCAAGAAGAACTGCCAAAACCAATGGAGCTTTCCACTAGTACTGATGTTAAAGCACATGCAGAAGCTAAATGTGTAAGTAGCATGAATTTTTAATGTAGAGACCCTGACTTTGGTGTTCAGTCACAAACTAGCAGTGATGATCCGTGTTTCAGGGTCATCAGTTTTTGTTAGCTGCTTTTTCCAGTGGCTGTGCTATGCAGACTACAGGGCACAAGTAGCACAGGAGGTGGAGAAAGCTGTTGATACTTGCAGCCGTGGGATCTTGTAACAGTACAGTGTTGGCACTTAGCAAATGGCAGAAGTGTGACATCTTCCAGTCTAGGCTGCCACGAGCTGCTTTGACTCAGCACTTTGGCATCAGCCTTTTCAATTGTTGGCCAGAAGTTTGGGTTTGGGGCTTTTATGCATGTGGAGCTTGGTTAGTGCTGCGCAGTTCACATCCTTTTTCACCCAGTCCCACAGTCTCTGTGGAGAACCAAAACAAAGGGAAGATGCGCTTCTAATTACTCCCTCTGTCTCCCAGGGATGCAGCTAATGACCGAAGAACAGGGATCCGTGTGGGGCGGTTTCCATACTTGGGCATAGAAAAGGCCTCTCCAACTTCCGCGGTAAACTCAGAGGCAGGAATCTGAGCTCTGCAGGCAAGGAAAAAAATGCTGGCTCCTGAATCCAGGTTGGGCTGGAAAGGCTGGATCAGCTGAAACTGCAGGGTAGGGTCCTGGAAGGGGAGTTGCTGTACCTGTAGCCACTGAAGCTGTGAGCTTCACCGAGTGAATCAGGGGAAGACTCTCGTACCTTCATGCTAGCGCACCATTGCTTGGCATCTGTGGCTGCTTCATGCCATCTAACAGGACATGAAGGGAACTGACTCCTGCTCTCTTGTCAGCAGAAAATACTGACTTAATGCAGTCAGTACATTATCTGTACCCAGTGGGGAAGGATCTACAGCAGAAACCAGTAAGCTAGAGCGCAGGTGCTTGCTGATTTTGCCATGAAGTGTTACCCTGAGTTTTAGACTGCCTTGCGTTTTCAGAGTAGAAACTCCAAACCTATTGAACTGATCTGAGAACTTGGTTAACATGTGACAAATTCAGTAAATGCATGAAGTTCCCTTGTCAAACTTAAGTATAATTGCTATGGATATGTTTGGTTTGATTTTTGTCTGCAGGACAATGATCCAGAAGACAGTGTTAGCAGTGCTAACCATTGTGCTTCTAGTGAATTTACTGACCACTCACAGTATGAGGGGTCCCCCTCAGGTGCAGGTTCAGCAGCATCAGGCAGTGGATCAGCTTTGTCTGGTTCTTCAGGCTGTAGCTCCAGTGAAACTTCTGGTTCTGGCACAGGTAGGGAAATTCAAGATTTGGTTGTTTGGTGCTAGATGGCTTGCTAACGTGTTGGTAACTTATAACAAGATACTGGAATGGGAACGGACAGTCTCAATAAGAGGATCTGTAGTCTTGTCACCAGCTTTTGCTGTTTGAAGCCAAGTTTGTTTCAGTCGCTGTAGTTGGAAATGGCAATCTAAGCCATTCCTTTAAGCTGTAAATCACTCTTTTGCTCATTACTGCTTTTCTCTGCATTAGATACTGGCTTACATCTTGTTGAGTAAAGGTAAATCTGCCTAGATTATGACTTCTTGAAACACAAGCAGGGAAGTTAAGCATGTTAATTTTGAGACAAATGAATAAAGCTTTGGAGATCTTAAGTTACTTAATAGAATGCACTTTGTCTTTGAATTCTCAATAGAAGTATATCACTTGCTAGAGCAATCATCTTGGGAGTACCTGTGTTCGTATTACAGAACTGGGTTGCAAGAATACACTGGTGGGTTTTGTGCTGAATTATTAGGATTTCTCAAGACATCTGCATTCCATTTCTTTTTCATGGTAATTCTCAGGTAGTGGGAAGAGCACGAAGTATTTTCCCAGCAATGATTATTCTGAAGCTTCCAAAGAAAAGAATGAGGAAGCAGAAGAGAAAGGGACAGCTCATAAATCCAGCCATGAGTCAGCCTGGATGATGATGGATCACACACCTGAGCAAGTTCTAATGACTTACCAAATGCCAAACAGGTTGGAAAACATGAAAAATTTCTGACATGTGGTTTGGAATTGTGCATAGAACTGTAGAATTTAAAATGAGACTGTGGGAACTGCGCATTCCAATGGAACCCCAGGAAGGGGTATTTTTGTGCATTTTAAGCCCTGGTTATTTCCTTCTGTCTGTTTTTTTGTCTTCCCCATTTCCTCCATCAGTTAAAATGTGATAACATGTAACTTCTTTGCTGAAGTGTTAAGGGGATTGGTTATTGTCCTGTACTTTGAATGCATAAAGGGCTAAAAATACTTGCATGTTATTGGTGAATTGCTTGCAATTAGCGCTTATATTTGCAATGAGATTCCATTACAAAATCCCAACCAAACAAAACCATAAAACAAAACAAAACCCACACCAAACACCCCAAACCTCCAAAACAAGATAACAGCAAAAAAAACCCTGACAGTTAGACCACTGTTGAAAGGAGCCTTACAAAGCAGATAAGGTTTAACAAGCTCTAGTTACTTTTCAGTGGCTGATGCTCTCTAGATGTTCTCTAGACTTCAGCCATAGACTGATACTGATGAAGAGACTCCCCCAAGGTGATAGTATTTGGTGCCTGCTTTGCTTCATTTAGTGCAGCTGTATTCACAGGTGTCTGTTACCTGCAGAATTACAGAGGAAGTTTTAAAGGAGGATCTGGAGAAGCTGGCAGTCATGCAAAAGCAGCAGCCATGGTTTTCGGATGGGCAGAAGAAGGAGCTTGCAGAGGTACACACATGGATCAGGACCCAGACTGTCCCACTGGAAATCAGCACCCAAGTAAGGAGTTGTGAAAGGAATCCGAATCTTATTCATGCCTTGGCTAGCCAGTGGCAGTGCCATTTCTAACCAGTGAGATCTTACCGTGGTGGGGTCACTGATGGTTATGCCTCGTAGATTATATAAGGAAATGAGCTCAAGTACATTAGACAGATAAATGTGCCAAAATACAAATCTTTCCATTGCATGTCTTTGCAAGATACTTAAATTCTTTGTAGGGACCACCTGTAACAAAGTTCCTTCAGTCAACGATTGGATGAACGGGAATAGTGTCATACTGTCACATAAGAGTCCATATCTAGTAAGGTTTTTTTCTGTTGGCATTAGGTCTTTTTTTCCTACAAAGCTGATTGTTGCTAAGATTGCACAGCAGGTAACACTGAGCTGTTAGTGGAGATTAGAGCAAACACAGAGGAGGTTTAGGCATATAGTAAGAGACCCAAAAATAGCTGCCTTTTGTAGGTGGATTCATTCTTTGAGAATTTTGGTGTCTTATGCCTGATTATTTTACCTGGTATTACTTTTGGCTACTCTGATACACTAATACAACTCTGAATTAGTTTATGTTGAAGAATGCCCTAATCACTTTAAAGTGCTCCCAGGTACAATGGAGAAGAAAAGAGCAGGACAGAACCAGTCCCACGAAGATCCAGAGCTCCAATGATGTGTTGTACAGAGCATTTCAAGGCAGAGTGGGTTGTATTCATGTACTCATGCGGCAGAAAAGTCAAGTATCTGCTATAGCACTGTCTGCTCTATGTGCTGGGATTTTCAAGTGTGGTTTTCTGAGCTGTGGTATTTATTCCTGGAGCAGAAAAACTGAGAAATCTATGTCATTGGCTCTGGAACAAGACCAGAAAATTAGTGTTTGTTTGCCTAATACAAGAGTCTTGCGTGTGTCCTGTTGTGGTTAGGACCACGTGTTTGATTCAGATAGCCAGTCCACCAGATGTCCAGTGGTCTTGCAGAAAGTACTGGTGAATGTTAAGATCTCAAATGTTCTGAGATGCATTGGTATGCAAATACAAGTATTTGATAGCAGGATTTCTGTTTCAATACTTGATTTCAGTATCATACCATTTGTCAAGAGCAAGAAAAACCTTGTCTGTCAGTACACTCGGGCAGTTGATCAGTATTGTTGCTGTTCAGACTGCAGTCCAAATCCTTAATGAGCATCTGGGTTATAAGACTGAAAGATAAGGCCTTCCAATTCAAGGAAGTCATACGCCTTTTTATCTCAAAGCTAAAACTGTGTTCCACTAACCAAAGAATTAATTTCTGAGACAAGAGAAGTTGGAGATGAAAGGGCTTCTGAATATATCTCTATAATTCCTGCTTGTAGAAAGATTTTGAGCCCAGGGGTGAGAAGTTTGAAGAGTTTTCAATGTGCAACCAGGATTTGACTCCTTGAAATATAAAAAGAATTAAAATTATTATGTTCTTGTTCCTTTTTAAAGGGCTGTGTTACATGTGGCATCAGGGATGCAAGTTGTGAGGCTGCAATGGCTGCTGACAATATGGAGAACAAGGGAAAATTGCCTTCGCACCTGCAACACTGAAGTCACCAGCACTTGTCAGTAAAACCACTTGCTGTAATTCCCATCCTCTTTTCCTCTGCCTTCGCTACATACTAGTGGTGAATCTATCTGGCTATCTCTTCCCAACATGAACAATCACATATGTGAAACTAAATCTTCCTCCATTACCCCTTTGCTCCTGGTGTGACTTTGAAGACAATCTTTCACTGTGAGGCTGTTTCTCTTCCTGACCTCACAGACTTGATGCAGAATGGATTACGTTTCTAACTTTTGATTGCTCAGTGATGAGCAAAATACAAAGGAGTTCTGGGATTTGTTTGTATATTTGAACTTGGCAAGTAAGAGTTTGAAAGGATGCAGTGGTTAAGACCTACAGTGATGAACCTAACAGACTGGACCGTGCAGGCTAGATGTATTGAAACCAGCATTGAAACCAAGGTCTTAATTTTCATTTGTTCAACATTTAAAGATCTAAACTGAAGATTGTGATGCTCTGAGGCTCTAAAATCACTGTAGCTGGTTCAAGAATCCAAAAACCTTTTTGATGAGCAGCTGAAAACTGGCTGAGTTATTCTGCATCAAAATGCCTTTCACCAGCTTGTGCCCATCAAAAACCGAAGTGAAAAGAAGCAAAGCTATTCCCTATGTTTTTCATGATGAATGTTTTGGAACCAAGTTGATTTATAGCTTTTGCTTGTAAAGCTGTGTTTCTCAAGATGGGTTTTTAAAATGGATTGAGGGTAACTGGTTTGCAACTCCACTACAGATGAGATTATAAGTAGCAATCAAAACAAAAAAAAAGTAATAATTCAGGAGTTATTTCCTTGTACAGGATCTGCTTTTCAGTAAAAGACACAAGGAAGACCTTTTCTATCAAGGCATTGTAGCCTAGTTACCAGTTCAAGTAGCTGCAGGCAATCCTTTCTGTTGCTAGTGCTCTGGGCAGCAGATTTGTATCTTAGTTTTTCTGTTGCTGATTTAGATTAGTTGGATGAGCTGAATCCAGACGTAATGAATAGGAAATTTTAAGCCATTTCCCTCTCTTGTTTTTGTCATGGTGATGCCAAAAAAAAAACCAACCCAGAAGATGAAAGAGATTGAACTTTTTTTCTTCTGCTTTCTTGAAAAGTCACATGTTGTGGAGCCAAACTTGAACATCAGACCACAGATTTCTTATCACTGTTGACTTCCTGTACAAGTTTTAACCTCTTCCTTTATAATGGTGGCTCTCGCTGTAGAAATCCATGGACAAAAATGTAGTTTGTGCATGGTGTGAGTTTGTGGCTCAGAAAGTGGTAACCACTTTCTCTTTCAGTATGTAAAAGGACTTAGTCTCATGTTAATACTTCTGGCTTCAAGCTGAATGTCTCAAAGTGCTCTTCAAGCAGGACACGCTTCATAAACCGAGCAGATTTTCTTTGTGGAGTTCATCACCTCAGCCTTCTCAACAAACGCTGTTGGAATGTAACACATGATTCATCCTTTCGTTCTGTGTAACTCTTCTGCTATGTGAAGGTTTTTGGCATTTTGTTTCATTTACTGGTGAGCTTCAGGTGGTTTGACTGAGTTACAAATACTGTGATCCGCAGGGCTTCGAAGGAAAACTATATTTATCTAAAGAGGTTTGTTAGTTCTTAGAATCAGTTCAGTGACAATCTTTGTCGTTAAAGCCTATTTCGAAGAAAGGTGTTTTTACAGAATTTCAAGTCTAATTTGACCCAGGCAGTATTCTTTGGCTTTATGTTCTAAGTGTGCTCTGTTTATGTCTATTGCTTTCTATTTATTCTCAAGCTGCATTTCGTTGTCTTTCAGTTTTTCAGCTTGAACTTGTCTTCTCTTGTGTTGTAAATCAGCAGAAGTCCACACATGGTCAGTAGTTTTTGTGTTCAAACTTCAAACAGCTCTTAAAATAAGAGACTTTGATGGGTATTTACATATAGCAAATCATGTACTCAAGCAGGGAAATGTGGGCAATACCTTATACCTTTCCTAGTCTTTTTCCAGCACTTTCCAAATAGAGCATTCTGCTTTATAACCACACTGTCCAAAGTATTTGCTCTAAAACATGTAATAAGATGCTTTGTGTTACAGGTTCTTTTCTTAATTGGGAAGTTTCTGAACTAATTTAGCTGTCAAATTATGCTTATGCACTAGAATCCATTCTAGTTAGATGTGCTTACATTGACTGCTTTAATGTGTTTTGAGACTTGGTGAAATAGATCAATGTGAATGCTCCAGGTAAGGATGGCTGTCTCCTTCAAAATAGGTAGAAAGTGGAAGCCAGAAGGGAAGCGTAGAAAAGCAATTCTTGCTGTATGTTATTTCCTGAGTATGAAAATGAGATGGTTTGCAGTGTCTTAGCAGGCATACATGTCATCCACGTTACAAACAGTGGGGCTTAGTTTAGGAGAATGATAATATGCACCTAAGAGTTGAAAGATGCTTTTCATCCGTAGGTCTGGAAACACGTTGGTTGTATAAAAGAGGCAGAGAAACAAAGGGCTTGCACAATATATACCCCCGGTTCAAACCAAATGCAGGAGTATAGCTTGTAGAGCTTCACTCACTGTATCCTGTGCTGTCTTTGCTACAAGTGGTGAAGTTTCTGACCTTTATATAAAAACTTGATCTTATTATATGTGTTTCTTGTTTGGAGATGTTAACCCTGTTTGTACCTCTTGCTCCTGTAAATTTGTGGCCAGAAAGATCACACAGCAACAGAAATCCTAGACATCCTAGGTTTTGTAGTTCTGTGAACATCATACCCTCTGACCATACAATAATGAAGGTGCATGCACCTACGAGCTTGAATTCAGAGTTTGTAATCCTGGCTAAATCTTAGGTGCAAGTCCTTGTCTGGGGCTATGTTAGTCCTGGGTTATAGAATAAATATGGTGTGGGAAAAGAACATAAGAATGAAGAAGTGAATCAGTGCCCTGTGTGACAATGAAACTAAATATTTGCCCCAAAAGCAAGTGGTGTTTGCTGCAAAACCAGATTGAGGACAAAAACCAGTTTCTCAAGCTACTCTTTACCCCACTAGAACCACAACATCTTGCAGTCAAATGCCTTATCAAGCTGTTTGGGAAGGACCTCATTTCCATAAGGTTTCAGGAACCGGTAGTTTCTAGGTCGGTTTATATTACTCTTTTAGTCTCTCTAGTTTGCTGGAGCAGTCAAAGTGAGATCCAGTTCTGTTCTGAAAGACCACTGGAGTAAATAAATAGTGCAGCCAGATTTGCACATGCTGTTTTGCTTATGTGACTTTGTCTTACCTGGCAGACAGGTTAGAGCTGTTGGGAAGGTCACTTCATTGGTGACCAAAGGGAAAACATGCAAGTGCAGTAATGACACAGTTAATACCCCCTGTGGGGGCAGCAGCAGTTTAGAAACCCTCGGTGGATTTCTCTGGCAATTTCTTTTTTGTTGTATTCATAAAATACAGAATTCTGTTTTTAAAAGAGGAGTTGATGTGCAAATATTTTCATGGCATTGTGAGGAACAGGAGGGACCCGAATGTGTTTTTCCAGTGCGATGAGTATTTGCTGAATGAGTCATGGGTTGGTAAGTTTATCTTCCAGCTGAATCAAGTTTTAAATCACAATCGAATGAATTTTTACATCAGGAATATTTTATTGATACAATACTCAGCTGGGGTTGAATTTCCAGGTGTGATTTTTCGCTGTAGACTTCAAAGGAGCTTCTGGTTTTATAAATAAAACTGAAAATATGCTGCAAAAAAAAAAACTGTTTCCGGGGTGTGCTTACTTTTGGTGGTGTTAATGTCTAGAAAATAGACTTGTAAGAAAATATTCATGACCTCTTTCTGATTGTACATAGGTGCTCTTGTGGGGTTTGCTTATTTTGCTTTATGTTTGCAATATTTGAAGCGGAATTGAACAGATTTATTTCTTTTCCCTCCAGTGCGTATAGGCTCTGCCCCTTTCCGTGTCTGTGAAATAAATCTGTCTTAGATGGTTACTCATTTAGATAAATTTGGAGTCTTTCTTACAGTTTTTATTGACTGATGAGGAGACAGGAAAGGAGGAACTTCGAGACAGGCACTGACTGCTCCATTGTGTAAGGATGAATATTCAGAAGACTTCAAGTAGCTGCACAGTGCATCCAGCTGCCGTAAGGACATTTTTTCTTTGCTATAACTGCCTTCATCTGTCTTACAATTTACGTGAGGTGAGCAAGCTGCATCGAGCCTTGTTTAAACAGCACATTCAGAGATTTATGATGTATATTATTGCAATTGATGTAGTATGTGTATTAAGTGAAGTTTATGTCAGGCTTTCTTTGAGCCTTGATTGGCATGAGATACATGCAGAGCATGTGTTGAACAAGGTAGGGCTTCACAGCTTAGACTGAGAATGTGCATACTGTCAAGACTGCCATCCCATGGAGGGGGATCTTTGGCTTTATTCACTGCAGATATTACTGGGAGGTACCTGTGATTGAGCAATCATTTCTCTCCAGTGGTAGTGGGAGCAGATGCTTGATCCTGATAATGAAATGTGCTGAGTGTTGCCATGGTACCTTGTGGATGTCAGGAGGGGATTGGACACTGCTAAGCTGCCATCCCTCACTAGCTCAGCATCATCAGGGAATGCAGCAATGACCCTCTCTCCCTGGCATCCCAAGCTATGTCAAGAGACCAAGCAACAAAAGAGAAAGTCCTCTTGTCTCTGGACTTAGGTGCAGCTGAGGCATCTTCTGAGAAGTTTCATAGGACCCCATGGGAATCTTACTTCCCCTGCCTGAGTTCTTTTCATGTTGCACATTTATCTCTTTGTCCCATTACTTTCTTCCTGTTGTGCTGAAGTCTTAAGTAAATACCACACTGCTCACAGCATCATTGCAAAACATCAAGAATTTATTAACTTCCAAGTAGCATAGAATCTAAAGTTAGGAGCTATCTTCATGTTTCTTCATTCTCATTTTAAATCAAAAGCAAATCTGTAAACATGTTTTCAGACATCTGTATAAATTATGCAACCAAAGTCAGGGGGATTTTCTTCTCCTGTTTACACGCAGTATTTCCAGAAGCACTCGGAAAGATTCCCACGTTTCTTGTACTGTTTCCTATCCTTGGTCAAGAAGCGGCCCAGCAAAGCAATTCGAGGATGATTTTCGTAGAAAGTCTAAAGTCGAACAACATTAAACAGGTTACTGTTGGATGATAAATGTTCCCAGTGGGAAAGTCCATTCCCCAGTGCCCCACCTGACTGCACAGCCCTGTGTTCTGACTGGGGGAAAGGAGAGGCGCCTGCCCCACGTGCCCTCTGATTTAGGTGATGCACTAAAACTGGTCCCTGTCTTCTGCCTTTGTATTCAATTCAGCAGGTATTATGTTCTCTGTTTACCTAATGGTTCATAACAAATCTGATAATACTGTGTAGCCTATTGTTGTAGTGTTGGGGGGAAATAACATGCAGCTTATACTGGTTAATGGCTTGGCTTGGTGAAGCTGGAAATTGGCCTTTATTTAGTAAAGCAGTTTTTTGGGGTGGGTAGAATGAAGAGCTCTGGATTATTTGCTGTTTTCCCCACCTCCCACTTACCAAACAGCTAAATGATTCCTGCTTCAAGAACACTGTGGCATGTTTTAGTCTATACTGGTTATGAAGTCTTTGGTTCTTAAATGATAATAACAATTCCATGTATTTTAAAATGTGATTTAAAATGTGGGGTCTTGTTTTTCTTGTTTCAGTGACAGATGGTCATTTACTTACCTCTTTGATATTTTCCCTTGGGTTGTAGCTGCTGGGGCTAAGACCTGGAGAGGGGAGACATAATGAAATGTTTTACCATTTAGAAATGAGGAACCTACACAAGGCATTGTGTGCCATGACGCTGGAGCCAGCAGGAGTCTGGAATGTTCAGTGGACCAAGCAGAAAACCCTTTTGATGCAGCAGGGCCAGTTCTCCTTGCAGGATCTGGGATTCAGCAGATGCAAACTGTATTGTCCTCTTCAGCAGGCATCTGTTGCCCCCAGAACCATCTGCTGCTGTTGATTCTGCATTTTCTGCAAGTACTGATGGTTTTTAAGAGACTGCTGTTTTGTTTTGTCTGCTAGCTCCTTCTAGGCCAGTTTTTGCCTTGCCCTGGTTTTGTTGTATGGAGGTTTTACTAAATTGACTTGGAGACTTTTACAGCTAATATTGAGCTGCAAGCATGGCTGCTCAGCAGGTTTACCCAAGGTCCCAGTTCACTAAATGTCAACTATCTGTTGCTTGCGCATAATGCTGTATTCCATAAAATCCCCAGGAGTGGGACAAAATATTTATGGAAGCTGGACATGCAGACCATGGGCACTCCTCCATATACTGTTGTGGTAAACTCCTCACCTCCTTTATTGTCTTCAGTCAGTGTGCCCAAGAGCTCTGGCAGGAACTGAAGCAGGGAAGTGCTTCCTAGGCTGCCCAGCCTCTCCAGGTTTAATCTTGGATCTTCATCAGCTGCAAATGGAAGATGGCAAACAAGCGTACAGTAAGAGGGTTTTTTGCTTTGAATCCCTGTTTCAGTCTGTCTCAGATGATTTCTCATCAGGTCTGTTGGCAACCTGATGAAGACTATAATGAAATTGCTCATCCTCATTTAAGGAATATAATAGGGATACTTGTGTGTTTTGTCTTGGGTTTTTTTCTTCCAAAGCTTTGAGAAGAGATAACCTTCCTGATGTTAATGCCAGATCCTCATTTCTCTGGCAGATCTTTCTTTAAGGAAGTTTTTTGACCCAACAGCAGCTGCTCCCATTGCTTGGGGAACTCGCACACCAGTTTTTAGTCCATTTCTACATCAACTAGTTCCTGTGCTGGAGCTTTTTTATGAATAAAGACAAAGTTTCCTGTTCAAGGCCTATTAACCTGTTGGGTTTCCCAACTATTAAATGCAATAAAATGAGGTGAAGGGCAGGATAAATGTAGGAATATTTTGGCAGCTATGCTTCTCGATGCGTTTCAGTCATCTCTCTTGTTTAATGTATGTACCAGTTACAGATACTACTGCTTTTTCTGAAATAACAGATAGCTGATGCCTGATGGAATTAATTTGTAGGTGCAGAGAGAATTTGGATTCCTGTAACTAGGCTGTGCCCCAGAGCAGGTCTTCAACAGGAGCCCTTTTCGATGTTACAGTTGAGGTAAATAAGGCTTTTGTAATCTGAGCAGTAAATTTCATGTTTGCTAATATATAGCAGACATTCAAAACTGGGGGCAACAAGAGGGTGCTATTGTCAGACTTCAGTTGTGGAGATGAGTATTGTTTTCTAGTTGCACTTTTAGGTGATACTATGGCATTCTAGTTGCTCTTACCTGCAGGGTGGGTAAGAATCCCTAACTCCTTAATAGGGTGTATATATAAGAAAATAAGCTGCTGAAAATAATCCCTCAACACTTCAAAATCTTAGACAAAGATCAAGAACATGAAGACCTTTGATGTCCACATTGTTAGCTTGTTCACTGTACAAATAGTCATAGAGGACAGTGGGGATTTCAGTGTAAGACGCTCTATAAGAGTATTGTAACTTCCCAATAATGTGCTATATGTAGATAATTCCTCTCTCTAGCCTTTTACTATTTTTTAATTCAGAGCAGTGTTGGCAGGTAAAATGATTTTGAGATTAAAAAACCCAAACCAACAAACAACAACAACAAAACCCAAACCAAACCACAAAGCCATAAATAAGAGCCCTCTTTAATATACAGAGTTCTATCTTACCCAGTGCACAGACTTTATATTAGCAAGGAAGATCTAATAAGCCTAATGGATGTCTTCAAACAAATGCAGTAATGTTAGAGCCAGCTTGTTCACCCTGTGATGTGATAAGATGCTATCCATACTGAGTCACGGTTGTCTGTAAATGCAGGTTACATAGAGGAAGGCTTAAGAAGATGCTGGCTTAGTGAGTCCAAGATGTTCAAAGCAAGCTAGGGACTACTGATACCTAGAAACCAGCACAAGGGCTGTTGTACCTGAAAACCAGGTAAGAACAGCCACTTCTTAATAGTCAGCTTTATGCCGTAACTTTGGGTTTGATTTGCCTGGCTTTTCAGAACTCATTTCAGAAACTCTTCCAGCACAGGTCAGCTCTGATGACAGCAACCATCCCAATTGTTGTGCATCTTTACTGAGCTCTTTCAGTCTTGACTTACGCTATAATGCCAAACTTTGAGGGCAACTTTTTCAAGCCAAGATTCATTCTTCCACTGGACTGAATGGAATTTGCTTTAGCGCAAACAAATAGCATGCTCAATACACTGGTTTTGTAGTATAAGACAGATTTGCCTGTTCTTGATCTCAGTAGGAATGCATCAATCTCCGCAGTAGGTTTCCCCCTTTTTAAATACAGCTTCAGCTAAATATCACTGTACAGCCAGGTTTCCTTAAATTACTCAATGCGTACTAATGCTGCTTCAAAGACAGACGCTGTATGTGCCAGCTTGCATTCAGTGCTGGAAGGCTCAGATACCTTTGTCTCCTGGATCTCAAAGCAGCAGGAATAAATATTTAGGGCACCCAGTTTCCCCCATTTTAAAGAGTAGCCTTCACTGATGATGTCACGTGTGCTGCCAGTGTTGGGAAGAAATTCCCACCTTTGCTTAAGCTGGTCAGCACAGATGAAGGCCCCTCAGAAAGCATAGCTGCTTCTCTTCTGGGTTTGCTGCTTCAGCCCCTGCTTTCTGACCATTAAAATCAAAATGCTCTTACCTGAGAGTTGATACGACATCTCACTGGCATTGATGATGGGGAGAGATGAGAGAGGACAGGAGAAGCCAATAATAATGAGACAGCAGAATACCAGCTTATGCATTGTTGCTGTGTTGAACGGATCTCGTCTTTGCCTACCCCTGTATCTCCGAACTCCTGTCTGTTGCCTCTGCTCCCAGTTTCACCCGTTATATAGCCGCTCATGACCTCATAAATATCATCATGTTCTCTCCCCCCTTCAGAAGAAAAAAATCCAATGAATTTATTGCCCATTGATTCTAAATGGAAACCACTTTGCATTGATGTAATTTTTCAAGGTAACAGTTCATAGACAATAAATTTACTGTCTTATAGCTTGGTGTACAAAATGGATATTATATCAAACCAAGCACAGTAAAGTTTATAAATCTGGCATTAAAAAAAAAGTAACTTCCAGTTATAAATCATGAGTTAACAAAAGGGTCAGACATTAGCTGAAATGACCAGGGCAATCAGACAGCTGATTTATGAGCCTTAGCAGCCTTGACGCAAAGCATCTGATATGAAATTCACTTTTTTTTTCTTCTTGGGAGATGGATGGATGTGTTGTGTTGTATTTGGGGTTCTTGTGCCAGAAAAAGTACAAGAGAAGGGGAGTTAAAATATCGAGTTCATTTACAAAGTGAATGGAAGGGGAGTTTGATTTCTGAGCTCCCCAAGCCCCCTGGAGCATTTCACATCTATTTATTTGAGAAGACCTCATCCAGTGTTGCCCTGGAGAACTGTCTTGGCAGAAAAAGCACAGCTTCCATCTGGAGACTTGCTTGGTACATATAAACTGCTTTGGTTGATATTAAACACAGGTCCCTCACTAGACTGGGAGACCCTTTTCCATTTTGCTTATCTTCTCCTTCCCCCATTGGAACTAACTACCTAATTCTGCATGTGTTAGCTAAGGATTTTTTTCCTTGCTCAGCTTTTGCTTTTTTTTAATGCTAGCACAGTAGTTGCTGTATGTAATCTCAAACTTTAGTCTTCATTTCCCTCCATCTAGCATGTTTTGTCTTCTCTACTTACAATTTAGTATCAAAGAGAGAAGACTTAACTGGACTGGTCCCTCATCTTCATGCTCTGTGAAGCATCATATCCAACTGTATAGAGCCTTGTAAGTAAGTTACGACAATTTTGTTTCCTTCAGGTGGTGAGAAGGTTATGGCTCTTCATAAGAAATTAAAGTTTAGGCAATTTTCTTTCCTGCCTCTCTAATCAAATGTGCCTTTAAATGCTCTTCAATATACTGTAAAATCCAACTAACATTGCTGAAGTTCTTTCCCTCTGCTGAATTGTGTGATAATTTTAAGTTGCAGAAGGAGTGATCTGCTTGCATTTTCCTTCATTAACGTTTCCTGTTGAAGATTCATTTTTATATTATAAATTCTGTGACTCCTGGGGTTAATTGCAGATTAACTACAACCATCACCTAGAACAGGGCTATTTGTGCTGCAAGTCTAATTCAGAGAGAGCACACCCCATGTTAACAGGTTGCCCAGACAAGCTGTAGACTCTGTGAATCTGGAACTCTTCTATGCTAACCTCCCCTGCTGAAATCAGGGTCAGCCAGAGCAGTTTGTCCAGGAGTGTATCCAGTCAGGTTTAACAGCTCCAGGGATGGAAGGGGACTGAATTTCAAACCAAGGCTTTGTCAAGGCCATGGGCATCCCTATGTAAGTTCAAATGCTCTGCTTTGAGTGTAAAGGTGGGAGAGGTAAGAGAGGACCTGCAGAGGTCTGTTTAACCTAAACTTCTCTGTCATCCTCTGTGTACAGAGGTCTAATATTGACTTACAGGACATATGCTGCAGGTGTCTGAACTACAGATCCTATTTCTCGGGACTTCTCTTTGCTGAAGTGAATGGATATGACAAAATAATTTCTCTACAGAATTAACCTAATTCCTGTATTTTATGCACCTCTTTCCCTGTGCTTCCCTATGAGAGAAGTAGCAAGAAAGGAATTCTCTCTCCTCATCTGAGTCATGCAACTCTTCATTCCAAAACTGCAGACAGTAATTAGGTCTGATTTGATGCATGATCTCACTGTTGGTGCTGGATGCCCTGTACAATGCTTCTCCTTCAGTGAACTGTCAATGACAATGGCATTGTCAATATTCACTCTGAGCATCCTCCAAGGAAAGCTAATGAAGCACTCTTCACAAGCAACTGATGTCCTTTATCTTCTCTCAAGGAAGACTCAGCCTCTTAGAGCCATCATGAAGTGCGTCATGTGGAAGTCGGGCAGCTTGCCCACAGCTTATTGCCTTTACTCAGATTTGAAATTGTCACTTAAGACACTCTTTCCTCTACCAAAATGTCAAAGGCATTTTCCTCAGGGGACAGTGCACACGTCATCATGCAAAGCAAAGAAACAGCTCATCCTAAACAAAGGTACAAAGCCCTGAGCACATGGGTGAGGGACGTAAGTGTGAATTGCACTTTGAAAATTTGGGAATTGACTTAATTCTTACCAAAACTATTTTGTGGGCAAACTTAAATAAGTTTTATTCTCATAGACTTTCAGGTGCCTCAGTGTAACAGAGAGCAGCAGTAGTCCAGATAAATTACTGAGCAAACTCTTTAAGTAGTAAGTATGTGTTATCCTATCATAAAATATTCTTAATTATCAGAAGAAACAGCTATTCTTAGTTTAAAATGATGGCTCGTGAAGAGTAAGTTGCTGATGAAATCACAAAAACTTAGACACAACAAAACCACCCACCAAAATGATGCGAAAATAGGAAGGGTTAAATTTAATCTATGATGCAAAAGCTCTTTCCCCTGTTTTAAAGTGCGTTATGGTAAGTAAGTATAAGTTGTTGGTTTAGTGCAGTATTGTGACAGTCAGCAAGAGCAGGAACTTCAGAGAAGATGTGATTTAGCAGCAGCATTCGTATGAGGGACTTTTTCCTTGGTATAACTTTTGATGTAGCTTTTTGGCTTGAATTTAGTAATTTGCAGATGAGCTTGTTTGATATAAATTTCCACCTCTTCCTTGAATTTTACTAGAATTTTTAACTTAACCTCTTGTTTCAATGAGTTACACATATTGGCTGCTGTGAGAGAAAAGCATACCTGTAGTATTGCTTGCTTCCCTGCTAGGGTCTAGCTTATCATTGAGGCAGTTTGGGGAGGGGGTCTTTGCTTTGCTGTCACTGCTGCCTTAGCAGATTGTGGCCTCGTTAACACCAAAGTTGTTAACACTAACTTAAAATTTCCCATTTTAGCTAGTTGCTCAGCTTTGTGATATGTTTATTAGATCATTGTGAAATCATACGTGCAATAAGGCTTTTTCCTGCCGTTAGTTTGCATTACTTTATGTATACTCTACATTCTAGAGTGTGCAGAAAACAGCCTATTGGGCGACTCAGCAGATCAAAGGAACAAAAACAACCGTACCATGGGCGCTTGCAGTTAACTTCCTTCTTTGAAGATGCTGCTTCTGCCTAACTGTAATGTAGCACACGTGGCATATGTTCTGTAGAATCACGTAGCACTACATGGTGTATTTGGCTATGCATAGTAGCATTTCTATCTTCTGAGTTTCTCTGAAAGTTAAGCAGGATCTCTGAGAGGTTCTGACCCAGGTTTTCTTGCTCTCTGGTGGGCTGAAGGGGCATAGGTGAGTACGTGTGCTTCACTGAATACATACCTCTGTATAAAAGAAGATGGCAGCAGGTCCATCGGCCTTTCTGAAGATACTTCGGTGCACAATTGGCAAATTGTCTGAAAGTTCTCTGGTAGAGAATCACAGCTGCTAAAACACTGCTCCTTTGTGGTAGAGTTTCCACCAGTTTGGGAGGGAAAAACCCTCTTGATTTTTGGCCCTGCTGGGCTGGCAGACTGTAGTCTGGGTATATTCTCCAAGTGAAGCTTGACAAACTGGTCCTTAAATCCCTGTCCTCTCAGCACTACAGAATTAGAAAACTTGAAGCTTCACACTGTTGGACATGAAGGAAAGTAAGTCTGGCATGACTGGAGCTTGGAAATACAGCACATCACATGGGAATCGGGTTCTGGATAATGCAGCTGCAAATAGAGGAGCAGAGCCCAGATCCTGAAATCAGGTTTCTTCCACCAAAGATGTAATGGAACTAACTATGCAATTGCAGTTTATTTTTAAAACTGCAATTATGAGAGCAGGGAAGTGCTGATTCTTTTCTTAGTAGTTGGGATGATGGGGGGTGGGCAGCCCAGGCTGTTGTCTTGCTCTTGTTCTGGCTCAAAGTGAAGAAGTGCAGAAATATTAAAGCAGCAAATTGCAAAAGATGGATGAGGTATAAGAGGTGTCTCCCATATCTCCCTGTTTGAAACTACTTTATACCCTGTCATCTGCAGGGTGCCGATATTGGATGCCTATGAGGAGTTTCCTGTCTCTGAAGATGGCCTTGTTTCACTGCAAAGCGAGAGGCAAACAGCTTGCATCTAGAGAGGGCATGGAACAAAGGCAATTTTGTCAGAGGTGTCCTGATGCTTTTCTTTATTTTCCTGTTCAAATGTTCACCTTTGTGTACTCATTCACCACAGAGTCTCAGGATCACTCTCATTCCCACAACTGATACGAGAGAACAAATTTCAAGTACTTCTATAGAAGTTCAGTGTGTGGGCAGGAGCTATGAACTAATCCAAGAGGTATCCTAATGATCACTGGCATTTAACTGCCCTACTCAGCGTAGGCAGTAAATGAATGGCTCACAAAAGCAGACTTTAATTTTTTACTTTGCTTTCCAAGTGTATAATCCCTTTAATCCTTCACTACTTGGAGGTTTTTTGTTAATTAAATGGAATCTCTGCAGGCTCTGTGATTCATATTCCAGGACAAATACGTGTACTTAACAGGGGGAAAGTTGGCGTAGGTCTCATTGGGCATCTTTAAAGCAGTTCTTTCAAGGTTATTTTGTAAATGAATGCATGTTTCTTGGCAGTCAGCCATGTGGAATCTTCACTGTTTGAGATGGATTCCACTTTATCAAATAATTCCCAGTACAAGCATGAACTGATTTTCTCTGTGGTGACTTTGTCTGATCTGACTAGAGTGGAAAGCTGTCCCTGTGGATGGGAGTGATCAACAGGATTAGGAATTAACAAAGGGGAAGGAAGCTCATAGCAGGTCCTTGTCTGATTTGGCAAGTTGAATGTTTCATACTGTCCTGGGTTTACCAGGAGCCGTTTTGCTCCTTCTTAGTAACTGGTGCAAGCTCTGTGTTTTGACTTCCAGCCTGGGCAGAGAGCTGATAACACCGATTGGTTTTAATTGTTGCTAAGTAATGTTTATTCTGGCCAAGGACTCTGTGAGGCTCATGCTCTGCTGGGGACAAGGGGAGGCCAGGCGGAAGCAGAGACAGGACCCCTGACCCAAACTAGCCAAAGAGGTATCCATACCACACACGTCATGCCCAGGGAGGTAACTGGGAGTTACCTGAAGGGCACACTCTCTCTTTGGGAGGGTTGAACTCGTTCGGCGGTGGTATCGTATTCTCTTGTTATTTTCTCTTATCAATATTATCATTGGCGGTAGCAGCAGTGATTTGTGTTATACCTTAGTTACTGGGCTGTTCTTATCTCAACCCATGGGAGTTACATTCTCCTGATTCTCCTCCCCATCCCTCCGGGAGTGGGGAGGGTCGGGGGGGGTGAGTGGACAACCTGTGTGGATTGGTTTAAATCACGACACTTGCTATGCTGGAACTTGGTAATGGAAGCAAAGTCCTCCTTCCAGCAAGAATTCCCAGGGCAGACTGGCGATACATGAGAGTTCTGAAGTTGCTATTTAGCTGCTATTTAGTGGTTAAGAAGATTCCTCACATAGCAGGAGGTGAAGGATGTGTAAGACCAGGAGAGGAAACGCTCCAGGTCTTTTGCAAAGAACCAACACCCAAACTAGCTTTTTAGATGCTCTTTATGGTGATTTTAAGGGTCTTTTCCAATTTAAACAATTCTGTGGTTCCTGCTCTCATTCCATCCGTTTCTCCACTAGTCCGTGTGGCAATCCTCTTTCCTTAAACTGGAGAGGGTAATGGGGAGGTATTTCTGGCTGTTTGTAACTGCTCAGCTGTATTCTTGGCCTCTTCAGCTGAGAAAGTGGGTTGCTTTACAAAGGCTAGAGCATGCATATCATATTGTATAGCTTATCTAAAAATCCTCTACGAGACAAGCAGAATTTATGCTTAGAAGGAAATAATCCAATGACAGCCACAATCTGTGGAGGTAGGGTAGTGCAGGAAGCCTCCAAAGCAGTCTTCATTTACTGCTGGTTTCTGCCACCATACGGATGTTTTATTTACATGATGATCTCTTTGTGTGTCATTAGGAATGGCTGGGAGAAGGCGCAGAAACAGTTATACGAGGAGGACAATTAGTAGTGCCACAGCACAGTTAAGTCCTTTTCCTGTTCTGTAATTTCCTGAGGCACATTTAATCACTTTTGAAAAGCACAGAAATGTTCCATGTTCCAGCCTCACTGCTCCATGTGAGAAGTGTTCTGGTTGTAGCCTACCCTGTTGATGAGAGCACACATAGTGAGACACAATGACAAGAGAATATGTTATTGTCATATCCAGTGGCTTCCTGACAGCCTATTCAGATTTTCAGATCCTCTAACTTACAAGATAAAGAACAGAACAGCAGGTTCCTTTTCTCTTATTAGAGCTCCTAATTATGAGGGAACCATCAAGCATGTTCCATGGTTACACTTCTGCTCTCTACGGTGTTGCACTTACTGAGGTGTCCCACAGCAGTGCAAAAAGATGCATTATTAAGGGTGGCTGTAATACTGATAATGTGAATTGGGGAGGGGAAACCTCAGGCCTTCTGGTGACACTGGAGCTTGGTTAAACCGCTCTGGTGCTCAACTGCAGTGTTGCAGCTCCTCTGGACTCAATAATGTTCCCTCCCACCACTCCTTTCATATACCTTTTCACTTTCCATTCCAGATTAAGAATAATATGTTATGATTTAGATACTTCAGTAAAATTTGCTTTAGGCATGTAAATGCATGTTGAGTTGCTCTAAAATTTGTATAAAGCTGCACAGAGTAAAAGCAGTGTGATAACTTTTCCTCTCCTTGCTGCATCGTGTTCTCTTCAGGCTAAATGGTTTCTACATGTTCTAAGTGGAAGGAGTAAAAATAGCAATGCTGTGAATGTTAGAATATTTTGTTTTAAATATAGATGTTTCTGAAGTCTATAGTGTTGTAGCTAAAGCAAAGTGCCTCTTTCACCTCTCCATCCACCTTCCTCTTGTTTTCCAAAATCGTGTTTGTTCTGAACCTGCCGCAGTGCTTGTCTCCAGGAGAAAAGTGAGCTAATGTAGTGGGTTAAAACTGACTTAAATGGGTAACTCAGACATTCTATTTCGGCTTTGAAATGTCTTGTTTCAGTTTGGCTTATGTAAACTGAGAGTAGATTGAACAGGTTTAAGATCCTTAAATTGAAGTAGGTGTCTTTGTATGGGGTTTTGCACTTGGTAAATCAAATAAAACCTGATTTATTTTCTTAATACAAACAGGAGAGATTTTCCCTGATTTCAGCTGGTGTTCAGCAGGTGGTTTGGGGTTTTTTCATTAAAATACAATCCGGTTTGCTTCAGACTATTGCAGGAATAGTCTGCTGCTTTAACTGGCAGGCACCCAGGAACTAGAAGGTGAAAGGAAAGAGTAGGTGATATCATAATAAACTCTTGCCAAATTGAGGTTAGAGGGAATTTCCATTTTCTTTGTACATGGTATTAGAAGTTCTTATTTACAGTGAAGGTAATGATGGTATCCAACAACCTTTTTCATTCCAGGGATGGAAGGATGCTCAGCCATCTGTTCCTGATGCAGAGCTAAGACAAACCTGTGGGATGGAGAACCTCCTTTGATAGACTCTGAAGAGAGCACTGTATCAGGGAAGGCTTGTTCATAGCTGAGAGTAACTAAGGTAACACTTGGTGATGGAATAAGACTTTGAGTTATTTTTGAGTTATTTTAATAGTGAAACTTACCTTGACTTTTAGTCACCTGTTTAAAATGCAAGCAAGAGTGGTACAGGTTCCCTGTTTAATACTATTTCACATGTGTTAAGTGTCTTCAGAGCAGACCTCTCCTATGGAGGTTTTCACATCGTTAATCTTAGTATCAAAATGATTATCAAAGAAGACAATGCTTCTATGAAGGATCTGATAGACTGAAAATAAGACATCATATTCGGCTTTGAAAAAATGATGTTTGTGTGTTTGAGAGGAGGTATTATTGTTTCATTGTCTCAATCATCCAGATGCACAAGCATGCCTGTAGAAGAGAGGGAGGTGAGGGGCAGAAACCCTTTTGCTTTCCTTGCCCACACAACTCTTTCAAGAAATTACAAAGCCAAGACTTGCAACAAACACAGTTTTGATGTCAGTAACTATGCTAAGAAATAGTGCTGGTTCTGGAAGCAATAAAAAAGCAGCAGGCTCCCTTGCTTAAACTTATCTATAAAGAGGATTTGTCTCTTTTTTCCATGCCTTCAGAACTCCACCTGACATCACCCGGGCCTCTGCACAGTCTGGCTAAGAGGACATTTTCTGACTTCCAAGAAAAACAAATGGAAATGCAAAAACTTGCATCTGGCCTGTTACCTCATCCCCAACCACCCGGGTGGTTTCGGAGTCATCCTGGCATTCCTGGTTCCTTTTTTACTTGCTATATAGTAAGATTATTGAGACATGCACAGAAAGCAGACAACACTTGGAGCTCAGTTAGAAGAACTGATCCTGCGTTATTTCCACATGAACTGGTAAGTTTGTTCAGGTATTAAAGAATCTGTTCAATAAAAGCTCCTGTGAAGCCAAGGTGCACATTTGAATTATCCACATAATCCGTTGCTTGACAGGAGGATTGCTCCTGATGTTTTATTCAGAATGTATTTCCTTTCTGTGAATGACTTCCCTTGAAACAATTCAGAAAGCCAGTTTTGGTGTAAATGTGTCCCTTATTCTGAGAAATCAATCTGCACTACTCAGGATTTTTTGGTTTCCCTTCCATAGGCTTTGTTTTGATTCATGGGAATTTTAGGCCACTCCTGAAACTTTGGTATAAAACAGCAAGATCAAACTGTCTGGAAAAGCTGTTGTAATGAGCACCTCACTGTTCAGTAACTACCTTGACTGCTTAAAGTACAGGAAAGTCAAAAAAAGGGGTCTGCACTGTCTTTGGAGCATTTCAAAATATACACAGAAAGCACTAACAAAATGTAGAATTGCAACTGCTGTCTCTCTTTTCCAAGGAGAAAACACTGGATTTTTCGGTATTTTTACAGGATGTAGACATCAATTCTCATACCTTATGTGTGGATTAGAAACTACTCACAAGCAGAACTATTTTATCCTTTCTAAGATCTTGTCCACTGGTGCAAAGGTTGCTTGTTGTGTCATGTCTTTTAAGTTAGTGAACTTGACATAACAGTCACCTAGTTCTCATGGTTGAAGGTACTAATGAAGAGAAGACTTGGGCTAGGGATAGAAAGTTCACAGTTCAGGCTTCAATATGGTATTTTCTGACATACGGTTTTCTATTTACTGTATACAAGTTTATCAAAATCTGGAAGTGTGGTCTGATGAAACTAATTTGCTGTTGTAATCTTCTGCTGTGTGAAGAGATAGGCTGTCATTCGTCAAACACAAGAACAGCGTTCCCCAAGTTGAAATCACACGGAGGGGAAAATTGCCCTTTACATGACACACTGGTGGGTTTTCATTCTATTTTTTGAATAACACTTACTGAAGAAATAAATTATTTGGTTTTGTAGAAGGTCACAAATGTTGTGAATGCCATGACTCAAACATGCATTTCTTTTTTTCTCTTAAAGACGAAAGTAACAGTAATTGAATTTGATCAAAGAGATAGTGTCTGAAGTTGTAACCCTGAGGTTGGAAAGGTTTTAAAAATAGTACCAGACATGTATCACATTTGCAAGGTACAGAATGTTTGCATCGCCTAAAAGATCAGAGTTGAATGATGTAGGGCTGAAGGTGGTGCAGTCTAGCTGCACAGTAACATCTATTGGCAAGACCAAGTCAACCACAGCTTTTCTCAGTGTTTCCACTGCCTCTCTGAAGCCTATCAGTGTAATACAACAGCAGATGAGAGCTATCATGGAACGCTTCACAGCTCTAGATCTTTATGGCTTCCTCTCTCCTACATATAAGGTGTGCAGTGGTCAGGCCAGGTATTTGCTTTTAGCATTGATGGGGTCTGAAATGAGGTCTTACCTATTTGCACATGAAACCCAATGCTGTTGGGTTTGAGCCAAACTTTAAGAGGAGCCCAAGCCCCAAGACGATGGCTAGAAGTTGTAGTAGAGACCACAAGTGTTGCATATGGCTCCGCTATGTGCTACAGGTCTTCTCAGTGTCAAATGATGCATGTAAATTATGGTTCAGGCACCATTTATAAGAGGGACCACAAAGCCATTGCACCTTTCTGTTACTTGTTCTGTGTACAAACTTTTTCTACATGTAGATCAAGTACCACTTCTTAGAAACACAATTCCTAGGTCTAACATAAAGTCAGCAAACTGGAGCTTTGCTTTTTTTTTTTTTTAAAAAGTATTTATTTATTTTTTGAGATGGAAAAGATCCACTTTTCCCTCAGTGGCTGCTATTTAACCCTCGGAAATTCACAAGTTCTGATACCCTCTATTTATATAAACAGATCCCTGTTCCAAAAGGAAATTCCAGTGTGGATGACCTGGACAGTCCAGTTCCTAGTTCACCAAAAGATCTCTGAATTCTGTGGATTTGCCACAATCCTTATATTCACCTTGTTCTTCCTCAGGGAAGCGGCAGCTGCAAGCATCATCTTCCTGAATTGACTGTTCAGATGTTGTATGCACTACAGAAAAAGAGCAAATGTTTCTGACTTACAAGGCCAAAAAAACCCCACAACTATTTTCAGCTATCTTTGAAAGCATTTAAAAACCCGGATTTCTGATTTCAACAGTAAAAACTGAAGAGCATTTCTCTTACTTTTCTTGAAGACAGCATGTAGTTTCTTTTTCTGCCAGATACTGAAGCATATGCATGAAGGTAAAAGAAACACTATGCACAACAGCCCAGCTACAGCAAGAGAAATTCTGACAATGTCCATCTGGAGGTCCTTCCCTAGGAAGCAAACAGTATTCTCTAAGAAGTGTTACAGAGCAGAATTCTACTGCCCTTGAATCAGCTGGCAACTTTGTCTCCGACTCTGCTTCTAGATAAGTCAGCAACACTGGCACTGAACAGAGAACAGACTCTGAGGCAGTCTCTAAACAGTCTCTAAACAGTCTCTGAACAGACTCTAAATGAGGTGAGGGCTATAGAATGTTTCAAAGTAAGTCATAATTCTTTAGCTCTATAAGCAATATTATACAATGACTCACCTGGCACAGTGATAGAAAATGGAATTGCAGGAGCCGTGGTAGATAGAGTAGTGACTAAACGGGGATTATCTGAAGTCTGTTTGCAAATGACATCTTTTGCTGCAGTTCCAGGTTCCAGGACTTGGTTTCCAGAGCACCTAAAAGACATTTAAAGCAAAACAGGAGGAGAGGGGGAAAAAACCCACCAAAAACCAAAACAACAACAACAAAATCCCCAACGCAAACAAACCCACAAACCAAAACCATGGCAAAAAGTCCAGTCCAAGTGTAACAGCTGTAGCAGGTTTTTTTTACATGACTTACTTGGTCCAGTTTTTACAGGAGCCATCAGGTTGATCATTAAAAGTTCCATAGCGGCAAGCTCGGCAACCTTCAATAGACAAGGATGCGTAAACTTGTACAAGGTAAGCATTTAAATCAACATGTGAAACATTTCTGCCTGCTTTTACAATAATTATACAAATGTGGATCATAATTACTACTCTATAAGCTGCTCTAAGTATGCGAGGCAAGTGTGAGCTATGGTCCAGTACGGTACCCAACTGCAGGGCCAGTTTATTGGCACAGGATGTCACAATCATGTCTAAATCTTAAGAGTTTCCAGCTGTTCCCCACATGGTGATGACAAAAGAGCCTTCATGCGATGGGAACTCCGTAGTGGACGATTTGAGCTACAGTTTCGTGGGTTTGTCTGCTTCTGTGCAAACTGTTCATAGCACTGGCAGCTTTTGCCTAGTGAGGTCCTTACTCTAATTGTTCCCGTGCAGTGCAAGAGGCAGCGGTGCATCTGGTGGTGGGGAAAGGCAGCCTTACCACTCCTGGTGTTCTCCTGGCCCACGCCGCAGCTCCGGTCACAGCGGGAGCAGCCGTCACCACTGCAGCGGTACCCTTCCTTGCACGTGCATACAGCATCGCTTTTTGAGGTACATTCTTTTAAATACCTGAATATTCCTGAACGGCAGAAGCAAGGTTTAGGTTACCTGCGCGCTCAGGCCTGCCCGGTGTGCGCAGCAAAGGCTCGGGCCCTGGTGGCTTCAGCGCGCAGCCCCGCGTTGTTTTGGCAGCGCCGCTGTCACTCGCAGGACCGTGCCGAGCGGCCGCGCCATCTGTTACCGCGCCCGGTACCTTCGCACTTCCGACACAGGGTGCAAACGTCGAGTCCCGCCTCGCTGGAGAACGTGTCGGGCGGGCACGGCCGGCAGCGCCCGGCTCGCCAGCAGTCCTCGCTCGCCACGAAGGTACCTGCGGGCCGAGACAGAGAGTGGGTGCCGCGGGGCCGCGCCCGGCGCCCCGGCCAGCCCCTGCCCGGCCTGGCCCTGCCCTCACCCGCGGGGCAGCCAGCGCCGCACGGCCCCGCTGCCGAGGGGTGCGGGCTCAGCGCCAGCGCCAGCACCGCTGCCGGCAGCAGCGCCAGTTGCGCCCGCGCTGCCGACGCTCCCATCGGGTCAGTGCGCGGCCCGAGGCTGCGAGCGGGACCGGTGGTGCCGGCCCTTAGGGGGCCGCCCCCAGAGGGCCCGGCTGCGTCACTCGCGGCTGGTGGGGAAACCCCGGCCTGGCGGGGGTTTCCGGTCCCGGCCCCCCAACACCCGCCCCCCCCCCCCCCCCCCCCAGCGCGACCCTCGGCTCTTCCAGGCAGCGCCCGCAGCCTTCTCAGCGCTGCCGGGCAGCGCTCGCCGGTCCCCGTCGGGGCTTCCCGGTGAGTCCTGCACGGAATCCCCGCGGTGGCGTGGAGCCCGGGCCGGCCAGGCCGTGCCCCCGAAAGGCGAGGGTCGGAGCGCGGCTGGCGGGGCACGGACAGCCCGGCCGGGCTCGGGTACCGGCCCTGCAACCGACCGGGACCCGAGCGCTGCGGCCGGCGGGGGGCGCTCCTCTGTGCCCGGTGCCTGCTGCGCACGGCCCGCGACCGGGGGCGGTGCCCCCAGCCCGCTAAGCCCCGCCCGCTGAGGCTCCTCGCGGCCAATCCCCGCCCCTCCTGCGCGGTCGCGGGCGGTGCAGGTCCCTGTGGGCCGGAGCGGGTTGTAACGGGCCGGCGGCCGCACCGGGGCTGCGGCCCGGGGCCGGGCTCAGTAAGGCCCGGTATGGGCAGCTCCCGTAACCCCCCCCCGCGCCGGGAGCTCAGGAAAGCCCCCGGAGAGGTCCTGCCCCGTGACACACGGGGCCGCTGCGGCTCGGAGGGGCCCAGGCAGCAGCTCGGTGTGTTGCACAACACGGAAACTTCCCAAAGCCCGGGGGAAACTGCCCCGGAGCCGCGGTCCCGGGGCATGGGTGCCGGTTGGGCACTGGGGGTGCGAGGGCCGCTGAGGAGCAGCAGCGGCAGCTCCTGTCGAAGGTACGTGGTCGCCCTTGCTGCAGGAGGGTGACACGGTCATGGCGGAGGGCAGCGAAGCGCGCTCTGCAAGCGAAGGCGATAAACCCGGAGCGCTGTGACAACGGGCAGCGAGGACGGGGCAGTGCTGCGGCCGCCGGCAGGGAGCGGGGTTAAGCGGGGAGAAGGGGGCGGGCTGCGGCGCTGAGCGGGAGGGCGGGCCCGGGGCGGGGGCTCCTGCACTCTCCGCGCCGCGGCTGAGGTGAGTCGCGGCCGCTGCTGTGGCTGCGTACGCGGGCCGCGTAGCGCCGAGGGCTCGGCGGCTCTGACCGGAGGAGGCCCCGGAGGGCCGTGGCCGTGGCGCGGGGGGTGCGGGGGGCCCCGAGGCCTGCCCGAGCGGGCGCTGCGGCGGGCTGTGGGGGGAAGGCCGCCTGCTTGACTTCAAGGGCCCAGGCCTCCTGACGCCTGTGCTCCGTGCGGTTGGAGGCCCCGCAGCCTCGGCCTTGTGCCCCTGCTCGTGGTCTTCTGAAATCCCCGCTACGTCGCACGGCGCCGCGTCCTAAAATAAACATGAACGTGTAGGGCCGTGGCCTTTCCCCGGGATTAGCTGGGCTGGTCAGCCGTAAGGCTTCCCTTTCTGCGGCAGTTCGCTCGAGGCGCTGCAGGGTGCGATTGCCTTAAAGCCGCCTTCTTGGGGGTTCTGATTTAACTGCCGTAAGGTACCCTCTCGAGAAATGTAGCCCCATAGGGGAGTATGCGTAGCTTGAAGGTTCGAGGTAGCCTGAGCATGTGCTGGCACTGAGAAGTAAACGAACGGTTTGTATTTTGGGTGGATAGCTGGTTAAAACGGGATGGCTGCTATGGCAATACAGCTTGGTTCTGCCTTCTCTGAAAACGTTCTTGGCCTGGTCGCGTAGACGGCGTGGCAGCTGTGTACATATGCACCCATGTAAAGAGCAGTACTAGTGCTCAAGAATTTGCCAGTGTGTTACAGTAAACGCCTAGGGGCAGTAGGGAGAGGCTGCATTTTGCTGGATTAGGGGAAAGAGAAAAGCTTTCAGGGTCAAGTGCCTATTTGCATCTAAAGAACTGATGAGAGAGGGATACAAACTATGATCTACAGTATTTTGCTGCGATAAAAAGCAAATGCAGTATTTCCACATTATGGCTATTGATGTCTGTTGGTAGTTAAAGTCACACATATTTATGGATGAATTCAGATGTGTTCATACAAATTCATGAAAATTAATTTTATAAATCAACATATACCTCCAAGATGAATTGCTAAAAAGCTCCATGTTATCCTGAAGTTATTGCTAGTACTTAACGATTTCATTGTACTTGTTCAGTTGGCCTCGTGTTGACAGTACATAAAGCTACCTAAAAGTAGGGTTTGTCACACTGAATTAGTCTGCTATTAGTCTGCTTGGGCTGGTTCTGCATGCTATAGGGTGTTCTGCTGTATAGTTGTCCTTGCTCATGGCATGGGGGTTGGAACTAGGTGATCGTAAGGTCCTCTCCACCTGAATTATTCTATGATTCTATATTATTGCATTTTAGAAAGAGTATCTTTCTGAATGAGGAAAACAGTAGGGAGTGAACCTGGAAATAGACAAAGGTGAAGCAGGATGAGGAGATGGGTTCCTTTCAAGTAGGCAACTAAATGTGGATCTCATTTTATGAAAAGTTCCCAGATGCTACTTGCATTTCCAGAAGGAAAGCCCCTACATAGAGAAAAAAAGTCCTGTGTCATAGGGTGGATGACCTGTAAAATGCCTGCCTAAATCACAGATGCTTTCAGAGTCTTCTGCCAGAAAGTGTAAGCTTGTAAAGTTACTTTAACTTAACCTGCAGATGGAAATCTGGACATTGACCTCAACTTGAATTTAGGAGCTAAAAAAAAGTCTAATTTGTTCCATTTGCTAAATGCTGTGCTCTGCTCCCCCATCACACATGCACTCATGTTTCTCCCCCACAAAACTGTGACATACCCACAAAAATCTGTTATGAGGTTTTGCAGGGTCAAGTCGTTACAAGTCACAGGAAACTTTTCGTTCGTGCTACGTGGAAACTAAATACCAGATATGAGGTCAAAGCTCATGCAAGCCCTTTCTGTAAATGCTGACCTGGGTAGGAGTCAGTAGTCTGGGTATGAGTGAGGGCGTGCAAACTGAAAACCGTTCTACCACCCACCTTGAGCCCTGCTCTCTGGCACACTCAGTCATGTAAAGTCTTGATTAGGCCATTGGTGCTGATGTGCTGTGCTTCCCACTGCACAAATGCCTTAATCCCTCAATACCATAATGCATTCTTTGTAAAAAGATTTTTATTTAAGTGGGATTGCTATGAATATGTGTTCAAGTCAGTGAACCATTGAGGTGGCTTAAATGAAAGATAATGCAAAAATGCAAAATACTCACTGTTAAATGTTTGGAAGGATTTGTAGTAGGGGATTTGCTGTCTTAGCACAGTGTCTCTTTCTGTCTCCCCTCCCTTCAGCTCTTCCCTTCACAACCATCTCACCTAATAACAACCGCTCAAGATAATGGCTTCAAAAAGAGCATTGGTGATTCTAGCGAAAGGGGCAGAGGAAATGGAAACTGTAATCCCCACTGATGTTATGAGAAGAGCTGGGGTGAGTATGCAGACAGTGAAAAGCTTTTTGTGAGTGCCTGGTCAAAGGAAAATCTTTGCCTCAAGTTGATGTTCACTGCGAGGAGTTCCGCATGTAGCCTGTTGTATAATGTGAAAATGTGTTTTCCCACTGTTAGCTTATATGCGTGCCCTGGCCCAGATAAGCATGCATGACAAGTGACATTTGTGCAAAAGATGGCCTTTTAAAATACAAACCTCATGTAGAGTAGAACAGATGTCTCAAGTAAATCTTACCCTGTCAGAAAACACGGCTACTGCCGTGCACAGTGGCAGGATGTGCTTTTCTTTTGTAGGGGTCTGAACAACTCTACATTACAGCTCATGATATTACATAGCTTATCTTGAGCTACATTTAAAATCGTGGTATTAACTGGAGTTCTGTCTGGAGGGATTCCTCATGCTCTTTGTTACTATTGCAGCTGTAGAGATGTCATCTGATTGGGTATGGAAATAAGATTTAACATAAACACACCAATTTCACATGTATAGAAATGGCTAAAATAAAAATTACCTGCTCCCACTGTGCTTGTCATTCCATTAATATACGGCTCATTTTGGCTGCCAAAAGAAGAACAAGCTTGCCTGCTTGTTTAGTGAATGTGAGCTGTGCGATATTATAACCAGGGATCTAAAAGTCAAGGGAGAAAACTGAAGCTGCCATAAGTGTGTTTGAGAATGGCTTGAGCCTGCAAAGAGACTTTCAATTCATTACCTGCTCTACTTAGTCCAGTTCTCCTGGGTTGTATTGGTTTGTTTTATTTAAATCCCGTGGGATCAGATACTCTCTAAATGTCCTGTTTGAAAAGTTGAATTATTAGAGGTATTTGTTAATATTTAGGTGAAATCACTACTTACCTTGTACATTTGGATTTAATCATTGTTTGGGGAAGGTTAAGTGTTCCCTGTTCTTGACAGTTTTCAGTAGTGCTTTGCTTATTCTGTGTTCTACTTAAAAACTAACAGATAAGTACAATTCCTGAGTTCTTGAATTGTAATGATACACATATTCTTCTGTTAGATCAAGGTGACTGTTGCAGGCCTCACAGGAAAAGAACCAGTACAGTGCAGTCGAGATGTCTTCATTTGCCCTGATGCCAGTCTTGAAGATGCCAGAAAAGAGGTTGGTCATCCTGATCTAATGTAATGGCCAGCATTTCTCGCAGTTTCAGAGGAATTCGGAAAGCTTATGCTTTACCTTTAGAAATATGGTGCATGTTATGATAGCTCTGTGCAGTAGTGAATCACAGAGTTGTACATCCCGCAGTGCTCCCCTTCAGTGATGTCCTGTTTCATAGCATGTTAGGATCAGACAGATTTCATTCTGCACAAGTATTTGGTTTTGCAAAGCATCAAGAATAGAACTTTATTTTTCATGTTAGTCATCCCAGCAAAAACAGCTGAAAAGTTCAGATGGGAAGCTAAAGGATGCTGTAATTAGACCTGTGCAGTAAGATTATAGCAAAACCACTTGTCCTTACAATGCAAGAGCTGCCATTTGCTTGCTGAAGCAAATTCACTTGGCTTCAAAGGTAGTTCTTTGACAGACTTTGTCAATAATATGCTCTTCCTAGAACAGGAAATGGTATTTTGTTCCATGACTGGAACTGGTTCTCTGATTGTAAAGTGTTCTTCAGTAGAAGAAAGGTAGATCCTTTTGATTCACACTCCACTCAGCTGTAGTGGCCTTAAACCAGTGTAATCTATGTACCAGCCTCTCTTCAACAGACTAATTTTATCTTACGGGTTTTTTTAGGGACCTTATGATGTCGTGGTCCTGCCTGGGGGTAACCTTGGAGCTCAAAACTTGTCAGAGGTAAAGTTCTGGTATCTTAGAAATTTATTGGCATCCTCATGAGTAGTGGGTGGTCTGCACTTGCTTAGTAATTCTGCAGATTCAGTTCATCTTCTGAATGAATCAGGAAACTAATTGTCTTAAGCCTTTCTTGTCAACATATAGGTGGGAGAACTGGGTAAATTCTTGAATACCTAGTTAAGCAGCATAAAAATGGAAGGGTGCTCTGTATTGTGGGAAAACATCTCTGTTCATAATCGTATGAAGATGAAACAGTTGCAAATGAAGATGTAATTCCATGAAATATAAACCAGGCTGAACCCACAGGACTCTGCTCAAGAATTCTGTCTCTGGTGCCAAATTGTTGTAGTGGTAGTATAAATACTTTGTGAAAGGCAGGCAGACAAACGAGTTGATCTGTCAGGATTTAGATGGTATCACACAGTTTGTAAGCTGTGGAATATGAGTCAAGTATCCCATATAAATCTTTTTAAGAACTGTAGAGACTGGAGGTATCTCATGAATCTTTCTTATTTGCCTTGCAAAGATTTTAAGCAGTGACTTTCTATAACTATGGATTAAACTAGCTTTGTCATGGGCCAAGTACTTCCTTGCAGTGCCTTCTGGTTTCCTTGCTCATGCCTTGTGGGACAAGTATTTACTGGTTTCAGTTTTTCTCCTTCTTAGTGTTTTCATTGGCCTCTGTTGTGAGGCAGGATGGGGAGCTGTCAGCTGGTTTTCTTTGTAAAACTTGTTTAGGAATTTGCAGTGGAAAAAAAACCAGCCATGCTTCAAATAATCAATCCGAAACAATGACTTATGAAATGATCTCTTCATACAGTCTCCTGCTGTGAAGGAAATTTTGAAAGACCAGGAAAGCAGAAAAGGCCTGATTGCTGCTATCTGTGCAGGTGGGTTAACGAGGTGTGTTGATTTGTAAAAAGCATTTGGATATTTTGAAGGGGCATGGAGACAGTTTCCTGTCTGAGAAATCAGTATTCCTGGAATTGAGTAGCAGGGATTTGTACTATACATGCACCCATCAGCATCTAAATGTAATAGAAGAATCTCTGAATTCCTGTGAACACTTAACCTGCAAGTTCTGCTTGGCATCTAGTTCTTTCAAATCAGTTGTATTTAAAATAAAAGTAAAAGGTGACATGCTAAGATTTTGTACTAAATATGTGCTTATTCTGGTGATCTTTCTGTGAGGACACAGTACTGGCAGGACATCATTGCTATAAATTTATCTCACATCTCCTCTCTTGCCCTTTAACTTCAGAAGGAAGGCTGTACGTATAGAATTACAGGCTCATCCTTCCTCATCTGTGTGTTAGTAAAAGATGGAATTACCCTGAGGAGAGGGTTGTCTGCTTACATACTCTGCACAGCTGGGTATCCGGTCCATTCCTTTGTAAGATTTGTATGGAACAAAGCAAGATGAACAATTGCCAGTGCTCCCAACTGAACTAAGGGGCTGGGTTAGGTACCTGTAGCTGAGAACAAGGAAGGTGGCAATGAGCGTGTAAAAGACAGCCTAACAGAGTGTGTTTGTGGAGTGTTTTCTGGTACATTGCTGGGGTGTTTTTTTGCTTTCTTCAGTTAGATGAAATGCATAGAGAGATGTGAACACTCTTGACCATGTCAGTCTTCTGCTTCTCCATCTCTCTCTCTTGCAGAACAATCTCAAATTCATGATTGCCCAATAAAGGCTTTTTCTTGTAATCAGCACAGTTTATTTAGGTATGATTCTTAGACCTGATTCCAGTATAACACAAAGAAGGTTATTTCCCGGACTGTATCTGAAGCAAATCGAATGTACAGAAATGAAATTCACTTTAGGCAAATCCTCCCTTCAGGTTTTTTTTTTGAATTTCCGTAAGGATTTTTTGGTCAGATGACCTAAGACTTCTTGACCTAAAGTTCTTCCTCAATTCAGGCCAAGAAGGAAGTATGAAAAGGGAAAGACTGCTAAAATCAAAAACTTAGCAGTTAGTCCATCATCTGTCTAAAAAACTGCTTGGCACACAACTGCAGTATGTAAAGACTTGCTCAAATGAAATTTTAAGTCTCTGAATTCAAGGCTTAACAAGGTCATAAAGTAAAAGGACCTTGTTAATGTCTTCCAGTTTCAAGCAGTGTTAAATAAAGTGTATTATCTGGATGTGAAGTGACCAGTGTTCTTCAAAGGCAGCACAATCACATGTAGGATGCTGTGTGCACTGGGTGCTCCCTAAGCCTTTTCTTTTCTTTGTATGTTTCTCTGCGCAGGGCATTTTGTGTGATAGAACGGGAGGAATTATCCAGCTGTGTTCTCTCTGAGGCCTTTTGCTTCAGAGATATGGCTGGCATCAGTTTTATGAAAAGTAGTCTGTCCACAGTGAGCTTTGGCTGCTTGAGGGCATAGTGCCTTCAAAGTGTTTGTAGCAGGAAGCAGTTCCTGACTGGTGCAGCTTTGTTTCCTTACAGGTCCTACTGCCCTTCTGGCACATGGCATAGCGTTTGGGAGTAAAGTCACAACACATCCTTTGGCCAAAGATAAGATGATGAACGGAGGTATGTACTGACTTTTCTAAGCTTCTCTCTAAACCCTTCTCAGATTTAATTTATTTTTTAGCTGAACCCTGGGTTTAAAGAAAGGAAAATTGCTTTTGTATCGTATTTTGTATTTCTGAATTGCCATCGTGCTTTCCTGAATATAATCACAATTCAACTGAATATGGTAAGACTGTATTTCCAAGTCTGTTTAACCTGAAAATAGAGGGCTCTATTGACATTCTCATCCTTCGGGAAAATACACTGCTGCTGTCCTATTAGGAGTATTTTTTTCCCCATTATCTTCTTGAGGCTGAGCCATCTCTTGCCCTTTGGCTTCTTTGCCTCCATGCTGCCAGCAGCAAACCCCGGTAGCACCTTTCCTGCTCTCCATGAATAGTTCTTTCATGCCGTGAACAGCTCATGGGTCCACACTTCCTTTTCATACCTGAAGGAAGAAGTGGTGGAGTACTGTTAAGAAGTCATTCTGTGAACATTAACAAGTCTGGAGAGGAGCAGGAGATGGCAGGGTTCCTCCAGTTCCCTCTGCATGCTTTTGAAAAAAAGAAGATTGTGAACAGCTACACAAAACCAGCCTGACTTCCAGAAGTAACCTCACAGGAGCTGACAGGCACAGCAAGCACTTCTTGAGGAGCTTGTAGAATCCAGAGGTGCATTCCCATACTGCTGTATGCCTTTTTCCTCTGAGGACTGCAGGCAGTGAGGAGCTGCTTGGTTCCAGAGGGGCCGGGGTGCAGAACCCAAGGCAGGCTGGGTCCTTCTATGAAGCATGATGCCGTTGTCACTGCATGCTGACTGCCATCAGGGCCTACAGGCAGCAAGTGGCAGTGTCCTGACAGGCAGGTCTATGTTCTGAAGCATCTGTGAGCACTCTGCTGGAGACTGACCCTCTTTCTGTTGTGTGTCCTCCCCAAGCACACTACAACTACTCTGAGAGCCGTGTGGAGAAAGATGGGAACATCCTCACCAGCCGTGGTCCTGGTACCAGCTTTGAATTTGGGTTGGCCATTGTTGAAACACTGATGGGGAAGGAAGTGGCTGAACAGGTGAAGGCACCCCTAATACTGAAAGAGTGAAATCCTGGTGTGGGCTAGGGAGTAGAAGAATTTCAGGTAGAGAATCTCATCCTTTGTGGAATAATAGTAAGATGCACTGTTGTAAATACAGTCTAATTGGGGTGAAATTAGCAACCGTACTTCCCTAACCTGGGACACCTTAGCAAACCAGTGTTCTTTATTCCTGGAAAAAGAACCTGTTAGCAAAAAGCTTCATCACAAAAAAGCAGTCAGCACCTAATAATCTTAGTTAGCTCTTGGCATTTAAATCACATGGGAAAATGTTTGCAAAGTAAATAAAAATGAAGCAACCCTGCTTGTGTGTTTTTTTTCTTTGCATGTTTCCTCCTAACCCAGACCTGTGAAACCTTTTTCACCACTATGGCTACTAATGTACTATTCAAAACAACTTTTGTATAGACTCTTACACAGTCTTCCTCAAGTATGAGCCAAAATGAGGAGGTGGTCAAGCACTGGAACAAGCTCCCTAGGGAAGTGGTCATGGCCCCAAGCCTGTCTGTTCAAGAAGCATTTGGACAACACTCGTATATGCATTGTTTAGCTTCTAGATTGTCCTGTTTGGGGTTAGGAGCTGGACTTGATGATCGTTGTGAAGTGTTCTTAACCTTGTCAAGCACACCGGAATTCCTACAGCTAGCAGGTTGTCCATGGTACTGTTGGAATTTTCTCTGTGTTAAATGATTGCAGATCCACTGAGCTATTTAAGCAGCAGATAATCAGCATAAAGCAGCAAGTTTGGATTTAGTAGTTTACCACCAAAAGCAGTGCTTGTTTCTGCTTACTATAAATTGGAACTTTCAACAAGCCTGGCTTAAGTGAGCATGTGTCAGTTCAGAGGAATTGCTGGGCTCCGAATTCCTCTCTGGAGGAAGTAGTGGGCTGTATTCCCATGTGAATTAAGAATTTGGGATCAATCTTTGCTTTTGCTCCCTTTCTTTTACCAAATAACTGCTGTTATCTGGCACTGTCATCTTACATGACTGGCACATGATGCTTACGAGGTGGCACCTCTCTGGACTACCCCAGCACCTGGAGACATAGTTCAGCATAAATCTCAAGTGCCCAGTCAGAACTTCAGAAAATGACTTCACAGGTGCCTTTTATGATTGCTTATTTTAATGGGAACCAAGTTCATTCTCAGTTACTGCATTTTAGTAATGAAATACATAGGTCCTTTTGCAAATTTAGAATGAGGTAATGTCTACGTTATTAGTCTCTACTGGAAGAACTGCTTTAGCTGTGTGCTCTGCCTCTAATTTGTTTAGGAAATCTTCCATATGTTTCTCTAGCTTTGAAAGATGCTCAAGATATGCAAAAACTTGTAATCTGTGTCAGATTGGACATGTTTGTTCCTTAAATCTGCACATCTAACTGGTATTGCTGTGCAAATGTAAAGCAAATGATGGAAGGATTCTTTGTCCCAGAATCTGGAATAAGCACTTTGTTTGTAAGTGGGCATAATTCAGAATACAGGAAAAGCTGTGCATTCCTGGGCTGTAGTACTGCTTTATAGCATTACAAGGAAAATATTTCCATGCTTGTATTACCTACATAGGCTTTCAGAAATCTTTTATATAAGGCATAAATGAGCCTTCCAATTCATGCAATGTTCTCCTCATTCATTTCATAAAGAGGCTCCTTTCTAGCTGTTATATGCCTTTTCTCCTAAAATCCACTTGATGTGCTACAGAAAGATGAGATGTACTTTTCTGCTCAGTATCTCATGAATGCTAGAGACTTTGTGCCTGTTTATCATTGTCAGGCTTTAGTTTAGGAGCCTATGGTGATTGGATATTTTTTGCCACAGAACTTTGCTTAAACTGAAAAGGGTGCATCCACTCTTCTCTAACTAGTATTTACCACTTTGTTCCCTGACAGTTGGAGGACTTGGAGGGTGCATTGTTTGAGAAGGTGGTCAGTTAGCATCGTCTGTATGCCTTGTATCATCTCTCAAGAAGATTCTGGTTGTTGTGTAGGCTTTAATGCATAGTTGAGAGTGAGCACTTTTACTGAATTGAGATGTATTATATGACTTAGGAACAGGAATATATACAAGGTGGCATAGATGCTAGTGCCAGCAGTGAACACTTTAAATGCTGAAAAATATTTTCCTTTACAATTAAGGAGGTTACAGATGAAGCAGCAGCTCTGAACCAGAAGAACCAAAGAGCAGGTGGAGAGTGAGCAGTCTGGTTCTGCTGCAGTTCTTTGGCAAGTTTCTTTCCACAAAGTACACAGCACAGCACTGTGAGCAGGTGGAAATCCTGACCTAGGAATATGTCCCTCGGAGCAACAGAAAAAGGATGCTCTTCTGGAGAGAGAAAAGCATTGCCTTAAAACAGATGCAAAACAGCCTGAACCGTAGTACTTACAGCCATAAAAGTACACAATGGAATATGCTTCATCCAGTAATTACAAGCCCTGGACAGCTTGCTAGCCATTTTGAATATGCATCTTATTTGCTATGACCTAACTACAAGGCATGAAACCCACAGTGACTGTCAGAGCAAAGCATGGTTACTTAATCAGGTAATTTTCAACAGGAAGATGCATCATAGTGCAGGATACAAACAATGATCCAAAATGGTAAAAGGCAGTTACCTTCCAGCAGCCTGGATGACATGTGACTTGTTTGGAAAGATAAGCATGTACCAGAAAAGTAGGAAGGTGCCAACTAGAGAACCACGAGCATTGCATCCCTGCCATCATTTATGTTCACAGTCTGTACCTCCAGAAGAAAGGATGTATTGCTGTTCTAGAAGTATGCACCACTTGTCTGCATGCACAGACACTCAGCAGAGCTCTGTATGCAGAGCAGGTCCAGCCGCACAACCCGTAGGTGAGGGAATAGAATCCAGTTCTCTTGAATCTCAAGTACTCTGTCCAGTAGATCACTAGTTAAAGGAGTAGGCAGCATTATTGGTTTGTCTTTTGCTGGCCACAGTTTGGGAAATGGGACTGACATACATTTTAAGCTCCAGAAGCAGGCTCAGACTTGTAAAACCCAGTATCCTATTGTTTAGGTAACTCAATTCCTCAATATTGTCCAGGTGCACTGAGGGCTCCACTTACTGGCACAGCAGTTAGGTATTGCTCACAGCTGTGTTGTGCTCAGTCTCTTTAGTGGCTTTAGAGCCTTTGTGCTTTCTAACAGACTGTTCAACAGTTATCCCTTTGTACAACCTTAAATAATTCCTCCTTACATAGAGTTTATGGCCCTTCTAGTCCTGTAGATACTTAAGTACCTTTAGCAATTTAATTCAAGGCCATTGCACTAATGGTAAAGGGAGGAGGGAGTAAAGTTGATGTAGAGCAGTGACCATCCATCATTCCTTCTAACAGCTTGGAAACAGTTTTTCCAGGGTTGAGCAGCACCTGTAGGTCCTGAGAGCTCATCCTGGTCCTGATGAGACTCTCCTGTGCCCCCTCAGCACCCTCACCTGTGGCCAGGAGCTCTGTATAAGTTGAAGGTTTGGCCCAGCTCTGGTCTTTGATGAGTTGGAGTTGTTGAGGGGTTTCTGGTCTGGCTTTGGGCTTGCCCCTGCTCCAGAGCTGCCAGGTGGAAAGCCATGGGGCTGCTTGCTGAAGGTGGTGTTTCTGCATGACATGCTCAGCTCTTCTTGCTCAGGTATGGTGGGGCTGTGCCCCTCGCTGCTGTGGGTGCTGCCCTGGCTGGCATCGCTCTTGCTTTTGGCTGTTTTGCTGTTGCTCTCTGCTAGTCAGTACTGCTGTGTTTGCTGTTAAGAGAATACAGGATTTGGGACTGGGCAATACAGCATCATTTGCTGGCTCTAAACCTGGCAACAGGGATACTTTAGTTCTTACAGACTATTTATGGATCTTGCTTCTAGAATTTAGGGATTTCTGAATTGCTGTCCTCTTAAGAGGTATATTTCTATTGAGACTTTTGCAGCTACAGTTCTTTAAACTAGGTGCTTGGTTTCTCTGTGCTGTTCCAGTTCCAGTTAATAATTTTGGGAGTCTGGTCTCTAGTTTCAAAACCACTTTCTAAGTTGCACGTGTTGCTCTGTAACTCTGGGAGCTGCCTGCTTTTGTACATTGAAACATTTTCAAGTTATAATGACTTCTCTTAAGAAAGCATTGCTTGCTTTGGCACAAGCGCAGCTCTAGCCTCAGGCTCCCACTTCTTCCTGTGTTATTTTGTATATGGCTTGGAAAAAGTCCTCTCGTGCTGAAGTCCCCAGCTGGGCACGATGGTGACCGGCAGGTCGGAAGCTGCCTTGAGTGGTGGCAAATCTGACTGCTGATGGGCACAGCAGTTTTTAAGAGGAACTCTCCTGTTGGGTAGTAGGGAAGTGCTGTCTCCACGAGAACTGGCCACAGAGGATGCATTTATCTGTGTTAACTTCTCTCGTTGCCATATCTGATGTGTGAATTGGTTGCTTTCCCGCTGTGGTTTGTAAAAGCGTGCTTTCTGTTCCTTTCGGTCGTGCAGAAGGGAAACGAGTGCTTCCACTGGGAAAGTCTAGGAGTAATACAGCTCCAGCATCCTGTATGGGCTTACGGAGACGTGGGCTTTCCCATCAGCCTCCAAATAAACACCTGGAGCAAAAGGCAGCGGGTTGGTTTTGGGGTGTTCTCCTCCTCGGGGAGCTGCAGGCCATTAACCCCCGTTAACCCGGCCATTAACCCCCGTTAACCAGGCCATTAACCCCTTTACCGTGCTTAAACCGAGGAGCCAAGCGCCGCTGCCGAGCCCTGGGGGCTGCTCCAGCCGTGCCTCCGGTTCGCGTGGGCCCAGCGCGCCCCCGTGCGGCGGCCGCCGCACGCACCCCCCCCGGCCGTGTGTCCCTCGGGGGGAGCGGCTCGGCCGCGTGTGCGTTACTTTGCGCGGAGCCCCGAACGCTCAGAACTCGGTGGATCCTCACAGCGAGACCGTCCGTGGGCTGGCGGGGTCTGTGTGTGCTGCGTGGGTCACTCCGAGCTGGACTGCTTGTAAGCCAGCCGCCTCACTCGTGCTGCTCAGGGCGTGCAATGGCATCCTGGCGTGCTGTGGAGACTGCTTTTGCTTGTGTAGGTCTGATGGAGCTCGGATGACAGGAGAAGCGTGGCCTGGGAGAGGCAGTAAATGGCCTGTTCAGTTACAGCAGCCGGAGAGGCTGAGCAGTCAGGAGCCGAGTCCTGTGTGCCACGTTGTGTAACCTAAAGCTAGGACTGGACTGCTGCCTGTGCCTGCTGTCCCTGGCTCAGGGGAGAGGTTGCCTGGGGAGTGATGGGGTCCTTGGTTATTCCATAGAACAATTCTGTTGGGTGTGGGACTGATAAAACCTCTAGACGAAAATAGCCTAACATGGTCTCTTCACTCCTAAAAACATGTATGTTTAGACTGTTGGTCTTTACGAAACACTAGCATTAAGCCACTTAAAGCTAGGAGCTAAGCAGTTCATCCTTCCTTCAGGCTAGTCTTTCATCTTCAGTTCCATGCCAGCTCTCCATCAGCCTCTGTTGAAGGCAGGAGCTCACTGGCACTCACCTCACTGCCACCCATGTCTCAGGCAGGGCTGTCTGTTGCTGTGGCTTTTAAGGTAGTGACCACTTCAGTGCATTGGGCTTTTACAGCATGATGAGAAAATACTCTGTGCCAAGGCAGCCCTCCCTCCCAGCAGCAAAAGCAGTTCAGGCTATTTAAATCCCATGAACAACAGAACGTGTCAGGGTGTGTGCTGTCATTTCACCTCCACCCTGCGTTGTTAGAGGCCTCTGCATTGCCACGTGCCGTGATACAGATTCTGCATCATAAGAGCACAGTCCCAATTCAAATTGCTTAAGCTCTAAGTGCAGGGGCGTGCAACCAGGATGCAGGGAAACTTTTCTTGAATAACTTGTCAACGTGAGAGATGACAAATGAAGTCACCAAGCACGGCCTAATATGGTTGGAGTCTTGGTTTTCCTCTGGATGTTGCTTAGCAGCTGGTAAGTGACAATGTAGGGATTGCAAGGCAATGAGTAACCTTGCAAAGGTTCACTGGCTGTTTGCTTATGTCTCTCTTGCATCTTGCCATGCAGCAGTTGGACCTGACGTGGCATGAGCTGATGTGGTCCTTAATATGAGCTTCCCTGAAGTCTCTAAGCTCCCAAAGAGCCTTATGCCTAAAGACTGCGAAGTGTATAGGGCTGGTTGTGTGTTGCAGTTGCCTTCCAGAAGGGCACTTCCTAGTGCTGTCTGTGCCTTTGACATTGTGAGCATAATAGACACATTAACAAAGGTAAAATGAATATTTTTGGTGACAGAAACATGCCTCTCTGTCACCTGGGTAGGTGGTGGGCAGATCATCCTTTTGAGCCAGGCTTCATGATCCTATGCTAGATGCAGGACTTGGTACATGGAAAGCCTCTTAGTATTTTATCACCATGGCTCAATGTGCAGTGGTGAGCATCCTCGAGCAGATTCAGGGTGGTTATGGTGGGGTAACCTGGCATGCTTTTTTCCTCTGGCGTTTCATGGCAGTATATTTGCTCTCTTCTTTTCTTGTGGCTTTCACATGATAACAGTTTTTGGGCAACAGTTTTAATCTTCAGCAAGAAGCTGCAGATTTTACACACAGAAGCATCTCTTCCTCTGAATCACTTTGTAAGGAAATGAATAACAGTGCTGGTTCCCATGTTTCAGTGGCATGCCACTTACAATTTGGAATACCTAACACCTTCTCCAAAATTAACCACAACTGGGATCAAGGTGCACACCAATATATAAATAATATAGCACCAGTCTATGAGCAATCACGGGTGTGTCTTCCATATGTGATTCAGAAAAAATAATGAGCTGTGTGGATGAAAATAGGCATTTGGGTGGGGATTATGCAAGGCCTGAGTTACAATGCAGGATGGGTGGGGGTAACACCTCTTGCAGCTTACAAATGCTAATCACCAGCTCAGCAGCCAGAAATCTCTGCAGCGCCATGAACAAATATTAATAAGTATATTTAACAAATATTAATAAGTATAATTAAGCTTCTTGTGCTGAATTTTCAGTGCCAAGGAGCTATGAGAAATTTTGCTGAATGTTTTCAATTTTAAATGAAGAGAAGTGCTTTTGTAAGCAAGTTAGCAAGAAATGAAAGATTAGGCTACTTTAAGTTTACCCCAGCACCACTCCATGCACACACACAAAGTCAATGAGTTTCCTAACTGCAGAGACCCTACTAGAGATGAAATTATGCATCTTGTTACCCTTAAGTTTCCTTCTTGATGGTAATCTAGAGACTCTGTATTTAACATACAACTTGTCATAGTATTTAAAGTGTTTATAAGGGCCACAGTCTGTAATCATGAGTTTGAAGGGTGGGAATTCCACCATGACTGATCTGGTCATCATCTTAACCCTGAGTTCCTGACAAGACTCAGTTTGAATTCCATCAGCAACTACTCCCTGCTGTAATAACTGCCCTTGCCAAATTGGTGGCTGTGTCCTGGACTAGATGGATGCTTTCCTTTAGCATAACCTACCACTTTAGAAGTGTTTAAAAACTGCTTAAGAAGAAACCCAAGGTTGGAGCAGGAGGAAATGCAAGAGCAAGAGCTCTTCTGAAGTTTCAGGACAGGGGCAATTGCACCTATTTCAGTCTGGGAGCAAATGGAAAACCGCTGCCTCCTGGCACCGATGGCTGGGCGGTCACAACAGTACTGCTGAGGGAAGAAAGAGACTGCTGGGGGTGAGCAGTACCCCCCTCTTTCAGTAAGGAGGCTGTGGGGAGCTTTGCCTTTCTCTGGGTGTAGGTCTCTCTTCCCTGCTGTACCTCAAAATTCCTTGACTCTTCAGGCCTCAGTGTATCAAGTTCTAACAACTTTGAAGTGTGATTATGCCAGTCAAATGCACCTGGCAAGGGGCTTCCTCCTCAGAGGCACTGTCAGGCCTTGCCCAGGTGAGCCCAAGCCCTAAATATTCAAATGTGATCAGGCTGTTGCAAAAGCATGTTGTGTCCTGACAAGTCTTATCATGTGCCAGGGAACAAGCAGAGAAATGTCTTCTGGCCAGAACTTGCAAAGCTTCCCCCACAGCTCTACAGCATTAATTACTCACTTGGAAAATGGAATACACTCCTTGGATCATGCAAACTTTGTCCCCCAAAGCACAGGAATCTGGTGTCCAAGAAACATGCAAGTGAGGCTTTGACCTGCCTTTGTCAGTGACCCCATCACCATCACCCAGAGACAACCACGGAACTGTGGAGCGAGTCCTCAGTGAAACCTTACTTGTATTTTTAAAGGGAAAACGGGGAAGCTACTGAAATGCTCAAGACTTGCCTATGAATTACTTTCCTCATAGTGAAGAGGCACGTGAGCTCTGTAACCTGCTTGAATGTCTTGCTGGTAGCCAAGCAGTTGCTCTTTTCAATTCAGGTTCAATCTGCTTTACTTCAGTTACAGTTGCACTAAACTTAGCTTCATAATTTCACTTCTGGAAGGAGCTGTAACTGCACTGTTCTTCAGCTGACACACAGTGGGAAAGAGCTTCACTGCAGACTAATTCTGTTTCTTTATTTAAATACTCCGGACTGAGTAGACAACACCAGGACTTTCAGGAAAAGAGAATGTAGCTTTTGCTTCTGACAAAAAACTGTAATAGAGATTAGGTTAAAAATCTTCTTGGCATTTTAGTAGAGGTTATGCCAGGCCATTCAAAAGCACAAGCTGTACAAGGTTTTTAAGCCTTTCAGCACTGTAAATCTGAAGCTTGTACTCAGAAGTAGCTCTTATTCTGAGGAAGCAGAAGGTGTCTTGCTGCTGCATTAGCAGAAAAGATTTTAGCCCAGTGACTGGGGAACTTCCACTGCTAACAGAAATGAAAGTGTGTTGCCAGGGTGTGAGCTGGGGAAATTGGAACAAATGCCCTGTTTTATACCCAAGCTGTGTTCAGCTGTTAGTCACTTCAGAAGTCAAGTCAGTAAGCAATACTATCAGGCGTGAAGTGCAATGAGTTAGGACAGAAACCTTATCCCATCACTGTACTCACAAAGAGAACAGGGAGTGAGACCTGGCAGCCAGGGCAGTGGCTCAGACTGTTTTACTTATCCAAATGCAATGCTTTGTACATCCAGGAATACCGAATGCCAGGGCTGGCCTCCTTGTCAAGAGGGGTTAATTTCACAGTGTGGCTTTTCCCCAAGTGCTTTAAGCCAAACCAATCTCACTGAGAAAGCATGAAGAGCTTTCTGTGAGGCATCTGCATGGGGAAGCTTTCTTCCATCCAGGAGTGGCTTTGCTCCTAATTTGAGAGTAAATGCCATTAAGAGCCGAAGTGAGATGAGGGCTTTGGGGAATTCACATGCTTCCAGGTAAGGGGAAAAGAGTAGCCTGTTCCAAGTACTGGGAATGGAGTGGGACCCAGAAGCAAAAGCTGGAGGAGAGGGCAGTTGGTTCGTTTTAGGCTGAGTTCTGAAATGACAATTACTGAGTCTGTGCCAAGCCACAATCAACAGGGAACAAGCTGCAGCTTAGCAGTGTCAATCTGTTTGCTGCGGCAGTGACTGTAACTGAGAAAGTGTTATTTGAGGCGTTAGGGTTAAAGCTGCTCAGCTTTAAGGGGAAGGTTGCAAGTACCCATTTGACATTTTCCACCTTGGAATGTGGAAATGATAAGCTGAATAACTCAATCTTACAGGATGGTTTATTGCCAGCACAAAACTATAGGCACTGTGCTGCCAGGCAGGAAGGAGGAATTAAAATCAGTGGTGTGCAATGTGAGCTATTGAACACTCCTGCAGAAATCTGAATTAAATGCTAGCTGAATTCAACATTTGCTACACATTTAACATCATTCAGATGCACAACTGCATTCACTGTGCAATAAAGCAAAACCCAAAATGTATCATAAATATTTTATAATTTTATTAAGTTCAAGACATGACAATATTCAAAATACAAAGTGATTTTTTTATTCAATACTGTACACAATGCAGAAATATCAGTGCATTTCTATAGCATGTATTTCACCTTCATTTAGTTTGTACTAAAACAAATAAAAATTAAGCTTTAAAATAGCTCAAACACCTCATTCAGCAGTTTAAACTGTAAACAGCTTGTTTCTTTCTGTGGAGGAACACATTCATCTTCTGCACCTCCGTTAAGGAGCACCCTGTCTCTTGTGCTTATCCGCAAGAGGATAAATGTAATCAAAATGAGCACGAGAAACTGCCAGTGCACAAATGTGGCACCTCAATGAAACAATGGATTGCTGAGGCACAACGAGGAAAAACTGAACAGCAAGAAGCAGCATCTGAAGCAGCGAGAGATGGGACTGACACTGTTCATAAATGGAATCACGTTTTTTCCTCATACCTTTCTCCTCCCTTAAAATACTGAACAGAAATCAAACCACAAGACCAGCTTGTGCTGTGTTTCTGTATTTAATACAGTCAGAATTCCAGACTCTAGGTAAGCACGTTGTTGTTGCTGCCTGCCTAATAGCAGCTGTAGAGCTGCTCTTATCCTCTGCCACTTTCAGGCCACTTTCACACATTTTTAGGATCCAGCAGGAAAAGAGCAGCAGTAGAGGCTTAGCAATAGCTGGTCCAAGTCTCTCCTAGGAAAAACTGCAAAATTGAGCCAAGTGTTGTCTAGCAACTGAAAGAATCCACAAAACCTAACTCACTTTAAAAGTCTTAGTGTCAAATCAAGTTGTAAAATAGGCTAATCTTTCGAAATGCACTTCCAATATGCTTGCCAAGTCTTGAAGTGGATATCAGATCTTGCAGCTACCTTCTTACCAGGTTGGCATATCCTAGTCAAAGAGGGCAGTCTGTTCTCAGCAGAGCTCCTGTGTGAAAGAACTTTTGGAAATGCCTGATACAGAACCTGTACTGCATTATCTGCCCTGTTGTAGCTTTGTAAGTGACTCATAAGCAAAGCTAGATTGATTTAATTCTTTAATACCATGACTACCAAATACGTTCATCTAGGTAGCATATAACTGGCCAACTGTGACTACTACCCCTCCATATGTTTCTATAGAATCTCTGTAGATTTTCAGCTATACATACCAAGACAAAAAAAGTCTTAAGAAACATATCAGAGATACGCAGCATAAGAGGACTTTACCATCCACTTTCAGTTCTCGGGGGACAAACTGGTCCTACTTCATTATCTGAGAACCTGAAGAACTTTGTAACATGATAAAGTTGAGCTCCATCCTGAACAGCTGAGCTGAGACCGTGCTTCCAGAGACTATGGAGAAACCACATAAGACAGATGTTTCCGTTTCAGATGACCAGCTATGTCCACTCTAGGTTTCAAGTCCAGTTTTGCTGGGGCTGAAGTGGCTGTGCAGTCATCAGACCACGACTGAACCTCTCTGGTAGAGCTACTTTCTTCTGCTTCTCTGAAGAATTTCTCATACTTGTCCAAATAGGGAGGCCTCTCCGGCAGCAGGTAGTAGTGCGTTGAACTGGCCTTCTTACCATTTTCAATGATCGGAAGAATGCAGGGGACCCTGTTGGAAGATCCTTCACTATTTTGTCTTTGTAGAGCTTTGCTGCTGACATACTTAGGATCAGGTGCAAAACTCTGGGTGGGGGGCATAACCCCGTTGAGGTATGATGGCAAGCTTTTGGGACTTGGCGTGCGGGAATTGCTGCGTGACAAAGGTTCTCTGGGGGGCACTTTTGGAGGCCTGTCTTCATCACTGTATGCACTAGAAGCAACTTCTGCTGACCACCTTCTGTAATCCGGTTTGAGAGCCCTTGGAGGTATGGGAACTCGTGGTGGAATCTCTGGTTTATCTTCATCAGAGTTTGGAGAAGACCTGTTTAAGTGTCCAGATAGTCTTACTACTGGTTTGTTAAGAGATCCAGCTGGCCCAGAATGGGACCTTCGCAAACGTCGATGCAGCTGCTGTGGAGGAGGATAAATACTGGATATATATCCACTTAGGCTTTGTGTAGGGTTGGCATCTTCTGGTTTTGGTCCTGTTGGAGTATCAAAGTATGCGTAGTTGATTTGTCCACAGCCCCTAAAGCTCCGCCGGCTTGGAGCACTGGATTTAAAAGGAGGAAGTTCATAATCTTCTAACAAAAAGTCAGTGTCTGAGCTAGTGAGGAATTCCACCTCCCTGTCAACCTCATCTGGAGTAAGGTCTTCAGAAATAGGCAGAGGGGGCAGTGGCCTGGAACTCCGGTCAGTGGAAGATGCAGACAGAAACTGAATTGGCCCATTTTTTATTGGCATGTGAGGAGGAGTTTCTTCAGAAACACAGCCCATGGTTAATGACAGTTTACTAAAGCCAGGAACGAGATGGTCTTCATATCTTGAAATGGGCTGTTCAGTTTTGGGACTTACAGGAGGTGGACTGGATTTCTGAGATGGGACTTGGGTGCAAGTTTCAGCAAAGCTGTGGTCATTCACGGAAGCGTGGTTGGAAGAGTGCCCTAAAAAAGTGAGAAAGTCTTTAGAAACGCTCTTCCAAGTAATATTCTAGTGCATGACTTTGCCACTGCATAGATAACATTTAATTCCTTCTAATGCAACAATAAGTAATGTCTGCTTAATGCTGTGGTAGCAAAAAGTAGCTATTATGTATCTTTCCTGGTCATGGATTTATGTATTTAGTTAAGAGAGTAGCTGATTACCTTACTATCTTAGGCCAGTCCTCCAGTTAAATAATGTAACCCAAGAGACCCCAAGCATCAGCAATAGAACAGTTACAGCTACAGAGATGCCAAAAAAGGACTATGACAGAACAACTGCTATTTTACTAAATGGCTTTTCTGTTTGAAGTGTAACAGCAACTCAGAGGCCTCTAAGGACAAGGAAAAGGGTGGGTTTGTTTGTTTTAACTTGACTGTGTTCTTGAAAATGGTTGGGGTTTTTTGCTGGGCTCGAACAGCAGCATTTTCTTGCATCCTGTCACCAGAGGGCAGCCTTATATCCAGAATGAGAAAGCTTTTAATGTCTCCGTGAAGACTTGAGGATTTACCTTTCCCCCCGCCCCCCCAAGACAAATCCAGTAGACTAAGTAAATACAAATATGTTATGTCTTTATACTTACCAATGGATGGTAAATGTGGCTCTGTTGATGGATTCAAATTATATGCCATTGCTATAGGGTCCATGTTAAAGAAAGTACTAAAAGAAAAAGAAGTCTTCACTGTAAATAAACCATTGGTCAGCACTGGTATAAGTATTCGTAATGCTCATCGCATCTATATGAAGATGCAATAGATCAAATTTTAGCCTCACTCACTTTTCAAATCCACTGTGGCTACCCCAGCAGGTTTTCAGACTCCCCATGCCTTGACTAGTGTGAAGAAATCCGGTTTTTAATGGGACTCTCATCTCCTGAGCAGCAACTCCTGCAGTTGACATTGTGCACTGCTCCCTGGTGACGTCTCACAACGCTAGAAATTCAGTCCTTGACAGGTTTCCTGAAGTTCTCCTTCCCTTCAAAAGAGAGGACATAAATATCAGAAATGCAAACTTGAGGAGTTCATCTCTCAACTGAAATGTCAGTATTTTGAGGAGCTGAACAGCTCTCTGGAAAAGCCTCTGCCCTAGTACCTGCCAATAGGAAAACTTTACCAGACTACTACAGTATAAAAAATAGGTAACTTCTCTTACAAAATTCAACTGCATAGAAGAAAGAAAAACACGTTCAGTAAAGCTATTAATGACAACTGCGCATCAACAACTTCAGTTCTTGTACATACACTGCTTAGTTAGGCAAAATTCATCCTCCAAAACAATCTTGTTAACTTTCTAGTAGGCATCTATCTTTAGTTGTGTCTTTTCGCTAGTGAGTTGATGGTTTCCAGTGTAGCCAACATCTAACAGCCTAGTCTGGTTTAACCTTCAATAGCCTAACAAATGGCCTTTGCTCCAATAAACAGCATTATTGACTACTTAAATCAGAATCCAAAACTTCTTCTATATAAAGCAGTCACTATTATTAAGTACTAAGATCCTTAGATCATCCTTAAGCCTTTTAGCTTTTTCAAACAAACTGGAAATCTAGTGATGTAAAAGAATCTCATCTTAAACTCTCCTGCTGTATTCACATTTATCTGGCCCATTTATGACAGAAAAAAAGTGTTGGCAACTGCTTTATATTGAACAAGTAATCATAGTCTAAGGAACAAGTTGACTCATAGGGCTTGCTTTGGGAAATTCAGAATGGATTGGGGAAGAGGGGCAGTGTAAAAGTAGTCAACGTGCTGAAGACAGGAGACGTTAAGGCCAAGACTATAAGCAAAGTTCTCTGGGTCTGTGCTTCATCTACCCAAATATCCTAAATTCAGCAAGTACAATATAGTGTTGTATGGCTGCTTAAAAAGCCCAGAACAACCTACAAAAACTCCAACCCACCCGAAACTGTTTTTTATCTCTTGAGAATCAAGTATATGACCATTTTCTTTTTAACATGAGCTTCCTTCTTCCTACCACCTGAAAGAAGAAATTCCACCTAAAGAAAAGTCAGTCAACAACTGAGGGCTACATCAGTGCAGCACTTGTGTCAAGAAGCCCCCTTCACAGTATGGTACTGCCAGAAAATGGGGTACAGACAATAAATAGCTTATGGTAAATCTGTTCAACACCAGGTGTTCTGTGGGGATGTGTAATCTTCCTGTCCTTTAAGAGGAAGGATCCATAATACTTATTTGCAACATAAGGGATGGGCAGACTCCTAAGCAGGGCTGGAAACCAGGTGCCCCAGGATTTAATTTGCAGTCTGACACCACTATTTGCCTTTTATAAACAATTGATTGAGAAAAAACAACTCTGCTTTGCTTTCCCAAGTGTGAACTGTGTCCAGGATTGATCATGAAAGCAAAACAGCTTCTAACTATACGTATGGCATAATGTGCAAGAACTAACCACATTGAGTCTGATGGTTTTCTTGATCCTAACTTGATCCTGTGATTGCTCTTGTGTCAATGGAAGTGGGATTATACAAAGTATTTTAGCCAGGCATTTAAGAACTCTAGACAGGAGGCTGTTAATTTTCATAGAAGTGAACAGTGGCTAATAAACTGGTGTTCTGTCTGCTGCAGCAGACTATTACAGTCCTAGTCCTCCTTACTTCAGCCTTCCTGATTTTAGTAAAGACTATGTTCTTCCTTTTCAGATAATCTCCTTAAAAGCTAGCTTAGCCTTGGACATTTTCACGTTACCCAGTCAAGTTGGACCCTTCCCAGAAAGAGGAATTGTAGGTTTTCATGGTAAAATGATATACTAACATACAGCCCCAATAAGCAATACCATAGGCTTGATTAGCAAATGACTTCAAAATCTCTAGCAGTCCTCTAACAGCAGTTCTTCCTTCCCATTCTGTAAGTGCAAGCAGAACCCTTGTCTGGGGGGGACAGAAGACTGGAGAAATCAGTCAGAACTTAAGCAGCACCATACAAGCACAGCACCAATTCTAAAATGACTTTGTATCACGTTAATACAATTCACAAATAAAACATCCATCACATCAGCTCACACTGTACTGAGCAGTGATTTATTGTGCCTCACAGATCCTACCCTATAAGCAATGAATCTACAATAGAAATGAAAGAGAATGAATTAGTGAACTTAAGGCTAGTGCCTGTGAAGGAGTTTGTGCTTCCATTTCAGTGTATTTTTCCTGTCAAATGCAAGTCCCAAGTTGAAAAATCACTGATACAGAACACTGATCGGTCAGCACACGATAGCACCCCATCTCAGCACACATACAAGATACAACAAGGGCATGAGCAAAACATTGATTAGGATATTAAAAAAACTAGATGGGGGAGGTGGCACTGCCACACTCTCAGTTTGAGAGCACAGGTAATGTGCTTGCTGTGATAACACAGAACCCTTGCAGGGCTTGTCCTCCATCAGATCCCACACCAAAACCACTGCTAGTGATTACTGCGTCAGCTTTCTGAACGCTGTCTAAATCTCAGCTCTTGAGACTGATAGTTGCACAATCGTGCCTCTGAAATCTGTCTTGAATGCTAAGCTCGACTTCTGAAATGGACTTAAATATTGACTTACTCTGGGAAAAGGTAATTTCAGTTGTTTCAGTCAACTCTGTGTTTTTTAAAAATAGGTCCAGTTTTGCAGCCATAAAACTTGCTGCCTTCTAACAATACCCTCTTTGTGAATCCACAGAAGGTGACTTGCCTCGTGAATGGCCAGTTATGAAACTGCCCTCCATGCCTTCAGCTAGGAGTATCACGGAGGTAAGGCATGTGCTCTTTCACTAAATCGTCTAGTTACTTTTGCACTGGAGTCTAGAGAGTTGGCGCTTATATTTTAAAACATGCATAAGCTTGTTTGAAGAAACAGTGTCTTACGAGGGAGCCATGAGGACATGTAATCGAGGAGTACAAACTCTGGATTTTATACAGTGCTCTCACTAAAGCTAAGCTGTACGTACTTCAGAAGCTGCTATTTTCTAGTAATTGGCTTAAAGTTTTTTCTGAAGTCAGTCATGAAGATAAAGACCAACAGTTTTCACTGTAACCGTTGGTCCAGTCCTGCCTCCTTAAAGACTTAAGGATCTAAACTCACCAGAAATCAAATCAAGCTATGTTTGCTAAAGAAAATGGACACTGCAGTAACTGAAGCATTCTGAATCTCATGCTTGTTTGCACAAAATGGGTTTCCGGTTGCCCTGCTTGTTGGCCCAGCTATGCATAGAGTGTAGCACTTGGAAAGATCGAAGCACTTTGAGCACTTTTGAAGATGTTACAGCTTCAGTGTTATTCAAAAGAAACAAGAGTTAGTTCAATCTATAGTTAGTAATTACTACAGGGCAGCTACAAGCCAGGGCAATTCAAAGGTTTGTCTGTGCATTAAGAAGCTATCGACACCATCCACTGTCAGACAGGTAACTGCAAAGGAGACACTTTTTTATCATTCATGCCTGCTCACATTAACAAATACGAATTATATTCCAAATACTGGAGATGAGATTGATCTTTTTAATAAGGCTAAATATATCTTCAAACTTGAACTGATGAATGATGAATAACAGGATGGAACTGTCTAAGCTGAAAATGGTCAAATGTATCCATAAACAGTAGGGTAGCTACATAGTGAGGAATGTATATGGGAATATATGGGAAAATTTTTGAGAGACAAAGTTTAATTATAAAACATCACAAATACACAATTTTCATATGGATATATGTCCCTAAATACTTGTTATAGAAACAGTAATCCTCTGTTCAGAAACTAAGAAGCATTTAATGTATTTTAGCTCAATGCCTATCACTGATCACACAGAGACTCTTACTCTGTTCCCTGCTCTTCCAGCCCCAGTGCAACCAAATATTTGAGGCGAGTCAGGTTTGTAATAGAGAAAACCTTTCTGGTATGCACAGTAGACCAAAGCATGCTCTAGAATGTTTCACTTAATGGCTATGGAACACAACAATTTGCTATACAGAATTCGGAATGCCTGCACAGATTTTGGGCAGCTTTTAGATGTCTTGTAAGAAATGGGAAAGAGAAAACAGGGGAACTAAGACCTACTTACTGTTTTTGGGAGGGGAAGAAATGTGGCCACCTTAAATCCACCACCTATTTTTGCTCACCTTGCCACCACATATCTTTAACAAATCTCAGAAGCAATTCACAGGAGGAGGGGCACATTTTTGCACTACAAGTCATCCACTCCAGCTAGCTGTTCCTTATTTGACAATGTGATGTAATTTCCTTTTTTCCTTTGACTTTCTATTTAACGTAAGCACCTGAGATAGAGCCACCTCTTTTAATAGTGAAGTATTTCGGACTTCTAATTGGACTTTACGCAGCCCTAAAAGCTGTTAGTGTAACTTTCAGGAACTGCATATGCTTAAAATACTTGTATCTTATTTACTATGCACCAAACCTCCACAGTGCAGCTCAGTATCCATCAGAGTCACAAACCTAATCGTGCTCAATACAGACCTCAGGAGATTTTTCCATGTATAGGAAATATAGTTGTTCTGTAAATGAGGCATAATGTTAGCTTTGAGAGATTCTTCTACATATTCTGCCGACCAGAAATAGACCGCTCTGTGGTGTAAAGTTTAAGACTGTGATCACTTAGTAAAGATGGATAAAAATGCTTCTCAAATCATAGGAGGTTGCAAATAATATTAATTCTACAGGTATACCCCAGCTGATGATGGGCATAAATTTATAACAGACAAATGAACTGAACAGCAGACAACTCACTTAGATTATAATCGTTATTTCTGAATATACTCAAAGAACTGCAGTTTATCGGGGAGTTTAAGTTCAGTTAATATTTGGGCTGCCATTTCACGGTCCTACACAGCAACTGGGAGGAACCTGTAAATTGCCAGTAGAAAACTAATAATTAAATAGCAAGACAATTGCCTTGCCTCTGCTTGTCAGATTTCAGATGCGTGCTTAAGGTATGGTACTTCACCCTCCTGAAAATTTTAATGTGAATATATCCAGCTTCCATTCAGGACATAAAAATTCCTGTATAGCTGACTCAGTCATAACCATAGCGTTAGCCACGCTGTGATAAGTTTTAATTCTGTTTTCCACTACAGAGAAGTGGAATTTTTTTCTTCTGGAATAATTCCCATATTATAGGGGATGGCAGACACAGAGCTTCACCCGGAACATATGCCCCCTCAAAAGATGGGTTTCTAGTAACAAAAACCAACCAAACAAAAAACTGTCCCATGTAGATAAATTGCTAAGGAAGGAAAACTAGCTCTGTGCATAAAGTAACAGGGGTGAATGAGCAGTTTGGTTTCCTCTTTAAAAGCTTGACCAGCTTATAAATCCAATTCAGAAATGTTTGTGAGGTAGAGGCATCATTCATCTGTCATTCTCGTATGACAGATTCAAGTATCCTCAAACTGAACAAAGAGACCTTTTCCCCAGAGCCTTTCCCACCCAGTTCATCAAGGTATACTTAAGTACTGTTTATCTTTAGATCAAGCCTAGCAAGTGTTTTGCTTATCGCTTCAGCATAGGGTCCTTAGTTTATGCACTAGTGACACGAGACCACTGAAGCCTCAGAGTCGCTCTGGACTGCTCCCTCTGTGTAGCCAACATGGGGAATGCCTGCATCAGGCACACATGCTCAAGAGAGGCACTGTAAATACTTTAGGGGTACAGTGCTATCTCTAGATTTAAACACCACAGACTGACTATTTTAGAAAATCGAACGTAAGTGTGTACTGGGGTATTAGGTCATGAAGAAATGTTTATTCTAAATTAAGCCATCCTAAATTAGAGTGCAAAGCACAGAGCCTGAGCCCGCAATGCGGTCTCTGTTTACTCACAGGAGCAGGAGGAGCAGCTCCGAGGCGAGTGAGAGGGAGCACTGATACTGTTTCGGGGCTGGCAGAAAACGCGTGGCACGCCACGTTGATTTCCAGGAATGTGGCTCCGGGCGCCCCTGACCGCGGGTCCCACCCGGAGTGGCTCCTGCCGTGCAGGCGCGCTCCCCGCCGCGGCCACCCGAGACGCGACCGCGCAGGTAAGCGCCTCAGCGGCGGGCCTGGGCCCCCGCTGCCCCTTCCCCACCCTCTCGACAGCGCCAGGGCAGAAACCGCGCTCCCGCTCCTCCCCAGCGCTCCTCCCGGCCCGCGGCCCGCCGCCATCGCCCCCCCCCCCCCCGCCCCGCGCCCGCTGGCGTGGGCCGCGCCGGGACCGCGGCTCCGTGCCAGGAGCCCGGCCAACGCTGGCGCTGCGGCCCGGGCGACCCGCAGGTCGGCACCCGCTCTTCCGCTCGGCAGCGGGGGCTCGGCGCGGCAGGCACGGGGCGGCCCCGGGCCGCAGCCGAGCGATACCGGGCGGCTCAGGTGTGCGGCGGGAGCGGCCTGGGCAGGCCGCGGCGGAGGGGGCACCCGACCGCCATGGCAACGAGCGGAGCGGCGGCAGCTGCCGCTGCGGGGGCCATCACTTACCCCGACAGTGTCGCGCAGCTCCGCATGTCCCTGCGCGGCCGCCGGCGCGACACGCATGCGCCGAGCCCCGACAGCGCCCGGTCACTGCCGCACCGCGCGCGGACCGCGGCTCTTATAGCGGGGGGCGGAGCCCAGCGCGCGCTGCGCTCCAGTCCGGAGCCGCCTTAAAGGGGCGGCGGCCGCGCGGGGGTGGCAAAGGTGCGGTGGCGGGGCCCGGGCGGGCGCTGCCGGCAGGGCGCGGGCCTCGCCGGGCGGGGAGCGGGGGCCGCTGCGGGCTCTGCGGGCGCTGCCCCCTTCCCCGAGCTCGGCGCTGGGAACGGCCGCCGGGGCGCCTTCCGGGCAGCGCCGCCGGCGCTCTGCCGCCCCCGCCGCGGCGCCCTCCGCCCTGGCCTGCGGGGCCGGGCGCCTCCGGGCTGCGCGCGTTCGCCGGGCGGGGGTGACCGGGGCGCGGGGCAGGCCTGGGAGCTATCGCCCGTGGCTCGGCCTGGCGGCGCGAGTGAGGAGCCGCTGGGGCCCGCGGCCAGCGCAGGGGCTGCGCGGCACCGTGAGAGATCGCTCTCGGTTCCCTCACAGCGCAGCGGGGAGCGCACCCCGCCCGGCGGGGGCTGCGGGGCAGCGCCGGTGAAGCCGTGCCGGCGCCGAGCTTTCCCCGCGGCGGCCGGCTCCACCGAGCACACGCCCGGTGCCCCAGCTCTCCGGCGCCCTTTCCTGCCCCGGCCGGCTGTGCCCGGCGCCCCCATCCCCGGGCTCGGGAGCCGCCCCACGCCACCCGCCAGGGGGCGCTCTCCCACCCCACGGGCCTTGAGGGGCGTGGGGAAATGGCGGCGGGGGCTGCTGTGGTAAGAGCGGCCTCGCCCGCCTTGCCCCTGGCCGTCGGTGTCGGGGTGTTTTACAGTGACAGACATTCCCAAATAGCGTTGTGTCCTTAGGTGTCTGCAGAAGGAAACCACCACCAGCGCCTTGCACTGCTCGCTGCTGTGAGTGTTCTTTCTCCTGAACTTTGCATTGAAGTAAATCCCTCTTTAATCATATGAGGGTTATCACAGATCTGCCAGTGAATCTTGTGTCTGCACTTGACGTTTGTGAGGTAGAACACAGTGGTAGAGCAGCAGGTTCTCAGTCAAAGCTACTGTGTAAAGGACTGTGAGCATCTGCAGAGGATGCTGTTTATTTACAGCATAAACAAGGTGAATCTGGGGTCTGGTCAATTTTGCTGCACAATACAATCGTTTCTTTGTTGGACAAAGGAATGTCACTTGGGGCTCTAAAACCCCCAGCGCTGAGAGTTGCTAACAATAGGATTAACAAAATGTGTCTGCTATGTGCGGTTTGAGCTGCTTTAGTTATTAATACTGGTAACAAGGAAGAATGCTTGCTTTCACTGCGTGACGCCGTGTATGTTTGCAGGTGACTTCTGCTTTCTCTGTTGACTTGTGGTGAAAGTTCCCCATCTGCCCTGGTTCTTAGGGCCTCTCCTACTCTTAAGGCTCTCCTACTGCTTATTTGTCTCCTAAGAACTGCTGTGGTGTTGGTGTGAATGAACCGCACACGCAGCACGAGTTATTCCAGGTTTGAATTTTCCTGCTTGCATGTATGTGTTAAAGTAGGGTGTTGGGGGTTTTGGTGGTGGTTTGGTTTTTGGGGGTCTCCTGTCTGGTTTAAATTCTGGTGTGTTGGTGCACTGATGGTGCAAACACATTGAATGTTATAGATGCATACAGCGGACAAACTTCTTCAGAGTGTTGACATGACTTCAGTAAGACAAACTCCTGCTGTGCCTCCACGGTGGAACATGAGGAATAATAGATGTTTGGGTTTGACTTGATGGTGTCTGAGAATCTTTGGTCCAGGAAAAGGCCATTCTGGTTTTCCCTGCAGATGTTACCCTGTGGCCCTCTGTGCTTCCATCAGGAGGCCTGGTTTTACTCAATTAGAGAACTTAGGAGTTGGTTCATGTGCATGGAATTTTTGTCTCTTACTGTTAAATGACTTTCCCTATGGCTTTTGCTCACTAAAAGGCCACTGCCTTGAATTTCTGACCGTGCTACTGAATAAAACTGTTTAGTAATTGTGTCACTTGTAATATTTCTGTGTTGACTTGTGCACAGAGGCAGCTGAATTCTGAACCAACAGTTATATTCTCATTTCTCTTCCTTCTTTGCAACATGAAGTTATTTCAGGACTCTTAAACCAATTCACAGTTCTGTAGGCATGTGTAAACCACTCTTTGCAATTTGCTAATTGCCCTAGAGACTAACTCCTAAATAATCTTGGACATCCAGGTTGGTTAATAACAAGTCTGCTGGAATAAAAGGCCCAACAGCTCAAGCAGTATTACAAGACGATTTAAACCTCTTTTGTACCCTGTTTTGTCTGTATTTAATAAATGAAACGTCTGAATTTCCTGAGAAAATACTATTACGGACTTTCATTCATGATATTCCTTTGCAGAGGAAATCCTTGTGATAATGGATGTCCTTTGATCAGAGCTGTCCTATTACTAGCTTGTTTTGCAGTGTATGCCTCTCAATGATCTCAGTTCCCTTGATACTTCCCATTTTCAACACTTAAAGTTTTCAGTTGCTAATTCTGTGTGTCTTGAGAGAGACAAGGCACAAATGTCAGCAGCAGTTGCAGAAGTGAAAGGCAAAATCTCTTCAGAAAGCTAGGAATTTAATAAAGTAAAATTTCGCACTGAAAGACTAACATGGGAAGATACATATTTTTAATACAGAACATCAGGTATTGCTCTTGTACGGTCCTTTAGAGTGTCATGATTGTTTTGGTGAGCCAGCTTCTATAAATATTAACTTTGTTTTACAGTAGCTGCTGTATTATTGCTTAATCTTGTTTATTCACAGCAGCTGCTCTTGAGCAGGAAGCTTGGGGTTTTTCCATGTTTTCTGGCAAGCGTGCCTCTGGTTACCTGAAAGGGAGGGAGGGAGTAGCTTAGATATTCTTCTGCGTTGTTAATGACTAGAAAAGGTAATTGTGGTAAGTCATCAGAGAGGAAAAGCTTTTCTGAAGAGAGGTAAAAGTGTAACTTGGATGCTGTGGTGGTAGTTTTTGCATGACTAGTTATGTGAGTGGGGGTGGTGTAGATAACACTTCTACAGCACCTCCAGAGGTGCTTCTGCAGGGCAGAGACCATCTGTCACATTAGTTAGTTCAGATGGAGCCCTTATGGAGCCTTTGGTAAGGGATTGCTTGGGAAAAGCAAACCTAGCAAAAAGCAGTGCAAAGAATGGTCTGTGAATAAATATTTCCATCATGAGAATTCATGAATTCTGTAATTATTTGATGACTTAAAATTCCACACACTGGCCTTGGCTTGGATACTGCCTTCAAAATGAAATAGTTGACATGTCCAAATTCCCTCTTTTTTAAAAATCACAGCCTTTACCTCAAGCAGAATCAAGATGCACACAAGTTAAACAGTGTGTGATAGTTGAAGTTCTTGCAGTTCATAGGTTTTGTGCAGGTCCTTTGTTTTGTGGTAGTCTGACAGAACAGCTCTACGTCTGCGTATGGAGGTTAGGAAGTCTTCGTGGCACTCCTGCTGTGATACTGCATGCTTTATGGCAATGTGCACAAAGTACACAGGTAATAACATTCTTAGTTGCCTGAGTTTTGAACATCCATTGCCCTGAAGTGAGGGAAAGCAACTTAATTCAAGGGAGAAAACAGTACATACAGGACACAAAGGAACTGCTATAGTCTCACTGAACTGATAGCAAATCAGAGACTGTAGTGCAGTGGTGTCAAACTCGTGTGTTCATACATAGAGAAATCATATTGCCCAAATTACAAGCAGTTAAACTTTTTCCTTCTATTCTTGCCATACGAGGGATGTTGTACAGTGTACTGTGGTACTTACTGTTAAGATAGGGAAGGATGTGTAGGTGTGCAAGGAAGGGGCACAGACAATGAGTTTGAGTGTAAGGCGTATCCATAGATTAGCAATGCAGACTCTCATTGCAAGGATAACAATATACTACTGTGCAGATCGGATGCTGAAATTCAGCCTTGTACAAGGGCCATTACTCAGGCTTTGTGCAAATTCACGCTATACAAGACTTTAAAGCAATTGGATAACACTAAATTGCCTCTTAAGTCATCATAGAAACTGACACAGATAGCAAATCTTTTATGCTTCAGGCATATGGAAGTGGTTTGTGATGCAAACATACTACCTAAATGGAAGTACAGCATGGCTTTTGGGAACTCTCATCTGTGTGCCTTGATTACATGTCTGTCTGAATGCTGCAAATGCCCAGAACTTCTACATGGCTTCAAAAACCCCGTGCAGAGAACCTGGTGAAAGAAAAATCCATTCAGGCTGTAGAGAAAGTGCCTTGTATCAGACTGCTGGGAATTGGGAGGACATAGCCCACTGCCCTAAACATCTCCTTTTTCCCGCATGCTAGAGCAGTACTGGATTTAATTGGACCTTGTGATTTGAGGCAGTACAGCTGCTGTTAGGATACACATATATTTTGCTCTTCCTTTCATATTTCAGTTGGACTCTTCCATCATTTCTTGCTTGTGTAATTTGGTACACAATGATTTAATCCTACTTAAAAGATTCAGCTCTGGTCTTGTGTCCTGAATCCTTCCAGGAAAGGACTCCACTGTTCTTTGAATTTGGAGACAGCAAAGAAAGGAACAGGATTAGGAGAGTGCTACAAAACTTTTTCGGTGTAAGAATTCATCATTGCTGCGAAAGAGGAACATGTGCTTGCTTCACTGGTCAGATCTGTATGAATGCAGTTACACCAGGCAGGTATAGGGCAGAATGAGTGTGTTGCATTTCCAGTTTAGCCAGAAGACCCACAAAAGGGAGGAAACTCATGGGTCAGTAAAGGAGGGCTAAATTAGAGGTTAGCATATTCAAGTGTCTAGACAGCAAATACAGACATACTGCAAAAGTCAGTCTGTCAGGGAGTGGAGAGTCTAGATTAAAAAGCCATTTCAAAGGCATGTTGCCTGTATGGGGTAATCATGTGCTCAGACTTTTTCAGTACATAAGCATAAGTTGAGTGAGGGAAGAGATCAAAAAAGGACACAAAGATTGACACAGATTCTGTAGGAGCTTAGACTGGAATGGAACTTGATAAATTAAAAATAGCTGGTTGTTCACACTTGTGTTTCCCAGAAATGGCCACAGCCCCATCTGTTTTCTGCCATCCTTTCTGTAATAGTTGAATGCCTCACAGAAGTATTTCATCCATTCTGCTGCTACAGGGATACTGTTATACAGTCCTCCCAGGCTGAGTTCATTCTTGCTCTCAGGCATGTAACCTGGTCATCAGGAAGCTGAGCTCTGGTCTGGTGAAATACCCGGAGTTCACTTAATCCGTTATATTAGATGCTTTTAGAGCAGTGTTGAGAGCTGTTCCACTGCAGGATGCTGGGCTGATCAGTAGAAACAGAGGAGCTGACTCAAAGCCCAGTCTAACTGCCCTGTTGCATCCCATCTCCTTCCTTACAGAGCTAGAGGGCTTGCTGTCAGCTGACTGGCTCCCGTTTTTATGCCCTTTAGGCACAGTGTTTCAAACAAGTGCAGTGTTATACATAATGACAGTTTGGGGGAAGCTCCTGGAATATCCCGACATGCAGGGGTAGGGTCTGCAGCACTGCTTAAGTTCCTTCTGACCCTTCCCCAGAGCATATCATATTCTTTTACCTTTGTCTTTTATGCTCTTTCTTTCTCAGTGTGCTTTTTCTGCCATGGTCATCTCACTACACAGACATTGTCTTTGTGGCAAAGCTAAGTGGCCAGAGAATGATAGGATATATTCACACAATATTTCACAGGTATCTGTGGTAGCTGTTCTTCAGAATAACTAGAAGCTATGTGAGTAGTGGCACAGTGCTCAGCTTGAGTTGTTATACCCAACCTTGTATGCTGGCTTTGATAAACAGCCAAAGTGTACTTGCATCTGAAAGCTGCAAAATGCCTTCTGTGTATGTAGTGTTTCTTATCTCTGCCAGGGAAGGATCTATGTCTCTTTGCTTCCTGAAATCTCAAAGGGTTTGCTCACTGCAAGGAGCTTATCTGATGCAGAGGCCTCTGAACTGGTCCTTGCAGGAGGCAAAGGTTATATATTACTCTATCAAAGACACCAAGGTAAGGGACATGAATGAGATCAGGCAGTTAGTCTGTGGAAGGAGCCAGTTCTGGGTGATGTGGGGCACTGCAGCCACTGGGCTGATCTCATCCACGTTGCATTGCTCAGTCTGAGACTCATCAGTTGCTGTGGCCAGACCTTCGTTTGTCAGGACCAAACAGGAACTGTTGAAAAATAACTAAATTCACTTAGTTTAGAAAGGACTATAGCAGTCAGCTTTTTGCTTTCTTTTGTTCCTTTTTCTGTGGCTTGTTCCATCCTTTTTACTTATTAAAGGTAATGCCATAGTTCTTTTGATAAAATTGGTTTTTTATAGAGTATCATCAATAGGTGCAGCTTATGATCTCTACAAAAAAAATACTAAGCAAAACTGACAGCCTAGAAATACGGCACGCGACTTAGAACATAACCCAGGGAAGCTTGGGATGCCTTATGTATCAGTTGGGTATCTGGGAGACCTCTGGAAGCTTTGGAAGGAGATTTCACACACTTTACAAGATTGGCAAGTGGAATAGTGTGTGGCTTCAATGAGCTGGGGAGTTAAGAGCAGATTGAGCAGGAACGACAGTGAGGGTAAGGCTCAGTGGGTTCTCATTCTGAACCAGTAATTTCAGTTAGAAGGTTTTATATATAGAAATGGTATTTGTAAACAGTTGTGTGTCATTGTAGAAATTAATAGTTTGGTAACTTGATTCCCAAACAGTGTAAAATTAATTTTATTCATATTTGAGATTCTGCCTGTATAGGGCATGTGGAAGGGGACACAACAGTCTGCTGAGCATCTATATTTTGAGATGTGTACTTGTATTTGCACTACTAATGCCTCGCTACGGACATCCCCAACAAAGTGAGACTGTGCTGCTGACCTTGCTTCTGTGGGTTTTTTTTGTCATGTCCAAATCTGGCATGTCGTTCATAAAAAGACATTAAAACCACATCTTTAATCCAGACCTAATGCTCACTTACCTGAATGCATCTTTGTGCCTACTAATGAAACACTGATTTTCCGAGAAGCTGAGCACTACAGGACCTAATGATTTTGCTGGAAAAAAAGATTAGTCAGCATCTCTACATTTCAGCTCTTCCTTGTGTCTACACATGGAATTAAACAGCTGATATTTAAAGTATTTATTTAGAAGTACTTTTAAATTTTGGTGTCTCTCGTGCCCTGTATCTAGTTAAGGTTATATCTGCTTTTAGGAGTGAGAAACAGGAGCTTTTGAGGGTCTTGCTCTGCTGTTCACCATCTTCACACATCACATAAACTTGGATAGATTTACAAAAATACAGATTAAGAGAATAATGTGATTCTGTATTTCCACCCAAAAAAAAAACCCAACCCCCCTAAAAAAACTATATTGTCCTCCTTTAATAAACTACACTGAAATGTATCGAGCACTGTTTCAAATGCTCAATTGAATTCCTTCTGTGGTCAAACTTAAGAAATTCATGAGGGGAAATGAATTTAATAAATTTCTTGAATTTACAGTGCAGAAAATTCATGTGAAGTATTACTTGATTTGAGAGATGAATATAAATGATGGCGGAGGTTTTTGGAGCAGCTAAATAGCTTGATTTTAGCACATCTTCGATTTGAACTACTTAAGTTACACGGTTTGTCCTGTCATAAGCATCACCTAACTGTTAATCAAAACCACCGTCAAATATGTAACCTTTAGTCAGTTTGGAGACATTTGAGTTTTACATTTTTAGTGTAGACTTGTGGTAGTGAGATGGAGCTGTTGAAAGTAAAAGTGAAGAGTAAAGTATGATCAAACTGAATTTGCTGTTGAGCTTTAAATATCAGGAGGAAACAAGTATTCTCATTGCATGGCTTGAAGCGGCTTTGCAGGAAGAGCAGTGGGGCTAGGGCTGGGTGTTGAGGCTGCACCTGCATGGCCTGTGGCATGGGCAAAACCAGCATCCACAAGTCCAGAAGTCACTGTCATCTTGAGACCAGACTTTGATGGGAAGGGGCTGGGAGATGGAGGTGACAGTGGAGGTGGCCTTGGTATGACAACTCCTTTCTCACCCTGTTTTGTTTTCCCTGTGGTGCCTGGGCTTCCTCCTTTCCTGTTCCTATGTTCTCATGAACATAGGAAGAATAATTTTCTTTGTAATTCAGCAGCTGGGAATCCTATCCCAGATAAACTTTAACATTTCCAGGAAGTCATAGGCGCTTCTCTTTAAAACATAATGAGTTTGTCTTTGTTTTCTCCTTCTCTAATTGGCACTTTCCATTCTAATAAACCAACACCCACAAACTATGCAGCCACATGATCTTTTCAGTTAATACAAATCGTCATTTCCAGTCCAATAGACTCTGTTAATTGTGTAAACCTGCAACACACCCATAAAGTGGCTATCTAGTTTGTTATGCAATGATGAATCATGAAGGAAATGTGCAGTGTAATTAAATACAGTGATGCAAAGATAGTAGTATGAAGCCAAAATCAAAGTATAAGTGATAATCATCTGTATTAAATGTTTGTTTCTGCATATTGTTTTTAGAAATTACTTAAATTATAAGTTATCTGCCTGCTGCACACATGCCTGGCATATGTTTTGACAAGTTAAAAAATTACCTGCAAACCTGTAAATAAGTTGAACTAAGTCTGCTATCAAAATAGTCTTTTGAGGAAGGAAAGGTACATGGTTCCATCTCAGAATTGGCACAAAGATGTTTTCTAATTCTGGTGTGATCTCACAAGTTTTCTGGTCTCACTGGAAGCAGTAGTTTCAAAGTAAAGATTTCATGAAGCTTCTGCTGAGAAATGTTTTCTACTAATACAGGCCTTATGTCCGAGTTACTTTAGTATCTCCTCATGCTTGCAGGGGAAGATGCTGTCTGTATATTGATGGAGGGCTTTGGGCTGACACAGAGGATAGGTTTTCTGGTGATGGGTTAATGATTCCTCTTTTTATAACTTTGAAAATAAGCTTTCCATACAGAAATGCACACGTGCAGAGGAGTGGCTGCACAGCACTCTGCAAATAATGGTATTTTGCCCTTTCCCAAGCTGCTCACTGTATATGAATGTGTTTGCTTATTTGCTTGTCTTCCACACACAGCAAACACTGGTGATAACCTCTGGCACATTGGTGGTAAACACCTTAAGAACTGTTTTCCTTGTCTGTCTTCCAGGGCAGCAGCTGACAGCAGCAGTTCAGCAGCATTGTCTCCTGAATTCAGCTGGCTGGCTCTCAAAAGACAGCCCATATTTGAATGGAAAAAGATAATCGAGATGTACGTGTAATGAAAGTAACATCCATCTGGGATCTTGTGTGTGTGAATATAGAGACAGTGCGCAAACAGAAGTTCTTTATTTGAAGCTCCTGTTTGGACTGTGGATCCACCTAAAGCTGACAGATTTGCATGTGGGAATAAGAGTAACATGAGAATTCACCTAATGGGTCAGACCAAAAGTCTTTAGGTGGTCAGACTCCTGTGGGATCAATAGGACAGTCTACTTCAGGGGAAGCTTGCAAACATAGACACTTGTGGTCCAGTCCTCCTGCACTCCCTCAGAAGCCACAGCTGTTGTAGCCAGGTTCACCCCTGCCTGCTCCTGTATTTTCTGGTTGCAGATCAGTTTTCCCGTGTGTTTCACCTGGTCTCATTTTGAACCTGCTGAGTGTGAATACCTCCACAGGAATTCCTCTAAGAAATGGCACCAGCCATTGCTTGTTTGTAATTACTGTGTTACGGGTTGGAGGGAAGGAAGATTAGTTTATTTACTTTTTTATTCAGCTCCTTCAAGCATTTTCTGTGTGAAAAGAGATAGCCGAGGGATCAAAGTGTAGTGGGAGCAGCCAGGTAGTTAGTTTGGACTAAGTGGGTCAGCACACTGATACAGTACCAGCGCTATTTGAGTGCTAAGCAGGAACACGGCTGGCCGATTCCATCAGTTGGCATGGCAGCTGCTTTCAGGCTTTTTGGTTTACTTTCAGGGTGTTTGTCCAGGATTGTTGGAGGATATGCATTACATTTTAAGGGTTGGAGGTGTTTAAATCAGTCTATAGCATGAGTTGGTTATAGGTTATTTTAAAACAAACACACAGTGTAAGGAATGGGTGGCTTTAAGCAGCCTGTGTACTGTGTTCCAGTACAGTCACCAGCAAATGTGCCACATTGAGTGAGGTGGTGTGCATCATGTAAAACAAATTTACAGTAGAACGTTAGAACGCATTGCCAGGTTGTGATAAAATGGTTCTTCAGTAGGAAACTCCACCATAGGGTGCTCAAGGAGAAGGATATTAGCAAATATCCCAGAGAAAGAGATCCCTACCTTTCTCCTTGCTGAGGAATTGCTGTGTGATACCTGACACTCTGCCTAGTGCCCTTCATGCTTTGAAATTGCCATTGATTGTAGGATAGATTAGGCTCATAAAAGAGATTATTTTAAGCTTTCTCTCTCCTCTTTGAGATAGCATGAATTGCCAAAGTCTCCATCAGTATCTGTAAGACTGAGTGGTCTGTAATTCACTTCAGCAGCAGATGGCTGGGCAAGACTAGGTGGTAAGGCCTTGTATCTCGCCTCAAAGCTCCAGGATACCTGTGATTCTTCAGGATACTTTTGCAACGTGGCATTTTCAGAGGCCACTTTGCTTATTTTAAAATGGAGATGCCTAAGAATATTCTATGCCATAAAAAGTTTAGTTAAATGTATTTAATCACTTGGATTTACAGTTTCTAGGAAATTACTTCAATGTACCATTGCTATCTGTACCTGGTAGAAGCTGGAGCAGTTGCTTGTACATCAGGTTCTAGTAGCTGGTGTTTATTTTGTAAAGAAGTTATCAACAATGTTCTTTGGCAAGCAAGTGAACAGGAAGAAATGTCACGAGAGTCATTATTTCTTGGTGTCAAAGTGAAAGGGTTGGCTTGATAATTTGTCCTGATAGCTGAGTAACCCTGAGTCACCTCAAGTAAGGCTTGCCTGCTGAAGTCACATTTAAGGTAGTTGGGATATCCCAGTCTGTAATGGTTTTGTTGTTGTTGTAAAGTTGAAATCCTTTTTCCCTTGGGTGGGGGTGGGGAAGCAGTTTGTCAGCATTTTCCATCTGTTACTGTGAATTCACCTGGAATTCCTTCAGGAGTGGCTTGTACAGCTGGGCTACCTCTCTCATCTGCCTCAAGTTCTGTAGAAGTTAGCACGTGCCTTTGGAGTCATGATAGCATTGGCCCACTGTAGAAGTTGTGGCTTCATCTGCACTGCCCTGTTGTCCTGGGTTCAGCAGCAGCAGTCTGCAGTAATCTGCAGGGCAGGAGCTGAAAACAAGGTAGTTGCTGTTCAGTGTGTGCTTATGTGACACCCTGAGGAATGCTGTAGAGGAGAGGAAGGAGAGACTCCAGTGCTGCTTTGGAGTGCAGTTACCTGCAGGGTGGAAAAGTCCTGGGAATCCATCTTGCACTGAGGAACTGAAGCAGAAGACACGACATGGGTTCTTTCTTTGCAGAAGCTAGACTAAGGAATTAAATGTATTAATGTAAGGGGTTTTTTCTATGGTGAGTAAAGCCCTCTTACAATTTCATAAGAAATCATCTTTCCCAATGAGGAGCTAAGGTCAGAAACTCCTGAACAGCTTCTGTGTGTAAAGACAGTGAGTTTCACAACTGCCAGACGCAGCTGATGATGAGATGTCCCAGGAATTTGCTTGAACACTTAATTTAACTCTTTTTTTTTGTCAGCTAGCTGTGGCATGGCTAAAGAAATGTTTATAAACAGCTCCCATGAAGTTCACTTTAGAACTGAAGTGTCTAAAAGTAAGTCTATGCAAAGAACCTGGAGTCTGTGTGTGTGCGAGTCTGCAGACTCTTTCTTGGACCAAATAGTAAGAGGGAAAAGGACGTTACCCCCTTGGCTGTTCCTTGAAGTTGAGGCAGGGGGGATGAAAGAGAGTTGGCCAAAGTGGGGGTGCTGCTGAGCCCCCACCAGACACTGGCTGGAGGCACTTGGTGCAGCAGCCTCCGGCCCTGGGTATGCTGGGGAGACCAAATGCTTTCAAGATGCAGCCTAGCACTGAGTTTGTAAGGGTATGTGCAGATTGCAGTGCTGCAGAGCTCAGTTGGAAAGAGAAATAAAAAGATGTATTTGAAATCATCTTTGTTGCTAAGATGCTAATATATCTGAAATGCATTCTGGCAATGTGGGAGGGAAAAGGTTAAGCAAAGGTACTGCATGTAGTGTCACAGTTGCAGCCTCTCCTGGGCCTCTGGCCAAGAAAGCCAGTATTTCAGGTTGGATAGGATTTGGAAGAGACTAGCCCTCCTCTTAAGTATGTTAGATCTGACTGCTGTCTCTGAAGAAACAAGACTGGAAAACAGAAGGAAGAGAAAAGCTGAGCCTAAGTGTCATCTTCAGTGCTGCTTTTCTGTGGAAACAGGGAAAATGCAATTGTTCTTCACCTGTGTATAACCGAGTGACAAAGATCATGCTACACACATTCTTCAGAGCTGCTGCAGACTTGGCTTAAGTGGATTCCAGGGCACTGCCACCCTTGCTGGCTCTTGGGAGCCACCAGTTGTGTCAGAAGGACAGGCCATGTCTGTGCTGCTAGCAATGCTGAGCAGTCTGCCCAGAGTCCTTTTGGCTAGGCTCTTGCAGTGCTGTGTATTTAAAGCACCATTATAAGTAGTCAGTAGAGTTCCTAGAGAAATTCCCTTGTGGACAGGAGAGCAGCTTGCTGAGCCATATTCAGTCCCACTGTATCTTATCTGTGTTTGAGAGGCTGTTATCTGAAACCCATGTTAGAGAATTTCTAAAGTACTGGTTTTTCCACCTATGGTCAGTCCTGTCTCACTACTGTTCCTTTTTCTGGTCACCTGCTGATTGTCCTTGCTGAAGGATTAGTTTTCCTCAGCTGTAAAACTACCAGCTCAGACATTAGCCAGGGTTGTGAAGTGGGAGTTGGCATAAGTCTGTTGGTGGTGCTTTTCCACATCAGAGAGAGGCATTGAAGCCAGGAGGATCACTTAGAGTGCAGTGGGTGTTGTAGGCCTTTTTGGCTCAAAGTAATGGGGCATGGCACAAAGAAAACTCGATAACCAGGTTAGCTCTTTCTCTGTGAGGAAAGCACTTACCTGTAGGGCTTTTTTTACATCCTGCTGTAAGGAAATTGGTATTGGCAACTCCCTTGGGCAAAACACAGAATTAGATGGATCTTTTTTTTTTTTTTTTTTTGTTGGCCAGAATATCTACTCCTTCATTGCTACTAGCAATGGAGAGAGAACCTCATTCTATGCTTATGCAATGAATGCAATTACTCATCGTGGTGCTGTTAGGAAGTTAGAGCAGTTATTTGCGTTGGGCTCCACACACAGACTCTGGAGTTGTCAGAGCAGGCAGCTCAAGTTGCTTTGCAGCTTCCCCTTGCTGTGACAAATGCCTCCACATCAGAAATGTCCTCGCCTCGTGGTCTCTGCTGTAGTTAAGTCTTTCATAGAACCAGGAAGGCTATTTCCATTGCTGCAGCCTCTGCTCACCTAACGCAGATGTTTCTTAAGCAATACCAAAATGTGCAGCGCTTGCCATATGTAAACTTATGTATGTGCGTGTTAATCAGAGGAAAATGAAAAAACCTTTTGTGGTTGATTCCTCTGCTTGGAATGCTGAGAGGGAAAGCTGGAGTGTTTCTTGAGCCACCAGTGGTTCTGAGGACAAGCCATTTCTACTTCCTGCTGACCAAAGCAACTAAAGGAATGGAGAACTTTCGTAAGGAATAGTTAGTGTGAGGTTAATGTCATCTGTTGTTTTGTTGGAAGTTGGCAAGGTAAGATTTTAATATTTGCCTCCTCCAACCGTCTCTAAAATGCTCTCATGCTCGTCAAGGGCGCGCAGTGCAAAGGTCCTGAACAGATTTTTATGAAGCTGAAACACTGTCAGTTGTAGTAATTAGAAGTTAAAAGCTCTTGATGTTTTGTGTGGAGAAGAAAAGTGAAGTGGAGAACTCCTGGGACCAGAGAGGGCTTTTCTGGTTTTGTCAGACTAATCATAACTTGGAGCAGCAAAAGGATGATTCTCAATTTCCAAGTGCAAGGGTAAGTCATTGGCCCTCAGCAGCATCCTTTGCATTCCTACGTTCAGTTTAGCACTGGGCCTGGATGGGAAGAATAATTGGAAAGAAAGAAGCCAGGGACAGAATTAACTGTTGTTTTCTAACTTGTGTGTTTCTGAAATAGTGGTAGAAGCAGCTTCAGCTTCTGCTTTCATAGTAAGGGTTCTCCAGAAATCCATTAGGAAATGGCATTTCAGTTTTTTAATTGATTCCTTCATGGAATAACGTGTTGCCTATTTCTGCTTTCACTGTCCTGTGCCTCTTCCATAAATGATTACAAAGCAGTATATGAATCCAGTTACTGTAGGTAAAGTACCATTCGTATTGTTGGTGCAGGTTGCAAAAGAGCAGCTGTGGTTTCTAGACACAGAGATGGATGATCCCTCTGCAGTGCATCCAGGTACAATTACAGTAGCACAAAGCAGAATGGGAAATTCTTTCAGAATGCCAACAGCTACCATGGATTTGGGAGGAAACAGGGGAGTTTGTCCTGCAAAGAGCCAGCAGTTTGGATTGCTGATCACATAGCCAAGGCTTCTGCTTGCCTTGATGATACACCTCGTGTTCTTCTCCGTTCTACTTTTTTCACAAGAGCTTTTTGCACAGAGTTAGCTTGCATAAACTTGCCTGCTGAGGGTGTTGTGGGGATCGTTGCAGTCTCAGTCTTCTTGTTGGTGTGGTGATGCATGCAGAGTAATGCAGCATCAGAAAACCAGGAGAGATGGTAAGCATTTGCCTTTATGTTTTGTATAAAGAGAGGAAGTTTTCTTTAATTATTTTAAAAGCTATAAATTCTTAGGTGTGTTCATTGAGAACTGCTATCTGTAATGACTAAGACAAATAACCAACATGAAGAATGCTGCACTGGCCGGAAGTAAACATCTATTCTAGCTGGTGTTCTTTGTCTGGTTTGGAGATGCTCATGCTCAACTCCCTAAGCAGTCACCAGGCAAACTGACCCCATGTTTTCAGACCTTACTACCAGTGATGAATTCATCTGAACACTGACTGAATCTGTTTGAGTGAGTCTGCAGTTAAATACAACGGGTGATCCTGCCGTTGTTTCTTAAAACTATTAATGTTGTTTAACTGTAGCATACATCCTGCATTTCTAGAGGCCCTGCTTTCCTAAACACTGCACTTGTCTCTATTTGTATTTAGTGCTTAAGTGAATTAGAAACTTTCAAAAGGTTCAGTTGGCAATTCCTGTAAGAAGAGAGCTGTAGGAAACAATTTGGTGAATATTTGGCCTTGACAAGTATCCAGACACTTTGAGCAGGCCTGGTGTTAATCTGTGGTGCATACTGCTGGAAGGAGAAGCTTTCAGCGACATCTCCCAGGACACTAGGGTTTGAATTTTACTTTTAACTAAAGGACTGAAAAAGCCAGGGAAGACTGCATTGAGAAAGTGCTGCTTGTAATTGGGTAGATCTGTTGAAAAGTTGGAAATTAATTCAATTGATGCAAAACACATACAGGAAGCATCAGACTCAACTGCTTAATTTAGACACTCAAATTGAGACACTCAGATTAGCTGGATAAAGATCCAATGCAGGAATGTATCTATTCTATTAGATAGATGTATGTAAACAGAGAAGCAGAGATCAAGGAGTACTAGTTGATGGGGCACACTCGGATGAGTCACTGACAGGATGTAGTGGGGATGTAGCCAGCATCACGGATGCGCTCATATTATGTGCCCAGTTTGGGAAACATTGGCTTGGAGTAGAAGAACATGAGGAGGAGGGTTACACAAAGCTGTAAGAGGTGCCAAGTCTCCTTTGTTCATGACTCACAAAGGCAGTGGCAGCTTGTACTTGCTGCTCCCTGACTAATGCAGGGGTTATTCCTGAGTGTTCAAAGAATATTGGAGGTTACTAGTTCAGATTTTTTATGCATTGCATCATTTAGGTGCAATAGCTTACACGTTGGGTCAGTTTATTTAGCAGGTAAACAGTGGTAAGGGAACAGCATATGCCTGCATTGGCTTAGCTGTCAGTACAGTTTGATCCCTGTTCTAATGAATTCTTGGTAGGGTTTATCTCGTTCCCTGGAGGCAGAGCACAGCAGTCCATGCAGGCAGTCTGTGTTAAACAGAAAACCAGGTGTGGGTGTGGGGGTGTGTGTGTGATTTATTTTGTGGATTTAAAAAATTAAATTCCATTATTTCCTGAAATCTCTTTTTCTATGGCTTTGTGTACAGGAAGCTGTATCTTTTATCTGTAAAGCAGCATGCTGTAGGCTGCATGGAAAGGAAAAAGGCCAACCTCAAAGAATGAGGCTTTAGGTGTAACACACACACACTGAGGCACATTTATCCTTAAATATCTCACTTTTTTTCTGAGTGCAAAATAGGCAGACACTGCCCAACAAACAGTTAAAGGCAGTTCTAATGTCTTCTTCCCCTACCTACTTAAGTCTTTAGTGAGTCTGTCAGTCACTAGCATCAGGAACAGAACATTGCCTGTAGTAGTTCAGAACACTTGAATCATCAGGAAATATATTTGCTAAGAGATAGGATTCTGATAGGGGAAGGCATGGTTGAGAAAGTAGTAGAAGGATTCCCAGTTGTATTCCTCCAAATCTTTTAATTTATAAGACTGTTCACTTGTACATTCTAGTTAGGTACCATACAAGTTCTCAGTCTGATGAAACTGAATGCTTACAGATTTTCAGTAAGATTTTGAAAAAAATATGATACAATGCTGAGTGGTTTTTTTACCTTGGACCGAACTCTTCATGTAGAATATAGGCCTCAGGTTGTGTGAGTTTGTCCTGCATCACCGCATAGGTGACAGCAGATTCTAGACACTGTTAAAACCTTGTTAAAAGGATATTTATTTATGTATTTAAAAGCTTGCCCATGATGATACTACCAGCGCTTGAGTTTGCTGATGCAATCTGGCAGATCTCAATGTGTTCAAGACTCAGGACAGATAGACGCTATAATGTGTTAAATCGTGCGGAATTCTGCTATTCTGAAGGAAAAACAAGCTATCTTACTTTTAGTTTCACCAGGACATACTGAGTTTGATCTCAGCATGTAAAAATATTCCATGTCCTCATGTCACTTTTGTTGTCGTCATGTCATGAGGTTATGGATTCTTTCAGCATCATGCAGCAGAAAGTGCAATCTGTAAGGATTTGCAAATAGAGAACCATGGATCCATCACCTGAAGGAATAACGCAGGTGGAGTTAGACCTTTGTGAAAAGAGAGGGTAGAGAGAATCTGGGGTATGTCTATGGATTGCCTGTACCAGTGAAAAATCAGGCAAGGTAAACTTCCTTCAGAAGGGATGTGGCATTAGAACTGTTTTAGCATTGACTAGAGGAACTGATTTGATTGGAATTGATGCTACCAAGATGCTATTACGGTGCTGAAAGGTCATGGCCTTTTAGAGGGCTTATCTCCTCTTCCTTCAGCAGGACCCACCATGCCTTTTGTTGCATGAGCATTAGGTGAAGAAGGCTAAGTCACTGAACTCCTTGATTTGCAGTCCCTCGGTTTAGAAAGTGATTTAGAAAGCTAGTTCCCTGCCTGATTTTAGCTCTTGTCAGGCACAGGATCTTTCTCCTGATGTGGAGAGAAATACTGTTCCAACTGGAGCCTAAGGCACTGCTGATTCATGTATGTTATCTGTCTCTTGCAGTCTGAAATCACTCAGCACAAGCAAGATTCTCCTGCAGCTGCCTGCCCCACCCCAGTGAGGCCTTCTAGAAAAGTAGCCTTTGCCTTCTAATTTCTGTAGTGATATAGAGGAGTCAACAGCTTAATGCTGAAGGGTTTGAACATGGGCAGTGTTTTCTATGGGAGAGCCCTCCCAGTAGTAGGACTTGTGGCAAATTGACTACCACGTTTTGAGGAAGGAATATTGAAGGCTCTGCAGACAGTATTGAACACTTGAAAGCTAGTAGAAACAGCACAAATCTGGCTGAGAAAGGGAATGGTGGAGAGAAGCATCCCTGTTTGATGATCAGCAGAGATCAGATTCTGTGTTCAGATTAAAGAGCAGACGCTTCAAGATCTTGCTTCTGCAGACATTCAGGTCACCTACCTAGAGTGTGCTTTGTCTGCTTCCTAGTGCATATATTCCTTTTACTGCCTATGGAAATGAAGCAGGGATGGAAAATGAATTGCTAGCACATGCCCAACTCTTACTTCAGTGTAGAGTCAGATAGTGGTTGGAGCAAACACACTGAGACTTAGAATCACAGAATCAATCACAGAATCAGCCAGGTTGGGAAAGCCCTTTGAGCTCATCCAGTCCAACCGTTCCCCAGCACTGCCAAGGCCACCACTATCCCATGGCACTGAGGGCCTCATCTCCATGGTGTGTCAACACTTCAGGGATGGTGACTCCAGCCCTGCCCGGGGCAGCCTGTTCCAATGCATGAGCACCCTTTGGGGAAGGAATTGTTCCTAATACCCAACCTTGTAAAAGCTTCTGTGAATGTTTTTGTATCTATTCTTGCTTTTATTGCCTAAAAATCTGTGCAGGAAGAGAAAATTCACTGTTACCTGTCATTACGATCAGGATAGCTCTGGCAATCAGGAAACAATTTGTTATTTGTGGCCCTTTCAGTTGTTTGTAATGCCTGTTTTTAACATGGTAGTGCTTGAACCATCTGCTTTCTCCTTAAAGGACCATTGAGCTTTTTCTTCCATCAGCTAAGTCATTATAAGGCTAGTGGAGAGGAGTATAGGTAATTTCCTTTCAGCAAAGGATGGCCTAGTAGATCAAGTGACTGTTAAGCACCCACTTTGCTTGAAGAGTGGGAAGCAAAATTAAGAGCTTGGTTCTTGGTTTATTCATTCTCTGAGTTTACTCCCAAACTTGTTTTGTGGAGCCATGCTCTGGCAGCTCTGCATCTGGCCAGACACAGTGGCGTGGAGGTGGGCACTGCTGCTTCCAGGCTGCGAGGTTTGATGAACTAATATTTGTAATGAGAATAAAAAAAGCATAACCTAAACATGAAGCATTTTCTTACCAATTTTGCATTAGGCTTTTGTCTAGTACAGGAAGTGCCTGAGGGGTAGACAAGGCTTCTCCTGGACTTTCCTGTTTGTGCTTCCTGTGGTCAACTTAAAATACAGTGCTAAATGATGTTTAGAAAGCTTATAAAGAGGCAGGGTTAGCAAGAAATTACTTTGAACTTCACATAGATAATTGAGAATCAGCCTCTACATTTTTGTGTTACTGCTGCCTCAGTGAAACTCCTACTTCATTGTGAAGAGGAAACTGATAACCACTGTTAGTGGACAGAGCCTAAAAGCTTTGATTCAAGGCTGTAGTTAGTTACGCAGGAGCTGTACTCTGTAAACTAGATGAGATAGGCAGTACCCCCACCCCTTCTGATAACATGGTGGTAGTGTGGCGTGGCTGTGAACTAGCGGCTTGCAGAGCTGTGAGAATACATGGGAGAAAAGCAGTGATATGGTAGAATTTTTGTCATCATGTACCACATCCTTGTGGTCTTTCCTTTGGATTTCTGCAGATGGTGCGAGGCTGTTTATTGCACTTACGTACAGCTGCAGAGTTTGCAAGATGGGCAGTACAGAGTGAAGCATTGTCTGTATTCCTCGAGTAAAGGAGAAGGCAGTGGGGTGAATAGGCTCTGTTCTAGTCCTGACTGCAAGTGCTGCACAGTCATCTGGGATTGAAGGCCAAGTCAGTCTCGGTCTCTAGCACCGCACAGTGGTGTGCAGAACTTGCTCAGCACTGTCTTTGCTGCTCATTCATTGTGAGCCTGATGCTTTGGTCTATTGGTTGCTGCAAGCCACAGATGCTAAGACAGCTTTTCTAGCATCTGTGTCTGAGGAGCTGATTGACAAGATGGTTGGTATTTTCTATGTCACAGTTTGTGCTCCAACTCACATTGCTTGTTTCCAGTTCAGTTTGCCTTCAGCTGCAAAGATGCCCATGAGGGTATGAAGTTACATTTCAAAGGCATTGCCTGTCTCTCATATATAGCTGTAATTGTAGCAACCGCTTTTCAAAACAGTCCTTCTCTGGCAGTTCATGCCAGAAAGTGTAACCAGACTTGGCTGGTACTGTTAAACACCAGAGTTTTATCAAGAGCGTGACAGTTTACTGCCATCACGCTGTGGTTTCTAAAGATGAGTAAAAGTGTGCTATGTGTGTATTACTGTTGCCACACGAACCTACATCCCACAAACATCAGAGTTTGGACCTCTGCATTCTTCCCCTGTGATTCATAACCATCTTTTTACAATCTGAAAAAATAATTCATGAGTAGTTTTACTGATTTCATTGTAACAGGAGACAATGCCCGTTTGTGGTTTCTGACAGATGGATAAAGCTTCCCCTTCCTGACAATAAGAAATTAGCCCCATATGAAAACTACTAGAGAGTCTGTTTTATAGTTGTGCCCATATCCATGTGGCTTCCTCTGGGAATGCATGAATAATGCAATGAACTCGGCACACAGCATAGCCACGACTGAGGAACAGCCTTTCGTTTCCAGATTCCACCTACATACTATCACAAAACACTTACTATAAAGAACATACATTAAAAGACTGAACAGGAATAAAGCTCTGGGAAGCATGAAGTTTACTTTTAGCTTGCAGAGAATGACTGTAGCATATGTCTGTGAATTATATACCATTTGGATAATGTTTGATCTGTAGCAGTACTCCAGTACTTCCAGAAAGAAGTTTAATACTGATAGGCCTTTATTAGTACTCAGCTAAGTTCCTGAGGGGGGAAAAGAATCCAAATGAAAACCCAAGCTCATAAGGTACCTGGAAAACCTTTACAGATATAAGTAGCATTTGAAAAATATTTTGCAATATTCATTCCTTGGTGTTACCAAATGATAGATAATGTTCATCTTTGTAATCAATAATTTTCAGTGTTTATGCTTATAAACATAACTGAGGGGGGGTTATTTACTGTCATAACATCAGCAAGCTGATATTTGCAGTCAGTTGTGTGGCAATAAATTCATAATGTATGTGTAGAAGAAACATGGCCAGTGAAACAGCATGTGTGTTTGTCCTCAGTACCCTGAGCCTTACCTCTCTCCTCCTTACAGTGTCCCTTTAATCAGCTGACCACAGAGCTTGTGTCACAAAGCAGTCAGTCTTGTGGGAATCCTGCTGAAAGACTGTAAGGGCCACAGAGATGGTCTGGAATACGAGTCACTTCCTAGTGACTCACCCCTCAGATGAACAATTTTATGACTTTTAAATAACTACTTATGAATCATCTGGAGGGCTGTAAAAGAAGATGTGTGGCACTCATTTTCATGCCAGCACTTTTCTCGGACTGCCAGAGGATATTAGTGAATCGTAGTCAAGGGGGAAGAGCATTTCCATGAACAACTGAGACCTAACAGAGCAAAATGTGAAATTTCTGTGCTTTCTTGTAAAACTTTTTAGCTTTGTGGTACCTTTTCACATCAGTATTTCTTTCCTTGACTCGTTGACCTGTTATTTATGTCTTGATGATTATATTCTGTCCATGATTTTACTTTTTCTTATCTTTCATAGCTTTAAGCTTGTACACATCTTAACAGCAGTCTTCTCAGCACAACAGAGATGAGGTTACACACGTGTGCTGTATTAAATTAGGCTTTGGATCACAGCCTGAAATGCTGTGCTGAGAGTTACAGAGGGCAAGAAGGAAGTTTCCGCACTACAGTCTTTGTTTTAATGTGGTCTGCACCATGAGATCTCTGTGCTGTACAGAGGTGGGGTTTCTTCAGGCTCTTCACAAACTATATTGGATATTTGTTCTGTTCTGCTGCTGCTCGTGCTCTCAAATTTCCCTCCTGAGAAGGTTCAAAAGATGAGGAGCAGTGTCCTGATGAAGCACAGCTCATTTCTGTCAGACTCTTCTCACTGACTTTTGCTCTCTTGTTTGCATGAGAGCACGAGTCATTACAGTTCACTTGGTGTCATAAAGCTGTAATGATTCAGCTCTGAAAAGCTGTATTTACAGTCAGCCAAATGAAGCACATAAGTATGCATAAGTAAAGCAGAGGGCTTGTCCTGATTCTTGGAATAAAATATAGTAGTATGTTTTACAAACCATTGTGAATGTGCCTGTTCAAATTCTGCATTAGCCAAGCGCCTGAGATAAGTGTAATTCTTGAGTAACATGGCAGATGTCCAGTATTCCAAGAAATCTTGCTGACAAATATTTTACTATGTCATGGTCTTTTCTGAGTCATTTTGAAGAAAAAGGAAATACCTTTCATGTTGTACATGAACTTAGCTGACATGAGCAAAATGTAGATTTTAAATCCACTTGCATTATTTCTATGACAGGGGTTCAGTACTTTTTTTATGCACTATGAAATTACAAATGCAGTACAGTGACTGATTTTGCATCTCAGTTTCCTATTCTATAAAATGGAGTGTTTGGGTAGAAGTAGAACGGAATACAGTTACGTTGTCGAAGCGCTGTATTATATTACCCATTTGTGAGTGGTGTATTGGTCTTAAAATGCTGCTTGAATAGAATAGTATGGGATATAAGATTGTATAGGGAAATGTTTTCTCTGTTCATGTAACAGTATTGACTTGGGAATGAAATTCCTGCTGATTTACCAGAATATCCCCAAGGTCATATGGGAACTTGAAGATTATTTGAAGACTCCTGACCATTTTGAAGTGAAGAGCCTGGTCTGGCTGCTCAGGTCTGATCTGTAAAAAACTGAGCCTCCTGATCTACGGGAGTCAGGAGTCTGCTGGCATTAGGTTGCTGTGAATAACCAAGCTCGTATCCAGTGATGGGAAGAGTACGCGTGGCCAGAATAGCTGGCCCAGGAATGTTCCTGTCAGCTTTGTGAGGAAGAGTTTTGAGTCTTGTCCAGGGGTTTTCTGTGCGTCACCGGGTGATGTGGCTGACTGTTTATAGACTGGACAGTCCTCAAGAAATCCATGCTTTTCCAGGCAGATGCGTAATTCTGCCGCCGCCTTGAATCAGTGCTGGAATTTTCAGCCTTTTAATGAGGCTGGGACTTGGATACATGCTCACTCTTTCAGAAGAGTGCACAGATTGCTTTCCAGTTAGAATGAGGCTCCCATGCTTTTAACCAGCTGCAGAACAAGTACACACTTCATGTATAATCAGCGTAGAAGGGGGAAGGTTAATAAATGTCTGCTTAGTCAGCTATGGTGGGGATTTCTTGTTTAGTGGGGTGGTTTGGTTTTTTACTTCCCCCTTCCCTCCAGATTTGGGATTCCCCTTGGAAAAGGTTTGACTCTGTGGTTTTGAGGTTATGGTCTTTGAGGAAGATGAAATTTCCCAGACTCTGCAAACACATCAGTCTCTTCAGGTCCTATGAACAGAAGGAACTGCTTGCTGTGCTCCAGGAAGAGACAGAGCAGGAGGGATTTTCCTGTCCAAGTATAGAGTCCTGCTTTGGAGCTGGTTTACTCGGCAGGCACTGGAGAGAAGCAGGTGTTGCTGGGTATGACTCACCCCATCCAGGGCTGTGTCCCAGGGACTGTCTGGCCGCTCAGACCATCAGAAGCAATGTGGTCAGAGTTTCATCAGAGCAGGACTCATTTGTGCCAGGACTAAATATTCCACGTTTTCTTCACAAGCTCAGAGCATGTCAGCAATTAGCTGAAAATTACATGATGTTTATTTGACCCATGTATATTCCTCTTGAAAATAGTGGCTTGATTACTACTGTGATAGGTTTTCATTGGCTAAACTCAGTGGGGTTTTCCCCTCATGTGAATTGGGCAGAGGAAGAAAACACATACAGGTTAAGAAAGTTTTTGGCTATTTTTAATGGTGTAGGTGGGTAAGTGGCTCTATGAGTGAATTAATTGACTGAGAGCAAACCTGCAGGTTACCCATTCACAACAAGCCAAGAATAACAGACTCATTCCTATTAAGTGGTTGTTCTTATTTTACTGTCATGCTGTCAAATGTAACTTCTGAAGGGCTCTGAGTCTGAGTAGGGTCTTCACCATTGCAAGGGGAGAGAAGTTTTGTGTTGCAGGGAGCTCTGCACACTTAGGGCTCTATCTTTGGTATAGCTCTTATTTTTCAGGTGTGCCAAAAAGGCTGGTCTTCAAGGGTAGTCTCAAGAGATGAGTCTTTCTCCATTAACAGTCTTGGTGAATAAATCCTGGCAATGTTCCTCTTTCAGGGTCTTGATAGAATACTCTCTGACTTCTAATGTTGCTTCTAGGGTATGTAACTCGACAGAAGAATTGCTGGAGTGTTAATTTACTACCTGGTGTCTGTCTCCTGGAGGAAGAGGAAAAAAACTGGAAAGCAGTAGTCTCCCACTGGAATCTTGGCTTGAGGTGAATAGATGAATGACAACATCTCTGTTCTGCAGTGGGGCCTCTCTGACCTTTTGCTTCCTGTTCAGTTGTGAAACAACAAAGTAAATATTTAACTGAATGTGGCAGCCTGAGACAATTGGCCCTATTGTAGAAGGAACACAAGTCCCTTCTCTCTCTGCATAAATTCTCTTTGCTGTCAATGCTAATAGAGCTGCAGTGGAGGAATGCCAGGCCTTTCATTGGGCAAGACCCAAGTTTAAGCAGCAGTGTGTGGTTTGGTTCCTGAAGTGTCCTGGATGCAGCAGAGCTGCTGAGGATCGCCCACAGGCAGAGCCCTTTTAAAGTTATTTTTATTTGCAGCATAGGAAATAGATCTGAGATACTGAAGTCTTCAAACGTCTGCCATGGAGGGTGGTGGGAGTGGTTAGATGCGGCATGATTTTTGTTACTGATAGAACCATTCCAGAATGGAATTGCTGAGATGTGTTCCTTGAACAGTCATTCTTCAAGCACGTTGCCTCGATTTCATAGCACTGCCATCGCTCTGTATTCTTAGAGGAGATAGGCTTCTAAGTGTGAATAAAACCATGAGTTGTAAACCACTATAAAAGTACCTGAACTTACTGTTCATTCAGCTCAGATATAAGTAGCCTATTCCTTTCTACCAGTCTCACCAGTTCATGCCAGCTTTCGACTGTGCTTTGTGACGAACTGTCATAATGTTGGTGCCTTCATAACTGACTAACGTGTATGCAGAGTTGGAGTATTTCAGAGAAGATGTCAAAAAAGCAACAAATAGCTGGTATGTAGACAGCTGAGCACTGAGACCTGTCATATTGTGAATGGGAAAGTCTTAGTTGTTTTGGACTCCCTGTGTCTACCTTCTTTTTCTCTGAGACTGTGTTCACAATCATGTATTTCCCAAGCTGCTTTTAGGGGAACCTTTCAGTGTCATGAACTTTGATCTGCCAGGTCCTCAGCCCAGCCAGGCAAGCCTGCCACTTCTCTGGTTGAAAAATAAAGTGCTTTAAAACTGATACGTCCTCAGCTTGTCAAACATATTTGCTCCACTCTTTACCCTTCCAGCACCACCCAATGTAAATGAGTTCCCGTTAGTCACAAAAGCATTTATTCATAAGCCAGCATGCAATGATGCATTCTCAGTCCAGTGTTCATTAAATGGTTGTACCTTCATGTTCATAATATCACTGTGTATCAGTTCTTTGTCAAATGGGCACCTATAAGCTGCCTAGATCTCTTGCACATCTCTTCAAATTCTTGTGACTTAGACCTGCCAAAGTTCTCGTGTCTTCTGTTTTGTGAGGCTCCGTCTGAATGAAGATAAATTTCAAGAGCAGCAGTTTGGACAGTCTGAAATTACTAAGCTCTCATTGAAATTCATTAATTTCAAGGTTTGTTGCTTTCTCACACTTGCCACCATGATCACTGCTGTGCTGAGCACTCCTAGTAATTTATTGCTGCCTGCTAGTGAATCTTTTAGATGGGATTGTAGCTCGATGGGGTTTTGATAGGTATGTTACAATGGATTGTGCAAAAATACTGTAATGTGTGCCGATCATAATACTTATTACTTCTGCTCTTTGACTTAAAATGGATCACTATGCTGTCTAAAGGTGAAAGGAGTTTAAACAGCTGAACTGCTTGAGCTGTCCTACTCAAAGCAGTGAATGTTACAGCCTAACGCTGGCTTTGCTGGAAGCTCAGACAGGACAAAGCCATTCCTGCATGTTTTTCTTCTTTGTAGCAAGCCAGTTAATTCCTGAAGTAGAATTCAGGCTGGTCATGGAATTCCTATCTTGTCTTTGCTTGTGTGGAAGAAGGATTCCGGGGGTAGCTGGTAGTGCCAATAGAATGCCACATCCTGATTGATGCTTCTTCCATTATAGTCACTTAAAACTTTTTCAGCTTTATGCAGATGAGCTGCTGTGCCCTCTTATTTTCACCACAAGTGAAATAAAGAGTGAATTGACTTTAGGGGCTAGAATGTAAGAGAGGAGTCCTCTCACATGGAGATAGTGAAAAAAGTCCTGCCCTTTTGTGCCTTTGGGAAAACAGGCTCTTTGCTTCTTATGTTAAGTGTTACCTGTATGCTGTGTGGAATTGTCCATCAGTGCGTGGTGACCCTTCTGCATGTGTGCAGTCAGGTTGAGTGGGTTTGCTCATGTGTTCTTTCCCTGTTTGTTCCAGAGACACATTCTCTATGCCTTAGTCTTTCATCTCCAAAATTTATTTAACTTCTCAGAATGCGTGGAAGCCTGTGAAGATGGATGGGTTAAAAACCTATTGTTCAGCTCCTTCCCCCTTGGGAAGGTTTATTGGTGTTCTCTTGGCAAGCAAAACACAGCTCTTTTTTCCGCAAGCAAAATTTATGATTCTTCCTGTCTGTTTAAATTCACTCGGTCCTCCTGGAGTTCAGCCAACCCAAAGTTTTCAGGCTTGAAACAAAGCACCAGCACTGGTTTGTTTAGACCTATCTCAAGGAGGAGAGTTTTAAAGCTGGTATTCTAAAAGTAATTTTCTGCTTCTTTATTTAAAGAGTTTCATGGAACTGACTCCAGGTATTTTTTTGGGTACACCACAGCATTCCTGCTGAACTTCTGCATTGTCTCCAGCTTCTCCAGGAAAACTACCTGTCAACTGTCAGGATCAAAGGTGAAAATACATATATATTTTATATCTACGTATACACACAACCATGGAAACAAAAATCAACCAACCAAAAAACCCTATGAGCCTTTCCTTGAAGAAAAGTATTTCATTTGCTAGTTCTAAAAAATTAGAGGCAAGGTGTTTGAAAACTGAAGAGGATTTATCACTAGTGCTTCTTATTCTGTCATTTGACACGCCTAAACACTGTCTGGGCTTCTCCCTGAGGATTTCATCCATCTCTCACTCACTCTTTGCCTTCAGAATTGATTGTGTAAAGCTTTAGGTCTCTGTGGTGTCAGATCACTGCCGAGTATCCCATTGGTCTTCTCCAGATTTAAATTCTAAGAATTTTCCTTTTCAAGATCCACCTGTCAGACAAGTTTTGTTACTCACAAAAGTCAGCTCTGTCGAAGTTCAGAGCGTGTGTAGCTTTTAAAGTGAAGTTGCAGAAACCTTTTGGAATCTAAAAACATTAATGCAGGTCAAGAGATAGATAAAAGTCTTGCACTGCACCAGAACCTCACAGGAGTTCAGAGCTGCTGGAGAGAAAGGGCTGGTACTGGGACAGGGGAAGAGGGTTTGGATGGTAGGACTGTGGAGAGGAGGGGAGGCAATGAAAGACAGGGACTGTCCTCTCCTGCAGCTCCCCTGGAGAGGAGAGAGTTCTTCTGCTGGTGGAGTTTAACGTTTATTTTTACTCCTGCCTTTTCCCCAGTCTTCAGCAGTGCAGTTGTCTATGTATATCCTGCTTCTCACCAGAAGCAGCTGCTCTGTGCTGCCCCAAGGATCTCTGCTTTGCTTTTTGTGGAACTTCTGTGTCCTGCAGCTCTAGAAAAAAGAATAGCAGTTACAGAAGGTTCTGTGCAAGCCTAAAATATGCCTTATGGACAAGAGTATTGTGCTGTTATTTCTTAAGATGGCTTTACTGTCATGAAATTTTCACAGCAGCTGCAGGCATATAAGTATAGGATGGATGGTATCTCTCATACAGGCTGTAAAAGACTTAAGGAGGAGTACATTGGTTTCCATTTTCTGTTGCTAACAGGGAGAAAATTTTTACTGTAAGTGAGAACTGTGGTTGTGTGAGGTAAATTTCTTTTTCCTCAATAAATAGCATTCCTTTGAATAGAAAGTTGTGAGTTTTCAGACCACCTATTTAATATTTTTATATGTCCTAATATTTGCCTTCAATTGAACTGAAATATTAGCCATTAAGGTGTAATGCTTTAGTTGTATTTCATTTCTGTATTGTGAGCATTACTTGGGAAATAGAACAAATGCTTTTTAAATGGCTGTTTGAGGAGGTGAGAATGAGTACAATCCATCTATGACTATTTCTAGCAAACTGAGAAGAAATGTAGTCTTAGATACAATTATGTTCATACACAGTTTGGAAAACAGGGAGCTGTTGTGCAAGTGCTCTGATTCAAACATTATCGAGTTTGTCTTTCCACACTCCTTGTCAGCTGCTTTCACTGTGCAAGTGCAGCAGCCGGTGTGTTATTTCACAGGAGCCTTGTGACAGGAAGAAGAGAATTTTATCAGTCTGAGTTGAGGACAGCAGAGAGTTGTAAATGAAGCAGGAGCTGCAAAATCCATTTAAACTTGGGTTCTGCTACTTCTGCTGCTCACAGAGCTGCTTAGTTTGGTAGGTCAGTGAACTCTGTTCTCCACTAAAATGGCAGTGTAACAAGCTGTGCAGTGTGTACTCAGTATTTCCTCATTGGTCAAAAGAGCATCCTTTGCCTGTGAGGGCAAGCCAGGTAGAAGTCACTTAGCAAAATCAAACACAAGTGCAGCATCAGCAGAACAAAACTGAGTGCTCAGGAGAGATGCTCAGTGTTAATAGCCAGTTGCTAGTACATGCCTCTCTGCAGCAAACTAAGTGTGTTAGAAATGCCTTGCAGTTACTGTGCTTTAGGAGCTCAGTTTGCAAATACACACATGCACAGAGGTAACAAGAATTTGTCTTGGAGTCGAGTCGTGTCAGTTGGAATGGCATTCATTCACAGTGATTTCAATGGTTCCAAATAATACCACTTCATTCATATCCATCCTAAATGAGAAATCTGGGGACATAGAAAATACCCACATTATTTCCATATCAAGTGACACAAATGTCCTTAGGAGTGCTGCATTGCAGTTAGCATTTCTCATTATTGCCCCAGCGTTCCAGCATCAGCATTTTTACTGGATATACCGTGTGTCTTCATCAGCATTAGCTTTTTGAAATATGTACAAGAAATAGTGTCCCCGATGAGAAGAAACACAATTTGTTGCTCAGAAAATCAGTAATCAAATATTCAGTTATTTTTGTGGAGGATAAATACTCTGTTATTAGGATTATGTGCTCATGCTTGTACAAAGGTACAGATTTAATCTACTTTATGATGAAAGATTAAAACCACAAATCCTGTTTAATAGTGGATCTCCACCAATAAGTAGCTATGTCATTTTATAGCTAATGTCCAACATGAGTGCTAATAGTGACACTTTTGTACCTGTTCCAGAGTAAAGATTAACTTGAGTCTTGCCTGTAAGACAGGAATCAAATGCTTGCTTATATGTGGGGAACATGTCTAAACATTCCAAATGACAGCACTTAGTCTTGGAATGGATAAATTATTTTACTCTAATTTTGCTAATTATTATCTGCTTACTTTCTAAAGAGATCTCTTCAGACAAATTAAAATGTCCCTGTAGAATGTTTTATTGTCAATTCCTGATGGTCAGTCTTGGTTCCTTTATGTTCCAGTATTTGTTTGTTACAAATAAGATGTGCATTTGAAAAGCATTTGTCCAATACATTTATTTACTGGCTCATATAAAACACAACTCTATGTTAGTATAGCTTTTGAATTACACAGTTTATTCTTGTTTTGGGGATCTAGAAATCTGAAGGTGGTTTTGTTCTTGTGTTGGGTTTTTGTGTTTGTCCTTGTTGTTGTCCCCCATCTCCACCCTCAACCTCCCATCCCCAAGTGTGCTGACCCAGTATTACACAAATGGAGCAGAGGGAGAAGCACTGAGGTGCTCTGTAAACTTTTAAGCAACGTGTTAGAAATCAAAGTGACTGAATAAAACCCTGTTATCCAACTTGTGAAAGCGTGTATTAGCTACATGTGGCTCGAAAGAGGATTTGTTGCTGTTGGAATATTCTCTTCTTCAGTGAGCATCATGAGTTCTCTCCAGGTTGTGTATAGTTCAGGAGACAGCAGTGGTAGAACCTGGAATTCTTGTGAGAGTTTTCCATGAATTTGTAGTCTTAGCAGTAAGTTTATTTATAATATGTTCTGCTCATAACAACAGTGATTCAGAGCCATATTTGATGGTTTTCTAATACTTGGAAGTAGAAACACAATATGAGGGTTTGAGATTAGTTTAACATGCCCCAAAACACAATACCTTATGCACAAAACCAGAAAGAACGCTTTAGAATGAAATATTAATGCTATGACCTTAGCATGAAAGTACAACAAAATAGTTGCCACATTTGCTGATATATAAGAAACATAGCAGTAGCAATAGATGAATAACTTCTTATGAGCAGGTAGTCTTAAATTTATCAATTGCTAGCCTTTGCCCTTCAGTTTTTTCCTGTCTTTGGAGAGGCAAAGTGTTTCTTTTGGGAGGGGTGGGAAGGGGGGCATGTATGCCTGTTCGTATGTCTTACAAGCAGGTTCATAGAATCACAGAATGGTTTGGGTTGGAAGGGACCTTAAAGGTCATCTAGTTCCAATCCGCTTCCTTAGGGTAACACCTTCTACTACACCAGGTTGCTCCAAGCCGTGTCCAACCTGCCCTTGAGCACTTACTTTTACTCTTCAGGAAATTACAGTAATACAAATTCTAGTGATTTGGTTTAAGTTGACATAGGGTTTTCAGAGCAAGAGAAAAATCCACATGTAGTCTGGATTCAGTCCAAAGCATCTTTACCTCTGAACTGGTTTAGGCCAGAGAGACAGGATGTTCCACAGAGCAAAAAACCATGTGATTAAAGAGCATGAACAAACACAGAGTATATTATTAACAAAACATCAGACTGCATTTCATGTTGGGTTTTCTGGCTGGTGACCCAGGGAGTTGACTCAAAAAGTTAACAGGCAAAGGTCCGGTCTCTTCTAACATAACTAATAATCACAAAAGACTCCCTGAAGCTGTTCACAGTGGTACAAATACACCACAGTGAGACTCTGTGCTAAGGAATGTGTGCTGAGAGAATGTTACAGCATCTGCTGTGGAGGGGTTTTATCTTGATTCGCCATTCTGTACGTGTCTAGCAATTAGGCTCCCTATTACCTCCAGGCTCCTCATGCTGTCGACAGCATCTTTCATTTCTCCCTGTATTCTGACTCACAGGTCTGTCAGTGCCATTCTGTCTGTCCCACCTTGTGGCTCCTTCCATTTTCAGGATGTGGCTGATACCTCCACATCCTGATCAGCAGCTGTCTAGGCCATGATCTGTATGGGTAAACTATGAATCACTCTGCTTTGTGGCGAGGATGCATGTAGTTGAGGCATGAGGTGAAGTGTATACGGTGGTTGGAGACTTGTGGAGTACTGGACGCAGCTGACAAGAAATATTGGTCATAAGAGGAAGTAGCTTTGGTTGGTCTCGTGCATGGAAGAGAATTGGAGAAAATGAACCTTTTTGTGTCTCGATAGCATTGGGAGACTGCTCCTGGGAATTTGCATGCCTTTGACGCCAGAAGACATGATGAGATCTGTGAATCGTCACCATGCAAAAGCTTCTTCAGGAAATTCAATCAAAAAGTGTTCGAACAGCTGTGTCCCTTCCTGTCCGTGTGTGTCCCTTTTCCTAGGAGGCTCTACTGCTCTCCTCCTCTGTTAGCAGAGGGCTGAGGTGCCAGTGAAGATGTGAGAATCCTGGTGTCTTGCAAAAACTGCTTCCTGCTCTGTGGGCAATGTGTGGGGATCCCTGGAATTCGGCATTTACTGAAGGTTCCTTTGTTACAAATGGATTTACATATTCTGGGATTTCCTTTTAAGGGCTTCAAAAATGCCATCAGTTTTGCCATTTGTGTTCAACTCGTTTAGCTGTAGTTTAACTCCTCCTTAGTGTTGCGGGCTCATCATATTTAACATGCGTTTTAGCCAGGAGGGAACAGAGCGTTTGGTGCTGTGGAAGCAGTGGGTGTCCATCCCCGACAGGAAACGCGTTTCTGTTGAAGATGACAGCTTTTCCTGGACTGCCCACAGCATCACTCAGGAACATGTCTCCTCCCTCACAGAGATGCCAGCTGCCTTCCCTTCCTGTCCCGTTCCTGCTGTTAGTCAGCAGATACACTCCACTCCTCCGGATCCAAAGCAGAAGTTGTTTTCGCTAACGCTTCCTCTTCCTCGCTCTTTGTTAACAAACTCTCCTTTGTTATTGCTGAACCTGAGGTTTCCCGAGGCACCGGGCACGGGGCTGCTCCGAGCGCAGAGGGAGGTGCTGTGGAGCAGCACGTACCGGAGCTGCCAGGGGAGGCCCTGGGGCGCTGCCCGGAGCCGGGGGCGCAGCGTGAGTCAGAGCCCGCGGAACCGGGCGGGCCGGGGCGGCAGCGCCCTCGGCCTGCGCCACTCCCCGCAGCGGGCGCACGGCTGCCGGCTGGGGAGCGCTCCGGCTCGCCAGCCCGTTCCAAAAGCGAACATCTGCATTTCATCAGCATCTTGCATTTTCTCTCTCAGAAATGGCATTCAGTTGCAGGTAATTGGTAGTGCTTCGGTTTCCTGTGGCTTTTCACCTATTCATTTGTGTTGGGTCAGCTCAGCTGCTTTATAAACATGGAAATGTGCTTGAAATCTGATGAGCTGGCAACACAAAAGAAAGCCTACAGTGCAATTAGATCTCCAACGCCAGAACTGGTGGGCTTCCTAGCAAGCTCCAGTTCAGGTTTGTATGTAATGATGAGATTAAAACAGCGCTTCTTTCACACTCGGTTGGAGAAATCATTCCTAGGTACTGCAAACAGTTAAAGCACCACATTATTCGCTGCTTGTGGTCTTCAAAAAAGACAAATCTGTAGGAATCCTGTAGCACTTGAGAGGAAAGAGTGGTACCAATGAAGTCAGATGGCCTAGAAACTGTTTCATGTGTCCTTGGAATGAAAAGACACTGAAGTTTCGCAACAAAATGGCAAACAGGGTAGTACTGTGACCTGTTTTCTAACCCAGGGACAAGATTAAATTTGAACTGGTGATGGGTATCAGAATATTTGCCTAAGCAAACACGGTAAAAGTTATGTTAAGCCTTTTGGAATGTTCACCCACTTCTGCATGATTTGCATGATAAAATCTCAAAGAATGGAATAGAAACACTTTTCATATGTAAAGTACCAATTATCAGGTTCTTCCAGATGGTTCTATCTTCATACTGAAATATTCTGCAGATTTTTTTCTCTTAAGTTAGGTGGAGTAATAAGGCAAATTTACCATCTCAAATGCAGTTTTCTGATTGTGTCCCAAATACATTAAGCTATGATTGTGTTTCCTTAATCCAAAAGTTTTGAAATTAAAATTGCTTCTACGTGGGGTTCTGTCACTGTTGATGTCACAGCGTTTTGTTTACTAGCAGAGAAATTGTTCAAAGGCCATACATTACAGGCTTTTGTCTCTTCGTCTGTCCTTGCAAGATCCCCCAAGTTCTTTATAACTCTTAAGAATACTTCTGTTTTTTTGTAAACACTTTTCCAAGGGGCAGACTTAGAGGTATTTTAGCTATTTCCTGGCTATTGTCTCCAAATACTTGAGAGATTATTTTGTCCAGTACCATACTGCACTAGCACTGAACCTTTTTATAGCCCAGCATCCTCCCAGCTCCGTGCTCATCCATGAACAAAACTCTGCCACCTTTGACATAGGTGCTCTGTGGAGCATCTTTGACCCAATGCAGAACCCTGTGCAGTTCTTACTAAGGTATTCAGTGAAATCGTTGGTGCCTGAGGCTTCCTCAGCAGCTGAGCAGTGTGGTGAGGGTGTGATGGGTGGTCTGCCAGGTCATGGCAGCTGCTTGCTTTTGGAATGCCCTCCTTCCGCAAAAAGGGAGTTCCTTCTCCCACTGTTGGACTGGTAGTGAGCTCTTAGTCCTGGATTATCCTGTTTATCCTTCTAGAGATCAGCTTTCTCTCTGACCTATGGAGCTTACTTATTTTTCCATGACTTGCAGAAACTTTGTGTCAGCAATCAGATCTTCAGACATCGTGTAGGGCTCTAGGGTGCTATTTAAATATCAGTCTGAGTTGTTGGGTTTAAGCTATGATATGATATGCATTGTCTTGCAGTCCAGAGCAGAAATAACCAGGAGAAGTATCTACCTTTTCTGTATTACTGTTGGCAGATGTTACCCTATGACTGCAATAATAGACAATCTGATTATTACAGATGTTTTAGATTTGCTTGTATCCTAATGTGTTTAAACACTTATGATTGTCTTTGCTGGAAGGTGGGTTTTGGTTTTGGGTTTATTTCCCCTTCCTCACTGCCTCTTATTTCCATTATCTCTTTCCCAAGCTGGTTATGTATCATGTATAGTTGCTGTTATTTTTAGCTCCTTTCTGGCTTCCATTAATCTTGAATTTTCAAGACTGTCCATACCACATTTGGGCCAAGTGTTTTCTAATGAAATCCCCTCTTTTGAACTGCCCTGATATATGGGATTCAACCAAGAAAAGTTGTATTTTAAATAGAATTTCTAATTGCCAGAGATGCACCTTTTCCTGCCACAAGTAGAGCTGGCAGCCCAAGGTTTGGCTACAAACCTACTTTGTTTCTTGTTTTTCAGGTCAAAGTAGCATCCAGTCAGACTTTGCATGGCATGAGGCAGAAACAGGATTTTCTAGCATGGTGAGTACTTGCAGAATCAACAGGCTGATGATTTCTAATGACCAAGAATTCAGGAGACACTGTATCCTAAATAAAAGCAAAAGGGGGTCAGTAATCATTGACCAGATTTTGTTTCACCTCTGTTTTATTGGTGGCTTCAGGGGGGAATTTAGGAAAGGAGCATGACTTAATGTGAGTGCTCGTGATGATCACAAGGAACACTACCATGGGGAAGTTCATAAATGGAGTTGTGAAGGAACTGTTTAAAATTCTAATATAGGTAAGGATTTAAAGAGGGCATTCATGAGAGAACCTTAAATAGAGATCATGCAGCAAAAGATGCTTTTTCCTTTAGCACTCACTGTCTTTCACTTCAGTTGGAAACTCTTTTTTGTCACTTTGCTAGATGTAGAAGACTTTTCAAGCCTCCTATGTCTTTTTCTGCTTCCACAGCTGTACATAGATCAGAAGTGTCTCCTCTACCAGTTTTTAGTTTGCTGCTTTTCCAGGCCATTTGCATTGAATAGTTCTAGGCAAATCTAGGAAAGACCTTGCAAGGTCACAGATTTCCTCTATTTCATCTTCTTGGCCCAGGGCAGGATCTAATAAACCTAGCCTGCTTTCAAGCATCCCAGCAGATGATCTTAAAAGCCTCCAGTGATACAGACTCTTCCTAAGCAATTAAAAATTCTTTTTAATAGATTTTTTTTTTGCGATCTGATAAATAATAAATAAATAAAATAACACAATTTAATTAATTGTACAGGGGCACTCAGGCTTTGACATGGGCAGCAGAGGGAGAGTGCTGTGAACTTGACTGTAGCTTCATTTTGAGTTCCGGTGTGACCCACCAGATGAAAGAGGGCACGATTAAGGTATGTGTAGTTTGCTGCAATAATGCCCCCCCTGCTCACCTCTTGACCTCTTGATTTGCTTTAAGGTTCTGTACCCTGAAGATTTCTCATTTATTCTGACATGTTTTTCTGCTCACTGCTCATGTTGGCTTAATGAATGAAAATGTATTTCCTGTCTCCAGTGAGGATTGTTGGTAAAACTGGTGTTACAAAAGTACAGATGGGGGAGAGACAGGAAAGGAACTAAATTAGACCCAGACAATACACAGATATGTGGTGTGCAGATTAGGGTCGTATTTCACAGCAGGGTTGCCATACAGTAGTGATGTGCCTTGGAAGGAATAATGCCCTAAAAGACACACAGAGAAAGTGTATTTACTAATATTGTTTAAGCCCCCAAGGCAGCAATGTAAGTTGGAAGCCCTTGGTTTGGATCAGCTGTTTTAGCAGCCCTTGATGTGTATCTTATTCAGGAATTCAACAGCAAATGCCTGTTATTTTGTCCAGATTCTGGGTATCTGTCCATTTGGTACTTTTTCTTTCAGTGTAGCCTGGGATCACTGTGATCCAAATATAGGAGTTTGGGAAAGCTGCTATCCAGAAAAAGCTTCAAGTCACTTTCAAGCTGTGAGGGAAAGAAGGCAAATGCCAGTACACGTGCAGAGGATGGGATGAGTGAGTCAGGTTTTCTGGTCATGGACTGGATCAGTGGTGGTGAATTTATGGGTTGGCAGAGGCAGGCACCCTGGTGCAGGGTGCAGGGCAAGAACCATTTAGAACTGAACTGTGTCTCTCACATTTATTTAGGGCCAGGCCGTTCCTACACAGCAGGCAGTCTGTTAAGTTAGAAATACAGATTTCTCTGGTAGCCACATGTTCTTTTGATTTCTTTGAATGCTATGATACAGCTAGTTTCTTTACAACTAGTGATCTAGGTGCCGGAAGTACACTCAAAAGTTGCTTGTGCAGCAGAAGTAATTACTTTCTCATTAAGTCTAAACAATTAGTTATAAAGTCCATCAAGCTGTACCTACCTACAGGCCATGTTCATTGTGACTGAACCCCTCTGTGCTATGGTCTGTTCATGCAGAAGTGTCACATCCACAGGCCCACTCTGCCCCAGGATGATCAGCAAGTGCCACTTTAATGGCATCTTTTCCACTTCCTTCTTGGCAAAACGAAAGCAATAGTATAATATTCAGTGATGCAGCAGATGTTTCCTTATCAATGAGGAGATTATCCTGTTAGCTAAATTAGGCATATTATAGAATTTCACAATTACAAAAAGAAATACCTGAGCAGAGTTTGAATCAGCTAAGAAAGTTTTGGGACTAAACCATGTAGTGGATCCTATGATCCTATATCCTATGATGCTGACTTTTGACCAGAGTTTTATGGTCTTTTATGTGTCTGATTCCTGTTCTGTCCCTAAAAGACTAGTGCAAGGAGCAGATCAGGAGAAAAAATACATTTGGGTGATGCTTTTGATTTGCTATAGAGGCATCATTTACCTTTGCATTGCTTGCTTGCCTCCTGTCTTCTGATTTACTGTGACCTGCAAGGGAACATTCTTCTACCACAGCCAAGACATTCAGGTGGAGCTAATTGAGCAATTAAATTATCAGGTGATGGAAGTAAAAATCTCATCCACAGTGGAGGGATTTAGCAATCAGACTCCTTTTAGTTTATGACTTACTGTTATGTAATGTGTGTGTTGCTACATAGATGCACACTACGCAAAACAAAGGTAAGCAGCTCTTCTGATGTGCGCTTTGGTTGACGTGGGGGTCACAACTCCTGTCAACTGACCACAGAAGAAGAGGACATTTGGGTTTTATGAGAATAAACTGTGAATGTGGACAGTCCATGTAATGAAAGTTCCCTTCCCAATTCCTCATTTCTTGGAAGCCTCCTGCCAGGAGTTGTAGCTCTGGCTGAGCTAAAAAACACATGAAAACCCCTTTGTTTCAAGTCAGGTGCGTTTCACCTCTAAGTATCCATGAAGGAGTGTGCAAAGCTGGGGAGTGTCTCAAGTCCTGGTGGGTTTAGACAGAATTGCAAAGGGAAGCAGATTCCATTTTGGTGAAGAACAACAAACAGGACAGTGATCTGGCTGAAGACCATTTGGTGTGGCATGTATTTTCTGAGAGCATCCTGGAGATGTGACTTCTGTCTATGCCAGTGGTCCAATGGCAATTCTGGGAATGTATGTAATGTATGTAATAAAAGCACATCAGAATTCTAGCTCCCTCTTCCTGTACAGAACTACTACTACACAAATTGTTGTTTTGGCTGCAAGATCAGTGATGATAAAAAACACACCTGTCCACAGCAATGCTGTTGTTACTGAACAGGTAGAGGACAGGGCATTAGAAATGCTGTTGCAATACAGGGAAACCTGAAACCTAGAATGGAGGCTGAAAAGGATGCAGCTTGATCATGGGAACAAACTTACACAGTGAAGTTAGACCAGGGTGTAATGGATAAAATGCTGCTGTTTGGCTGTATCTGCTTTGCTCCCATGCAGGAGTTATGTGTGTTGGTTTGATCACATAATCCCAAACTGTATTAGAACAGAGGAGTGGAGAGGGAGAGGGAGTGTCTCTTTTGGCTTGGTGGAAAGGTGTGATTTTAAATTAAAGGGACATTGCAAAAGGTCATGAACGTTGACACTGCAGGTTAAAATAGGCTGTTTCCTTACTTTTTATTGGCAGTATGAAGGTTTTAAAGGAGTGTACATCTTTCTGCCCTATTGACATTTTCAAGGGAAGGTAATCAAGCGGATGTCCAGACTCACTGTGGTCCAGTATTCCTTAAATCTAAGGGAGAGATTAGCCCTGGTCATCAGTTTTGTTGGGAAGAATGTATAGTATGCATGAAGTTCCTAGGATCAATATTATAATAAGACTATGTGGTCCCGTATTGGTGATCTGGATGTCCAGGTTTTGTTGTTACTATTATCCATGGAAAGTAAAGGGCAGGGCCTGTCTGAGGTTCATGGACTAAATTGGGTGGCAGGAGAATATGGTCTATTTGAATGAACTGATTTGAGGTTATCATGTCCTTCTCTCTGACTTAAGAAGGAGGGGTTTTTTGACTTTGCAAGAGATGGTAAATTGACTTAGTGTGGAGTGGATGTGATTTAGCTCTCTCTACTGTCTTTGGGAAGAGATGGGTTAGTGCAAAACTCCCTTACAGCTGTGAAGGACCATTAGTCTGAGCTCTCATATAGCAAAACCACCTTCCACCCATATTCTCTCTTCCTTCAGTGATCTCCATTTGACTAATGCATGTGTTCCACAGGACCATGCATGCCTACTGCTTCCTTTGGTACTTTATTGCGATTGTTGATCTCTTCTGACTGTGAAAAACATGTATTTTACTTGTAATTTGAATTTGCTTGACTTTAGCTTGAAGCCCTTGGTTGGACCAGCTGCTTTAGAAGCCTTTGCTCTGTGTCTTATTCAGGAATTCAACAGCTATAATTCTTTAATTAGATTATTGCAAAATGTTTTCCAACCTGTAAATAATTTCTGCTATTCTTCACCCCGAGGTTTTCAACACTATCTTTCAATTGTGGACCCCAGAGCTAGATTCAGGCTCCAGTGTCATTTTCATCTGTATCAGACCTAGAAGGAGAAATACTCCCTGCTGCTTTAGGTATTCCAGGGCTGTGCTCAGACCTCTGTGTGGCTCAGCCTCAGCAGACAGGAACCAAGTACTCATTTTCTGATTCCTACATGTTTGGTCTTCAGACCTAAAGCTGACCTAGAAGTTGCACTAAACTTTTGTATAGAATCAAACCCATGGATTCTTGGCAAGCTCTGCTAGTCCTACACCTGAAGAGCTGATAATATTACTGAGAAAGTGACTGCATACTTGCAGAAATCACTTCTCATGGGAGAAAAAAGAAAGTAGAGAAGTTAGACTAACAGCAAGTCTGGTTTTATTCTACCAGGCAGGAGATAAATTGGATTACTTTGAGGCCTGACCTCCAGTTTTGTATCCAAAGGTCATGGCTGCTCTTGGAGAGATCAATTAATATGTCAGTGTATTGGGCTCAATGCAGAGATGCCATCCAGTGTACAGGGAATCTTTGCGTACTGTGTTTGCCCTAGCAGATAGTTAATCTGGGTTACTGCTTACTACCTGTTCCATTCCTCTTGCTCAAGAGCATTAGCAAATGTTTATTTGACAGAACATTCTGTTCCTCTCCCCCCCTCTTCCCTGCCTCTTTTACTTTTTTCCTCTCCTCTCCCCTAAGAAAATGCAGGCTAATCCCAGAGGAACTTCAGGCTGCAAACATCATGTTACAGGCTGGACTCTGGTCAGAGAAGTTTCTTTACTGCTGAAGGAGGAGAGTACAAAATGTCTTGAGAATGATCTGCCAAAAATGGAAAAGTCCTTTAACCAAATGGTAAGAAATCAGAAGAAAGGAGATTCTTACAGCATTTTGACTTACCTGAAAACACTCAACAAATTGAGTACCAAGGCAAATCGTCTATTTAGAAATGTAGAAGCAAAACTCAGGCTTGTGAATAGCAGCAACCAAGTATCCAGGAATAGCCCCTGTTGGAAGCAGGACTGCTATCTGATCTGGTATGACTGCCTTCCTGTTGGTTTAGTGGGAGGCTGTGTTTGGAAGGTGCCACTAAAAGATCTCCAAAGACCTACGTGTTAGTCCTGCAGGCATTGCTTTCCAGTATAACACTTGATCAGTTTTCTTCAAATGCTGGTCATACGCTGCCCTGAAACAGTAGAGCACTATACAAGTCAGGATACACAGCCCCTGCTTGTTCTAGCACTCTCTGGAAGTCTGCTTATGGCTACACTCTGGTGCTTTGAGGGTTGCTTTGGTGGTTTAGGTCCTGAAAGAGACTGCCAAACTCTGAGAGTGGCTTGGGGTGTCCTTTTACTTCATCTGTGCCCTTCCTCTGCCTCAGTGGATGCAAGAGGAAAGCAAGGCTGTCAGAGTGGCTTTGGGGCCATCCAGGAATATTAAAGCACTTGTCTGTATCTATGTACCGAGTGTCTGTACCGCACCCCAACATCTGTCTGTCTCATAAGGTAACTGATTGTTTCGGGTGGCACGTAGACATGCCTATAGTCTCTGTCTTGTTGCTAGACACTTTCAGGCAGAAAGGGGATGACAGCCCCTGCCTCTCCTGTCTGACAGGCACTCTGTATAGATGGAAGAGGCTAAATTAAAAACAGCAGAAGCAGACTTTCTGGTTTTTCTTGGTAACTGATACAAAGGAGAGAAGGGAGCAGTCTGTGCCATGCAATTAACATCGAGTGCTATTGCAACTCATTCTGTAATGCGATATAGATACAATCTCAGCAGAAAATTGAACGCTGCACTGAGTCAGAAACATAGAGCAATGCTGGATTTTGAAGAAAGTAATTAGCCCCAGGGACCTGGTGGTTTCTCATTTCCCCTGTAGTAAACACAGGGAAGTGGAGCAGTACTTCCCATAGGCTTCCAAAGTCAATTTAGACAAGGTATGGAGCCAATTAATAAACCTAAGTTTTAATGAATGCTTAGCAAGAGGCAGGTGCACCTCCAGTCTTCTTCCAGTGCCCACCATGCACCACTCAGTGCCATGCTGCTTTTCTTTCCTGAGCTTCAAGTATCTCTGTCTGGTCACTGCTGAACCAGCCCCAGCCCCTGCCAGTGCAGCACCTCTCTGGGACCCTTCACCATTTCTCCCACCAAGGGTGATGCTGTGCGACAGCCCTCACCATCACCATGCTTGCCTGCAGCCGGGTGCAGGGTGCCTCACTCAACCTCCTCTTCATCAGCGCTTTGTACAGTGGTTGCCTGGCACTTCCTTGTGCTGCCCTGCACTTGGCCTTCACAAAAGCAATGATTTGAGGTTTCCAGGCCAGGTCTCGCTAATCACTAGTTCTGCTTTCCTTCCCCAATAGAAGATCAGAAGTATACTGAATCACATCAAAAAAGAGACCTGGTAGACAAGAAAACTTTGATCTTACTACTAATAAGTCCTACTGGCTGGAAGCTGCAGCTCGTAATTATTATGAGAAACAAGGAATTAGGCTATTCAGGTAACACAGCAAGGATGACAGTAGTGTCTATTTATGCTCTATCTTTAAATGAAAGTCAAGTTCAGTTCTAAAATATACATAGCCTGTGCTTGCCCTGGGTAACCACAAGTTCCTGTATCCAGGATTCTTGCTCCTGCTTTCCTCACGTGCAGCTTGTCATCTTTCTGTGGCTTGTCAGATCCAGAAAAAAACCCTGCAGGGTCTTTGGGGCATAATCATGTCCTTGTCTCTTGTGAAATGCATAGTCCACTTGAGGCATCACAATGAAGTGCTGTACTTCAGTGGGTTTGACACACTGCTTTGTGTGTTCCTGCACCAGTATCTTGCATGGTAAATATCTTACATGTCTGCAGTTAACATTTTTGTTCAGCATTTGTCCAGAAGTGCATGATCAATGTACCTTAGCACACATGTTGCCTCAGAGGATTTTCCTCAGCCTTCTTTCATTCAGTTACTGGAAAATTGAAGATCTTACAGATCTTCTGAAATAGAATTATTTCACTGATTCTGTGTCTTAATGTGTTGGTTGCAGGAGCTGGTTAGGAAGTAACTGCAGAACTTGCCATTTGAACTCTAAAACTGCTGGTAGGACTGTAGCATTCTGAGTCCAAGTGCGTTCTCAATCTTCTGGATTCTGTTAGTGCCCTCTAGTGACTAATTCTCTGAAGTGTGCTGGATTTTCATTGGAGAGAGACGTGGAAGGGGTGGTTGTCTGCTGAGAGCAGGCTCCTGGTAAATGCCCTCGTGTTTTTTTTAGGGCAGCACAGGTTTGTCCCGCAGAAGCAAGTAGAAATGCTCATCAAGCAGTAACAAATGACTGAATGCATGCACAGTGCTACTGTGGAAACAGCATATCTCAAACTAAGCATAAGTCAAATCAAGTGCAGACCAGTAGAAGAAAAGCTACTGGGCTGTCTCTGTGCAGCACTTGAATGGTTTCAGTGAAGTGTGGCATTAGTGACATTTTCCTGAATAATAATCCTCTGAGGCTTGAGAAGGAGCCACAGCACTTTGGTTTCCATTTGATACAGCAGCTGTAGGCTGGGCTGATAGATTACTGCCATTTCTTTACTACGGTGACAGCATGCCAGGTTTTAGAAAACCAAATTGGTCCTTTCCTAAAGACTTTTCTTGTTTAAAAATCCCAAAGCAAAAAAACACCCGTTTTGCAAAGCAGTTTGAACTACAGTCCAACACTGTGTCCTGCTTCGTGTATTATTTGTCGATAGCGGGGGCATTTCTATCTTTTCCTATTATTAGAGCTCTACAGACAACATTGTAGTTGCTTGCACACTTGTCAGGGGGTATCCTGAAGATAATTCTTGGTGGATTGTTTCAGGAGCATGGCCTCACCTTTACCTGAAAACAATATGGTAGATTTGCTCTGTTCCTGGAAAGGATGGGAGCAGACACAGACTCCTTTTGTACTTTTTGTTATATCCACACAAGTACAGAGTTAGGAAGTGCAGAGGCAGTTTTCAGAATACACATACTTGTTTCTTTAAAAAATCATATTCTTGTGTAGTAGTTCACTATATGGAATTTCTCAATGAATTGGCAACTCAATTTTAATGCAAATAGATCAGTGCTGTTACCATTGCTGTTCATTCTGCAGCATAAAAATACTGTGGTTTGTTTCTGGTGCTGGTTTTGGTGGTTTTTGGAGGAGGAGGGTGTTTGCCTGTGTTTTTCCTTCTTTTAAGTAAAAATTCAAGTGCCCTTTTAGGTGTTTAATTGCATCCATTAATACAGCCAGCGTAGGAGTTTGGTGAATCCAGGTTCAGGAACTGATTTATCTGGACTATTAAAATCTTATGACAATATGCTGAGGGCCAGGTATGGAGGTGGTGTGCAAACTGGCATATATGAGACTTCTTTATGTTTTTACATTGTATTAGCCTCCCACTGGCTTCCCTGCACCTACTCAGTTGGCATGTAAGGGATGCTAGGGCGGTGTAATTTACGTGGTGAGGTCTTCTTACCATATAAGCATTAAGAACGTGTAATTGAAATGCATATCACCTTGTTTGAACTCACTTCCTTTTTTCCTTCTTACTCTATATTTGTACTGACAGTACCACAGGACATAGACTTTATTGGCATGATTGGCATTTATAGAAATACACATGTACTTCTTCAACTGATACCTGTCCTGGTTGCGGCTGGGATAGAGTTGATTTTCTTCCTAGTAGCCAGTGCAATGCTGTATTTTGGCTTTAGTCTGAGAATGTTGATTACACACCAGTGTTTTAATTGTTGCTGAATAGTGCTTACCCTGATCAAGGACTTTTCAGTGTCTCATGCTTTGCCAGTGAGGAGAGGCACAAGAAGCTGGGAGGAAGCACAGCCAGGATAGCTGACCTGAACTAGGCAAAGGGGTATTCCATACCACAGAACATCATTGAGCATATATTAATCTTTGCTGCAGGATTCATGTGGCCTTTGGGTCTGAAGCAGCAGCCCCTGAGCACAGAACAACTTTCACAGCATGTCTGTTTGGTACAGACTTTGATTCTCTCCCGAAAAGAATTAAGTCATGCTTGGAAAAAAAAGGTTGCCAGTTCCAAGTGAATCACAGGGGTTTAATGACTGAAGGACATTGCAGAGCCACTGAACTTAACTGAGAAATGTTTACCTCGACCTCAAGATGAAGAAAGAAAAAGAAATACCCAACATCACACAAACAAAACTGTTCAAGAGACAGAACAACATCCGCTCTGTTGGTAGCTTGCACAGAATTTCACTCAGCTGGAGCTAATGTTTGTCCCAGAGAAAAGGACTATAAGGGGATAGAAAAGAGGTTTCCAAGAAACGGAATGGTCCTGATCTGAGTGAGGCAAATAAGGTCTTCTGGCAAATGAAACAGCGAGCCTAACATGAGGCTGTAAACAAGCAGAGAGATGAATACGCTGTCAGAAGCTGCTGCGTGGAAAGACTTAACAAGAGAGTTCAGTGAATGAAAAACATCCTGCAGGCAGAGAAGGTAGTAGGGAACAGTGCAGATTCATAGCAGTAGGCATTGATCACCAAAACTCACTCTTTTGAATGCTGTTCAGTTAAATTAGTACAAAGTAAATTAGTATCTTTATGTTTCAACTCCAGTTTATGTAAGCTCACAGGGAAGAGGAGATTTTTGATTTCTGTTTTGTCTAAAGCCGAAAGGCTGCTGATAGATGAATGCACAGCAGGAGTTGCTTTCGTTCTCTACTTCGTTGCTAACCTAGGAAGGAGTAGAATGCCTTGTCCCACCTTCCCAAATGGACAGACTATGCTAAAACGTGCAAGTTAATCCTTGTAACTTCTAAGCAGTCAATTTTATTTAATTGAATATTGAGTAAACGTGAGTTTAATGTCTCAGAAATGTTCACAGGAAAAATCAGTGTGTATGATGACTACAATTGCCTGACAGCATTAATAATGTAACACATTCTCCCTGCCCAGGTGAAACAAAAAGTCATCCTCAATGACGAGGAATGGGGCTCTTAAGTGTTCTTGGGCTCAGTGTTTGCAGAACGCTCTTAACACATGGATGGTGGGTGGGACTGAGGCTGCTACAAAAAATTCTACAAGAGCTGAAGAACTAAGGACTCAGGCAGTGTCACAACCTCTGGAGATAAAAGTTAAGCATCCTCAGTGCTTAATGCCCCACGTCTGAAGTTTTAAAAGAATATACAGAGCAGACTGCACTACATGATGACATCTTTGTTTGCAAACCATGAGGGAATTTGAAACATGAGCACAAAATATGGCACTATAAACCAAAACTGCCAAGTCACCTTACCCAAGGAAGGGGAAAACTGTTAAGTGGAAGAGCAAGAAGTGCAGTGTCATCTACAGCATCTACCCTACGGGCCTATCGAAAAGTATCTCCGCTCTCCCTAAAAGCCTTCCTATCCCAGTCTACTTCCCCTGCAATTCCAGTGCTGGTATGGGATAAGTCTTTGGAAAAGCGGGAATGGGGACCTGCACCTGCCTGGGGCGAGCGTCGCTACAGCCGGCCCGCGCTGCCCGCCCGCGGGAGGAGCGGCTCCTAACGTCGCTCTTGGCCTCGCCTCGGCCGTGCGGTCTCTCCCGGCTGCCGGCCGCGCTCCGGTGAGCGAGGGGCGGCACCGGGGGGCGCCCGTTTCCGCCGCTCCGGCTCCGGCTGCCGCCGTGCGGGACGACGTCACTGGGGCTGGGCCGGCGGCGCGGCGCGGCGCAGTGCGGGGCCGGGCCGGGCGCCGCTGTGGTGAGGCCGCCGGGCGGGGCAGGGCCTGCGGTAGGTGCCGGTGCCGACGGGCGTGTGAGGGTCGCTCCGTGCGCGCCGAACGGGGGTCCGGGGCGGCGGCGGGGGCGGCGGCGGCGGCGACGCGTTCTCGGCTGACGGGAGCGTTCGAGAGGCGCGACCGTCGCGCCGGGCAGGTCCCGGTCAGGACCGGCCCTTCCCTGCATCGCTGATGGCTGCGGCGTGTTGGGTACCACCGCAGGAGAGCCGGGGCCGGGCTCTGCCACAGGAGAGACCTTTCCCGGCGTAGGAGGTGCCCAGGAGGAGCAGTGATGGCCGGGCCCTGCGTGCCACGCACGTTTGACTGCAGATACCAGGCAGCAGAGCCAGTGTCACCGAGGCCCTGCGGATTGGGATGCGCAGTTGTTGGTGTAACAAGCATCAGGTGCCAGAAATCACAGATGACTAGTGACGGTGTAAGCAGCCACATTACACTGCAGGAGAGGTTTCCTGCTTTGAAGCTATTGCGATCACTGCATAGATTCATCTGAGGACAGGATCAGGTCCTCTGGTGAACAGTTCCTGAACTGACACGAATGGGCAGTCAGGAATATTAGCCTCGACTCATAGTTTTAGGTTGACTTGCTGCTGGATTGCTGATCTGATACACTGTCAATAGTAGCCTTTTGTTCTAAGTAATTGTAGATCACCATGTGTATTTTTGAGCTGTTCTTCGGTTGCTAAAACATTGTCACTTACACTCTCTTTGTAATGAGACAGGAAAATAAAGGGGGATCTAGTAGGAAGTGAAACTAATAGATTAACATAGGGACATCAACACCCTGGGTGCAAATGGCAAGGTGTTCAGCTGCTGCTGAAGGAGAGTGCTAGCACAGTTGTCTTGTGTCTGTGTGCGAGGGTTGTTAGAGCATCCATCATGAATCTGATTGGGTTTTTGTTATGTTTCAGGTATCGCTCTTCTAATTTTTAACAAATTCTGATTGTGAGGGAATTACTTTGACCTGAAAGCTGATAAAAATACTCCTGCAAAGTAAGTACTCTGCTTATGAAAGACGGAGGTCATATGAAATTCTCAGTAATTCGTGAGGTCAGTGTCAAGGGTATCAGTACAGCCTGCACACACTTCTCCTTCCGGTGGCCTCTCTAAAGACTTTGTGTCTAATGAGCTTTTCCAACAAAATGCTCTTGCTGTTGGTGCCTTGTGAGGTGGGCATTGTCAAGGCCCATGTGTAGTTAGAGTTATGAATTGCTTGTTCTGCTCTCTTACGTGGTGTGCATCTTGGTCTGAAGAGGAGCAGTCTTGAGGAAACCTGTGGTACAATGTTAGCATTGTACCATTCAGTAGATGTCTTCTCACTCCCACCCTTCCTTCTTAGCCTCAGGCCCCAAATACAGTTAAAGTTGCCCCAAATACAGTTAAAGTTGCCCCAATTACAGTTGAAGTTACCCCAACTGCAGTCTTCTATGAGGTGCTTGGCATTCAGTTTTTCATTGTGCAGTGTCTCTCTTTGGATGCTTGCATGTACCTGGGGTTTGTTCTGTGTAGGGCATCATCCCACAACTGTGCTGAAGCACACTGAAGTGTGATGGTAAACATGGGTTTATGGAGTTATGCTTTTGATCACAGCAGGAGATAGGCAGTGAAGAATGGCATTGCATGGACTGAGTGCTACAGGAAGAGTGGAGCTTGAAATGTTCTGGAGGAAGTAGCAGAAAATGGAAATTTGGGAATTCTGTACAGCCAAAGTGGCAGAACAGGCAGGAGATTTTTATCCGGGGGGGGGGGGGGGGGGGGGAAGTAAGACATTTGTTTCGATTACTAGTGTGTAGCTGTGAGGGTTTTCCTGAAGAGGTGTGGGGTGATGGGGTGATGTGGAGCCATCCTTGTGCAGCAGCAGCCTTTGGTCTTAGAACAAGAGTGAGTAAAGAAAAGATTAGATTTCACTTATGAGCTATTTCTATTTCTGGCAATGAGAGGCAGGACATTACGTGTGGTCCATTAATTCAGCAGATCTGTTGGGATCTGTCCTGCTATTTGGAGCATTTGGCTGGTTTACCTGCCACATTATGCACACTTTGGCTACTGGAGCGATTCTGACGAGACCCAAGGAGGCTGTTCAGCACTTGAATGGCACTAATCTGTGAGCAGGGAATAGTCATGCAGAGAGTGGGTGGTGGGGTATGTATCTTCTCAGGAATTACTTTGAAACTTCAATTCCTGCGTTGAAATGGTATCAGCTTCTGGTTCCAAGCCCATTTCTCATCAGCTGACTTCATCCAAGTGTTCTGCTTATGTAGTCTGAACTTTGAAACCACATTCTTTGGGTGCTCCAGTAAAGTCTTGCGGAAATGGAACCCACAAGAAGCAGAGGATCAGACCCTGTCCTTGCAACATAGTGTCTCTGCTGAATTCAGGAATGTGAATAGGAAGAAAAACTCAGTCATTGCAAAAACAGTTTTGCATTGAGCCTTGGTCTCAGCACAGGCAGCAGGAATGGTAGGATCAGTACCGGAAGGTGATTTCACATTGCAGCAGGGGTCTGGATCTGCAGCCAAGCCACAGCTTTGCTTTGTTGTCAACTTAGACTGAGGTCATGATTCATCTTAATTTAGCTTGAGTGAGTTGCAGATAAATGTAAGCCCATTGCTGTTGTGGGAACTCCTGGGAAGTGTGACATGAGTGACTGCTAATGATGTTAAATATTTCATGTGATGGTAGGCAATGCCCAGGTAACCAAGATAGATAGGCTCTCTGGTGTTTCATTTGTCCAAAGGCAGAGGAGATGTGCCCATAAAACATATATGCCTTGTGTTGAGATGGAGAGAAAAGGTTGTAACTAATACGAAGGCTTCACTCAGCATGTGAAACGTTGAGAAATGGCTTGAACTTCAGTAAATGGAATTAAGCGAAGTTTTTCTTACTCAATCATATTATTCTGAGCTATTTTTCTTCCAGACACTTACCTGTGATGATTCCACCATCTACAACAACCCCTGTCAGTGATGCTGCACTCTTGCCAAATGTGGCTTCTCAGGAAATCTGGAGGTCACAAGTTCCAGGCTATTCTGGATCGGTCACACGGCACATAAGTCATCGGGCCAACAACTTCAAGAGACATCCAAAGAGGAGAAAACACATTCGCCCTTCGCCACCACCACCACCAAATACTCCATGTCCTATTGATCTGATTGACTTTGGGGATCTTCAGCCTCAGAGGTCTTTCCTAGAACTCCTCTTTAATGGGTGCATTCTCTTTGGGCTTGAGTTCAGCTATGCCATAGAAACAGCCTATGTTACCCCTGTGCTGCTTCAGATGGGGCTTCCAGACCAACTGTATGGAATGGTGTGGTTCATCAGCCCTATATTAGGTAACTTTTCACTATTTTTTCCCTCTTGTTTTTTTTCTACTACACAAGGTATATGTTCTTGTTTTCTCTACCTCAGTTGTTCATACAGTATATTCTGTGTGCTCTCAAGGTTAAGAAGCACTAGCCATAATTTTAGACAGCCAAATGGAGAATAATTCTTGCTGTGTCTTGCCTGAAATGGCCTGGTGTGATCAAAAGGTCAGTTCTTCTAATGGCTTTATGAACCTCTTAGATTTTGTGCCAGGGTAAGCTTTGTTTGCTCTGTTCCTATATTTAAAAAGGAGCAAAAGAGGATCAATGTATCCATTCATGTCTCTAGGGAAAAAAGCATACACAGACAGTTCCCTGGGATGTGTGAAAAAAGCACAGTGGTATTGCCTTCTCATGTTTAACTTTTTAAAGCAAAGCCTTCTGATAATGAAAGGTCATCAGCCACTATTGTTACAGGCCTTAGCACACAGGCAGGGGTGGAAGCAGATCTATTACTATGGGAAGAACCATAGGATGGGCTGTTACTGCTTGGAAACTTCATTCTGCCTGTTCCCATACTGTGCAATGTGCTTCAGAAGGAGTAGATAGACTTCTACTCGCAGGCTAGCCCAGGGTAATGCATGTACCTTTCCGACTTGCCTGTTTGCTTCCTGCTGTCTTCCAAGTTAATTCTTAATTTCCCATCTAGGATGGGGTAGGTGAAATAGTGTGTAAGGAACTGCCATGGCAATGAGCAGTGGCACATTATGTTATTCAGTCCTTGGCCTGGACAGTGACAGGCAGTATGCTGTTTGTGCATCTGGGTGACTGCTACTGACTGGGGATATTGCTATGCCATGGTGTCCTGCCTTTACCTGCCTTTTAAGCTACTTAGTTTAACTCCCCTGTGAAACAGGCTCGTAGAAAAATGCTACTTATCCGTGATTCCTTTTTACTAGGATTCTTGCTACAGCCTTTGCTGGGAGCCTGGAGCGACAGATGCACATCAAGATTCGGGAGGAGACGACCTTTCATTCTGGTCTTAGCAATAGGTGCGTCTTTTAGAAGCGATGGGCATAACACTTGGAATGTAGAACCATCTCCCTTCTGTGACATCCCGTGTGGCACTAGGCTGAACAAAATGTCTTCAAAATGTTGGATATTGTGGGTCTGAAGTTGGGGAGTGGCACCAAGGTGATGCTTTGGCAGCTGGAGATCCACACATAAAACCTTGTCTTGTCAGGGTCTGAAGAGGTGATGTTTTGGGGGTCAGGGATGTTTTTCTGTAATCAAAACCAACTCCAGACATTTGTTAAGTCTGAACAGTGGAAAAGGGTTATGTATATCCTATAAGCCATGCTCATTTCCCAGTCTGTGATGGTCTGAACAAGGGCATTTGTGCTTGCTACAAGGCTGTGTAGGTAGCGTAATGCTTTTAGAGCATGGAGCAGTGCAGGTTTCTTTACTTACAAGCAGTCGATTGATTTTTATTTGGTTTTGTTCCCAGGAGCATTGCTTGGGCTCTCACTTATGCTTAATGGCAAAGATATAGGAAGCACCTTGTCTGACACTGCGAATAACCACAAATGGGGTATCATTCTTACGGTCTGTGGTGTTGTCCTCATGGACTTCAGCGCAGATTCAGCAGACAATCCCAGTCATGCCTACATGATGGATGTATGCAGCCCAGTGGATCAAGATAGGGGCCTCAACATCCACGCTTTGTTAGCAGGTATGCTTTCTTGGTGCTTCCTGGGTGACGTGAGATCTAAGTAAACAAGCCCTCTGCAAGAAAGCAGAGTGTAAATCACTGGTCTTTTCCTGTATAAGCCTAATAACCAAATACCTGGAGAGGTGACACTAATTAACTTTGAAAGCAAACTCATGCTTACTATAAAAGGCTTTTGTAACTACCAAAAGTCAAACAAGACACAGTCTTGGGTTGTTCATCTGAAGGTCCCTCAGCATCATTTGTAACACCTATGGAAACAAAATCCCTTGAGGGAAGAAGTTCAGCTTCCTGCAGGTGTGGAAAATACCTTTTTTAGTCACTCTGTTGGAGGGGAAAGCACATACTGGGCACTGCAGTCCCTCACTGCTGTTGTCTTCAATTGCTGTACTGTTCTAGGCTAGTTTTCGTCACTGTCAGTAGACTGTTACACACTTGAATGTGATCATAAGAAAGAAAGGATAGTGTCATAGGCCTTTCTCCATCTTAATGGAGTGAGAGTGGTATCCAGTGCCCTCAGAACGTCTATGTTCATTGATAGTAAATGCAGTGGCAGTTTTGTACACTGTCAACATGTTGAATAATGAGCTTGCTGCACTTCTGAAGTGATTCAGTCTGTCTTGGACACAGTTAGATCTGTGTTCCGCTAACTGAGTGAGGAAAATGGATTTTCACTTACTTTCAGGAAAACAGTCTTAGCTGACTGGTTGCAGAGCCTTGCCACGAGGCTGATGGACACTTCTGTTTTACGGACTGAAATAGCTGAAGGTAAAGTGGTTTGTTATGGCAAAGAAAGAACTATAGCTTTTAATTATTTGTACCATCACTTTTACAGCACTGACCTTCTCCCTCTTTCTGTACTATGTTCGTACATCAGACTGTCCTTGTGGCATGGATAACTGTGTTTATTACTGTATTTGAATTGAAAAAGGGCTTGAGTAGTAAACCAGAACTAGCACATTGGATTCTACTCACAAATCATAGACAAATAGTGCTGTTACTGACTTCCAGGACTGGCTAGGGAAGATAATCTTGGCTCTGTTTTTCCACCAGGTCTTGGAGGTGGCTTTGGTTATGTTGTTGGAGGAATACACTGGGATAAAACCAGTTTTGGAAAAGCTGTGGGAGGGCAACTTCGTGTCATCTATGTCTTCACCTCAGTTACACTGACTGTCACTACTGTACTGACTCTAATTAGCATTCCAGAAAGACCCTTAAGGTCCTTTGTCAGGAAGAAAAAGGTGATGAAGAGTCCAAGTCTTCCTCTCCCTCCTTCTCCACCTTTCTTCTTTGAGGAGGGTGTAAATGAAAACTTTGCTTCTCATAACTCAGCTCACTTACATGCAAGTTTTACGAGTCCCGTTTCCCCCCTGAGCCCACTCACACCCAAATATGGCAGTTTTATCAGCAGAGACAATTCCTTGACAGGAATTAATGAGTTTGCATCATCATTTGGGACTTCAAATATTGACAGTGTGCTTATAGACTGTTTTACAGGCGGGCACAATAGTTACGTAGCACTTCCAGCTAGCCTGCCCAGACAGCCTGTCAGTGTCAGCTTTCCTCGAGTGCCTGATGGCTGTTACCAAGGACAAAACGGAGTTTTGGAGCAAGGGGAGAGCAGCATAACACAAGGGCCTGACGGCGAGGTGCTGAGGGTGGGCTCACTGGATACGATAAAGCCACGGTCATCAGGGATCCTGAAAAGGCCTCAGACCTTGGCCATTCCAGATATCGTAACAGGACACTGTCCAGAAAATAGCAGAAGAAGAAACGTAACCTTCAGCCAACAGGTAAGGGCGGAAAATCAATGATATGACCATGTAAACCTGAGCATTCCTTTAATTTCTTCTATAGTTTTAAGTGTGTGATGCACAAATTCATCATTTCAGACTGCTCATGACAGTTTGCTCATGAAAGTCATGGGAGCAGCATACCTGCTATGACCTTATTGGTAAAAGAGGGGGTAGGATGTGAATTATGACTGGCAGTCTGTCAGCTGCCTTTGTTAAGACAGCAGAAATGGGAGCATTCTTCTCTCACTGGGCCATGTGTGAAAGTTAGGTTGGTATATTTAGCCCTGGTTCATCACCCAGGGAGCTGCCACACAAGAGCAGAAAAAGACACATTTTTATTGAGCCTGTATCTTCCCTTTTCACAGAAATACCTGCAAGATAGGGCCAGGGATAGGATTCTCCCATGAGCTTCTCCTTATGGCAGTCATGCTATCTGATTCCAGCAGGGAGGTGAGGTTTCCCTTGCCCAGGCATAAGACTGATCTTACCTCCCACTGTTGGTGATAACTTGGAATGTCTGAGACTTCTGTATGCTGGCCCATTTTTTTATGATCCGGGATGAGGTAAACTGTTGGGTTTGGGGTTGGGTTTTTTTTTTGGGGGGGGGGGCGGTATGGGGTTTTGTTTTGTTTGTTGCTGTTATTGTCCTTAGACCAAGTTTGTGAGAGCAGACTTCCTTAGGGCCAGGATTTTACATACTGTGCGCATAGAGATTCGGCATCAAGGTTAGCAAGCAGTGTGTTTCAGTTGAAACCAGCCTCTTCTTCCTTGATGTCTCCAAAACTTCAGGAGCCAAATTCACCTGCTGTGGGTACAGCCTTCCCTATGCTAGCATCTGGAAGTGGTTGCCAAATACCCTTGAGAAATGAAGAGTACTGTTTGGAGTATACTGAATGCTGTAGTACAGTGCTGCCATTTAACACTTGTTCCATGACTGAATTTACAGTTTCTAGACTGCTCTTATTCTCCTCAATACACTGTTCTTAATCTCTTAAGTCAGCGTACTGCAGTAGCAAAGCTTAACTTTCAGATGATCAGATAGGTGTGTAACATTGCATAAGTTTGCTCAAAGGATGTCTGTGTTTCTCTTACTGTGTGTGTTGACCTGGGAGTTCTTATTGGTGCAGGTTGCTAATATCTTGCTGAATGGTGTAAAATATGAGAGCGAGCTGAATGGATCAAGCGAGACCACTGAGCAACCACTCTCCATGAAACTCCTTTGTTCCACCATCTGCCAGATGCCCAAGGCTCTCCGCAATCTCTGCATCAACCACTTCCTAGGTATGCAGAAAGTGCTGTCTTGCTTTCACTGTGAAGTACTCTACCTCGGGTGAATGCTTTTACATGTTTTATCTATGGCTGCTAACTTGAGAGGACATGATTTGTTCCATATACACTCCCCAGTAAGGTACTTTCTGGTATTCAGTTTCTTAGAACACTGAGAAAGATAAAAACCCAAACAACAAACCAGTATAGCCTACATTCCTATATTTACTTGCTTTTTAAAACCACTCTGAAGCTGGCACTACCAAGCAGAAAGATGAGAGTAGTTGTATTTCCCTGCTTACACTTCCCTCCCTTTGACAGCATGTGTATAGCGGTCCTAGGACAGGCTGTGAGGGGGTGCAGGAGTGCTCAGAACCATTGTTACCTTTACTTTTGCCAGTGTGTGACTGATGCTTACGAAAGGCTTGCAAGCAGTCCAGTTTACATGAAATTGAGCTAAAGGTAACAGGTAGTTAATGCGCATTGACTGTGAAAGGAATCAAGATACTGCCTGCGTCAGGGGATGTGATGCTTGTTTGTGAGTAGGAGGTTTTTAACTCTGTCAGAGGTGCTCTAGACACTGCAACCATGACATAAGAAGCACTCCTTCCAGTTCTATGTGGGAGGACAACAGCAACCTGAAATGACTGCACGATGAGCCACTCTGTGAAGCTGAGCGTTGTCCTGTCAAAACCTGAAGGCAGCTCAGGCTGCTGTCATCTATTTTTCTGTCTTGCTAAACCAGTATTCTGTGGCTTACAGTCAGCCTCTAGGATTCTGCTTAGGAATTCAAGCGATAAACTGTGGTCTTTAAAATCCTGATTGTCTTTGACAAACACTGTAGCATAATGCATAGGGAGCGACAGTCTCAGATAGATGTGGCTGAACTTTATGTAATACACATGTTGAACAACCTGTCTTCAGTTGTGATTTGTAGTATAGCTAATAGCATCCATGTGAGCTAGCAAGGGGAAACAGATACTCTGCAATCCTAATAGGTGACTTTCTGGCTTCTTTCAGGATGGCTTTCGTTTGAGGGGATGTTACTCTTCTACACTGACTTCATGGGAGAAGTAGTGTTTCAAGGGAATCCAAAAGCGCCTCACAACTCAGATGAGTATCAGAAGTACAACGCTGGGGTCACCATGGGCTGCTGGGGAATGTGCATCTATGCATTCAGTGCTGCTTTCTATTCAGGTACTTGGTAAAGCTATCTTAGCCACTGCTATGAGAAGGATGCACCCACTCCTTAAATGGTGTTTGTGCAACAAGTAGTCTTGCATTTCTGTTGCACATAGGCTGTGTGCAACTCACATGGCATGAGTGCTGAAGCAGACTGTTCTTGTTCACTGTATATCTCAGCTAGTTAGCTTGTCCTGCTAAGCAGATGCAGTCAGCAGTCCGGTGAAAACACATCTCTGTTAGTGTATAGTTCCTTTCACAAGTGGCATTTTAAATGTACATTGAATCCAGAAATACATGCAGCCACCATAGGCACAGTTCTGGCACAGCAGCATTCAGTGCCCATGTGCCCCTGGCAGAGTACCCCGTGTCATGCACCACCCGAGTACCTTGTTGTGTGTGTAGTGCATCTGCCTGCTCTGCCTCTGGGAGGAATTCCCATTTACTCCTCTGGCTTCAGCTCTGCCTTGTCCTCCACACAGATAGGGCAGCAGGGCTGCATCATGGCAGTGGGATTTGGAAGGAGTCCTTGGTGCTTATGTTTAAGCCACCAGTTACTCAGATTTAATGGCTGCTGCTGAGACATGGCAACCTAACAGGTAGTGCCCAAAGGTGCACCCTTTGGGTCCAATGACGGGCTAGTGGCAGGGAGGGCTGCAGTTCACCCCAGATGCCATGCCATTGTCTTGCAGCCGCGCTGGAGAAGCTGGAGGAGCGGTTCAGCACACGGACACTGTACTTTGTGGCATATTTGTCCTTCGGGCTCGGCACAGGTCTGGCCACACTCTCCAGGAATGTCTATGTGGTGCTGTCACTATGCGCTACCTACGGCATCCTCTTCGCCACGCTCTGCACGCTGCCCTACTCCCTGCTGTGCGACTACTACCAGAGCCATGAGGTGAGCCCTGGGCCAGGGAGGGAAGAGGGGCTCCCACAGCACCACCAGCCCCCTTATAGTGTGTCCCTCACAGTTTGTAGGCTCACAGGCGGAGGGCACACGGCGTGGGATGGGTGTTGACATCTCCCTGCTGAGCTGCCAGTACTTCCTGGCGCAGATCCTCGTGGCCCTGGCCATGGGACCACTGACAGCAGCTGTGGGCAGTGCCAGCGGTGCCATGTATTTCGCCAGCCTGATGTCCTTCCTAGGCTGTCTCTTCTCCTCCCTCTGTGTCACCTATGAGCTGCCACCCACCGAGGAGCTGCCTCCCACGGAAGAGCAGCGCCCGCTCTTGCCCCACGCGCGGAACGAATAAATGGGAGAAGCCGCCACAGCCTCTGCTGCCTCTTTGTGTCACCCTCAGCCTCCCCACCACAGCGTGTTAGGCTCTTGTGCCCCCAGGCCGGCAGCAGTGGGCCTGGCAAACAGCGAGAAGGTCTGAGCTGCTTTGCCAAGCTTTCCTGTGCTCGCGGGAGGGCGAAGGGCAAGTCGGCAGCACGTGGCACTGCTCATCCTTCCCCTGAGGTGGCAAAAGCCTATCTGTGCCCCCATTCCCTCCACCTGTGCCATGGTGCCCTCATTCCCAAGGGGACAAGTGGTGGTGTCCAGCCTGAGGGAGGGGATCTGGAAGTCTGGTGCATGGGCAGGGTGGCCATGATTTCTCAGGTGGCAGCAAGCTGCAGGGCTGCACGCGCCACTGAGGGCACCACCATGGGCAGAAGGTGATGGGCAGGAGGTGCCATTACGTGGCCAGGCAGAGTGGCCCTGTCCTCGATCACTGTGGCCTTGAGGAGCAGTGGGGCCAGCCTGCAGGTCCTGGCCTCTGCCTGCAGTAGGCCTGGCTCTGGAAGATGCTTTTCAAAGCTTTGGAAAGTCTTGAGGGTGACTGGTCCTGCTCGTGTGGTGTGAGCACTCTGCCAAGCACCATGTGCTCCTGAGTGTGCAAAGCTTGCACCAGCCGAACTGTTCCAGGAAGCTGCTGTGGGGTGAAACTGCAGCAGCCCAGCTCCCAAACCCTGCTCTGCGAGTTCTGGCTCTGGTTCATGGTGATGGTTGCATATTTCCTTCCACATTAGACTCTAACTAAGACTACAAGGGCTTATGATGAGTTAGCAAGAGGATGGGCAGTTGTCTGTAACCCAGCTTTGGGGAGAAGAGGTTTTGCATCAGTTTCCCTTGGGTAGAAGCTTACTCTCAAAGTTAAGTTGGTAATTTAAGAAAAAAACATTTTTGTGAAACCCTGCAGAACATCACCTTTGTGTTTTCGTACAGTTGTACCTTGAGACATTCTGAAATCTGCATGGGGATCAGTGACCAAGTACTTGTCAGCTGGAGCTGCATCTTTGGTATCTCACTGAAACTACTAAAATGGTTTGGGGTTCCATTTTGGGTTCTGTGAAAATGCTTACTCTGATTTTGGAAGGTGGTGAATGTGTGAGCTCTCCTACTGGTTAAGCCCAGGAGTCTTTTGAGAGCAAAGGCAAAAATGGAAATAAAGTCAAAACTATTTTTAGGGTCCCTGTTAGCCTGCCTCTCTATTCGGGTAGGCAGCCAAAGTTTACCAAGCCTCATGGGCATTTTGATACTGTGTGTGCTGTGCATGGCATCCCTGTAGAGGTTGTTTTAGGTCCAGAAGAGGGATTTCTCTGGAGGACCTCTTTTTTGGAATGAGTTCTACTTGACTTTTTACCGAAGTTGATTCTGATGCTTTGTCTGCAATGAAACAACTTGTACAATCCGTAGCTGTTGTGGCTTAGTACACTCCAGGGCTGAAAGCATAATGCACAACTCCTAAGAAGCTCTTGGTCATCTGCCCCTGAGCATTACTTTCTTATTTTAGAAGCAAGTTTCATGCTACTCATTATTTACTTAAGTGGAGGAACACCATTGAAGTTACGAAGTCAAGAACTCAAGAGGTAAAGGACGGTCAGATTGAGTCTGTTCATCTTCCTTTTCTTTGGGTTATGTAGTGTCATTCTGCAGGGTATCTGTGACATACTGTTTCCTTGATTATGGGACAGCTGTATCCAAGAATGTTCAGGATGAAGCTAGAACAGAATAGCATAAGAAACTGCACATTTGGCACTTCTGATTTCTGACAATCTAAAGACTTGACTTTGCAAAATTGCTTTCGTGTTGCTCTGCCGTGTAACCTTAATTTCTCTTCCTTATCTCACCAAACTCAAACTAAAAAATACATGTGGCTTTTCTTTTGGTCCCGTGTTGAAGTGTTTTCCCTTACGTTTTGTAGCCAGCATTATTGCACTAAATGGATCATAAGCACTTTCCTTTTCCAGGCAGCTCACGTTGCAGATCATTTTATTGAAAGTGAGGATCTTCAGAAGATTCTTGATGAAACCAATGTAGTCGATGGTAACTTTCGTCTTTGCTTCCATCTATAAATAATATTATGAAATACTTTCATATAGTGATAAAACTATTGCTATGCCCCTATGCATTGCCCAATAGAATATACATTACATTTTCTATTCTATGTGATATAGACTTTATTTTGCAGATATATTTAGGTAGTGTTCACACACATAGGACTTGAAGGTCAACATCAGTGTAGAAGTTCGAGCAATACTGGTGATACCTGGGGAAAACGCCAGAGCCTGCCACGGCCATGCAGACTCGGAAGTGATACCAAATCCATAGAAGTAACTTTAATAAGAGGCGTTACTTATTTACTTGATTATTTTCTTCCTTTTAACACTTTTGTGTTTTACAGAACTGACTGCGTGCGGTCACTGTTGAGCTGCGAGTGCAAAGTGATGTTTACCTTTAGAATGTAAACGCTTCAAATACTCTGTCTAAATCTGTGAGCTGCTGTTTGAGAAGATGCATGAGTTTAGGCAGGAAAGTGATTTTACGCTGTGCTGTAGTTTAATCTCTTCAGTGGTGCCTAAAGGTTAATTTTGATGAAGTTCTTATCATTAAAGGTTGCTTGATGGCGATTATTTGTGGATGTTCATAAATGGATTTAGAACACATGTACAGAAGTAGGGAAAATGGGAGGAGGAACAGAGAAAGAACGTGTGTTATCAATTGTCTCATGTTTGTAATTAAGCAGCATGTGTCTGCAGTTCGCTTGGCCTCTGCCATGCCTCTCAGAAAAGACAACCTAATGATTTTGGAACTTCTGCTGCATCTCTGAATGAAGAAAATGAGTCTTCTCAAACCACATCAAACTGGCATGACTGAACATATATAAAAAGAAAAGCTATACTGGGAACTAGCTGAAGAGAGTTGTCTAGACAGTTTTATTTTCTACTAAGGAACAGTCATCTTGAACTCTATAGGAGATGCATTTTACTTACTAAAAAACGAATTTGTCTTCTGGTAAAAGGTGGCTTCCTTGATGTATCTGTTGTCCATCCCTCAGATTGAAAGACAGAGACTTTTAGATGCCATTAATGCAACACCCAGTGGGTTGTATTAAGTACAACACCTTGCGAATTCAGTGACTACTGGAGCACTTGCTCTCTCCCTGTGCAGAACGGTAAATGTGTGGAACAAGGAGTATTTTTGGTGTATGCAGCTTGTGCCTAATGGCCCCCTGCAGTGGTAGCCAAAGAGTTTTATGTGAGACCTGACAGGCAACAGCACGGTCCAGTATTCAGGAGCAGGAAGAAGGGCAGTGAGTAATGTTAATCAGATGAATTCAAGTGCAGTCTACAGACTGAGAGAAGTCTGCAGTGGGGTTGGTGCAGTATTTGCCATGTACATAAGGCTCGTTTGGTTTTGCCATTTCTAGGATCCAGCGACACCTTTCTTGAACAAAGGGTAACAGATTTTGTTGCAACAGCCAATGGATTGGCCAGCAGAGGAAATCACATCATCAGAGCAGAAATTAAAGGGGTTTGGTTTCCGTGACTGCAGTGCAACCAAGCTTACAAGAGCTACTTAAGTAATGAGGAATTCAACTCAACTGCTATGAAGAATTACTATGCTAGAGATTCGCTCTTCATCTGTAGCTTTCTTCAAGCTCAGCTTTTGCTCTGCATCAGCCCAGTGATCCTCTGCTTTTGGCTTATGCTCACTCCTTGCGTGCAGTTGTTGGGGTTTTTTAGCCCACACATCTGGGGGAACAGAGGAAGGTGTCAGTGATAGCCGAGGAAGTTCAGTAGCTCCTTCCTACCTGGAAAGGGAAGTTCTTGCTCTGTTTGCACTAGCCCTTGCTGTAGGGAGAGTATTTAGCGCAGTGCCTACAGTAACACATCCTTGCACGGGACTTAGTAGACAGGGCAAGAGAAAAGATGAGAAGACCCCACTGCGGGAAGCACAACCTCAGCACCAGCAGACTCTCCTCTTGGTGCTTCTTTCATTTACCTGGCATTATTACTGTGTCTTGCAACAGTAGTGTCTGATGATAACGGTCATATTGCATTACAGAGCACCCCCACAGCACCTCAGGATTCAAAAGGACATGACACAGCTCCTTTCCTGCCTTGTGTATGATTGTGGGATGTTTTATTTAATAACAAATTCATTCTTTTTTCCTTTTTAATAGGAAACTGTCACAAAAGAAACCTTGCACATCTACCTTCCTGCGTTGGAAGCAGAAAGCTCCAAAAAAGGAAAGCTGTGTGGTACCTTTAGATTATGATAGGAGGAAGAGGGCAGATACAAACATGTCCAGAGTAAGCTAGAGAGGAACCTGCTAGAAACCCTGTACCAGAGTACAGTCACTGTTCTGTATAAAATGTGACTCTCAACATCAGCTACATGGAAGAACAGGAGAGGGAGTATTAGAAAAGCAACACCACCTTTCACAGCCTCACCCACTTTAAAGAATAGTTTTTAAAGCAGCTTATCTTTCATCCATAAGCAGAAATAAAGGCATTCTCAGAATCAGAATCGTGATGTTGTTAAAAGCAAGCAAGTCCCTCTCTTCAGAGTGGTTTTTCTACTCTGCCTGTCAGGGCAATTACACTACAAACCTCAGTGCACAACTGGAAACTTGTCTTTGCCCGACCTTTGCAGTCATGAAAGTTACACCAAAGGAAACCCTAAAAAGCAAGAGGTGCATCTAAGGTGGGAGAGACTACAGTGGAGTTCTTGTTTCTCAGGTAGGTTCAAATGCGATGCAAGTGGTAAGATCTGTATCTTGCTTCATGCAAACCTTGCTCCCTCTTTACCCAAGACTGAAATCTTTCCCTTCTGCTTGTAAATGAATAAATAGGCCCAGAAACTCTCTGGAGAAACAGAAACGCAGCTGCAGAACCATTTGCATTTGTTTGTGTCAGGCCTCTCCTGGGCCACTGGACTGTCATGTCATAATAAATCACTGCCAGGAGTGAAAACACTTGAGTGCAGCGGGCAAATGGAGGTAACTGTGCCACTGCTGCAGAGAGTGCGATGCTAGAGCTGATGCTGGTTCGGTACCATGCAGAACAATAGCAGGTGGCTATTGTAGGTGGTAGCAGGAGAGCCCCTTTTACCCTGCACCAAGTTCTGCAGCAAGAGTAAACTTTCCAGAGCAGCGTTTGGAGAGAGCAGCGCAGCCGGACAGAGCGGGCAAACGACACTTTAATGCACTCGGAGGGGCCGGACGCGTTCCCACTCACGGAGCCCTCGCTCGGGGCCCCTCACTGCGCATCACCGGGCCCACGAGGGCCATCCGCGGGCTGCGCCGCAGCCTCTTGCGCTCGCCGCCGCCGCAGCCTCTCGGCGCCGGTCACCGTCATGGGGTGGAGCGGCAGGAACCCCGCCAGACCTGCAAGGAGAGGCGGTGAGCAGCGCCCGCCCGCCCGCCCCGGGCCCCCCGCCCCGGAGCCCTCCGGGCCTACCCAGGAGCTTCTCAGCGGGCCGGGAGAGCTGCGCGCCGCAGCCCAGCCAGTGCCGCAGCCGCTCCAGGTTGAGCCCCGCCACCTTCTCGCCGTGGCAGTTGGGCAGGGGGTCGAGGCAGCCCAGCTGCTCCAGGTACTTCCCGTCGCGGGCGCGCCGGCTGTGCGCCGCCACGATGCGGTAGAAGGGCCGGTTGGTGCAGCCGCCCAGGGCGAAGCGGATCACGACGTGGCCGCCGCGGTAGCTCTTCAGGAGGCGGCTCCCTGCGGGGACAGCGCGGCGGTGACGGCCGGGGCCGCGCGGGGCCCCGCGGGACGCGCCCCCGGGCACTTACCGAGCTGCACCATGGCGGCGGCCGGGCCCTCTCTGCGGCGCGGAGTGATGACGTACGACGGACCGGAAGCTGATGGGGGGGAGGGCAGGCCGGCGCGAGGAACCGGGTGGGGGAGGGGGCGGGCGGCTCGCCGCCTGTGCCGGGTGCTCCTGTTCGCTGAGGTGCTTGTGCATGAACGTGAATATAAAGAACGGGCGCAACCTCCTCGTCTGGGTTTCCTTTCCGAGCGGGTGTTTAAATATAAATACTTCATGTCTGGTGTGGAGAATGTGACACCCATTATGGGCGGAGTGACCCCAAAAAGGGGGAGAACAGCCGAATTTGGGGCCAATTCCCCTCAAAAAGGAATTCTTACCGCAGGTTGCTGCCACCCGGTGGCCAAATGTCGGTACTGCGGGGGGGGGGCGCTGTGTGTCGGCATTTCCCTTTAAATGCTGCCACCAGTGGACAAAGTTTAGTACTGCAGGGGGCGCTGCTCGCTGCTGCCATCCCGTGTTCAGACTGTGGTACTGCAGCCCGGGCTCTGCGCATGTGCAATGGCGCTTTTATATTCCGCGCTGCGCTTCGCCTGAAGTGGAAACGCGATTTTGTGGAGGTGCCGAGCCGGTGCCGAGCCCTCGCTCCTGCGTCCCGGTACAGAAACGCCGCCGCTGCCGCCGCTGCTCCATGCTCGCGGTGTCGGCGGGCGCTCCGCGTGCTCGCAGGCGTTGTTATCCCGTGGCTGCAGCCCTCCTGTCGCGCTCAGGATGTTTGGCCCTTCTAGTGTGCCGTAGGCGTATTGCTGCGCATGCGCACTTCCCAGAAACAATATGGCCGCGCCCACGGGGTGTATTCTGGCGGTGGCGGCAGCGGCAGGAGGCGAGGCCCGAGGCCATCGGGGAGGGGAGCGCGCACCTTCCGCGCTGCAGGAGTGTCCCCGGCTCCCGGGGTGGGGGCCGGGAAGCTCCAAGCCCCCCGGAGCAGCAGCTCCCGGTCCGCTGAGGCGAGGTGGGTTACGGCGGCCCCAGGGAGTCAGCTGGGAGCTGTCAGGAGAGAAGAGGGGAAGGAGGCGGACACCCCCCAGGGCTCCCCCTGGGCCTGCCCTGGCCGTGCTCGCCGAGTGCAGCGGCCGCAGCTCCGGTGTCCCGTGTCCCCCCCTTGCCGGGAGCCTTTTCCTTTGCTCCAGGCCTCCCCCTATCCCTGGGGTGACGGCACTGAGCTGTCAGAGGCCCCAGTGGGGAAAGGGCCTCTGGCCGGAGGTAATCCGCAGCAGTAACGGTTACTGCTGCTTTTCCTCTCCAGGGGCCACGCGGAGAACATGGGTGTCCGTTCTGGGATGCTGTTGGCTGCACCCCCCTTGGGCTCACATGGGCCGTCACTTCTTGGCCTCACTCTGCTCATGGTGTGATGGCAGAGGGAGCACTCACTGGCTGTGGATGGGAGCTTTGGGGCTGGAGAGGGCAAAGAAAGGTAAAGAGGTTGGATGCTGTCCATCTGGCAGCACCCTACTGCTGCAGGCAAGAAAGAACTCGGGTTTCTGGGTGTGGAAGGATCCCTCTTCATAGCTGAAAGTAGGCTGGAGCGCTGAAGTGCACTGAGGGGTGTGTATGTGTTACCTACGGCCATGCGGGACGTGCAAGCATGTCTGGGAAGAGCTGTGAGACACCCGTGTATCCTCTTAGGTGGAGGACAGCCCAGTGACACGAGCCATAGAAGAGCCTTGAGAACTGGCTGCTTAGAGCTTACCCTTTAGAAACAGGATCCACTGGTGAAACAGTCTGCAAGCAATTCTGATTCATTTCCTACCCTTTCCAGAATGGCTCCCTGCACTACTGCTGACTGCAATCAAGAGAACTGTGGTCCCGACAGGAAGCATGCACATTAAGAACTCACTCACAGGAGTGCCATGCATTATTTAGGAACTTTACCTGCCTGACTCATCGGATGCAGACTCTTCAGCTGCTGGGAATTGAAGATTATGCCATATGCGAACCCTAAATATCCCTTTTCCTAAGCTTATATGACACTTGGGGTCTCACTTCTGACCTTATAACTGTGTAATTAACTATCATGTTACTTCAGTAGTTTGATTTCAGGTCACATGTTGAAATTTGAAATATTGGTTTCAATGTGATGTTCGACAGAATGTGCATGAATTTCATGCTGTATTTCATGAAAGGAAACAAATATAAGAGGTGCCAGGGCACACCCCCCTGAGGTTCATCAGAAGCTTTTTAGCTATGAATTTTGATGACCTAAAATGTTACTTGCAGGGAACTGTCTTGGAGAAACACCAAAATGAGTTACTTCAGGCTGATGGCCAGTCTGCTGTCACAGGCTGTGTAAGCAGCATTACTGAGCTTGGTTAAAAACTTCACCTTTTGTGCTTGAACCTTTCGAGCTTAATTAAAAAGTTCAGTTAAGGACTTTGCAGCATCCCACAGACGCTAGAGGGCACTGCTGCAGCTTTTAAAGCAGCTCTTCCCTGGATTCTGGGATTTAATGCTCCCTGCTCCCCTCTGTGCAGGCTCTGGAGCAGGGTGGGTAGGAACAGCAGCAAATGCACCTTCTGTCACTACCTGTGTCACACACTTGCTTGGATACCCCTGGGGGCAAAGAGACAGCTGCTTCTGTCCTCAAGTGACAGTCCCACATCACAGTGTATAGAATCCCAGACTGGTTTGTGTTGGAAGGGACCTTAAAGTTCATCCAGTTCCAACCCCAGCCACGGGCAGGGACACCTTCCACTAGAGCAGGTTGCTCCAAGCCCCTCTGTCCAGCCTGGCCTTGAGCACTGCCAGGGATGGGGTAGCCACAGCTTCTTTGGGTAACGTGTTAAGAACATAACTTATGAATAGGGTAAAAGGTAATGGGAGTTCAGAATGTATCAAGGAAGTTTTGCACTAGAATAGCTTTAATGTAAAAGGAGTAGCACTGAAATAAGTAGCCTTAAGTTGCTGTAGTGTTTCTACCATTAGTGAGCCTAAAGAACTGTTTTTGTAGATGTCTGCTAGATACGACATGGATAGAATTGATCCTGCCTTGGGGCAGACATATGTATGGCCTGTTGAGGTATCACCAAGTCCTATTTTCCTGTGGTTAGGAGTTGTTTAGTAATAGACTTAGAAGCATTATGTTGCTTACCTTGTTACTGAGATGTTTTCTGGATAAGTAATTTGCTGTTTCGCAATAGGTGAATCCTTAAGAGACAAAACGGGAAGTGAAAACGTAATTTGGGGTCAGCCATGCTTACTGGGCATCTCTGAAAGTTAGTGAGGATCACTGCCAGAACTAGAGATGCTGCAAGGCTTGTCCTCTAGCAGTAAAGAAATCAGCAAACGGGAAACTACGATGTGCCTTAAAGAAGAAAACACAGTCTTTAAAAGGAAAACACAGTCTTTAAGGAAAAGATAGTTACCTGGTGGAAGAAGGTGGAGACATAGTGCTGGTGGGAGATGGCAATATGCATGGATGGTATTTTGATAGTTTTTTAAATATATATAGCTGCCTGACCACAGAATTATGAAATTCATCTGTGAATGAAGAAGGAAGGTAAACCGGTGCCTAAGGGTAGCTAGTTAGTAATCATGAGACATGAACATGCTTCATTCTGGTACTTTTTCTAGAGCAAATGTCTCAGGGAAAGGATGGGTTTCAGTAGGGTCCACAGTCACTGTAAGCCTCTGCCTGAGGGGGTAGGAGCAGTAATTTCACTCAGGCTATTGTAAATGCAGGTGCAGATCTCTTGAGTGTTGCATTCTTTGATCTGAAAAATTGCCTTCCTCTTTTCTATGAAGGATCATTTAACTATAGTGCAGGCTGTTATTTCAATATGGGGTGTTTGCACAAAAGGAAATACACCTACCAAAGGAAAAGGATATCTTCATCACCTTTCTGTGGCTTTCTGTGAACTAGAACAAAGGTTCTGAATGGGAAGGTTTTCAAATGCATCTGTGATCTGAGCATCTGCAAAACACAAGGGAGCTGAATACATGAAAAGGAGAATGTTAATAATGCTGGGGTGTAGAGAATTCTGATGCAAATGGAGCAGCAGTTGGCAGAGACTAGTGTCATTTCTGGTTTTGACAGTTAGAAGGGTGTGATGTAAGGCTTATCTTCTGACTTAATACATTGAAGCTTTTGGACTCCAGACTGGTTTCCTCTGCATTTGTGTTGTACTGATCACATCAGCTGGTTTTATATGTTTCTGCTGTCTGGAATATATTTAAGTTTTCCCTTTGCATACAGTTTTGCAAGCATTAATTCTGTCTCTTCAAGTCCAGGTTGTGTTGGCATTGACCTTAGTTTGGCTCATGTCTTGCTGAAATGACCTTCCTCAGCAAATCAGCATCCAGACACTTTGTTTTGACGTTCTTCTATCAAGATTTTAGGTTTATCAAGACACAAAAAAACCCCCCAAAAATCCCCAATAACGCAACAACCAAAAAACAAGTGTCATGGTGATACCAAGTCACTTCCTTGTGCTATTGGATAATTCCTAGGACAGCACAAACCTAAAGGTCAGAGGAACAAAGAGCCTCAATTACAAGAAAAAAAAAAATCACAGAGGACGAGTAGCTTTTTAATCTAGGGACTGATTTGTGTTGTTTTGGTTTTAACAGTGTTTAATGCAAGAGTACACTGTCTGATAAGCCAACCATTGCAAAGGAGTGCTGACCACACAGAGAGAACCACATAGTAAGATGATGTCAGTAACTTTGCTGATGGTGGACATGAAAGCCCTTGAACTTACAACTGGGCTGGGAGGACAGATTTTCTTCATGAGCAAGCTGCACATTGGCTCTCTCCTGACTTCCAGAGCAGAAACGTGTTAACTCACGATGAGTTGACAATCACCATCTGCATTGAAGTCATGATTGTGTGTGTTTGCACACATATTATCATATGCCTACTTGCTGCTTATTGCAGTCACCGGGGATGTGATAAGGTTTTGTTGTGGTAACCTAGGTAGAAGAATGAGTTTTCCATCTACATTGGAACAGGAGCATGGTATTTCATACCTGTACAACACTTAAGCAAGAAAAGCCTGCAGTGGTAATTCTTTCACTTCCTAACCCTTGTTAGTGACAAGAACAGGGTTTGGCCACTTTACTTTTCATGTCACTTGTTCAACTTGTGCCTCTTGCCATTTAAAATCATTCTGTGGCTGCATAATAGTCTCTAGATGTCAATGTGATTGATAATACAAGATAACAAACAGGAATCAAATGTAAAGGAACCATCTTACTGTTTCTTTGCTGCTGCTCATCAAACTGTTTTCAAAGTTTGGGCAGTTCTGAAAGCTTGTGACCTAACTTCCTCCTTTATTGCAACAGGGTGTTCATGTTACTCATTTGACTTGGGTGGCTTCTGGCAAGTAAAGGACTAGGAACAACCAGCTCCCCCATTATCAAGAGCCAACGAGCAGCTAAAGTTGCAATTTCAGTACCTTTTAACTGTTTGTTATGGTGATGAGGTGTGTTCCCATGTTAGTCTAGGGGATACAAATAAAGCAGATTCCTTGAAACACTGAGAGAACTAGAATTCTATAAGGCTGGATTCTGACATCTCTTCTATGTTAAGAAGGAAGTCAAAACACAGAGCTTGCACCAGTTACTAACAAGGAACAAAACGGCTACTGGTAAACCCAGGACAATGTCATAAATCATAGAATCATAGAATAGTTAGGGTTGGAAAGGACCTCAATATCATATAGTTCTAACCCCCCTCCCATGGGCAGGAAACCCCCCCATATATTCCAATATTGGACCATAAATGTTGGACAGTGCTGCAGCAGTGTGCTTGCCTAGCAAACACCTTACTCTGATTCCTCTGGAGTAACTGGAGCAACTAGGAGCTTTTAAATGTTCCAATTCATAAAGCTGCTTTCTTAAAAATAATCAATGTCTCCTGTGAATCAAGGTCTTCCCTAAAAAGTCACCAGGTTTCTTGTGAACAGTAAAATGGTGTAATAAGTAGACCTGTTTTTTAATTCTTATTTGTATTAGGGTAGTAACTGGAAATGCATAAAATAAGGACTGTGTGCTCCTTGGGTGTGTGCCAAGAGGCATTTCCTGTACCACTCCTGTGTAGTGAGATCACGGTATTGACAAGATTGAGAGAGGTAAGTAATTATTTTTACCTGTTTTGAAGGCAGATAAACAGAATCCATTAGTCATGCAAGGAGAGACAGGAACACCTCCCCGAACACCCCGAGCTGTATCCCAAGCCATTCTCTATAGGTCTGTCTCTTCTCTGAATTCTGCTATGAAATAGTAGGTAAATCCTAGGAGCTACTCCTTGATACAAACCCTTGGTATTACTCTTCACGTGTTAGATTTCTCCAAAATCTCCCCACTATTACCTAAGATTTCTTTACTGGCTTCCAATAGCTTTCAATCATCATCTGACATTATCAAAGATCTGTATTGTCAAGTGGATTGAGTGTGGGGCTACATGCCAACATTCCTGATGGCTTATCTCAGCTGTACCCAGCACAGATTCCTTAGCCTTGTGCAAGTCAGTTAATCCAGTTCAGTCTTTAAAATTGGGATAATGATATTTATGTAATGACTAGAGAAGTTTGTAATCAGCCTGAATAATGCAATGCTATAGCATACATTTCTCTACCTTTATGTCAGTGGCTTTGTAGTTTGTGGCCATTGATAAATAGGAGTATTGTGTGCAGTTCTGGTGTCCTCAACATAAAAAGGACATGGAACTGCTGGAACAAGTCCAGAGGAGGGCCACGAGGATGATCAGGGGACTGGAGCATCTCCCGTATGAAGACAGGCTGAGAAAGTTGGGGCTGTTCAGCCTGGAGAAGAGAAGGCTGCATGGGGACCTCATAGCAGCCTTCCAGTACCTGAAGGGGGCCTATAGGGATGCTGGGGAGGGTCTCTTCGTCAGGGACTGTAGTGACAGCACAAGGGGTAACGGGTTCAAACTGAAACAGGGGAAGTTTAGGTTGGATCTAAGGAGGAAATTCTTTCCTGTGAGGGTGGTGAGGCACTGGAATGGGTTGCTCAGGGGGGTTGTGAGTGCTCCATCCCTGGCAGTGTTCAAGGCCAGGTTGGATGAAGCCTTGGGTGGGATGGTTTAGTGTGAGGTGTCCCTGCTTATGGCGGGGGGCTGGAATAGATGATCTTGAGGTCCTTTCCAACCCTAACTATTCTATGATTCTACGATTTGTCATGCTCATGTGACACCATTTTCATGAGTATTTAACCTTTGTGGTCCATTTTTACTCCTTGTGATTCCTCGGGAATTCTGAATCACCAGAGATTGAAGGGAAGTTTGAGAGGTAAGAACTATGTTGATCAACCTTCTTAGGTGCTAATAGAGACAATCTGATAATTGTTTCCTGTTCAACGGAAATACCTTCTGATGAATAGGCTTGAGTTGTAGATGGAGGCTGAGCAGAGCCTCTCTCTATCCGGCCCCAGTCTCCTGTCCAACTAGTCAAACAAACAATAACATTTTTATAGTTATTTTTTTATTGATCTAAAGCCAGTCAAATTGTATTTCTCAAAACTGAGCCTTAGTAGAAAAAAGCAGTGTGGTTTTTAAGCTTATTTTTCAGTGTTTCTGCCAACATTTCTCTTTTTGTTTTTCCCCAGTCTTCCCTGAAAGAAAGGACGCACAACCTGGGATAGAGTGCTGAGCTACACAGTTCTGATCATGCTGTTAGGGAGGACATACTCAAAAGCAATTTAAGACTCCTCTCATTTTCATGGCACTTCAGTTTGTGGAGGACAGAAGAGATGTCACCAGTCTGCCTCTTACATTTGTCCAGACCAGCAAACAGAACTTCCAAGGTCACTGCTGAACCTGGACAGCTCAGATTTGCTGTTATAACTGTAGCTCTTTTATAAATAGGATAGGCTCAGCTGATTAGCAGCCTTATCTCCAACGATTAATGAGGATAAGTGTTCATTATGTCAGAGTTCATGCCTCTTGCAAAATGTTAAGCAACTGCATGAAGTTTCTGTGTGTGGCAAAAAACCTTTCCATTTGGAAATGTTAGTATTTTAACAGCCAATATATATCCTTCAGGAAAATGGCTCTGGTAGTGATTTATCACTTTCATCTTAATGAATTTGGAAAAATCCATCCCAAGAGCCAACTCGAATGAAAATTTACTCTTTGGTTAGCTTCTGTAGTCAGTAGTTGGGTATGGACAGTTAACACAGGCACTGTGTTTCTCTTTGCTGGAACATGTTGTTTTACTGCAGCTGTTAAGATGAGTGCTTTGAATCTGTAAAACTTACCACTATATTCCTTCCTCGTGTTGGCCCTTTATGGTTTGAATATCACTTTCAGCACGTGAAAGACATTTGAGTCTCCAGGATATCATTAACTGCAAAAACCTGTGTATTGTTTCCTTAATTCCTTGTAGACTGGGCTTTTAGCATTGTCTGGAAGGAGGGTTGAAGAGAAATTGTGACTGAAAATACTTCAGTTAGAAAGTGCTGTAGCATTGCTATGGTATTTCCCCGCATGTAGCAACTGCTTCCTCTTTTTCATGTTTGTCTTGTCATTTATTGACTGTCACTTCTTGGCAGTTCCCCAGTTTCCTGAAAAACATGAATTTCTACATAAAGGAAGAAGGAAAAAAAAATCCCCAACTGCCACACTGCCAAATGGTGTGACTTGTTCTCACTTTATGGGTTTCTCCTGATCTACAATCCAGCGAGCTACACATATATGATCTCTTTAAAAGTGCTATTGGTTGAAAATGTAATTGAGAAATTAGAAAACCTGACTGGATTTGGTATCTGTGCAGGATTTTTTTCTTGTTGGCATCTATATAGAGCCCTCAACCTACCTCTGTTGAAGTTTGTGACAAGTTCTTGGTGATTTCGAGATCGAGTGAATCTTGGCCTTGAGTGTGTTTGAGGCAGATGCAGCCGCTTCTCCTCAGAAGGACCGCCACCCGTCAATGTTATTCCGGTGCATTTTGTGTTGGATGTTTGGGGGGGTTTTGCCCTTTTCTTCGCGTTTCTTGCTCCTTTTATTGCGATTTTCTGCTGAGCTCTAATTCTAGCCCCACATAATTTAAAAGTAAAAAGAGAGAAAAGGAGAAACCTCACCACAAACCCCTCACCACACGCATCACGCATGCGCACGGGTTCGCCCGTGCCCTTCCGCGCAGCGGTGGGCCGCCCGCCGGTCCGGCAGCAGCGCTGTTGCGCATGCGCACTGCCCCGCCTGCGGGCCTGACGCCGCCGAGGAGGCGGGGAGAGGACGATGGAGGCGCGCAGGGTCCGCCGGCCCCGCTCAGTGCCCGGGAGCCGCCGCGGCCGCCGCCACCAGCACGGTTGGGGCCGACGCTCCGGCCTCTGAGAGGGCAGCGGGCGGGACGCTCCGCCGGGCCGGGCAGCAGCCGAGGGCGCGGTGAGTGCGGCGCGCCGGGCAGGGTGTCGCGCTGGAGGGGAAGCCCCCAGAGGAGCACGGCCGGGCCAAGCGGCCTCCAGCTGGCGGGTGGCCGCTGCGTGTCCCCGGTTCGTGTCCCCTCGGGGGGCGGCGCGGCGACGGCCGGTCCCTGGAGCCAGCGCGGGGAGGGCGGGAGCTGCGGCGGTCCTGTGGCCGGCCCGGGCCGGTGGTAGCCGGAGATGTGCTGCTGTCGGTGACTCGCTTGCAACCCCGGGAGGAGGCTGCAACGGGACTGTGGCCTCCGTGCCGCTGTTACCGTGAGCGGCGAGCAGCCCTGGGGTGGGACACGTACCTGAAAGGGTGAAGAGTCAAACCGCGTAATCTGCCCCGCGGTCTGTGGTCACGCATGAGGTGTGTGCGGTCCGGCCCCTCGCCTGTTTAACACACGCATTGCTGGCTACGGGGTGAGTTTTGGGTTGTTAATGCTTGTTCTTTGGTATTGTAGGTGCGTGTGTTGGTGTTTGAAGCGGCAGGGTTAACAGATGAGCTTGTTTTCCCTGGGTGTTGAACACGTGATGGTCATACTGCCCGGTTTTTAGTAGAAATAGCACTGGAGTATGTCATCAAAAAACACGCTGCTCAATTTCAGCCGCTGTCAGACTGCTACATTTCAATAGGGAACGTTACTTTGCTGTTTTTCATGTGCGCACACTGGAATATGGAGTTATAAACTACACCAAAAAGGAAGTTTTGCCTGCCCACTTGCAGTTGTTTCTTCTTTGGGGGGGGGGGTAGGAGAGGTTAGTGCCTTAGAGGTGGAGTTATAGGCATATATCCTCTATTGGAGTTCTTTCTGCAGCAGAATACAATAATAAAGAAACTTCTCAGCAGAATTAGGTGATTAAGCAAACAGGGATCTGTAGTAATAGGGCATGTAGTTTCATTTCTGGATATTATATTGTCCTCTTATGCCCTAACACAAGGTTGATAAATAATGTACAAAAGGAGGAGTGCTGAATGGTTGATACAATTCCTAAGAAATTAGTAGAAATGCTGCAGTCCTGAAGATGTGTAAAAAGTGTTGTGAGTATCATATAGGAGATGAGGTTTTGAGATGTGAGCACACATACCTCTTACCACTTTCGTGTGGATTATGTGTATATGGAAGCTTAGCAGAATTGCTTCGGATTTCCTTTATACTTAACATTCTTGCAGTTGACCTGGAGAGGGATTCCTTAATGACAGTTGAAGTAAAGCTTGGGGGATGTTACGGTGCTGTATCCTTTTACATAAAGATGGTTTGATGAAAACTCTGTGAAGTTCTGGTTCATTTATAATGACAGAGAAGTTGGAGGTGGGAAACTGCAGTGAAAGGTTGGGTATCTGGCTACTTTATGTCACTATCACAGACATTTAATGTTAAATGTTAACTTTCCTCAATTGTCCTTTGTCCTGTAATGCTGAACATCTAAGTCCTTTTATTTTTTTCTTTAGATTTTGGACATGATTTAGACCAGAGCAGCCTTTTTGCTAGTTTGTTGACGTGTGCTTAAAGTTTTTGGATTCAGTCCTGGGAGCTGTTCAGTGATAGCTTTGTCCTTATGTCAAGTCTGCTTATTTAATAAAGGTCTTGTGAGGGAATGTTAATAAAACAATTGTAGTTAAAACATCCTGAATTGGAAAGTATTCCATAGAAGGAATATCAAGTTCTTAGGTTGTATTTAGTAGGTTTGTACACCTCCTTACTTCCAGTTTTGTGCTAATCTGATTTTCTTTACTGGCAGCATCTGTCAGATTAAGATACTTCAAAGTCACCTGGAAACACACCTGATTTATTGCTTACTATATAAATTATTGTTCTCTGCACCTCATAGTTATGATGACGATGTGGAATAGGACACACATGCATCAGCTGTTAAGTTACTGAGAACCAGTTCTTCATAAACTGCATTCACACATGTTGTATTTCCATACACTTGGTTAGTGGTTTAATTTTTATTTCCTAGGCCCAGATCAAGCTCTCAGTGTTAGGATAAAAAGGAATGAGGCATTTATAACGTGTGTGGTGGTAAAGCAAAGGAAGATTACATAGTGTTAACTACCTAGACCTGCACATTTTTGTGTGTGCTCATTTTGCAGTGCAGATTTAGTGCAGAAATAATTACTTGTAATTCTGACTTTAGTGAGTGGATGCATAGTGTGCACATGTGTATGTGGATACATGAATATCCTTGAAAAATGTGCAGGTTGGGATAGGGAGGAGGAGAGGAGACATTGCTCACTACTGATTGTCACCTTCAATAATTCTGAAATGCTTTAGCAGCAGTTTAATTCAATATAGATAAACGCAACTGTTTTGTATAATTTCCTAGGGTAGTTCTGTGAGGATGGAGTTTCTTTTGGAAATACCTGGTTTCTAAGCCTTGTTCAAGTTTCTAGGCTTGTTCAGGCCTGTTTGGGATCTGTGAAGTAAAAAAGGTGGGCTAATTTAGATTATGATTTAAAGAACAAACAGGGTAAGAACTTTCTTCATACGCACACAGATGCTGAAAGACCCTTTCCATTCAGAGATACTGAATATCTCATTTTAAAGTGACTTCTTTTCTGAAGCTCAGTTATCTAAACATCTTGTTTTCTGTAGCTGGTTCAGAAACAACCAGCTGGAGATCCATTCCTGAAGCGTGGTGGGGTAGTGATAAAAGGTAATTCAAATTAACATCTCCTAAAGATAACTTATGTTGTTTGAGTCAGAGTTTAGTCTGGTTTACATATGTGCTTGCACCATCAGGGTAATTGTGGGCATAAATCAAGTAACTGGTGCAAAATTTATACTGAGCTTAAAGTTGTCTAAAAATGGAGTTAGATTTTTCAAATTTTAATTGTGAAAAAGATCATCAATGTGTTGAAATGACCATTTCCCAAGTAACGGGCATGAGTGATACTAAGCAATGAGTAGTCAACAACTACACATTGATATCTTTACAAGTGCAGGATCTTACAAATTATTAATGAATGCCAGTAATTGTACCTCTTTGTAGTGGTGTTCTCTCAGGGTAAGTGTAATCGACAGCAGAAGCAAAAGTATTTTCTAATTTGGTTAGGTGGTGGTTCTGTCTAATTTAGTAATGAGTCAGTGCTCATTCTGAAATTACAGCTTCCCTTCATTGATGCTTTTGTTATCTGGAACCTGGGATGCTGTGAAACATGAAACTTGTGAAATTGTGGTCATTATCATCCTCTGGTAACTTTACACCCAAATATCTTTTGGGGGATGGTTAAATAACTTTTGGGGAGGATGGTTAGTTAAAGTTTGGGGTTTGGGTTATGTTGCAAAATTGCTGCCTAGCCAGCTGTTTATCTTTTATTTGTGCTGCTTATTCGTGGAAGTGAAATACTGCACATTTGTCCTGCTTTCAGTTTATTTGTTTTGGACCATCTCCCCAGTTTGTCCCAAATGGTGTAAGAACTTTGGTGTCATTCTCCAACTTGTTTTTACCTCTTGTCAGTATGGAAATAACTTATATTTCTGAAGAACTAAAGGTTATTAAGGTTACCTCTATTGCATTATTTTTTGCTTACTTCGACAGGGGTTTTTCTGCTATAGCTTAGGGTATTGTAGTTTTATTTGTTGAAGATATATATCGTGTTATAGGAGACTAGCTTTTCCTAAGTTTTAGTTCCTCATCAAATACTTAAAGCTTTCCTTCGTCTTCAGTATCTAAAATAAATTTATCTTATCCCGTTTGTAACTGGAGATGTGAATCTGTGCTGGTCTTGAAACAACTTTGTCTTGAGCCTCTTATGAATCTGAGAATATGTGTTTGTTTGGGGTTTTTTTATTGCTTCAGATTACCTTGAAGAACCTCCCAATTGCCCAGATCCTTTTGAGAAGTTTTTATCCAAGAGTGTAAACTCAGTGTTTAAAACTTGCTCTATTAGTTTTGCTAATACTGAGGGTTTTTTTCTTTTTCTTCCGTGTTCCCTTTTTCCTGGTGTTTTTTTCCACAGGAATTGAATTTCTCTCTCACTGAGGTTACTTCACTTCCAGTATGGAGATGAATCGAGAAAAACTGTGCACCAGTAAGGCTGATGTGAGCTCAGAGTCTGCTTATCATTGCTCAACATGTCACGATGATGAGGAGTGGAGCAACACGAGCCGGGGACGAGCCAAGTCACGAAGTTTGTCTGCTTCACCAGCCCTGGGAAGCACCAAAGAATTCCGGTATGGCTCTTCCTATTGTTGCTCCCTTTAAGAAAAATGACAAAACAACTATGGTCTGGGAGCTGTAGCAAGTGATAATGAAATAAAAATAGTGTTTTGTTGTAATAAGTAGAGAGGGAGATGGTCAGTGAACTGTCCTATTGTGGGCCAAGCTGTGAAAAGAACTTGATTTTCTGTAGTGGTAATCAGTTCTAAACTGATGTTCATGTAAATAGGGTCTGGCTGCATCTGGCCTGTCTCCTGTTTCAGTGTTTCTTGGAAGATCTTAAATTGCTTTTTCTAGATATTTCAGCAACAGTCTCCATGTGCATATGCAGCTTCAGCAAGATAGCACATTACTGATTTGCTCTGTATATGCCATTTAAAGGCTGTCTGAGCCTGGATTCAATAAAGTGGTTGCATTTAGAAATGGGTATGTGAAATGTAATAGATCTTTTTTACAGACAAACTCTATATAAAACTGTTATTTGTAGTGTCCTGTACTGAAAGCATTTCCTAGTAAGGAGGTTAGTTAAGAAAGTATGGGTTTATTTCCAGCTAGGGGAAGTTGTTAAACAGTAACTTTCAAAGCTTTTAAACTTGATGAGCAGATAAACACAAAATACTAATTTTCAAATTTGAGGAACCCACTGTGCCCAAGTGCTTCCAGGGTTTGGGGTAGATTTGAACTTTAAATACTGTTATATTTGTCCTATTTCAACCTAGCTTCAGAAGTCTTTAAGTACCTTCCAGAAAGAAATTACAAGTGCATCTGTACTGAGCTATGTTAACTCATAGATTGATAGTAGCTCAGGTCACAAGAAAGGAACAGTTTTGTCCTTTGTTCCAGATCTTTAATTAGTAGGGAGCACTTTACCACTTGCTCAACAAGTTGCTTTTAAGGGATTCTTAAAATGCACTTCAGAAGGTTGTTAGTCCAAAATGAAGGCAGGAAATTAATGGTGGGGAGTAGACAAAGAGCAGACCTGTAATCAAAATGCCATGGCTGTCAAAAGAAGTATCTGTGGAGTTCATAGCCTCAAAGAAGAACCAGTCAACAGTAGAGATGCTTCTACAGACTTCTACTAATGCTCTAGCACTGTGATTAAAAACCTGTGTGAGTATTTGGGTTATATGATAACATGGGGCAGCACAAAGTAAGTTTGAGCTTGCAGATTGTTTCACAGCAGGGAGAAATGCCCATTTTTACTTTGAGCCAAATTTCTAATCTATTTGCAAGGCTCTTGTCATGTGGACAGCTTTCATGGAACTTTAGATTTTGTGATCTTTGGACCTATTGCGAATACTGAGTAACACGCTGTGGTAGCAGCATGTCATGATCTGTGGGAAGCGTTAGCAGGATTTTACCTTACTTACAGTAAGGTCAGAATTTACGGACAAAATCATGGAGGAATTACTCAACAGATGAAATTCCCTTCCAGAGTTACTGCTTTGCTGGTAGGAATGCTCTTGCAAGGCAGAGCATACATGGGTGAGGCTGAAGATCACAGGGGAAAGCTTTATGGTGAAGGGAGGCATGAAAGCATTTATCTATAAAAGCATTTATCATAAATATTATTATTTTTATTTATCATAAAAACATTTATTTATAAAGCATTTATCTGAGGAGGCTAAAAGATTAGGAAAGTACTTGTATGTAGTTCAGACAGTCAGTGTACTTGAATATTTTTGGAAATGTTCACAGAGGATTGTGATCTGACTGCTGTTCTAGCTACTATGTTGTGTGCTATAGTCAGTAGGTAAGGCTTTATGTTGAAAGTGTGCTATAAAACTGGTGTTTTTTCCCTAATCGACTTAAACCTTCAAAAATGTAGACTTCAGACAACCTGTGTAAAAGGCCATGTTGGCTAAATTTTTGTGTATTATTATCTTCTACCTGAATAACTGCTTTTTCTCTTTTACACTAGAAATGAAATGATCTTTGTAGATCTTACCCATTGTGAGTTTGAATTAGGGTTATTGTTTACAAGGTTATTTTCTTTTTCCATTAAGCTGCTGTGCATTCATTCACTAGCTGCCTTCAGTTCAGTGCAGAATTGTCACAAGACATTTTGCAGAATGTCGGAAAATAAGCTCAGGCTTGCTGTGTAGTATTCAGGTGGAAGTGGTTGCCTGTCTCCTTTGAACTGACACATATATTTACCTAAAAGATGTATAAGTTCCAGTCCATCGCTGCTTATTCTTAGCAAAGGCAGTCTTCCAACAAATAACTTTAAATCCTGTTCACTCATTTTGCCTTCTGTTGATTGCATAGTGCATAAACTGAGTACTAATAAAACCAGGTAAAATCGCAGTGAAAATATATGCCAATTATTAATTAGAATTTGCAAAGAAAGCTTTGTTGGAATGTCATGAATGTCATGTGTGTATTTTAGGTAACGATTGGACTTAAAAATGGAAAACAGTGTATGCGAAAAACAAATTATCACTTCTGTGTGTTAGATACAGGAAATTAAATACTCATTTTCTTTACTGAAATTCAACTTATGCATATTTTACTAGACATAGAACAAAGATGTTGCTGTTACTCCTTAATTATATTTTTTTTAATCTGTCATCTGGTTTTGATGTTTATTAGATTTCTGAGGGGTTTTTTAGTACTAAAAGTGAATCATCAGGCTGGTCTGAGTTATTTTATAACATACACAATAGAAGGCAGTGCAGGAATGATTTGTACTGCCAAGCAATAGGCTATGTACCAATTCCTGTGTTAATTGAATTAAGCACAGGAAAGGCATATTTCCTCCTTCCTTTTAATAGAATAATTCTAATAGCATTTACCTAGTATTTCAACAGTTCCATGACTTGAGCAAGTTGTACTTCTGCTTACAGATTTGCTGGAGGAGGTGGGAGGGAAGTAAGGCAGAACAGTTCTGACTTGCTCAAGATAATCTCATCCTAGGGCTAGGAGTAATTCTGTGTTCTGGCTGGGATTTATGTTTGGGGATAAATGACATTTCAGAGCTCCTGTTTATTTGAAGACAAAGATCGTGTTAGATAAACAAATGATAAAAGTTAGCATTTTTTCCTACCTATTCAAAACTAAGGCCTGGAACTGCAGATGCGTATTTCCATATGCCTTAGAATTTAAGGATATGCATTTTATTAAGTGCAAAGATTTAAACAACCAAAAAAAGGCATTTAAGTGATCAGGACACCACTACTGTGACTTGACTGTGGCTAAAACATCTGAAGGAGTTGTTTTGCTTTTGGAGATTGTAAATGCTTGGCAAGACTTACACTGGGAAACCTAATTTATCTACATGTTTTTGTGGTCTCTGAGAGATGCATGTACTGTTCTGTACTGAGTGTCCAGAAGAGTTGAAACTAAATAGAACCTTGACATGGATTTGCAGAACCAACTTGAGAAAACTTGACAGTATCTTCTCTGAGGGTGTGATGCTTCCTTTGTGCAAAGCGAAGATGAAACAAATACAAGAATATGCCTGGAACTAATATTTAGGAAGTGATTACTTACTCTGTGGAGGGGGTGTAAACTGTGGGGCTTCAATTAAATTCTCTCTCAAGAAGTAGGAATGGGACATAAATGTTAGATTTGAAATGTAGGAGTTATTACATGTAAAATTAACTTGGCTGGTCAAACACATATGTAGGTTTAAGACGTGTTCTTAGCCCTGTATTGCTTAGTGTGGCTTTTTTCAAAGGAGCTGGTGATCTGAGGATTTGGGTTGGTGACTGGGGAGCTAATTATACCCAGTTTGCCATCACATTTCTTTTACTTACTGATTATCTTTTTGCATATGTATCTTCAGGAGAACACGTTCCTTGCACGGACCATGCCCAGTGACCACATTTGGACCAAAGGCCTGTATGCTGCAAAATCCTAAAACGATTATGTAAGTAATCAAATGAGTGACATTGTGCTTGTTCTGTGTGAAAGAGAAAAGCTTGCTTTTACACTATTCGCCCCCTAATCAGCACTGTTTGTGTTTTACCTGATACTTAGAAATTTTCATGTTACTCGATTGCCAGCTGGAGTTCTGCATTGCCAAAATTGGTAATTTATCACACATTGACCCTTTAACAAGTCAGTCTAAGAGCAGAATGGATAGCACTGCTAATTGTACTCTCAAGTAAAACCCCATTAGATGTGCATTAGCTTGATCTGCAGGCTGAAAAGTATAATAAAGGTTTGAATATCATCGGGTACTTTTCCTCCCAAGGGATGATAGGACATAAGCAGTGTTTCTCTGTATGGATTTGTGGTGGTTTTGCCAGCTGGAATATTTCCTGCAGGATAACAGACATAAAAGGAAATTAATTTTGCTGGTTTTATATTACTAATTCATGTGGTGTTCTTATGCCCACTGTTCTACCTTAACAGTGTATCTATTTTGGAAGAAAAAATAATAACCTTTTCACATACAAGCACTGCAGGGCATGTGACTAGTGCTGGTAGTTTGAATTTGGGCATTTGAGCTATGGCACTTTTGCCATATGAATATCATCAATGAAAGTTTGCCTTAGACTGCTGATAAACTTAATGTGAGAATAAGGGTTGCTTTCTGCTTGGCAGGCATATAAACATTTTAATCTTGTAGTTGGGTGGCATAAAAGTGTTGCTTTTTACACCATGTATTTATACTTTATAAGTGGTGGTGTCTTGGTCAGACAAGGTATGTTGGAGTTCTACAGATTAACCAAGTTACTGGTTGGTACTAGGATGTATTTCCTTGTTCTTCCAGTTAAATACAAAGTATTTAAGTATCTATTTGTCTAAATCCTTACCTAAATAGTAGCAGTCTTCCTCCAAACAGGTTAGTGGTAGCCCAGCTTTTCCTCTGAAGGCGTGACAGAAATCATGCAGTGTGGAGTAGCTCTGGGCTTCCTCGTTCTTTCTGTCTGTTCTGAAGTCGGGGCTTGGAGAGCTGTGGTTCATCTGAAACACCAGCTTGCCTCATGTGTTTACCCGTCTGGTTCCATGTGGATGCTCCTCCCCACAGGGTGGGTCAGTGTGGTACAATAAAATGATAGTGTTAAGATCAGTTGAGCGCAGAGGCTGTGAGCAGTACTCATGCACACTACCTGCCAGAGAAAGGACTACTTAAGCAGTGTTCAGAAGCTTAAGCTGGGGAGTAGAGGATGATCTCAGATCACTGAAGGAAAGAACTGCTTGAAGACGAAGTTGTGAATTATTCTTACCACGGCTAAGGGCTTTTTTTTTGTGTGGCTTCTAAAAGCTTTTTGTTTGGGTTTTTATTCTCTACAGACAGTAATATTATTAAGCTCTCTTCACTGGAGAGATTTTTTTTAACAGAAAATTAAGGTTTTTTGTACAGGTGTAAGTTAGCGAAGGTCTTGGTGCCTCTTTTAAGGTCTTGATGATTGTATTGAATAGCCTGCTTTCAGAAGACTGTTCTGTAGGATGACCAGGTGAATTGAACAACTAGCCAGTGAAAACAGAATCAAGTGCTTGTGTTCTTGAGGAGAGGGGCAGTCAAATACCTGTTTTTAGATTCTTCCTGGAAATGGAATTTTTCTTATGAAATCTTGCCTCTGAAGATCTGTAATAAACATTTTATGCAGGATTTTCCTGTAGAGCCTTACAACTTTTTATTCGGAATGATTGAAATATTTAACTGGGAAGAAAAAGGACTTTCAGAGAAAAATGTTTCCTTCTGAGGTAGCACTTTATTAATAAGTGAAAAGCCTTTTCTTTTTCCTTGGAGCTGTTACATTTGCCTGACTCCTGGAAGGAAACATGAAGATCTTAAAGCATGTTATGAATAATCTTTCATTTAGTAGAACTACGGGGAATTGGTGAGTACAGTTGGAGTAGGCAGAGTGTTCTGTTTGAACAGAGAGATAGCATTGTTTGATAGTAAATGTTATTGGTAGTAACTACTTCATTAGCCTACAGTTTCTGCTGTATTTATATGTAAAATATAGGAGGTTTGGAAAGTAAAATGAACTGTTTTTTCCATCTCTGGTATCAACATCTATTTTATTTTAACCCTTGCAGTGCATAATCCAAATCTCTGTAAATTTGGCTTGTTCAGCATTTATACTAATGTGCTTTGCTTTTGTGGGCTATATCTGCACTGTGTAGAAAATGGTGTGATGCTTGTTACATGTGAGATACAACTGTGAAATTAGGTAGCTTAGAAATAGAAACAAAAAAAGGAAAATACAGCAGGGTATTTCTAAAGCAACTAAGTGTGTTATGGAACAACTTGAGGGTGCTGTTACTGAACTCTCTTGAAAGCTGCAAAATTACTTGTTTAGTTCTTGAGGTTCTCAAGTCTTAGAATGCTGGCTGACAATAGGCAGACAGTAGCCTTAAAATACTTTTTAAAGTTAATTATTTATTTTTTAAAACATTTGAAGTAGTTGTTGTGCTACTTTAAGCAGATAAACTCCTTTTGGGATCAGTACTGAAATCTTAATTGTTTGCCCTTCTGTGTCAGTTAGGAAAACCTATAGAATTTGTGTCTACATGTGCAGGCTTCAAAATGCATTGAGAAGACTGAAGATCCAAGAGCTTTTGTAGTGCTTCTGTTAACAGCCCTTTTTGTGTGCGCTATTAGCACGGTAGTAGTTACCAGAATGGACACCTTAATATTGTGTTATTGTCTTAACAAAATAAAGCATTGATTGGTTTCATGGGGGAAGAAACATCATTACAATGATTATTGCATTCAGATGCTTATTGCGTACTAACTATTGCATTCTTCTTTCTATCCTAGGACTGCAGGCTATTAGACTGAAAGAGATATTCTTAACAGACCAGAACGTTGTCAAAGCAAACTGTAGTAACATTGTCTTTATTTTTCTGTTCTCTAGGCACATTCAGGATCCAGCAAGCCAGCGGTTGACATGGAACAAACCTCCCAAGAGCGTGCTTGTTATTAAAAAGATCCGTGATGCCAGTCTGCTGCAGCCTTTTAAAGAGCTTTGTGTGTATCTTACTGAGGTAATAAAATGTAAATTTCATTTTTGCTATGCTTTAAAGTCTAAACTGGTTTCAGTTACTGATTTTGTTGAATATGTAATGAATAGAATTGCACAGTGCAAACAAATCTTTATATGCACTCCCACTGAAAGTAGTAAAACTTGTTTCAGAGTTTAAGATCAATACTTAAGTACTTTAGGTAAAGAGCTTAAGGGGGAAAAAAAAGTAAAGTAAAAACTTTCCTTCATTCTATTTTCAGTTCTGAGTTGCAGGGAAAGGGTTATATAAAGCTTAATCCTTTAAACCCTGAGCAAACATAGCAACGTTACTGTATCATGTAATCTGTGTTCCAAAGTTTAATTAGATAATTTGTGTGCTGCAAAACTCTCATTAGAATTGACCACACATTAAAAATACACCCCCCAACCAGCAGATGCAGACCACTCCTGTAAAATATTATTTATGTGTTTGAAACCAATGGAAATTACAGGGAGAGTCAAAATATTTTATCGTTTTAAGAGGTTATTAACAAGCTTCTTTTACTTCTCTTAAGGAGAACAATATGATAGTGTATGTAGAAAAAAAAGTATTGGAAGACCCCGCTATAGCTAATGATGAGAATTTTGGACCAGTGAAGAAGAAATTTTGCACCTTCAGAGAAGGTATAGTAATGAGTTCTTGAAAGTAGAGCTGAAGTATAGTGCTTATTTGCCCTTATTTCCTTACTGGTTGGGTTAAGTTTGTTAAGTGTCTTTTGCAGTCTGCTATTATTAGTTTCAGTTGGTTTTTTTTATACTTGAGTGAATGTTGGCATACTGCACTTAATTTATGGTAGGAAATTACATCTGTTGATAAAACTTAATTAAGAACTTGGATTTCAATGTTGCCTCTAGATTATGATGATATCTCCAATCAGATAGATTTTATCATATGCCTGGGAGGAGATGGGACCTTGCTTTACGCTTCTTCACTTTTCCAGGTTGGTCTTTTTGGGAAGTAGACTTAAAGATCTCTTTTCTTCTTGAAATATTTGAAAGTTGTTGGGGTTTTTGTTGGGTTTTTTTTGAGTTCAGATTTGTCCCTTGCTGTTCATTCCTTTTTTAAATCAAGCTATATATTCTGAAAATAATGTATGTACTGTGTTGTTTTTATTATGCACAGTTGAAGTTACATCAGTAGTCAAATTATTAACAGGCAATTAGTTGAAGTATGAAATGCTTTTATTCAGAGGCTTTTAAATTCTTTTCTTTATTGATAGGGTAGTGTACCTCCAGTTATGGCTTTTCATCTGGGATCCCTTGGATTTCTTACTCCATTTAATTTTGAGAATTTTCAGTCCCAAGTCACTCAGGTTATAGAAGGTAAATTGAAGGGGACAAGTTGTGGTGTGTGTTTATGTTTTCTGTAGCTTTTTCCAAGACTAGTAAATTTTTCTTAACTAACTCATTTAGGTTGTCCCATAAGACTGAGTCTCAAGAAATATATATTAACTGACAGAAGTATTGCATTGCATTGACCTATCCAGTGCTGCTTTCCATACCATTTTGTAATGGAAAATGGCTAAGAAATTACTTTGTGGAGTAAATGAGTATAAGGTAGTGTGGAACTTACGTTAGATGCCAGCTAAACATACAAATAGAGAGTAACTATGAAGTCTGTGATAGTCTGTTTCTCTAAACAGGACACTGAGAAGTGGGGCAAATAAAATACTTGAGGAAAAAAATACTTTATTTCTTCAATACTGAGTTGAATCCAAACTGGATTCCTGAGAAGAGAGATAAAATTCTCACATTGCTAGAATATTGTCTTTTGATAGGTATTGTTAATGCATTTTCTTTAAGCTTAGCTTTTGTCTTAGTGAAGATCATGTAAGCTTAACATTGTTTTCCAATCTTGATTGTGTCCACATAAAGCTTTCAAGAGGAAAGGGAAGAAAGACTGAGTTCAAATTTGACTTTCATTCTGTTCATTAATACTAAAAATTAGTTTTGAGCTTTAACCAAGTGTAGACAATTATCTTGCGAATGAAACTGGGAATGTTGGGCAATAGGTGATGGCATTTCATACAGTTTGTTAGTCCTTACAGGGTTATATTTATTATACCAGCATATTGGGTTTGTGTATTTTTTCCTCTATTTCACTTCTAGGCAATGCAGCCCTTGTTCTACGAAGCAGGCTGAAAGTGAAAGTAGTTAAAGAGCACAGAGAGAAAATGACAGTACAAAATGGCATAGAAGAAAATGGAGTAGTGTCTACAAATATAGAGAAAGAAGTGGGCAAGCAAGTTATGCAATATCAGGTCAGAGGGGAAAATAAGCAAAAGAGCTAATAAAGTGTTTGTAAATTGCTTTGTGCTTGTTTTATTACAACTTTCCTCCTTTCATTAGTTTACTTACATTAGCTCAGTGGTGTGGGACTGATCCAAATTGCTCTGATTCAAAATATGGGCACTAAATAATGATGAAGTGGTGTACATTGCTACTTTCTGCAATCATAAGTGCTAATATTGTATTTACCTGGAGCAATATTTTCCTTCTGTTTTATAAAAAAAGTAGTAGTTCTAAAATGGGATATCCTAAAGACTTGTATAAGTGGAAAGAAAAACCCTGCCCATTGTTGGGAACCAGCTTCTGGAAATAAATCTTAACATCTAAAAACTTCACCTGGCACTTGATAAGGCAGAGGTGTAAAGAGAGTCTGATTTGGCAAGGACTAAATCAGCATGATTCTTTCAAAGATCTGGAAATTTCAGCCTGTTATTTGATATATTGCCAAGTCAGCAATAATGGACTGGTGTAATGTTTGATGTCACGGCAGGTCCTAAATGAAGTTGTAGTGGATCGTGGTCCTTCATCTTATCTTTCCAACGTAGATGTCTTTCTAGATGGGCACCTGATAACAACAGTGCAAGGAGATGGTGAGTCTGCTTCTTGAGTTGAATTGCTTATCAGTTCATGTGTGGGCTATTGCTATTTTACTGGAGGATTTTCTCACATGGAAACAAAGTCTGAAGCTTCAGTTCTCTGGTGACAGAAATCAGTGTGCAATGAATAGGTGTGTGTATTCACTGGTAGCGTTCCACAGTGAAGTATGAAAGTGTTGTAGGCTTTGTCTATGGACTTGTGAAGGCAAGCAACAGTTTCATGAAATACAAAAGCTGATCTTTAAAACTCTTACTCTGAAAACAAATGAATGTCACTGTTACAAAGTTACGTAACCTGAGATCTAGAAGTCTATGCAACTTATATGAAGCCATAGAACCAATCTGCTGTGTCAGGATTAGAGGAGAGCTGCTGACTTTTTGAGTATTAGGCTGCAGTTCTCCTGTGAAATACAAGTTGATATGTTCTGTGCTTCGTTTTCATAAGAGTGCTATTTCTTAGTTATCTTCCAAAGTAACACATTGATTGTAATGCTAATGTAAGTGAAATTTTTGCTCCTTTCACAGGAGTCATTGTTTCCACGCCGACTGGTAGCACTGCGTATGCAGCTGCAGCAGGAGCTTCTATGATTCATCCCAATGTTCCTGCAATAATGATCACCCCAATCTGCCCTCACTCACTGTCTTTCAGACCTATTGTTGTTCCTGCTGGAGTGGAACTCAAGGTTAGCTTCTATTATGTTATGTCTCTTTCTAAGTTAAAAACTTCTGTAATAACTGCGTGAACCAGACCAAAGCAGAAGAGGTCAGGAAATGCCGTGTATCTCCCGCATTCTTTCATTTGTAGGAGGATCAGATCAAGTCTGGTTGAAGAATGCATCTTTGTTTAAAATAATATACCCGCTAGCAGAATACTTTGCACTGCTTCCCACTGGACTGTAGTTGCATAACATTCTGCAAAATGGGAATACATACATTAGCATGCTGGCTGTAAAAATTTTATGTCATTTCAGCTAAAGTGTATGTAAATCAGTGTTTCAGGGAATGAAGAATTCTACTTTCATGGCTAAAACAGCAAATATTGCAGATTTTGAGTAGATTGGTAGAGTTATCTGTAATTCGCTAATTATTTTTAATGCTGTCTTGCAGAAAAAAAGGCATATATTACCTGAATACGAAATGGACTTAGTTAATATGTGTTCTTAACAAATACCCATGTGTAAGAAAGAAACCTTTGCTGCTGCTTGTATCTGTTACAAGCCTTCGGTCTCTTTAAGTGGGAAGAGAGCTAGTGTGCTTAGAAGCACTCCTCTAGGGATGTTAGAAGATTAGCATTAAGAAATACGTGTGCACTGGGGCTTTACAACATAAATCAACTGTTTATCCATGGCAGTGCTCTGTCTGCAATTACTTTCATGTCAGTGGGTGTTACTGGCCCATACTAATCAATTATGTTTTCTTCCTGGGAATGTATATTAAATATGAGCAAAATTTCTTAAATTTGGCAGTTTTGGATTCACTATGTATTAAAATGTATTTTTCTGGATTAACTTTATTATTTTTTCTTGAAAGAGATGCTAAGTTAACTCATGCAACTGAATTAAAGTGTGCACTGGCTGTAACTGAAAGGTTTTCCTGGTTTATGACCTTGTACTTAGAAAAAGGAGGTTTATTGCATGTCGAAAACTTATGTATATATATATACCAAACACAAAATGAAGATTTGGAACTTGTGTGGCATGTCACTGTACAGTTATTATGGGCAGATTACAAATCTCAGTGCAACTGTAATGTTATGGAGAGTCAATTCTCCACTCAAGAGAGAGGATGGAGGAGCTGTTTGTTCCTTGCGCCTGAAAAATAGGGTTTGGACCTGAAGTTTAGTTCTTTTTCTCTTTTCAGATTATGCTCTCCCCAGATGCCAGGAATACAGCATGGGTTTCATTTGATGGAAGGAAGAGGCAGGAAATATGCCATGGAGACAGGTCAAGCTTTTTTTTTTTTTTTGATTGTAGCATTTCTCTAGAAGTATATAAAATAATGATTCATGCATTCCTCTCATTGTCTAACGTGTCAAAAGTGTTGCTAACAGTGAAGAAACAAGCTTTTATAAACCCTAACACCTCTTACAGCAGAAACTGCACTAAAAGTATTTTATTTCCAACAAGTTTTTTAGATCTGCCTATGAAAGCAAGTGAAGTGTTAAGATAAAAGCACATAAACATTGCATGCTTAGCAAGGAAGATGACATGTCTTTAGAAAATTCTATATATTTAACATGAGGTGTAAATCAAGAGGAGTTGCATGTAAGTAGTGGCTCTAAATAATGCCACATGGCTTAAACTGTGCGAACTTAATGAATGGTTGTGGTCACTTGTGATGCTATTGCCTTGAGTGAGCAGAATGCAGTGTGTGAAGTTTCCTCAGTTTTTATGTGCAAAATGTGGTGGCTTATCGTAATAGGAGGTGATTTAGGGCAACTGAGATGTGACTGTAGACTTGCTATTCAGGATGAGTTTTTGTTCTTGGTCCATAGAAGTTGCTAGAAAGGAAAATGTATAGCTGGCGTGACACCCCATCTTGAGCTGTTTGTATTTCCTCTGATGTTGAAAGATATACAAATCAGCAGACTGGAAACAATTTAAACATGAGCTCTGTCCCTTTGTTAGGTGTTAGACTTAGTGCTGTTGCTTTTAGTTGAAACTTAAAGGCCGAGGTGGTGAGATACATTTTTTTCCTTTGTCCCTGTATTGTTGGTGTAAAGACCAGCATGAGACTGCAGGATGTCATAGAGTGGGTTCACTGTGTCAAAGAATGCTGTCCACAGTGTATGTTAAGCATTTTAAGCTCTTTAGATGAGGCTGCAGGCTTAGTTATTGCTTGCTTATGGAAACTTGCTGCTTTACCAACTTGGCTGAGCCTAGCACTGTGTTAGCTAGTGGCTTGAAGATTATTTTTTGAACAGATGCTACTGATTGCCCTTGACTGACTGGGGTTTTCCTGTGTTGTTGCAGTATTAGCATCACTACCTCTTGCTATCCCCTTCCTTCGATCTGTTTCCGAGATCCTGTGAGCGACTGGTTTGAAAGCTTGGCTGAGTGTTTACACTGGAATGTTCGGAAGAAGCAAAATAACTTTGCTGTTGAAGAAGAAGAATTTTGAGTGTCTACATCTAACAAGACTCATGGGAATGGAAAGTGGCAGTATCCCTTCTATATGCTTGGATTTTAAGGTTTTTGGCTAACAAGTGTGGTCACCATCTCAGACATATATAGTGATTATAGTTTATATTTGTCTAATCTGCTGATGGCTGGAAATTATTGTGCTACTCCTGTCCACCAAGAGTAGAAATGGAAGAAATTAGGCTCTGATTGTTGTAATCCAGTGTGAATTTCCTTCAAATGAGCAATCTGAAGATTGATTCTTTCTGATTGGTATTGACAACTTCATCTGTAGATTTGATTGTAACCCATATCTCTACCAGTAACATGGTAGGCTGAATGTAGATACATAATAGAAAAGTGGCAGTAGAAAAGTGGCATTAAAATATTCTGTTTCATTTGGTACATTTGTAACTCTATGTAAGAGTGCTATGCATATAAAAGCTCTAAGAAACTTTCTTGAAGAGAAAAAAAAAGAAGCTCCTGTTAGCTTAAATACATCTTGCCCAGAACAGCTCCCCATCAACACAGTGCTTAAAATACTTTCTCCTTATCTGCAAATGTGACACACTGTGAAGAAACACCTATGAAAAATGGGGTTTTTTATTAATAGATGGAATTAGTTAAGTAAAAAAAAAAGTATATATTTTTTTTAATATATATACATATGTGTTTCTCATTCCCATTTGAACAGCGTTTTGACACTGGGCTGCCCACAAACAACATGGACAAGCATTAGTGAGAATTGAGTTGATTATTGCAGTGATCTCCATTTCTGTAGCTGAGCTAGTTTATAGCTCTGCAGTTCCTGTTGGTGGGAATCATCAATGTGTTGGTTTTTCTTAACCATTGTTTGATTCTCTGGAATACATAGTAGCATTAGAGACTAAAATCACAAAACCACAATTCTCCAAATGTTCAAGAAGAATCTGGACTTCAATTACTACTATATTGTCTAGTTTCACTACTGTCTTGAATAAAGAGTATCCTATACTAGGCCCTGAATGCCCTCAACTTCCATAGGTACCTTCCAGCTCTTGGTGCTGAGTAATAGAGAAAGGGATGCTGCATTGATAGGCAGGTACATAAATGAGAGGGCACATTCCCAGTAGAGTAGCAACGGTGCCTTCAGCACACTCAAGATATTCTAAGTCTCGTATTTACTTTTATAAGATGCTTTCAAATGTTTCTAACTTCTCTATGTACATATTTTATTGTATGTGCTTTTATGAAAGAAAAAACCCAACAAAAAGTCTAGTTGGGAATAAGGGGTTTGTACTGTACTTTAACTGAAAAACATCAAACCCAACTATAATGTTTACATTTATGTTCTCTGTTGGTGCAGTCTTACGATCATATTATTCAAACTTCAGCATTTTCAAAGTCTTGCTGCATTGGTCATTAAAGGAATGGACATTATCTGTTAAATCTAAGCCTGTGGCATAATACTGTGGAGGAATTAATTTACTGATTAAGGTGGGATTTCCTTGAAAGTGGAGTGAGAACTTTTCATGATTGTCTTACGTTGTTTATGTGGTCCAAAGTGGTAATGGGAAATGTATTCATTTCCAAACTCTGCCTAACCTGCTGTCCTCTGATGGTTTAAATAATGTCTCTTCCATTTTGGATGCTGCCCCAGTTTGTCTGATTTTGCTAAATCCAGGTGAGAGCACTTTTCCATAAAAGAGAAACAAAACTCTCCATTAATGATACGAATCGCAATGAAAAATGTGTTAATATAAATTAATACTCAGTTTGTAAATTTTGTAAAATAGAATATTGGTTTGATTTGGTCTAAATAGATGAATTTTGTGCTATCTTGGAGAATATCCAGATAGCTTTTGGGATTTCTCTTTCACTTGAATCTGCAGTAATTGTTTTATCACTGTTTTGAAGCTGTTTACGGGTTTCCTAGATGAAGTATTCAGTTATTAAATAACTGTTTACTTTTTGAACTATAGAAGTGTCAGACTTTTTGCTTTGAAACTATTTTATTTAAACATGCAATAATTGAGAAAAGGAACAGGGTATGGTGGCTAGGTAAAGGTATTGTTAAGTGGGATAGCAGGCCCGCTAGGAAGTGGAAATCATTTTGCGGAGGTGAGGCGAAATGGTTATTGAGCCTTATCTGGTATTTTTTTAAAGATAAAATTATATTCAGCACTTTTTATTTATGCTTTTTATAATAGTAAAGCTATTATTGACTAAATTGCTGAACTTTGATTTTCAGAGTGCATAGTTCATGAAATCTGTAATCACAACTTACCTAACTACTTTCTCTAGATTAGATCTAGGTTAGAAGTTGACTTTAAATTTATCATGTACTGCAATTGCATCACTGGCTTTGAGGCTTCTGCAGTTTTGCTTGTACAACTATTCCTGCTCGATAGCAATGTTATTTGGATCATTGATCCGCCAAGTGGAGAGCTACAGTTGCCCACTAAAGGAAAGAAAGTCACACGATGACTTTAGTCTTTGCTTTTTCTTCAAAAAGCTGTGTTGATTATAATTGTACTAGCTGCTTTATATCAAAACACAACCCAAATTGTGTTAATACATTACAAATTTATCTAACTGTACAAAGTCCCTTTTTGAGGCCTTTAATCTGCAAACCAGCAGCTCACAAGCAGGCTAGTGGGGTTTAAACAGCACCCAAGTTGTGCATATTTAACCGTTCAAAGTATGAGTTATGTCTGTGCAAACCGCAGCACAACCAGAAAAAAAAAATATCTGTAATGCAGACTTGGTTATATTGGCAATAAAAACTTATTTTGCAGATGTAGCTTACTCAAAGTAACTTGTTTAAACTGTACTGGTAACATAGGGGTTTGCTGATTAAGAGTTGTGTTTCTAAGGGTGTGTAAATATCACTATACCTGCAAATCCTTTCCAGTCTACAAAGGGTCAAAATGGAAGCTGGGAAAATAATTTGGGGTTTCTTCCTTTTAAAAAGTTATTCTCTACTAGAGAGCTTCAGAAGTTACTAACAACTGATGTAGTGTGGAATAAAGCAGCGTACTGAATTTTTAAGAGGTAAAAATCCTGTTACATATTGTTAATGCTTTGAAAACTTGTTTTAAATATTGTTGAAAACAAATATTTTTCAATCCTTTCAATAAAATCTTTTTGTAAAGTTGGATTTGTAAAGCAGCACTTTGACTGTTGAGAGTATAAAATGAGGGAATTACTTGCTTGGAAGGGAAATGTCCAGAGTGGGGGGGGTTGGTACATTGCCTCAGGGGACAGTAGCTTTTGTTTTCTAGGAATACACCTAAGGCTTTTTGAATGTCCATGTCTGATACCAGTCTTTTCTCCAAAGTTTCAAAATAAAAGCTGAATTTGCTGTGCAAGCTAAACCAGATCTTCTGTATAACCAGCTGGGCTACACTAACTGCTTGTTTGAAGGCCCAAGAGTAGAAAAGAGGAAAGAAAGAGGTCAGGGAGGTAATCTGCAATAATCTTTTGAATATTTGGATGCCCAGTATTTTAAGATTGAAAACATAATTTAAATGCCCACTGTAACCCTTGCCTCTGCCCATTGTGACCAAGTTCTAGACACTTCTTCCATGAAACTTCTGGCTAATGATTATGATTGAGTCTTCTTATGAGTCTTCTGATTTTTCTTAACAGAAAATGTGAAGTTGGTTGTCTGAACCAGTTGGTTGAATGACTGTGTACATCTAGGATTAGAGTGGCTGAACAACAAATCAAGCGCTTTAATTTAGAGTAGGCCAAAGATACTGTCTGCAGGTTATGGCGGGGTTGTGTATCAGGAAGTTTTCACAGATTAAGCTTAGTAGCTCTTACCTACAGAAGTGTTAACTTCAGGACCTTGTGAAAAGAACAGGCAGATTTCCACAGGAACTAAACAAGGCTTTAGTCAGGAGTAAGAATACTTTTCTGTGAAAATATGAAGGTTAATTCTTCAAGATATAACAATCGGTTTCTGCTTTTGAGGAGATAAATGTTTGAATGTAATCTCAACCTTTTCCCTTTTAATGATCGTTTCTGCCATCTCTTTACTATGAAGATAAAAAGCGTAGTACAACCTTGCTTTCTTCAGCTAATTTTGGCTAAATACAGGCTTACTTACAAGATCAAAGTGTTCCCTTACCAGTCCTGCTCTAGGGAAGACACGTTTGCTTGTTTTGGAAAAGGACTGAATATACTTTTAATTGCATTCCTTCATTTCAGTAACAATTCATAGTCACATTTTGATTTGTGGAATGAAGTCACAGTCATCAGCTGGTGCTCTGGTGCTTTCTTTTGACGTCAGCAGTGTGCAGCCTGACCATAGACATTTAACCTCTTCACACCTCCACTGTGCTATCTATAAAGTAGATCTGTTTCAGGTTTAGAAGATAAGGATGAGAAAAATACTTTCTTAATAGAAATTTTGAGATAATCCTTGTAAATTTCCTTAATAAACTGCAATCAACTACTTGAACTACTTTCTGAAGTGTACAGGCATTTGCAAATTAAAGATGTATGTGAAGAGGAATGTGATGGCAATGTTCAATGTTAATTGCTGTTCCATCCTCTTCCGCACCCAGTTTGTAAAGAGGCTTCCCACTGAACTCATGCTGTTGATAGGAGATATAATTATCCGTGTGCAAACTGTGCTTATACTTTATTAAAAAATAGCCAGTAAGTAGCTAAAGCTTTAAATGAATAAAATACCAAACTTTTAAATTACAATATTAAAGGCTTATTTTAACAGTCACAGTGGTGAATGAAATGGCACGTTGGTTAGATAAGCTATAGGGAGGCATGAGATTACATTGTGTAGTTTTCAGGTGTAGCTGGTATTTAAGAAAAATAAGTATTCTGAAGACAGATGAGGAAGAAGAGCCCCAGCCATTCTGCTGGGGTTAAGCCATCACACAGCTGTGGAGTCAGGGAATACAGCTGCCACCAAAGCAGCTTTGGGGCTTGACTTCTGCTCAGCAACGGATCTGAGGTAAGAAATGATGGTAGGACAATCCAGTTCCAGACTCAGGTTTGTAAGATGGTGTGCAAATTATTTTCATTATGTTTGCGTATATCCAGAAAACAGCATTTATATTAACATCAGTCTCACATGCATGTTGTGAACCTCCTGTGGTTACAAAGCAACACCAGGAAAACAAGGAGTGAAAGATGCATTGTCCTGTCAGCAGAACTTGCTGAATTGAGAGGATTACTGTTAATTTCCCGAGAGCACTTTGCTTTTTAAACCAAGTTATCAGCTGCACTGTTAAAGTTCCATAGCACAATATGAACCAAGAAATGTATAGACATTTTTCTGAGCAACTTCCTCTATCTCTATGAAAGAGACCCATTGTCTTACATCCCAAATGCAAGTACTTGATCAGACCTTCCCCTGCGATTTCACTCTGTAAGAGCTGCAGATAGGACACAAGTGGGATGCTCAGGAGTCGATCCTTCCATAGGAAGAAAACACTGTGGGAAGAAAGAAGATCAGTCAAGACCCAGTGCCTAGCAGCATTTATGTCCTTCATGTAAAAGTGTAGTTTAAGAATAGTGGCTCTCTAGGTCACTTTACTATCTCTCCTTTCATTATCGTAAGCCAGTTAATTTTACAGTGTGATAAAGAAGAAAAATTATATATATCTTACATAGAAGAGATTTTTCCACACAGGTCTTTTTTTTCTGGTTAGCAGCAATTCTTGCATAGGTTGACTATACCAGTTTTCTTCAGGGAGAAATCACATATATTTCATCCAAGCTTCTGAACTTTGTCACACTAGTAAATTTTAAGGCTGCACTAGTGACTGATATTATTAAGGATCTGCTTTGTTGCAATTATCTCTATTTTCCTGGCTCAACAAGCTCTACTTAATCTTCATAGTGAAGTGAAACTTCTCAAGTACTTACTTCTTTCTCTCAGCCCCTGCCCAAAGCTGCGGTAGACATGAATCAGTGCCCAAAACAAAACAGATTTTATTGCAACAGAAATGAAAGAGCCAATAATGAAAGCAGCTTCTAGGGTGTAAGAATTCCCTTTGCCCCACTCTCTTATCACCTGCAGGAAAACAGAGACATACAGCAATTAACACTTAGTGCCACAAAACGAAGCCATAAAATACAATCAACCCCTAAATCTGTGAAAGGAGTCACTAGATAGTATCTGGGGGGGGAAAAACCCATTCACTTTTAAACCATCTTGCTTTCCTGATGACATGATTCCCTGGCTGCAAACCGACAGGCTAAATGCATTATACCTTTTGATCTCTGCATCACTGAAGTCATATGAAACAGTATTGTGCCCAGATTGAACAAGCAATTAAACTGGAGATAAGGAAACCAGACTTCATTTTACATCTCAGTTTGTTTCTGCTGTAAAATACAGAATGGAGTTATGTTCCCTGGCTGTCATTGTACTGTTATTGTCATGTGTGTCTGTGGGGGACAGCTTCATGATGCCATTTTCATTCCCTGCTGGCCTGATTACTGTGCTTATGATGTTAGTAATTGCCTCACCTCTGATCTGACACAGAGAAAATGGCAAATTTTAATTAAAAGCAACAATATTTATATCCTGCAGCTATCTGCGGCACTGAAGAAGGATCACTGCTCCAACAGGGTTAATGATTATCAGGATGAGATTTAAAAAAAACACAGTTCTGACTCCTTTGATCTGTTAGCAAACCTAATAGTATATCCCAAATCAAGATACTAAAATAACTGGGTTTGGAGAAGAGACTATATTACAGATCTAGCACAGAGAAGTATTGCATTGCATGTCCATGTCCTCATTTGCTGGTCACTCTTGTGTGTTCATTATCATGCAGAAAAGGAAGGAGACTGAGCTACTTTAAAGTTGTTATGTTATTCTTATATCAGAAGCCATCCTCTGTACTTTTCTTCCTAACTGCAGTCCAAGTATAGCCATCAAAGACAGCATGTGGTCCTTCTGTGCTTTGCCAGATCAAACAGGCCCGTGAGTAATTGGAAGAGCCTGATTTGACTACATCTTTCAATAAATAAAACCCCAAAGACTGGATGGACTTTTATCAGTATCTGGAGATTATTTATGTGAAGAATGAAAAACACTGGCTCTTCTCAGCATTCAAACCCTTGCCATGATGAACAATCTGCCTTGCCCTTGCCCTTTTTCCTCACCTTCTTTCATATGTGCTGTGGGAGGTGCTGGGGTGTCCTAGTGATAAGTGCTTTATCACTATTACAGTGCCAAAAAAATGCCTAACACTGGAGTTTGTTTGGCTTACACTGTCTTTTGTTTTGGCTACAATCAGGATGGAGAGCTGGAGATGCTGCCTAAGAAATTCTTTCAAATATAATGACTTTAGGCCCTGCAGATGGTCAGATGCTCTGGCATCACTTCAGACCCCTTGCGAAGGAGGGGAGGCATTTTTTACGAGCTATGTATCTTCTACTGGAAGAGTCTGTGGTATCTTTCCCTAATCATTCTGGACACTTTGCCAGCTGCAGAGACTTCCAGAGCCTCTCCCTCTGACTAATCTCTTCAAGAGCACTTTGGCCTGGTTCCTGTGTTGAAAAGTTGATCCTGAAGGGGTAGAACATGCAGTAATGAAGAGGCCTCCTGCCTTGCTCCTTGTTACTGAGCAAGTAAGTTGGATGAATTACCGTGTAAAGCAGGTAGATGAGAAAAGCTACTTCAGGTATGTTCTGAGTCAGAAAAATCCACACTAGAGGCTTCAGTTCTTTTAAAATCTGTAAAATAAGATGAGGTATATACAGGTTTATAACTTGCTATATGTTCTATAAGGCTACATATAGTTGATTTTTCAATAGCGTTTGAAGTGTTGGTCTAGCTGAGCTCTCAGTTACAACTTTGCTCTCCACCTGCCTTCTCTACCTATGTTTTTAGCAAGGAATGTGGTCTCTGTTTTCCACTGATGTACACTTTATTTGGATTTGCTCAGACTTAAACTAACATTTTCATAGCTAACAGACTGATTTTTTTTCTCCACCTTTGTTTCTACCACAGAGAAGTCACTGAGAACCAAATGTGGGAGAAGCAAGAGGATTTAACTGTCAGGAAAACTTTGTTTCACAACAAACCTTGGGACTTTCCTGCAGGTAGCAGCTTGCAGCTCTCCTAAACTGGAAGGGCAGGTCTGAACAAAGGAAAGAAAACCAGCTGAGTCACTGGGAATGAAAGCAGTGATAGCACCACTGCTATGATAAGATTTGATGCATCTGATCAATCACAGATTCCCCCCTACACCAATACTGATCCTTCTGCAATGGTCAAGATGCAAACTTCTACAAAAGCATCAAGGGAATTATCCCTCCCGTAAGAGAGTTTGTTCTCTGCCACCTCTACTACTGTTTCCCATTTTCCATGGTACTGCATAGTGCTCCTCTTAGGATAAGACCAAAGTAAATGGGAGAGCACATACATAAACAGAATTAAAAATAATGGCATCAACCCAGAAATAAGGGCACACGAGGTTTAGCTCTGCTTTCAGGTACTGCAGTTACCAGAAACCACTGGGTACGAGGCATTTCCAAGTTTTCCCTTCTATTATGCTTATACTTTCTGGTGGATTATGTATATGTCCATAACTTTCTTACCCAATAACCTCACAGCAGGTGCAGCTTCTGAGAGCACCAAAATAGACTACAATGTGCGTTTCTTCACTGCTGCGTCACCTGCAAGAAGCTAATTGTGGAAAACTTGTCTGAACAGGGTAAGGAAAAGGAGTTGTTATTGTCACCCCTCTGTCAAGCTGTCTACATTCTCTAGAATCTTTTTTACCTTGGATGCAAAGCTACTAGACTTTCATGAAATGTATCCGCCTTTAAGTTGCTGTTGCCCTGCAGTGCTGCCACTTACTGAAAAATAATGCTATATTTAATAATTATGCATTTCCTATTTCTAGTTAGACATGAAGCTGTTAACTTCTTCTAGTAGATAAATCAGTAATGTACGTAGACAGGGTAAAAAGTAGCTTTCAAGTGGTTCTAACATGGGCAGTTTTGAGCAAAGGGCAAGAATATGTACTTATCCCTAGGACATTTACTACTTGAACTATTAAGAAATATGTTTGCTATTGCATAAGGAATATCTAGTATGTTAAAACAGAAGACTACCTAACTAAAGCACCTCTTTCTTAAAGTGTCTCTTTTAATACCTAAAGGCAGATCAAGGCAAAGCAAAGAATAGCAACTGGTCAGATCAACTTTGTTTCTGATGGTGGAAGAAAAGTAGCTGAAAGGTTTACATTGTAATACTATCAGGAAAAGAGACCTGGTTCTGATTCCTCCCTTCTTTCCACACGTGCTACAATAGATCCAGTATTTCACAAAAGTATGCAAGAAGCTCCTATTCACCTAACAATACCAATGTATTTGAAAAGCTCAGTGCTTGGTGCCAGCTCCATTTTTAGCAGGAAAAGCCATCAAAGTCAGGAATTTACCTGAATCGTAACCAACCAACCCCAAATCCCCCTAAACTCCTTCCTGCTAATAAAAGACTGACATATCTGATGCACTTTGGCCCTGCTTCTGTAATTGTTCTTGGAACAGAGCTCTCAAGATATCAGAGGAAGTTGTCTGGTTGGCAAAAGAAATCCTTATGTTAACCTGAAAACTGTCACTGACCTTGAAAGAAGCTGCCCCAGTAAAAGACCACTCATCTTTTTGGTCAGGTTTCCTAAGGAAAGGCCTATGCAGTCTCACTGTGTCTGTATATCCATCTTAACAATTTGGAGGAGTGTTGGCAGTTTCACCTAACCTTGTCAGAGAGGTAGAAATATTGAAGATACTGTGATCCTACAGGTTTCATTAAAGTAGGTGATCAAGGACTGAGAATAAAACAATGTCCCTGAGAAAGGAATGATGATAGTCTGATGTTTCAGCCTGTATGCTTAGTTGAGAGAAATAGATCTATAAGAAACCAGACTTCATTATGGTTGGTGCTCTTGTTTTCTGCTGGGATCCATTCTGGAGCCCTTCCAGTTAGCACTGTTATGTAGAATGGGACGGCTGTGCCTTCCCAGCCTGTGATAATTGCCCAGGGTGTAGTAGTCTCAGAAGTTGACTGTAGACTTGCTAGTCAACAAGAAGTTGACTTGTCAGTGTTGCTGTTAGCTTAACACTTACTGCGATGATGCTGATGGACACCTTCAGGCAGGCCCAAAGAACCCCTGTTGCTGATATGATGTTATGTAGAAGGGTGATCTCATGCAGGCTTATCAGAAGAACACACAAGCAGAGCTGAAGGAGAAGAGGCAAAGAATTGGTAAAATTACTGGTTTGAGACCATACAGCCCACCAAAAAATATCTGACACAAAGTAAACAGTCTTAAGATATTCTCAACAGGACAGAAAAAAAGAGAACCCAGGGGAAGAGAGATCTATACCTGTGCCTGAAGATCAAAGGTCAACATAGAGAAGCAGAGGTTCATCATGAAGTATTGTGACTGTAGGCTTTCCAGAGCACCCCCTACTCGAAAGGCCATCATGCTTTGACTCTGGATAAGGATGATGGCACAGATCACATCAAAGGAGCCAACCAGGAGGATCAGAATGAAGCGGGCCTGATGGGAGAGGGAAGTAAGGATGTGACTGGCCATGCAGTGAGTAAATTATTTGACATTCATGCTACTTTCAGATACTGTCATAAAGAAGCCCATAGAATAGATCAGAGAAGCAGAGTTGCAGTTGTGGGAGTGCACATTTTGTTACTCCATGATAGGAATAATTCAGCCTGATTTTTATATTATCAGGTATCTCACTTTTCTAAGATTTTCAAACCCAGAAAGTGGAGAAAAGTTAATTAAAAGAAGGAGACTAACCAGGAGTTTTGGCTTTTGCTCAGCAGAGAGAACTGTGAAGTTGACAATGGACCGAAACATCACTAGCAGGATGGAAAGAACAAAGACGATGAGCTCCTGGCGATTCTCCTGCAGGATTCCTCTAGTCACATAGTATACACAGAACACTGGGAAGCAGAAGAAAGGGCAGTTACCAGGTGAACACAGACTGCATGTGGTACAATTTTTCAGTGTGCTCAATCCAGATGACAAAATGGAAGTGTTAAAACTTGGGCTTCTCAGTCAAGTGTCATTATTCTTACCAAGAAGCCTGAATCACATATTTAAAATGAGTACTCCCCTGTGTTCAGCATGCAAAAAAAGCCATCTGTGCTATCCAAACTGACAGCTATGGGATGTTACTCCTAATACTCTATTGAACATTGTCTTAAATAGTGTATTTGAATTAAATGAAGCAACAGCATTTTTATTAAGAACTGTAATTGCATAATTCTCCCAGAGAAAGTAATTCAAGTGACTAACAAGCAATTTATTACTCGTACATATACCTTTACAGCATTGTTTGTGTGGTTCTGACCACTGTAAATAGCTTGTGTGTTGAACTGAACTTAACCTGGATTCCTAATAGTTTATTTCTATTGTGGAAGTTTTGAAACACCCCACCTGCAAACTATAGTCCAGAAAAGAACTGGTTCAGGAAAGTTCTGAGTTATGTTTTTGTAAAATACATTGCTATCATTGCTGAAGTCCACACTGTTTTGAGAAAGCTTAAATAAGGAAAAGGCTTTCCTTTCAGAAAAGCAGGAATCAGTTCTTTGTTCTTATCTAGGATGCTCCTGGAAACACTAGTTAATTCTTACCGTAAACAAAGTAACAATAGATTTATTTTTCCACAGGGCTACTTCCTTAATTCTGCACATAAATTCCCTTTTGCTAGGCTGGGACAAAGTACTATAGAGGTTTTCAAGGTAACATAATAACTTTAGTCTCTCTAAACAAACCTTCTAGTGAAAGAACTTCCTTTTGGTTTTTTTTCACTTTTATTAGCAGAGATTGAGAAAGCTGCAAATGATTGGGAAATCACAAAGCGCATCATGGGATTTTTTGGATGCTTATGACTTCAGGACAACCTGATAGATTTAAGTCAGCATTTCCTTGTTTTGCAAATTGAGCTCCTAAATCAGAGGAAGACTGTACAAGTAATTGGAAAATTCAAATTTTAATGAGCATTAAGGTTTTTTTAAAGATAGCAAATGCACATTTCTGAAGTCAAGGACATCCCCTTGGTTTTGGTAAGTTAAGGGTTTTCAACAAATTAAATCCCAGACCCTCTTTAAAGTAAGTATCTCAAGTGGTAAATCCAAGAAACTCTTACAGCCAGGGCCTCTATTTTTCTTTAAAGAGCTATCATCAGTTCTGTCAGTCTGTCTGCCCCATAGAAAACATGGGCTTTGCATGCTTATGGAGGTTAACTTACACATCTCAAAATCTCAAGGTAGGCAAATCATAGTTTTAACATGTTCAATGAATGATATTATCTTTACTAAAATGTTGAAACAACTTCTGTTTACATTAAAGCTTTGAAATCTGAAGCAACGTGTTAAAAAAACACATTAAATCTTCTTCCTAATTTAAACCAGAGGTTTGTGAGAGGGGTGCACATCCTCCTGCCTGTGTGTTGCAGCATAAAATACTAATCAATGGAAGGTAGGAGGGGGGAAAACAGACTAGCAAGCATGCTTTCAACTTGCCCATTTATAACATCACAGGATTCATCTGGTTTATTACAAAGGTTCTTCATTTTTCTTTGAAGCCCAAAACAGTGGTTGCTAACAAAACCAGTGCGTCAGAGGGGAGGTACCAATGGTCTGTTCTAATGTAGCAATTTGTGTTGGTAAGCTGAGTCCTGTGTGAAAAGCTGCTAATCAAAATTGTGTTTGGGGATAAAAGTATTATTTGGATGTGGCTAATTATAGAATCTAGAACAAATCTATTGTCTTTGTTCCCTCTGGATGAAAGCTGGGAAGCAATGACTGATTATGGTGAGTGTGCCCTGCTCTTTCCTACACTCCCAGTGTAGGAAGTACTCCCAGAGTCCATTCTTTTCTACACTGTTTTGGCCAGCAAGCCAACAGCCAAGACCTGCTAAAACCATTGAAGAGGACTCCCTAAAATACTTATAGATGTACTTATCTTAATGATAAGTTTCATTTCTACTTAATGCAAATGGACGCAGGAATATGAACATCAGTTTCTATTGAAGCTCTAATGGGAAATATCGAAGGAAGTCTGGCTTTTCTTTCCAGTAGGACAATAATGATCAGACAAAAAGAATGCTTAAAAAAAACACGGTCCTTATTCTCTTTTATTAAAATACTTCAGGCAAAGCAACATCCTTGCAGGAACTTAACACAGAGAGAAGACTTGATGTTATCTTTTTCAGATCAAGCTATGTATGACTGGTTTCTTGCCATGTAAGAAGGTGCCTTGAAGCTAACTACAGCTCTGTATTATCATGGCTCATGTCAGAAGATGTATGCTCTGTGACAAGCCTTGGAGCTTGGATATCTTTGAATTCCCCAGCATATTATGGCACAGACATTAAAATGGAAAATGGTAAGCTCTGAACATTCAGTATGTTTTACATGAAGTGACAGTGGTCTGAAAGCAAAATCATTGCCACATCTGCCTGAGGAAAGGCCAGTGAGAAAGCAAATTATAGGAGAACTTCCTAAAACCTAAGTATTTCTTCGTACTATTCACACATGAATCTACTGTGAATGACACCACATCTGTTAATGGTCCTTTCACTAAAATACCACTGGGAAAAGCCACAGTGGGAAAAGCATCTAGCTTCTTAGTGCTGAGCTATAGAAGATTCTATGTGGAATGCATCAGGCCAAATGGACTGAAATAAGAAACTTTAGTTGCTTGATTGCTACCTTGGGGGAAAATGTATTTGTTTTAAAATACAAACAGTGTGTTTCTTACCAACTCCAATTAACTGAATAAGAGAAATGGTGAAATCTTCCTCAGTCTGTCGAACAAGTGTCTCTACGGTTAGCCCTATGACACTCAGCAGAGACAAGATAGTGACACAGAAGTAGATCTTCACAGGAAATGAGAGCTCTGAACAAGGCTTTATCTGTAAAGGAAGAACATTCTTGAACATGTAATGCAGTACAAACTAGTTGCTGTTCCTAAAAAGATGGCACCAGGCCAGCAAAGCCTGCTTTGCTTCCATGTGAGGCTGGTTCATGGAAAAAGGAACTGGAGTTGCTGGGAGCTTGGGTTGAGCCACCGCTCCATTGGGATCATTCAGCATTGGATTGCTGTGCTTTTCATGGACATCAGGAATGCTGCTTTCTGCACGTGCAGGAGCTTTTAGTGAGTTACGTGTTGGCTATTGGAAATCACAGGTTTATTATTATTAAACAGGTCTATTTAAGGAAAACCAGCTGGTTTTGAGAACACGGCAGTGCTCGAATCGCTGCACGGTTGGACCGAGGCACCAACAGCCCCGTGGCTATTTGATAACACAATTTTAACGGGCATAAACCCCGTTTGTCCTCATGTCCCCGACTTCTTTCGGACTCACGGGTCGGCTTTACCGGGGGGGAAGCAAACGGTCACCGCGGGACGGCGTACTCACTGGGCCACAGGGCGTGGGGATGAGCTGCCGGTGCCGGGGGGTGAGGTTCGGCTGGGGGGGGGCTGCGCTGCCGCTGCAGAGGACAGAAACCGGGAATTGGGAATGGGAACGGGAACAGGAACGGGAATGGGAACGGGAAAGGGAACGATCACCGGCACTGCCCGTCCCGACTGCAAGGACCACTTGCTCCCTCACAAGTGGGCCGTACCAACCGGAGGAGGGGGCGGAGAAGCAGCCCAGGCCCCTCCCCTCTCCGGCCCACGCCCTCCCGGGTAACGGGGCGGGGGAGCGCCGAGAGCCACCCTCTGTCAGAGCTTGGTTCCGCCCAGCCTCCCCTCCCTCTGCCGCCGATGGCGCTCCGCGGGCTCCCGCCGCTACCTGTCCTCGGCGCCCTCCATGGCCGCTCCGGTAACGGTAACGGGACCTACATGGCTGCGGCGGCCAAGCGCGGGTTCCGGGCAGCGCCCGCACTTCCGGGGCAGGCCGGGCGAGCGCGGGACGTCACTTCCCCGTCCCGGGCAGCGGGATGTGCCGCGCCGTTTTGCCCCGCGCCTCGGTGCGCTCCTCAGGCGGAGCGGCCTGGCCGGTGCTTCTCGCTGGGCTCGCTGTGAGGCGCGGGCCTCGAGGGAAGCGCCTGGCGGAGCCGTGTGTGGGCTCCGCCGGCTGCACCTGGAGCTGCGTCCTCTGTAACCTCCCTTCCTTTGTGCTTACTGTTCTTTTGTGGTGGTTTTCTCCCCAAAATGGCGCCCCGTTGTCCTCACGTCGCGACAGGGCAGCAAACGGCTGCTGTGACAAAGGGGCCCAGGCCCCAGCTCCGTTCCCGGCGAAGGGTGGCCGCCGGCGAGGCGCTTTGTCCGCCGGGGCTGCTGCCTCCCGGCAGCGCGCCCGGTCCATCCATCACCCGTCCCCGCAGCTCGGCCCTGGGGGCGGTGCGCGGCGAGGGCGCTGCCCGAGGCTGGGGGAGCTCCGCCCGGAGGGACCGGGCGCGCCGGGGCTTTGGCAGCGGCCCCTCCGGCAGCGGTGCCCGGCTCTTGGGAGGGAGCACCGGGGCCGGGCTGTGCTGCGGGGGGAGGTCCTCAACCCGAGTGTTGTCTCGGCTGCGGCCCGCCCGGAGCAGGGGGGGATCGGTGCCGCTTCATGCAAAGGAGGTGCGCTCTGCAGAGTCCTTGAGCCGGAAAGTCGGCTCTGAAGGTCGAGGTACAGCACCGCTCCCGGGAGGGGATCTGAACCGCCGTGAAGCCGCTCTCCCGTTCGGGATGCTCGGCCGGCCCCGAAGGCTGCGGGATATGGAACACCCGCGAGTCTGCCCGGTACCCGGTCCGATGAGCGCAGGGAAGGGTTTAGGACTGAGTGACTGGAAGTACAGCTGGACTGCGAGAAAGTACTAACCTATTTTTTAGCATACTTTTTATTTTATTTTTCACTTTAAGACCCGTTTTAGTGACAAGGTAATGGGGAATGGCATTAAACTGACAGAGGGGAGATTTAGATTAGTTATTGGAAAAATTCTACCCTGTGAGGGTGCTGAGGCGCTGGCACAGGGTGCCCAGAGAAGCTGTGGCTGCCCCATCCCTGGCAGTGTTCAAAGCCCTCTAAAGCAAGCTGCTCTAGTGGAAGGTGTCCCTGCCTGTGGCAGGGGGTTGGCATTGGATGAGCTTCTTAATTTTCGATAATTTCTTTAAAAACAGGGTTAAATCTTCAGTTTCTTATGAGAAGGAAGTTTAAGTGAATAGCATTATGAGGTTTTTTGACATGTGTCGGTGATAATCACATTGAAACAATTCAATAGAGTTGGGTTTATCTCTTGCCAAGCTTATTCTCCTTATTTTTCCACTTTTTTAATACAACATTCTTATTGCTAACATAGTTAACGTTGGAGAAGATACAAGGAAGAGTGCAAAACACGCTGCATGCTGCTGTTCTTTTGAGCTGCAAGACTGATTCTGTGTGTGTCATCCAAGAACCAACCACTGCCACGTTTTCATCTATTGGTAAACATCAGCTGCTGGTTGGTCTTAAGGGAGGATGACTGAATTAGTTCCAGATGGAGAACTCTTTCAGCTCACTTAAGATCTTCCAGTTGATTTCAGACAGCAGGTCAGTAATTTAAGTGTGTAGTTTTGTTCTTTTTTGCTGTTGTGCTTCCTGCCATGTGTGGTATCAGCGCTATCAAATATGATACCAGTGCTGCTGAGGGTGGGAGTTTCATTGTGCATAAGTGCTTTTGGTTTTAACTGAGTAGCAGAAAGAGAAAAAGTATTACAAAATTGTTATAACTGTTCTGAATGTAGAGGGCTTTTAATACAAGTATATGGTTTTAACATGAGTGTGTCAGAGGGTCCTGTACCTCAGCACGCTGCTGGCTTGATTTCCTGGTAAAATGGCAAGAAATTAAGGGGATAGGGGTGGAAACCTTCTGTGCATGGCTGGAATACCACAAACAGAACCGGAGGGATGGAAAATTTCAGTGTAGAGTAGCTGCTGTTTAGGAAATCAAAACTGAAGCACTATGTTTAACTCTTTAGTGCAATTTATGATTTATTTCGAGATGTTGTATCCTGTTCACATGCTGACAAAATCAGCAGCAGCTCTTGTTATAGCTCTTGTATTTTTGCTTGCCATTGATTATTTCTTGTGCTGCCACTGTATGATGCACTGTAGTGCTATGATCTCATTTCAGGCAGCTTTTCCAAGACGTCCAGTGATCCCCCTCCAGTGATTACTTTTTAACTGCATAACATCCTCCATCTTGTTTATCCAGCAAATTTCCTTCTGGATAAAAGTATTTCAAGTGTAGTTTCTCCTAGTGTGTATTTGTTGATGAGCAGAAGAGGTCCTGTCCATCCATTCTCATCTGACTCATCCTGTTTTGTTTTGCTCCTAAAACATAGACTGCAAAATAGGAAGCAGGAAAGCCAATGGTGTGTTTTAGTGTTGTAGATAAGGTGCTTACATGCAATTTCTTTCTTTCTTAATGTGGACTTTGAATCTGTTAGTATTATGATACCAACTAACATTACATCACTTAAGAATAAAGGTCACTGTATGTTTTTGTTAGTCCCTGTGCTCTTCTGCTGTAACTGGTCATACTTCAGGTAATTTACAAAAGGAGAAACCTGTGGTTGCAAATGATTTGATGCCTTTTCCTGTCAGATCTTTTAAAAAGGCTTTAAGATTTATTGCAAATACTAATATTGAATTGCAAGCTCACATTTACCAGGATAACTGTGGTTATGATTACTAGAAGTTACAGTCCTTGATTATTGACTCCAGTTGATAACAGGTCAGTTAGTGCTAAGGGAACAGGCTCCTGCCCAGATCTTCTGGGTTGTGAAGATTTTTCTGTTGAGTGGTTATAAGAAGACCTTAGACTGAGACCAAAGAAACTGTAGAATCTTGAAGAGGAGCTCGTTATAATTGAAAATGCTGTGTTGACATGTGAAGTCTTCTGTGTGCATGCTATTTTAGATCTCCCTTATCTAAGTTCATGCTTAGTCTTGGGATCATATTAGGAGTGCAAACTCCAGTCTGACAGACAAGCTTTTTTTTAGCTTTTGTAAACTGCAGCTGAAATGTGGTATCTTTGCTGCCTCAGGGATTTCAGATGTCACTATGTTCAGAGCTACATGCTTTTTTACTTCTTTCTCTGTTTTTTTCATTCTAGGCAGAAAAAAATGGAATAGACCACGCAAAGCAGCATGTGAAGTTCATCTTTATGCAAGATGTAATTTGGAGGACCAAGTACACCTCTTCAGGCCATGGAAGATGAAACACTGAGCACATGATAGTTTTGTTTCATCCAAGTGCTATTCTGTGCTAAGTCAATGTCGGCTTGTATTAAGGACAAATACTGATTTCTTCAGGTCAGCATGTCGACTGTGACAAGTGCTCAGACACCAGAGGAACCTAATCCTCCCCCCCTTGAAGAAAAGCCAAAGGGAAAATCACTATTTCATTTGGGTTCACTCTTTGCCAACAGGAGTGAAAAGTTTGTAATTGCTAGGAGTGACAGTGTGCCAGAGGAGAACGTGCTGAAAATAACCATCACAGAGACCACGGTCATTGAGTCGGACTTGGGCATCTGGAATTCTCATGCTCTCATCTACCTCACTTTGTGGTTTTTCTTCAGCTTTTGCACCCTTTTTCTTAACAAATACATTCTTTCATTACTGGAAGGAGAGCCCAGCATGCTAGGTAACCCTATCTCTGTTACACTTTAATTCCAGTAAGATATTTGACAATACCCCTTCCTCCAATATAAAATTGAGGGACGAAATGGTTCAACTGAAGTGAAAAAGACCTAGTTAAGAGGTGTGGGTTGGATCTTGGGGCTGGGAACTCAAGAGTTGTGATCTCAGCCTGTGAAGGGGAATCTGACACTGTCCTTTCCTCCGCTTCCTGAAAGATGGTGTCTGAGAGCTAAGAGCCATAAAGCAAAATGCATTTTTTTTCTGTGTTGGAGGGTAGTGTGGGTTTTTACAGAAAATAAAATCTTGTGAATTACGCTTTTTTCCCTTTCATCTTTCTTCAGGTGCTGTTCAGATGCTTTCAACCACCTTCATCGGCTGTATCAAAATGTTTGTTCCATGCTGCTTATATCAACACAAAACACGCATCTCTTATCCACCCAATTTCATCATGATAATGCTGTTTGTTGGATTAATGAGGTAAGTGGGTAAATAATTCCTAGAGAACATTCTTCTGAACCTAAAGAAATTATAATGCAATTCTTTTTTATTCTAGATGTCTAAGAGTAGCTCTTAAAGCATTTTTTTTTCTGCTTCATTTCATGTGGTGTTCCACTCCAGATTTGCAACAGTTGTCTTGGGTCTTGTCAGCTTGAAGAATGTGGCAGTTTCATTTGCAGAAACTGTGAAAAGCTCTGCACCTATTTTTACTGTTATCATGTCTCGGATGATACTGGGGGAATACACTGGTGAGTACTTCACATCGAAATGTGATTTCCACTTGCAGTCTCATGCTCTTTGCTTTAAGAGATTTTGCTTCTTACAAGATGTAAGTCATAGAAGTAATATAGAAGCCATGTATAGATTGCTTTCTGATGCACATGGCAGAAGGCTGGAATGAGCAAGAGGAAGAAGAGTTAATTCAGACACAGAATAAACAGGGAGACTGTAAATTTTTTCCTGTCATTTGGTGAAAAAAGATCCCTTTTCTTTCTCCAAGGGAGATTTATCAGTAAGCACATGTCCATGTTGTTTTCAAGAGCACCCTGCTCTTGTCTAAGATCTCTACTTTAGAACCTCTGTGCTTTAAAATTCAGGCGCATAAGTTGCTTGCTCTTTCAACTAAGAAATTAAGGTGGAATTTAAGCTTTCAAAAACTACAGTATCTGGTACCTGTAACTGGAAGTACATGAATTAAACTCAGATTTCAATTTTTCCTTTCCTTTGCAGGATTGCTGGTTAATCTCTCCCTGATTCCTGTTATGGGTGGGCTAGCTCTGTGTACAGCTACTGAAATCAGTTTCAACATTCTAGGTTTCTCAGCGGCTTTATCTACTAATATCATGGACTGGTAAGACAGTGATAGTTTCACATTGTAGAATAAAAGATATTTTTTAAATATAAGCAACAAGTGTTTTCTAGTTGTGTTTGTAAACTACATAAAAATGAAAGTATTTAAAGTTATTTTAACAGAAGGTATTCTCTATCATATCTGCTGGCATTAATGAGATTAAAAAATAGTACAACTCTTAGTTTAAAGAAGTTAGACCAAACTTCTTTCTGTAGTTGTATAATGTGTGGAAGCTTATCTACCCGTGTAAGTGAAACAACTTTCTGATTATATGTCCTAACTAAAATACAGGTAAATGGTGTTTGTTTGTGTTTTCCAGTTTGCAAAATGTCTTTTCCAAAAAACTACTCAGTGGAGATAAATACAGATTTTCGTAAGTATTAAAAATATTTCAGGGTTGCTTATAGATGGAATCTGGGCTGCATAAGAAACCACGTCTTTATGATTATAGTGCACCAAGATTTTCTTAGACTGTTTACAGACTGTTTACCTAAATCATTTTATCAAGGAAATAAAACTCCCCTATCCTCAGATCCCACTGCAGTAGGTTTGAGTTTCATAGCTGACTAAACCTCTCAGCATTCCCACAGCGAGTTATCTTTGCACAGAAATAACTCAGTACTCTGTTATCGTAAACCACCCCTTAATGTTATTAGGCTTTGGAAATGAACTTAAGAACTCACCTCATGTTTTAACTATGAAACATGAGCCAGGAGTCAAAAACTTGTGGTAAAATACACCTATAGCTATATGTATGTATTTTAACACAGGATAAAGTGCTAGTTTTGGTCTTGAAGGCATGTGCCTTTTATCTTCATCTCAGCCAACACAAAAAGCAAACACTATCTTTGCAGGAGACTGCTAAATTGATTGTCCCCAAAGCTTGGTAAATGACATTTATTACTTTTGATACCTGTAAATACAATAATGATGCAGCTTTCTTCAGCTCTAAGAAAGAGGAACCTTTTAATCGTTTAATCATTGTTTCTTTCCCTTTGCAGAGCGCCAGAGCTTCAGTTCTACACAAGTGCTGCTGCAGTGGTTATGCTTATTCCAGCCTGGATATTTTTCATGGTAACATAGATTTATGTTTTCTTTTTTTTTACTTGTGAGCAGAATGTGCGACTGGGGTTAGGTTTTGTTTTCCTGATATTTAACTGTAAAACTCTCTGCTTATAATAATAATGAGTTGAATGGGAAATCACTTTTAGATTTGCTTATAAACTAAACTCTTGAATTTCTCTTTTTTTGTTGTTCAGGATGTGCCTGTGATTGGGAAAAGTGGGAGGAGTTTCAGCTACAACCAGGATATTGTCATACTTCTCTTAATAGATGGCGTCTTGTTCCACCTACAAAGTGTTACAGCCTATGCCCTGATGGGAAAAATTTCTCCTGTGACTTTCAGGTAAAACTGTTCCTTTATTTTCTCTTTTTCTTGCTTAGTATTTCTCTTGAGAACTAGGCAGTAAAAGTATTATGCAAAGAAAGAAATAATGGAAATGCATAAATGCATCAAGTGAAGAAGAAAACTTTTCACATCTGGATGGCAATGCTTTGTGATTTGCTCGCTCGCCCTCTGTGAGGAGAGCAGCATTTGAGCCATGCTATTTTGCTTATGGAACTCTATTCAGGTTTAACAGCCGTTCCTTAAAGCTGGTTAATGAGGAACCCTAGATCCAACATTGAAGCTGCCATTTGCTTCAGTACAAAATACGAGCAATTACTTCTGTCTTCCTTTTTTTTCTGAAGCATGACACATCTCAAGCTGTATTTATTGAATGATGTGTAATTTAAAGGCAGCTTCCACCTACATTGTCGGATATCAGCAGCTTTGTCAGGTTGCTGCACAATTCTGATTCAGTAATTGCTCTTCTGTATGGCTAGCCCTAGGGCCTCTGGGGTAATCCTACTTCTAAACTCTGAAAGTCTTAAACTTGTATGTGGGATATGAGAGCTTTCTTTGGCCTTAATTTCTGTATTCCTTTTCCAGTGTTGCCAGTACTGTGAAGCATGCACTGTCGATCTGGCTAAGTATTATTGTGTTTGGTAACAAAATCACAAGCCTCTCAGCCATTGGGACTGTTCTAGTGATAATTGGAGTTCTACTATATAACAAGGCAAAGCAGCATCAGCAAGAGACTATACACAGCCTGGCAGCTGCAGCCCCACAGTCTGCCCAATGTACAGCTGAAGATACTGAGCCACTGATTTCCAAGGATTTGGAACCGTATGAGTAGTGTGGCCACTTTCTTCCAACCTAGCATAACTCAGAAGAAGGAACTCTTCCTGAAAGTGGTTGTTTCTTCAACTGTTGATTCTGATTCAGTACCTTTGAGTTCATGGCAGGTCAAGCCTGAGACTTGAAGCAGTGAGAAAACAATGGGAAGAATCCAGTAAGCCTGGATATACTGAGAAACTGGTGGACCAAACAGAGGACCTAATGTCATATAACGTGGTAAATGTGGGCTCTATTTTCTGTCTTTGACTGCGAGTAACATACAAGCCTGTATTAAAGAAAGAACGTCAGTGTCTTGTGGGAAAACCATTCCTTTCTCCCTCCCCATCAAAATACTGTGAAAACATAGACCCATCACTGTAATTTACTTACTTGCAGTGGAATGAGATTGGTACATAATTGATATTTCTAGTTGGGTGTTACTCTACGTTGCCTGTACCCTCCATCATTTGTGTGCATCATAGAGCTGGAAGAAGGAAGCCCCTACTCTCCCAACAAGTGACTTACTCTGGTATACGTTTAGTTGAAGGGAACTCTAGCAATGAGTCCATGCCCCAAAGCAGTGACGAGCAGCTATTTCTGACCACAAAGCTAGGAATGAAAAGTGATTTTTCTACTGAACTATAACATGGAAATATTGCACCCTGATTGCATTGACAATATTGAAATGCAAGTGTACACACCTATACCTACACTGTATAAATGGAGTGTGGAATTCAATATCTGCTGTTGCTTAGAGGTAACAAACACTGAAAAATTCTGGTGACAAAGGAAGCAGGATCTCTGTATTTCCATAAGAAACCATTTTCCTCTTTTAATTTCTTGCATTTTATTGTGTATTTCTGTTATGAGGAAATATTTTGGTGTTATTTCTAAAAGTGCAAAAAAATGCTGCCTTTTAGAAACTCAGGGTTATAATTGTGATCTATGTGCAAACTGTTTCTGTCATTTCTGCTTATGTAAAGAATCTCAGAGCTATCTGTGACACAGATGCAAGAGGAGTCACTAAAGGGAGGAACATTAACCAGAAACTGAGGCTGATCTTAGTTTCTACTGCTCCTAAGTTTTCTTTTTGAAGGAAATTCTGTTTTGTGGTAGATGGAAGATTAACGGTTAACTTTTCTTTAAGAAAAACCTTAAGTATTAGCAATTAGTTTTGGAAAAACAAAGCACAAAACCAGTCAAATGAACTTTTTGGTGACAAAACTAACAACTAAAATGACCTGCTTCTTCGTAATTGCCACTTTTCTGACTGCAGCATGGAGTTAAATGCATGGATAAAGTGGTCTTTATGGGAAAAACAGTTTCTAATGGGAAGTTACCACTGGAGTTCCTGCAGAGTCTTAAGCTCAAGCTTAACATTTCCACCTGTGAAACGTTGTTAGCTGTAGCAAGCTGTTCCTGTGGGAGCAGAAATGTGTTCCTAGAGAGTCTCTGAAGAAGCCTGTCTTCAATATTGTGTGCTTGTTTTGGTTTAGCCTACTTCAGGTCACATTCCTGTGACTGGTTCCCTGCGGCGTATCCCTGGAGATTTAAGCGGGAGTGAGATGTCAGATGTTTTTCATCATTGTGTATGTGATGTCTGTGGATATTTTGTTTCTTCCTATTCCTATCACTTTAGTAAAAGCTGTGGACTGTGGGGTGGAGCTCTGTGGTTTGTCTTGTAGTTACGCTTTCAAAACTCTCCCTGTAGCTGGCAGAAAACAGAGTGGTTTGCATCAGATTCCTCCTCTTGCTGGAAGTGAAAGAGAAGTGGTTTCCGGGTTACCCTGCCCCATTCTCATGTAAACCCCTTCACCGACTGATGGAGCTTCATTTTGAAAGCTCACAGGCTTTTGCCTTTCCTATTGTGGAGAACTTTGTGTGACCCTAGCAGCTGAGAGGATTTTAACTTGTTATTTCTGACACACGTCCAAGCTCTTAGTGGCTCGTTGAGCCCCACCTGTTCTGTGGCAGCACAATAATCCTCTTTTACATGGAGTTTGTTTGTGCAGGGTTGATCTTATGTACTTTTCTATGCAGTATCGTTGGTCTTTATTTTTATTACATTAAACAAACCAACCTCTTTATTGTCCCACTTCTCAGACCTTTCCTTGCTCCAGTCATATGAGGCATTCTCTGTTGCTGTTGTTCATATTGGGTAAATGAGGGTTTCTGTTCTTTGCAGTATTACACCCCAGGTACCTGCCTTCCCGTTGCTTTGCACGATGGCAGCAGCGCTGCCTGATTTCTTCTGAAAAACAGTCTCTTGGAATGCTCTTGGAATTCTTTCAGTGTCAGTTCTTGCAGCCTTACCCAGCACTGAGCCAGGAGCTGCAGCTATGTGAGTTATTTGGTTTACATTTGTCAAGTGCATTCTCATAGGAACAGCACCTCCTCCTTAAACTGTGAATTCCTGAAGAATTCCTCACTAAGCAGCAGCCTTGCAAATGTACAGTGACTTGCAGCAGCCAATGCTTCTGAAATGGCATTGTTTCCCAGCTGACATGATGGCTGGATAATAAAGTAGCTGTGTGTGATGATCTTTTCTATGGCATGTTGTGTGGTAACCTCTGGTCATCCTTAAATCACCTCACCCCATTCACGATGAGCGTGTTCAGTAGGTTAATTCAGTTCTGTCTTCATACTCTCAACTGACTTTCCTGTGTAGGAGTTGCCCTTCTCGCACTGAATGTAAATTGTCCCTTGTGTTGCCATTCTGTGACGTGTTTAAACGACCGTTGGAACCTTGCGTTATTCAAACGAGTAATAAAGGTTAGCTCTGGTTTCTCTCTGTAATTACACGGTGATCCGATGGGGTGACGCGGGTGGCGCCGGTTCCCCCCTCCCCGCCGCCCCGGTGCGTGTGTCTCGGGGCGCGGCCGATAGCTCGTTAATTACGGTACCAGCTCATTACCGATGCCTGGCCCCGCCCACCCGGCTGGGTGCCTGCGCCGGACGTCATCAGCCCGCTCCGGCGGGCGGAAGTGACATACTTGCCCGGCGCTGCCAGTCGCAGTCTCCGGTAGCGGTGAGTGGGGCCGGCGGCCTCTCCTTCTCCTCCGCTCCCCTCAGCGCGGCGGGGCCCGGTCGGACCCTGAGCAGCACCGGCCGCGGGGCTGAGCGGGGCGGGGAGGGCCCCACAGGTGAAACCGGTCTTTGAGGGGAAAGCGGCGGTGGGCCCTAAGGCTGCGTTATCCCCGCGGCCGTTGACTACGGGCAGGCTCCGTACCGGGCGGAACGGGCTCTGCTGGGGGGTGTTGTGTCCAGCGTTCCGTGCCGACAGCGATGGGCCGGCGCCTCGGTGGAGGAACGCCGGACCCTGCTCGTAAACGGCGTTTGGGGTTTACTCGTGCAGGCCCCTGTGTTCATAGTGAGGGTGGTGTGAGCTGCCGGGGGTAAAGCGGCCCTTCTGGTTCAGGCGAAGTCCCGCTTCGCTTGAATCGAGTATATGCATAACCAAACTTCTCTGCGTACAAAAAGCCAGTGTAAAACTTGATGTAGTTGTGTCGGACTGTGTAGTTTGTGTAGGTTTTAGTAACGTCGTTCTCTTTTTCAGAGGTTTTTTTTTGTTTCAAACTCCAATGGGTGATGAAAAGGATTCTTGGAAAGTGAAAACTTTAGATGAAATTCTTCAGGAAAAAAAACGAAGGAAGGAGCAAGAGGAGAAGGCAGAGATAAAGCGCATGAAAAACGTAAGCTGCCCTTTGGTGTGTTTTTGGTTTAGTGTGAGGTGTCCCTGCCCATGGCACGGGGTTGGAACTGGATGATCTTGAGGTCCTTTCCAACCCTAACTATTCTATGATTCTGTGTGTTTCTGATGAAATTTGAGTTTCGTTCCATGTCTGTATCTTCATTTCCTCGTGAGAACAGGGCTTCTGAGTGTTATTTCTTTCATTGTGTGGCAGAATAATTAATTGCATTTTGGTTTCCCCCTTTCTTGTTCTCCTGTGGCAGTCAGATGATAGGGACTCAAAGCGGGATTCTCTCGAAGAGGGGGAGTTGAGGGATCACCGCATGGAAATAACCATCAGAAACTCACCTTACAGGAGGGAAGACTCTATGGAAGACAGGTAAGGCTAAGAGAATCACCTTGTTACTTTAGGAAGAGTTACTGAATTAAACCTTTAGGAAAGCTGAGATTGGGGTTTAAAAATACCTGAAGGGAACAAGTTTAAGTTCTTTAGCAATACAGATGTGCCATGTGCTGCTTCTAGAACATGCCAGGATATCTTTTGCGGTACTGGTTAAGGTTTAATGGTGTATTGTGTTCCAGTTTTGGCCACTGCCTAGTAATATTTCACTTAAATAAAACTTAAGTTAGACCAGGCCTGCTAAGTTCTCTTCAGCGCTTAATTCATCCCCAGCTGCTTGCGTATTCAGAATGTGCTTATAGTAATAGCTTAACTTCTCTATGTGACTATGATTCTCTGTAACGTACTGTTAATGCCGTAGTTCGGGGGCATTATGGAAATAATATAAATTAATAAAAGAGGGAAGCATGCATTCTTTTCAAAATGGGGAAGAGAGGAACTGACCCACCCTGTGCTTGGGAGTCCGTGAAACCTTCCTGAGTTTGTTGCTTTGTCTTGTGCTTTAGAGGAGAGGAAGATGATTCCTTGGCTATAAAACCACCGCAGCAAATGTCACGGAAAGAAAAAACCCATCATAGAAAAGATGAGAAGAGGAAAGAGAAACGCAGACATCGCAGTCACTCAGCAGAAGGTTCTTATTCCTACTTTTGGATAACATTCCTGGTAGCTTCCTGAAGTGAAGCCAAACGGGGACTCCGTTGGCAGTAAATAACAGTGACTACAAACCAAAGAAAACCTGACGGTGGATAAGACAGAGGAGTTTAAACTTGTATTATTTCCTTGGTTCTGTTTAATGCCCTTATGGGAGTGACAGGGGCTTGTGTGTGTTTGAGAGGACAGAAGTCACTTTGGGATAGGGACATTGAGTCTACTTTTATTCTCTGAAATCTGTTAAGCTTCTTTCCTGTCTTCACTGAGCAAGTGAGCTGAGGTATGATCTTTCTACCTGACTGTAACAGAAAAAACACTCTTTCTGGGAACATCCCTGTTGTATTCCTGTTATAAACGGCCTTTTCCTATTTTAATGTCAGTATTTGTGCAAGATCTTCCAGTCTTTAAATTTTCCAACACCCTTTCAGATCAGGTTTTTTCTATTAAGAAAATAGCAGAGAACCTGACAAGAGGTTACCGTAAGCTTCATCCTTTCTAGTTCTGTTTTCTAAAAATAGGAGCACTCAATATTTTGAATAGTAACACTCCAAAATTCATTTTTGTTTGTTTAGGGAAACATGCCAGAGTGAAAGAGAAAGAACGGGAACATGAGCGTAGGAAGAGACATAGAGAAGAGCAGGATAAAGCCCGTCGTGAATGGGAAAGACAGAAACGGAGAGAAATGGCAAGGGAGCATTCCAGGAGGGAGAGGTACATCCATCCCTCCCTGCCCTGTGACAAAGCAGCAGAGATGAACAGCTTCCTTCTCTTAATCTGTCTCTAACCTTTCCTTGCTCTGAAATGACAAGTTCAGAGCAAAAGCTTGTAAGCTCTGGTGCCAGTGCCATGTTCTTTGAATGTGTTGCCTAATGACAATGTGTTCTTGACTTTAATGACCTTTGTAAGTGGCTTCATTACAACAGGTGAATTCATTGCCAGTGGTGAATTTGTAGGTGAATTCATTGCCAGTGTTCTACTATAATGAAAAAAGTGTGAACCAGGGGATTTATTAACAGAACTTGCTGAAGATCTGTGTAAACCCTGGGAAGGTGCAGAAGCTTTTGTGTTAGAGTTCATGGACTTTGTCTTTGAAATGCTGTGTTTAAAGCATCAGCTGAAAAGCTGTGTGTCATTTTGACTGATACGCAGTCACTGGTACTGTTGCTAATGAAATCAGATGGCCCTGTAGTTTCTTACAGCAAGGAAGTTTTCCTTCATAAGCCGAGTTTTTAGTGAACTGTAGAATAACAGCAGATAATTGTGTTCTAGAGATCGCCTGGAGCAACTTGAGAGGGAACGAGAGAGAAAAATCCGAGAACAGCAGAAGGAACAAAGGGAGCAAAAGGAAAGGGAAAGGCGAGCTGAAGAGAGACGTAAGGAACGGGAAGCCAGGAGAGAAGGTAAGTGTCTGTATTAATGTTGTTTGGGCTTAATATCTGCTGATACGGTGGGGAATGCAGGTGTAGAAAGCATCTTAGGTGAGTGCCAGAGTAAAGAAAGAATATTAAAGGGGGGGGACACCTTTTGTGTTGGAGGGGAAAAAAACCCAATCTATTAAGTTGTACAGTATCATATGCCTTAAATGTCACAACATAATGATCTGTCAGTGAGCCTTTGCCACTCTTTTGGCCTGGTTTCCTATGGAAACAAGCTTTAATTGACATTGTCTCTCTGTGTGTGTGTGTGTGCGCGCGTGTGTGTGTGTGTGTTCATCACAATCCCAGTTGCTTCTGAACTCTTTGGCTGAGTCTAACCCAATGTGACAGAGTTTGAAGTCTCAAAAGTAAGTGTTTTAAGGATTTGGGGAAATAAATTGCAAAGGGAGGGAGAGAGATCATGTAAGTACTCCAGTCATTAAAATGGCTGCAGTGGGAGTCAAGTGGGAAAGATCTGATAACAGCAATTTAAGTCAACTTCTGTGCACAAGCCTCGCTTTGCAAAGCACAGAGGATACTTGCAGTCTAAGTTCAGATACTTTCTGATTAAAGGATCTCTGTTTGTCCCAGCTTTCAGAGGTAAAAATCAGTGCCCATTCCCATGATCGAGTGACAGAGGCTGTTCAAGTGGAGCAGAAGAAGCCATTTTATTGCTGCTATTTCTCTTTCAGCTCATACCAAACAGCTCTTTGTGCTTGGTATTTGCACTGGTACTGCTCAATCTACCTAGCCTTTCATTTTAGTTATTTTTATGGCTCTAAATGTTCTGTCAGCTCCTTCTAAACCTGGTTTTATTCTTTTATGCATTTTCCTGGTCATTTCTCTCTTTGGCACTGATGGCTTAGTTTCAGGGTGTTTACTATGTAATATGTAGGGAATCTTGCTTCTGTTTCCCAAGTATGGCAGCGCCTTTCTCTAAGTAGTACAAATCCGTGGATTTTTGTGCATGAGGTAAATCATAGTCCTTTACTCTGCTAGATCTAGGTTGGCTCCACTTCCATGCCTCTCCATTACCCTTTAGTTGTAAGGAAGAACCTAAAGGGTGCAAAGCAGGAGGGTTGTGGCAGACAGAAACATTCTGCTTAGGTCAGGGAGATGTAACAATTTCTTCCGGTTTTGTTTTCATTAGTTTCTGCACACCATAGAACAGTGAGGGAAGAATATGGAGACAAAGTAAAAATGAGACCCTGGAGTCGCAGCCCATTACGACAGCAGAGAGACAAGCTTGAGCAAGGAGATAGCAGGAAACCAGGTAGCATTTGCCACTTTATAATGTCTTTGCCTGGGGGCTAGGAGGTATAGCGTTTAATTTCTAGCAGTAAACACACATCCTTGCTACTCTGCTGAAAGTGTTGCCCACTGCATTGCTGGCAAAACTCTGGACTACTCATAAACATGTACTGTCTTCTAAAGCAATGCTGGGTTTGCAGGTAAATATGCAGGTGACAAATGGAATGAATCTTTCCTTAAGTAACAGAAGTAGTAGTGTAAAAAGTTTCCAAGTGAGTTACTTTGTTCAGTGATGAAAGAAGCAGCTGACCGAATTCCTAAGTGTTGTAGTTGCATTCCCTTGCAAGTGAAAGGGATTTACACAGCTCCAGTTGGGTTGTTGTTAGGAACTAAGCTACCTAAAAAAGTTACCTTACTGGGATCAGTAGAGTTTAAGCATTACCAATATTGTCACTTTGTAGAACACAATAAATGTTTAAGGCAGTATTCTGGTGAGATGGTGAATTTTGTTTTCTAAGCCAGAAAATGGTCCTTCCCGTGCCTAGGAGGTCCTGACTGTAAGTAGAGAACTTGCACGATTGACAGTAAAGTGTTAAAGAGGAAAAGCTCCGTGTCTGCCCTCTTAATGTGTGTAGCTGCAAAACGAAGTGTAACTGTTTCAGTGCAGCTGATTGCAGAGTGTAATGAGCTGCAGTTCCAGGTGGAGGCAGAGGCAGCAAGTCCTTGGAAGCTGCTAATTGATCAAGTTATTCACACATGCTATTTCATGGTGATCCAGAGGGACTGCATTAGGATAGTAAGCACTGATAGAAGGGCTCTGTGTACATACATTAGTGAGACTGTGTTGTGGTGATACTTGTTATCATGTTACTTTTTAATTTACTTTTTATTTTTTAATCAGTCTCATTGGAACTTTGGCATATATCCTATTTAAAATCCCCAAAGGGCAGTATTCCACATTTTTGGCTGTTGGTTCTGCTCTGCTGCAATTCATAAAAGCTGTTTTGTCTTCTGAGCAGAGTGTAGAGCTTTTTTAGCACTCTGTATGTCCAATACAGCACCTTCAGCACCACAGAGAGTAAAGCAGTTATCTGGATGTTCAGAATCTTGTAAGTAGAAGTGATCCTCAGTCTGCACCCTGTTCTTAATTTTTGTGCTCTCAGCAGTAAAAGAGGAGAAACCAGAAGAGAGAGATCCTCTTTCAGACTTGCAAGACATCAGTGACAGTGAGAGAAAAACCAGCTCAGCAGAGTCTTCATCAGGTGATGAAATGCAACTTAGTAGATGTAATTAATTGTACCGCTGTCTGGTGAGGAAGCTCTGTGGTAGAGTGTGCGCCTGCTTAGTTATGTGCTTAATCACTCCTGAACAGAATCTGGCTCAGGCTCAGAAGAAGAGGAGGAAGAGTCTAGCAGTGAAGGCTCTGAGGAAGAGGGAGAAGAAGAGGAGGAGGAAGAGGAGACAGGAAGCAATTCTGAGGAAGTGTCCGAGCAGTCAGCTGGTGAGTTAATATGAAACAGGTCCCAGAATGGTGTGTTATGGTTTTGTTTCTCTGCTGTATTATTTTATCTGAACATTTCCCTTCTCTCCTAGCCTAGGATAGGCTGAGACCTGACAGGTCAAGATAACTAAAAAGAAAAAAAACCAAGTACAAGTAATATTCTATCCTTTTATATAGCGGTAATACCAATTATTCGATTAGAGAACTGAAAGCCATTCTCATGTTCCTCAGTGGTGTCAGGCTACAGTTTAAGTAGTTTTATAACCATCACTCTATAGAGAACAAGTCTGCACTTATTTGGGGGGTGGTGAAATACAAATGTCTCTTGTCATTTTGAATTATTTTCTGTTGCAAATTTCACTTTGTTTTTGTTTTCCTGCCAGTACCAGTAAATGAACATAAAAGGTTTAGTAACAAAGTCTATTTACAGCCATTCTTGAAATTGATTAGTAAAGGCACAGAATTATGCTCTAATGGCTGGTATTTTTCTTTAAAATCAATTACAATTCATAAGCAAATATTCATCAGTTTCTGAACTTTATTTATTCACTTGCCCCCTCCCCAAATTCCCAGATAATTGGCAAGAACTGTATTCCCTGTTGGAAGCTGAAAGGTGCAGTTTTGAGTTAGTGGAAACATTTAAGGGAAACAGAAGTATAAGGCCACCAACTAGATAGTGAAGAAGGTGGAGGCCTGGTGAGTTACAAAAGCTTTTCAGTAGTGATCTGCCTTACAAGGAACCTCAGAAGTGTTGAGTTTGTTCAGTTGAACTTGTTTATATTTTGCAGAAGAGGTGAGCGAAGAAGAGATGAGTGAAGAGGAGGAGCGAGAGAATGGAAACCACATCCCAGTTGGTACAATGCAAACACTGAATATTTAAAGATGGGTTGGGCAGAATTTTCGCAGCCATAGAAATCTTTCTACAAGTATTGAAAAATACTTTGAATTTATTTCTTGTTGCAGTTTTGTCATCATTCCAAAACGGAATCGGAAATTCCTTGCAATCTGTTCCAAGGTCTATGTTAGGAGGAAATCAGTTCTTAGTCTAGTGGACTAATGTTTCCTTCTTTTTCATTTGGGTCTCTTGTCCTGTCCTCTCATCAAAAAAGCTTTGCAATCAGAATGAGAGATGCTGGGTCAGTTTTCTCTTTCGTTCTGTTAATGCAAAGATTTATTCTTCTGACTGCTGTATTTAACACTGGAAGTTGTATGTACATGACTGTAAATGAGTTCTTAAAAGCATCACCTCTGCAAAGAGGAGAAATTTGGCTTCTTATTGATCTTTATTATTACAGGAGCTTAAGTTGCATAAGTTGCACACCTGTACCTTGTAATTGGAGTTTTACTACCTTTAATTGTCTAAGGCTGAGCTTAATTGTCCCAAGGGCTCTCTCTTTCCAGAACTGATTCTGACATTTAAAGTTACAGAGTCAAGATTTGACCGAGATTCAGCAGGAAGTGAAGTAGAAGAGGAGGAAGTAGGGGAGGGAACCCCCCAGTCCAATGCAATGACAGAAGGAGACTATGTTCCTGACTCACCAGCTTCCTCCCCCATTGAACTGAAGCAAGAGTTGCCCAAGTATCTTCCTGCACTTCAGGTAGAGAATAGCTTAAAGGATGCTTGAAAATACCATAAGCAAATGGATTTCTCTAGCTGCTTTAACAGCATAAACACCTTCGTGCCTGAGATAGTTTATGGGCAGAATATGCCTTAGTAACTGAACATCGCAAAATACACATTTCTGTGTGAAATATTGCTCTTTTTGACAAGGTAGAAGTGTGATTACTCTCTTAGATGTTGCTAAGAATGTGATAATACATTTGATACTCTGCTATCTTAGTAGTGCTCTCTGAAAATAGATATTTGTGAAGAAGAGGTTCTGTTAATGTGAATAGAAATTGATGGGTGGTTGTTCTTTTTGTAGATAACAGCCAAGTATAGAAATAGGAAGAGAAAGCATGTTTTTATTAATTAAATTATATGGAAGGTGTTAGGCTGAGGTGCCAAGCTGCTGCCTTTGCTATTGTGGCAGCCTCTGTGTGGCAGTTTAGTCTCTGCAAAAAGGGAACGAGTGATGAGTTAATGAAATGATTTCATTAATGTACTAAAACACAGACTCTGTCTGGGATTCCTTAAGACAAGTAAAAATTAACCCCAAAGATACCTTTCTCATGCTGCATAGCCACATTGTTGGATTATCTTGGTAAATGTTAACTATTCCTGTGAAGGTGTTGAAGTTTTACCGTTATGTTGTCTTAAAACACCCAGGCAGATGCCGGAGGAGTAACTGGTGTCCATCTGTCTGTTTTCAGGGATGTCGTAGCGTGGAGGAATTTCAGTGTTTGAACAGGATCGAAGAAGGAACGTATGGTGTGGTGTACAGAGCAAAAGACAAGAAGACTGGTTAGTACAAGCGGGTTCCAGTTGTTGTCTTCGTGGTATTTAGGACTGCAAGTTAGTTCTGCATTTTTCACTGATGAACAAAATATGTCTGTGACACTTTCTTCTTTATCAGGAATAATCTAGGCTTCTTAATAGGATGTGGACTCTGACATACAGGATTCACTAGCAGCTCTTTGAGTTCAGAAGTGATCTCTGTGTTGGCCATTGTGGTGTAGAACGCTTTCTGCCTCCAAAGGCAGTTATTTCTGGATTGGGATCTGCTCTAGATAGTCACCTGGTTGGAATCTTTCATAATTTGCTCTAAGTATTCCACCAGGAGTCACTGTGAGCACGGCTACAGTTTAGAGAAGTCATGAAAGCAGTGAGGATACACTGCAGTGTTCTGTTGTAGAAAGAAATTTCACTCTTTTCAGTTTTAAAGCTCCTTCTCGACCACTTTTTGTATATACAAGTGGATTTCTATTTTTTAAAACTCAATCTCTTTGCTTATCAGGTTTGTAGAGGCAAATGTCTTGATAAAATCTGCAGGTTTAAATAGAGTTGGCAGATGGTAAAGAGAATTGTGCAAACAACTATGTCCCAGAGAAGGCCTAGACAGAAATTAGGGTTATTGTCAGGTTCCAACTGACAAGCTGTAATTCTGGTGGGAGGTTTAATTGAATTCTGGATGCCTTGGTGGTTCTGTTTTAGAATAACAGGACCATTTGGTTTCTTCTGGGGAGTGGAAGCACACAGCTGGCATTGTGGCTTCTCTGGGTTTACTTGTTTACTGGACAACTACCATGAGCTTGTTTTTCTTCTCCCTCTCTGACTTGAGGTCTGCTCCAAGACTAACACAAGCGTTATTCTCCACAGTATCATGCAAAAAACAGATGTATTTAAATAATGCACTTCAGTTATGTTTTGAGTAGCACCTTTTGAGTTGGGACTTTAAACAGAGAGAAACTGCATTTGAGGCATTTCTGTCTGCTCTGTCCTTTCCAACTATGCTGAGGAGTTCAGAGTTAAATACACTTTTACTTCCTTTCCTAGTGAATTATACTGGAATACACCAAAATGCTTTGGTTGTGGTGTTGGTTTGGATTTTATTCTTTAAACTTGGCAATCTTTTCGTGGTTGTGTTGTGGGGTTTTTTTGCTTTTATTTTCCTAATGTGAGACTGACTCTGCTTCTTGGTTCAACATTATGTCTTGACTTAATGGTTTTCATTCAAATGAATTTAGTGACAAAGCACTGTGGGACCTTATAATGTGTATTTTATTAGCTGTGTGATGGGAGATCTGCAGTTAATTCTGTTTCCTTTGCAGATGAGATTGTGGCTCTGAAGCGACTGAAGATGGAAAAGGAGAAGGAAGGCTTTCCCATTACTTCTCTGAGAGAAATAAACACTATTCTGAAAGCACAGCATCTAAATATTGTCACTGTCAGAGTAAGGCTCAAGTCTTCTATTTCGAAAGTAGTTTGTTCTTGGCTTTTAAAATGCCCTATAAAGAAGGTAGCATCCATAGCAGAGCTTGTTTCTGTAAACAACTGTATACTATCCATAAAACCATATAGACATGACTGCGTAATCTGAGGTTTAGCAAAACTGAGTTGGGTTTTTGTCGATTTTTCTCTGGATTTCACCAGTGGCAGCTCCATGTATCCTCCTGCCAGTAAATTTCTAAACCTCATTTTTGCTCTAAAATCCTGTGTGCTTGTTTTGATCATTTGTTTCTGTGTTACAGGAAATTGTCGTAGGCAGCAATATGGATAAAATCTACATTGTAATGAACTATGTAGAGCATGATCTCAAGAGTCTGATGGAAACCATGAAGCAACCATTCCTGCCAGGTACTGTTTGCCATAGTCTTCTATAATTCTCAGAACTGGAAAACTGGCCAACACAAACCTCAGTGTCCTTGGGCTGTACTGACATCAGTGAACTAGCTTTGTACAGTGACGTGTATTGCCTTGGAATGTCCTATGAGTGCTCTTTAGAGCAGAGACTTCTGTTGCTTTTTCTCTGTTCTGTCTGATTTTACCAACACAAGATAACGCTTGTAGGTGGGGAGTGCTGATACTCATGGTGACACTTGGCTGATGAATCCGGTTGGCTTAGGGTGGAGGTTCAGATGTGAGATCAAGGGAGTTTCCCCTGTGATAAACTGGAAAAGAACACTGGGGTTTAACTTTGGCCACTTCCTGCATTTTTGAGGCATTGATTTCTGAGCATTGTTTGGAGCATTCCAGTTACCCAAATGAATTCTGCTTTATTGGCAGCTCTCAGGGTTTAACTGCTCTTGTTCTGTGACATATTCTTATGGTGCAGTTTATATTGTGCTTTTAAATGCATTTGGCTTCATTTCACCATTTCAGGTGAAGTGAAAACCCTGATGATTCAGTTGCTGCGAGGAGTCAAGCATCTGCACGACAACTGGATACTTCACCGGGACCTGAAAACTTCCAACCTGTTGCTCAGTCATTCAGGCATTTTAAAAGTAAGAATTACATGAGATCCCACACTTCTACTGCAGAATTACACTGCGTTAGAGCTAGGTCAGGAGCGGGGCAGGATGTTTTGCATTAATCTGTAGGAGGTTTGAGGTGTAAAACATATGGTTGTGAAGAAGTGAACTTCACTACTGAGGAGACTGCTTTGCCGCAGCTGCAAGATCTATGCTGGGATGTGACCAATAAGCATGGCCTAGTGAATACTGAACTCTTTATAGTGTGATCTATAAAGATCTATAGTGTCTCTTCTTGGTGATGCAGCACATGTGTGACAGTGTCATTTTCTGTATCAGCATCACAGTGTTTGAACTGGGGTTGCTCTTCTCAAGCTTGAGAGATTATAAGGCTTAAAAAAGAATCTGAGTCTCTATAGTACTGCTGAATTGTGCAGTTACTGGTGGAGATGGAGATTCTAAACCTTCACTGACTCACAAAAATCTAAGAGAAGAGCAGTACTAAGATCAGGACGTTTCAATTTTTACATCCGAGTTCTAGATGCCAGTTTTACATTGCCATTATTTACATCTTGCAGCTGCTGTTAAGCCTTTCCCTTTCTCAGGAAAACTGGACTTTGAATTTTTCCCTTGCTTGCAAAGCTGAAGTCAGCATCTGTTGTTGGTTTTGGCTTTGTTTTCGCCCTCCCATACAAGCTTTCTGTTGAGATGATCAATAACAGGAGCTCTTACTTGGCCTCAGGCAGGGAAAATGTTTTTTCCCCAGCAGTGGAAAAAGACAAGGAAGGGCCATAAGAAACAGCAAATTCTATGTGGCTGTTTCTGGGGGCTGGAAGCTCTGCAAGAGCCAACATGGCCAGCACAAGCTGGCACTGGAATGTTGGAAGTGTTACTGATCACCAGTTTTCATTTAGGTTGGAGATTTTGGACTAGCCCGAGAATATGGATCTCCACTGAAGCCCTACACACCAGTGGTTGTGACACTTTGGTACAGGGCTCCGGAGTTGTTGCTTGGAGCAAAGGTATGTTTCTCCTTGTTCCCTCTGGCTGCTAAAGGAATGACTCTTCAGACTATGTAATTTATGAACAAAGTATGCTCAATGCTTTCTATTGATTTAGAGGTGGAAATTCTGAATCTTCAGTATTATCTTTCCTAATAATACCGCTAAAAAGCTTCCATCTTCCACAGGCAGAAGGTGGGTGGGTGGCAGATGAAGTTTTCTCTGTTAGAGTGCTGATGTGGTGGTACTGGACTGGTGCAAACTGTCCCTGGCACCTTGGGCAGCTGGATTTGTATTTATTTTTAACGCTAGTGTATAAATTGTGACACTGGAGAGCAGAACAAGGTAACAACATTATGGCAATATTCCCTACTGATGACCTAATTTATAATGGAAATCCAGATGAAATCTATGGGGCTTCAGTGACAAGAACCATTCCAGGAAAAAATACTGCTCTGTGCTGTCTTACAATGATGATTTTAATAGAAATTCTTACATTTAAGAGATGCACCATGGCGACCAGGCTTTTCCCATAACCTGAGATTGCTGTTGTGGCAAAATAAGGGCTAAAGATCTCTGCAAGAGAGTGCAGGTTAGAGTGTTTTGTTGGTTGTGATGCTCTGTGTGTGAGTGAAAAAGAAAGGCAGCATTGTGGAGACTTGTGTTTCGTCTTGAAGTGTTTTTATACGTGGGTATTACTCATAATTCACAGTAATTTTAACTTTCAGATACAGAGATCTGTGCCTTGAGTATTGGAATGTCATATATCCCTTCTTTTCAGGAGTATTCAACAGCAATAGACATGTGGTCGGTGGGGTGTATATTTGGAGAGCTGTTAACGCAGAAACCCCTGTTTCCAGGGAAGTCAGAGATTGACCAGATCAACAAAGTTTTTAAGGTAAGGCTTTTAACACCAGTGGGTTCTGACTGACTGGGTTAGAGACAGGTACATGAGAAGTAGTGATATAAAAAATGCTTATTGCTCTTTTTAGATTCCACCTTAATGAAAGACTCTTTGATTCTTGTTGTACAATACGCACAGTCAGACCATGGTTTTTGGTTTGCTTTGTTTTCTCTGAATATGTAACCAACTCCTATAACTACATAATGAGAAAGTAGAAGAGTTTCCCTCTAGAATGAGTTTATTAAAGAGGGGTCTTAATTTGCAGGATCTGGGTACTCCAAGTGAAAAAATCTGGCCTGGTTACAATGAGCTCCCAGCAGTCAAGAAGATGACATTCACCGAGTATCCCTACAACAACCTGCGCAAGAGATTTGGAGCCCTCCTCTCTGATCAGGGGTTTGATCTGATGAACAAGTAAGTGCTTCACTGCATCACTGGGAATTGTACTTACATACTATGATAGTGATAGAAAATGATTCATAGTGAAACATGGTATTTCAGTGCATCTGACCTTGTCAAAACATGCTGATGCTGCTGAAGTTTGTCTGAGACATCCCTTGCAATGCTATTCCTCACTCTCTCTCACGGGAGCTTTATTCAGTGTACCATGTTCTTAACACCTGCTGTTAAATCTCAGTCCAAGATTATTCTTGCACATCTATATCCTAGAAGAACAGAAAAATGTTTTAGTAGTAGTTTTAGTTCATTCGTGTCATGTTTAATTACATGGTGAGTCTTCTCTTATGGATCTTGTTAAAACAATTCAATTGTTTAAACAATTGTTCCGATTTCCAATTACAATTGGAAAAAGAGGAAAAAAACCCAGTACATTCAGAAATGTAACAATTTCCTAATTCTATTGAAGAATTAGGAAATAGCAATTTTGGGTTTTTTCCTACATTTTCCCAAGTTCATGAGCTCCATCGCATCTGATACTCTGACAGTTCTTTCATCTAACTCTACTGGTGCATTCTGACTGCATTTCAGTTTTTCTTTACAAGGTTGACAGTGGCTTGAGAGAATTTTATTCTCCCCTAATATTCCCTTTAGATTTCATGACATGAAGTAAATAATTGTTTCAGATCTTAGAACTTTATTAAAAAATAAGAGATTTTTTTACTCTTCCCCATTTTTAAGACTGCTGTTCCAGGTTTTTGACTGAGTTGTGAATAATTCATTGGCAGTTAGATTTTCTTTCAGAAGGTCCAAGTCTTCTTAACAAAGACAGACATCACATCAGTGTCATCTGCTTCTTAATTGCTTTGATTATGACAGGGCTGTATCTGTCTTAATTATTTTGGATAAGGAAATAGTATTGATGTGGGTCTGGAACTTGCAGAAACACATAAGTGTAAAATATATTGCTGTGTGGAATGAATAGTAGGGTAAAACATGTTTCTGTATTGCAGGTGGTTTAAAATACTCAAGCCCAGGCTGTCCAGTTAAGTTAAGCTGTGTTTCAATATTCTTCTTCCCTGTCTTCCTAATTTCTTCTCAGCTTTTTGACCTACTACCCAGCACGAAGAATTACTGCTGAGGATGGGCTGAAGCATGAGTATTTCCGGGAGACTCCGCTTCCCATCGACCCCTCCATGTTTCCCACCTGGCCAGCAAAAAGTGAACAGCAAAGGGTGAAACGTGGCACCAGCCCTCGACCACCTGAGGGAGGCCTTGGGTACAGTCAGTTGGTGAGTACAGCAGCTGACATCGACTTAGAATCACAGAAAGGTTTGGGTTGGAAGGAACAGTAAAGATCATCAACCCCTCTGCTTGTGGACTTGTGATGTCCTTGGACATGTCCAAATGCTGCTTTAGGAACTGCTCACATGAGCTGCCCTGGGCTCTGTGATGCCACTGAATCAAACATTTATTTCTCATCTCCTAAAGATACTTTGGGGTTTTTTTTATTGTCATTGTTTAGATTTTGGGGTTGAAAAAGTAACAGACATTTACTGATAAATGTGCTTGGTTTTTACAGGGTGATGACGATCTGAAAGACACAGGTTTTCATCTGACCACCACCACTCAAGGAGCATCTGCTGCAGGACCTGGCTTCAGCCTCAAGTTTTAAACTCAATGTGAAAAGAGGATTAAAAAACAAAGAAAAGAACCATTCATGTGAGTGGATTTCTGAGTGCCCCAGTTCAGTTCTTCGCATCAGGGAGACTAGATGTTTTTCACAGGGGAAAAGTCAAATGTCATCACAGATGCAAAGGCTCTTACTGGGTGTGGAGTATGACTGCTGCATTCCATTAGAGGACTGGAATTAACCTGAAAAGCCAAGGATCATTACAAAATCTGACAAAGCAAAACTTGAAGTTCAATCCTGGAACAGCCTCTGGTTTATTTTTAAGTTTTGTTGGATTTATTTTGTTGGGTTTTTGTTTTTTTTTTTTTCCCTTGTAAATTTGTAGAATTAAAATACATTTTTAATTGTTTAACAGTGGGAAAGATTTCATTTCTTCACATGCAGCAAACTTAGATGGTGGTGGCATTAAGTCTTCTAGAACGTAAACTTATCGGTGGTGACACTATTGCAGCATATTGTCAGCCTGGGCAAACAACCCTTTCATACTGTGTTTGGTGTTAGTAAATTGGAGGTGTCTGAATATAGTTCAGGACAAAAACTCCATTCCAGTCCTGAGGTTTCTTTCCTGTTAGGCTTTTGATACTCCTCCCTGGCAGTATTTTTGGGTGCTCTGCTGAGCTGACTGTGGTTTGTTGTGCTGTATACATGTATTTACAGTGGTGCTGGTACAAAAGGAGTACTCTATTGTTTTGTAAATCAAAAAGATTTAATATGGAGGCTTTGAAACTTTATTTTCTATAAAAAGTTCTTTTAAATACACCCCTTTTTCATAAAAAGAAGAGCTCAGCTTTACTGACTGTATAATGCCATATTCCAGTCCTTTCTCCTGAGGAATCACGTTGGAGTATCACATCCTTTTGAGTCTCTGATTTACAATGCTGCTGTTCTTTTCTGGGAACAGGACGATTTGGAAAATACTGAGGTATTTGTGCAATCAGAGCTAGGCACCAGTCCAATAAAAGGATTAACTTAAAATGCACTGAAACTGATAGAATGTTTATCATTTAAGAGGTTTTTCCTGGGTAAAGGCCTCGGAACTGGAATTTGGATGTACTAAAATTGTGGTGGATTTTGGAACTAGTTGGGTTTGTTTGGTTTGGGGTTTTTCTGTGGAGGAATGCAGAACTGTTTTTTCTTTAGGCCCAACTGGCTGTCTGGTGCTGAAGAAAAACCAGTTTATTACTGGTCTGTTAACTGAAATGTGCATGATTTTAGCAAGATTTCCTCCTGGGTGGAGATCAGTAACACCTATTACGAAGCAGGGTGTTATCGCAACATCTCCCAGTGTACAGGAAAGGAGAACCATGGGCTGGGCTAAGAGTGTGTATATTTTGTGTTTCAGGCTGTGCATCTTGCACTCTGTGAAGTTATTTATTTCCTTCCTAGCTTCCTTGGCATTGCCAAGGAAAAAAACTCACTGTTGTGAGTGCTCCATCCCTGGCAGTGCTCAAGGCCAGGTTGGATGAAGCCTTGGGTGGGATGGTTTAGTGTGAGGTGTCCCTGCCCATGGCAGGGGGGTTGGAACTGGATGATCTTGAGGTCCTTTCCAACCCCAACTATTCTATGATTCTATGAAAAAGCTGAACCTAAGGAAAGAGCAATGCAGGTGCTTTAATCCTGCTAAATGTCATGACTGTCAGGGATTCCTTACTGTGAGGGAATGCTCCACCACTGTGGACATTGGAGTGTACTGGGTGTTGCCAGCCAATACTAACAAGATTTTCCTGTTGGATGTGGCACATTTAGTCCATGGTTTGGGGACTAGGGGAGGACAGTGATGGAAATTACTTACAGAAGTTACCTCATCTCTGTTGAAGGTGGCAAGAGGCTTATTGATCAGACACCTGAAGGATATGTTAGAGCTGCTGACAGAGGTAAACAGCCTCAGGGATGAGATTACATGAGTAATAAATACAAACCACAGGAAAGTGGGTGGAGGACAGGAAAGTGGGTGGAGGGACAAAAGGTGTTCTGTGGATACTGGAACTAAGCATGTCAATATGTGGAATGGCATCATTAGAAAGGGTTTGGTGACAAATAAAAGGAAATATCGGATCTTATACTTTTTCTCAAGTTCTCCTATTGCTATGTACCAGGATCTAAAAAAACAAAGGTCAGCAAAACACAGAGTGTAACTGGTTGTTTTCCTTCCTCAATACCTCTGCCTCCATTGCAGCAGCTGGGCCAGCAATCCATCCATCCGTTCCTTTGATGAAGTGGCATTCCTGTTTTCCAGCAGTCTGTGGAGTTCCACACTTTAACTGCAAAATCTGACACTTCATAAAAAACAACTCTTTTAATTCTCTGTACAGCACATACTTGATAAATTCTTTATCATTAAAAGTAATTTGGAAAAGTTTTACATTCCGGTAATCAAGTCTCAGAGTCTCTTTTGCCCAAGGTGTGGAAGCAGCTGATGTAGAATTTCAATTGCACAGCTGGAGATTAGATACAAAATGCCAAAGAAATGTTCTGAATTTGAAACAGAACAAGCAGAATTGAAGCTCTCAGTCCTCTGTTAATGCTTCAGTCTGATCCTCCAGGAATAAGTAGTCAAGATTCTTTCTTTTTTCTTTACTATACAAGTGTAAGTTCCTTCATTAATTGCATTCGCAATGATGCTCATGTGATCTTCATTTAAGGATAAGTAACCTGGATATGAGTATTCCAGAAGCTCCTTATCTTTATACCAGCTGTTGTAAGGAAAAGAACAGAAGTTAAATTAAACTCCAGAATGCATTCTGCCAGTTAATATGTGGGAATGGTTTTTCTCCTAGTATGTTTTGCTGAATAAGTGTACAGCAAGGATGAGACAAAACAAGGTCAAGTTACACCAGGGCACTAAACTGAGTAATTCAGGAGCTTGAATCTTACTGAATGCTAATGGGAATTTGGGTCCTCAGGCTAAAGTAACCCACGGACTCTCAATTTTAGATACATCCACAAATAACATACTTGTGTCAGTAACAGCTAACAAACTGTTAACTGAAAGGGTAAATGTAGGACTCTTACAAAATACAGGCCAGGGAATTTGGACTGATTTTAAGAATTACCTTTGTGCTATAGGTAAATTGGATTTTATCCTTTTTCAACCCAGCTCTGCTTTCAGACTCAATGCTTTGCAATGTTGTGATGGTATCTGTAAGCTCCCTTCTCACAGTGAGCCTCTCTACTCTGGTATCAGATTGGACAGTGACATGCTCCAGAAGATAAATTCTGTTCTTATTTACATGGTTTTGCTATCCTTCCTCATCATTTTTGATATGTAAACTGTAAAGCTTCCTAAAGGACTAGAGGAAATGACAGAGCACTTACTAGACTTTGCCTTTCTTATGAATGATCTTCTGTCCACAGCGGAAAGTGACGTTCCTGCCTTCAGAAACAGTCTTGGTTTTTGTCCTTGGTGGGGGCAGAGTCGGGGGGACTGTTGGAAATGGGAATTCTGACCACCAGAGATGGGAGAAAGAAATGGCAAAAGTCAGCTGAGCTCCCGGCATTCCAAAACACTCACAGAGTTATGTTATTACCTAAGGAACCATAGAAGTATCAATTTATAAATATATATATTTGTATATGTAATTCCTACCGAGCAGTTCTTGGGCAGACATGTAACGTATTCATGTGCAAAGGTAACAGTTTTGTGGCACGTAAAGTGACAGAGGTAGATAAAAATCAACTTGCCCATTTCATATATATGGAAGAGTGTATATTCAGTGTACAAACAGTTCCCTAGAATATATGGGCTTGTAATTATATGACTGCATCTTTAGCGTTAGTCTGGTCTAAAATAATACCTCTGTCCTGGAGAAAGCAGTGCTAGTTAAATGATCCATCTTCTTCAGGTGCGTAGATATTATCTATCTGAAGCTGAATTGCCCAGATGTGCTCTGAGGTCATGCGGAATTAAGATCCTGCCTATCCCTGCAGCAGACAGCACTTCTACCTCCTCCCTCTGTGCAAACCCCATGAAGAACAGCAGAAGACAAGTGCCATACCATAGCAGAAGTCACAAGTAGATGGACAGTGCTTTTTCATCAACTTCCTGCGCTTCTCACAGAATCCTTTTTGTGCCCACGATGGGCACATAAATAATCTGTCTTTACATCCTAAAAGAGGAGGAGACAGGGCGTTGGAGGGACTAGAGTAGACTCTTCCCTCTGAGAAACAAATGGACATTTCACCTAAATCAGATTGTTCAAGGTAAATGGTAGAGCTGGGACAGGAAAGGATCTAAACCAGGAGTACAATAATGAATACAATAACTAGATAAATCACGGTGCCATTATGGTATGCATAGCAGTCTCAATATTGAGCAGTAGCATCAGTGGTTGAAGAGTATCCATTTCTACATCCTACAGTACGTAATGTTTGAAGAGTAACAGGCAAATATGTCAGAGCTTCAGAGAATCTTGGCCACAGCCAGTTTGGTTTACAGATAGATTTATTAATACAAGATGATAAAACTAAGTCCAACCAAAAGAGAACACAGAGTGGACTGAAACCTCCTGTCCATCACATCTGGAGTGAGCAGTGCAGGAAACAAACATTACACCTCCTTTTAGCTTTGCATAAAAAGAAGTAGGATCGCTCCTGCTCGCTGGGTTAAGGCCTAGTCCTGCCAAATGCTGAGGATCTAACAACATGAGAGCTCCACAGGCTGCAGCTGACATCAGACAAACCTTTACATAGCACAGCCCAGAGCAGAACCCTGCTTTGCTTACCGTAAAGCCTGTGAATTCCCCAAACTTCATCCTGAGAGATGGTCTTTTTCCCAGTCAGCGTGGCATTGATGTGCATGAGGGCATTGGGATTCAGGGAGTGCATGAGACCCAAGGCATGTCCTATTTCATGTGCTGCTACATGCACCAGATCCGTAAGCCAAACACCTGGAAGAGACATGGAAAACCAGCTGTCAGTGTGTGGTGAAGTACATTTGCCAGTCCTGCTGTAGAACCAGAGGAAGTATTTTCAACTAGAACCATACAGTCTTATCAAAGGTCACCCAAGTTTCATCATCTCCGTAGCTGTTTGGATGCAAGCAGACGAGCCAATTACTTTCACATGCTTCTCATTTCAAACAGCAGGACAAAAAGCAGCACTGCCAGACTACAGGAAAACTGCTCCAAACGAGCAATGTCTGATACGAAAGCAAGTGGCCTGTGTAACGCTTAAGTCTTGTCAGCTTTCTGCTAACTTTGCTGTAACTGGAAGTGGCTGTTAGGGAATGAGATTCTTAGCTGGAATATTCCAGTCTGAAGGAGCCTCCAATTGACCTCTGTATGCTTCATAGTTTGTAGACCAAACTCGAGTTTCGCAGTAGCAGCTTGAAGCCTGTTTCCAGCAGAGAGGGCTCTTAACTGAAGGATGACTCACAAGAGGTGCTATTGCTGACGTCTGTCTTGGTATCTTGCACAATTACAGGCCATGAGAATCTCACATGATTCTGATGTTAAATCAAACTGCTTATGGAAAGAAATCATCTGGAAGGTAATGCACATGTAAGTATCAGTGCATTGAATAGGAATCCCCAGTGGGTGGATTTTTTTAGGGCTCTTAAACACTTCTGCTAAATCTCTCTGACGTGACTTAGAAGAGCAATGATTTTGTTCTGCTTTGTTCCCATCCTCCTTTATGCCAACAAAAGAGCCTAATTGAGTTTGGAAAGAGAATCAGCCGCTGTAAACAAGTAGCAAGGTCTCACCCTGGCCTTCTGAAGTCAGGAGCAGTGTTACTGTTTCACAGAGGTGACTGAATTGCCAGTGAATCAACCGCATGACTCTCTCTGTGTAAAATGAATGGCGTTACATTGGCACCAGAGAGGATTCTGATTTATTTTATAACCTTAGTAAAACTTGCCTAAGAATCAAGTTTTGCAGGGATCTGTGCTTGTTTCAAGCAGCTGCTGGCAGAGCAACACTGCCTAGGGAAATACACTGTCACCTGATAACTCTAACTTCAAGGCACAGGTTTGTTACCAGACAAAACTCCCTGATTTTTATTATCCCTGACAAACACCGATTGCCACTTGATATAATGAGCAGACTTCAGGAGTCTGATGGAGAAGGACATCGCTTCAAAGCTGAGTACTTATAATATGCGATCTAATCAGTTCTTTTCTTAATAGACACCTACATTTCCTGCATTAAAAAAAATCATCTCCTAGGTCTTTGTCCCTAGATCTTACCTGGAAAATAAGGATACGGGAAGTCCCTCTGTGTCACCTAAAATCTCCTCTCTGTTGAAAAGCAGAATATCTTCCTCTCAAACGAAGTACTGAGTTGGCTGCACAGTATGAACTTCATTTGCTAGTTAGCCAGGACCAGCTGCTTTTCATTTAGAGTTAGTTTTGATATTGCTTAAAGAAATTAATCAAGAAGAAAATAACCCACCAAGCTGTGACACAGACTCCAAGATGCCTACAGACCCAGGAGAACTGCAATGCAACAGCCATGCCAGCCAGCTGAAGTAATAGAACATGGGGCTTTCTCAGAGATGTGCCTGATGTCATGATTATCAAGTCCACTACTCAGAAATGGCACTGCCACCAGACATGGTCCCCTACAGGAGTTCAATCACAGAGGCAGCTTCCAAAGCTACAGAAAACCACAACCTTTTTCTGCTGTGTCTTTCCCAGATCAGGTAAACCCCAGAACAAGAACTCATCCAAATCCTATAAGCATTCATTATGTGCTCCAAGACATGTGTTACCTTTTTTCCAGCTGAAGCGGGTGTTCCCCAATATCCAGTATTCATGGTCATCAAAGTGGATTTCCCCGTTGGGTGGGAAGAAGGCATGGGCAAGCTCCCCCGTTGTGCCATCAAAGCAGTGGTGAATGAGAGACTCCAGGCAGTCCGTGTGGTTGATAGAGTAGAAGCCTGTGAAAGAAGACGATTTAGTGTATTTAGCAGGGTAAGGCCAGCAGGATACAACATCTGTAAACTTGTGGTTTACTAAAAATCCCAAGCTGATATCCTGTATGTTTTCCAACCTACGGAGCCATAAAGGGAAAAATAAATGCAAGCCATTGTCATTGCTATGTGATGCAAACTGTACTCAGTCCTGTGAGACCCTATACGTAGGTTTCCAGTGGTCACAAATGAGTCTACTTTTCCAAAAGGAACATTGAGCTCTTTTTGCAACATCACTTGGAATTATTTTTCATTTGAAGAGGAGTTGGACAGCAAGATGACAACCTCAGGGTGGAACCGTTCCCTTTTACATGTAGATAAATAGATAGCCATAGAACCATAGCTGCTTCCCATCTTTTTGCTAGCATTGTGATAGCATCACAGTGTACCACGCACCCACTGGGATTTGGCCACCTGGACTCACACGTGGCAACAGGACAGGCCCCTGGGAAGGCAAATCACATGTCTGTGGAGCATCACACAACATGAGTGAAGAGTGCATTGCAAAACAACAGTAGATGTGCTGGTTCTGTCAGTGCTGCTGCCATCTGCACAGGAAATCATCATTTCACACAGCAAGAATGTACATCTGGGGTTGAGACTGAGCAGATAATGCCTCAGCACTAACTTTTTCCTAGGCCTGAGAAACTTGGAAGTGACGACTGGATAGCAACACGGGCAGAAGGAAGGGTTTAGATTAGGTTGGGTGTTAGCCAAAAATTCTTCCCTGTGAGGGTGCTGAGGCGCTGGCACAGGGTGCTCAGAGAAGCTGTGGCTGCCCCATCCCTGGCAGTGCTCAAGGCCAGGTCAGATAGGGCTTGGAGCAAGCTGCTCCAGTGGAAGGTGTCCCTGTCCATGGCAGGGGGTTGGAAATGGATGAGCTTTAAAGTCCCCTTGAACCCAAACCAGTCTGGGATTCTGTAACAGAGAAAAAACGGTGCTTCAACAAGAGCAACAAAAAGGAGACCGAAGCCATAAAGAAGCTGGAATCCATCACCTGTTCTTCGGCTCTGTGCAACCCTGCATATGTCATTCACCTTTCAGTTTCCCCACCTGTGGAACAGAGATAAACCTGTTCCAGTGGCAGATTCTGAGAATTTTTAATGCTTGTCAAACACCTAAAGCTTCCTGACTGCAGAAAAGTGTTAATTCTGATACTAACGTTTACTCAGAGCAACTGAAAGTAGCTTCTCTACCTGACTGAGGGCAAATGATGCCCCAGACCTTATCCAAGTAGCCCTGCTGAATCCACACAGCAAAGACAGACCATCTCCTGCCTCCAGACTTCTGGTTTATGTTCTGAAACCCTACAATCCCTGCTGGAGTTAACCCACAGTGTCCCCACACCCAGCCTCACCTATTTTCAAGTCGCTCTCCACGTGGCGTGGCACTTCTCTGAAGCTGAAGGGTGAAACTTCACTCCACATTCGGAAAGCAGCCGCCAGTCCCCTGCGTGTGTCCCTGGCGTTTATGAGGTTTCTTGGGAAGGACAGGATTCTGTAGGGACACACAACAGCTCCAGGGAAGTGCTCTTCTCAAACATTAGCAGAAGGCTCTCAAGGCAATCAGATAATCAAGCCTTTATATTCACTCTAATAGGTTCAAAACCGAAGTATCTTGAACTCAAGAGGATTTAATAACCCCCCCCCAAGGACTAATATATTAGTGATACTCTTTAACATCACATGCTCTGGACTACAGCTTTTTTCCCTCCTCAAGAACATCATTTTAGATTAGATTCTTCTGGAAAACTATCCCACCATCTCCAGTCTGTTGTGCAGTGCTGCTAGAAGAGGAAACGACTGCATGTCAGCAGCAGGGAACTCCTGTTCATAACACTCGGACTACAATGAGTGCAATGTATGTGCATACACTGAATTGTAACACACTCAGAATATCAAAGGTCTGGTAGTAAAGTAAGTTATTTTCTTTGAGAAAAATTGAGAGAAAGATTCAAGAGAGGTTTTGCTTAGGCCACAGGTATAAATACAGCTGAACCGTAAGAATACTACTGGTGCAGGGCGGCAGAACCCCTGTTTGTACCATGGAAACATACAGATGGCTCCTAGAAACTTACCTTGTCCCCAGTGAAGATGTGCATTCAGGAAACTGCCTGAAGTGTAGCAATTGGGAAAAGCTGTGTATATTCTGCTATCCCCTCTGGTTGTGTTTTAGCTATGCTCTTTATGTTCTCCCTTCGGCCCAGCACATCCTAAAGGGAGCAGAAGGTTTCGTATCAAGCCAGGCTGTTAATGAGTGTAAACCTGGACAATTCAGATGGGATGAGTGTAAAGGGAGATATATTCTCTGCTCATTGTGAAGGAGTTGGGTTCATGCCAACCACTTGTTCTTTGTCTTAGAGGCAAAATAACCCCTGCTGTCCATAGGAAGGTCAACATGTCCTGATCAGCGCTGCAGCATAAAATCATAGAATGATTCTAGCTTCTAACACAGTGACAATGCTTCATGTGATCCACAGCTGAAGTAAGACGTGTAGCATTTGAAATTACTCCTACTTTAGAGTGGCTTTAGCAATAACCCATTCACAAGCAAATGGATTAGCAATACTCATCTGGTTAATACCTGCACCCACGGCAGGAAAACTCAAGACCCTGGCATCACTTAGTGCTACCTCTTAGTGCTAATACAAATGCATACTTATATGTCAAGTTGAAGTGGTCCCATTTCAAGTGTCCTGGGGTGATTGTGTATCGTTTTCTCCGCGCTGGAGGCCGAGGAGGGAAAGCTGCACTGTGCAAAGCAGAGGCACTCACTCCATGAAGCCCAGGTGATGTGGCATCTTCCTTAAAAGACAAAACAGGAGACTGAGCAGTTTAAAAGAGAAACTACCAGGTATGGGGCATGTGGAGGCTGGGGAGAACAACTGGTATTCCCTTAAGGGTGTCCAGGGGACAAGACTAGTGCAGCAGCTGGTAGTGCTGTGCAAAGTGTGCCTGTTCCAAGTGTGCTGAACAAAACCAAGGCAGGAGAGACAGACAGAAACGAGGCCTCAGTAGGTTTCTGGCCACAGCCAGTGCTGCAGCTCTTCCTGGAAAGTTTTCATTTCCTCTTCACTTTGCTATTGCTCTCCAGCTTCACCACAGGAAAAAATGAAATACTGGATAAATGAGTAAAACAGGCAACTCTTTGTGCAGAGAGCTCTTTATAGAGCTACACTGGGGATCTGAAATGCTTTCAAAGTAAATAGGAAACCTGGAAACCCTGGAGCGCATTTAAAGCCATCATACAGTAAAAGACATCAAATTTCATGACACGTCCAACTCAAGCTATAAAAGCCTTTTTGCCCTGAGTAATGGAGGTAAAAGAATGGGACCCAACATTGTTCTCTGGAAGCCTACCTGCTCTGCCTCCCCTCTTCAGGTCTAAGACACTGCGTATCTCCGAGTCATCTTTGCTCCAGAGGCACCAAGACACTTACTGGTACGTACAGTGGCAACATTACAAAAGCTGCACCAGTACGAGTTTGTTCAGCCTCACAGCACATTCTACAGAAAGCAAGAGCTGTCTTTGCGTTACTCATGGAAGAGCTGAGGCTCTGAGAGTCAAAACAGCATGTCTCTGGCTTCACAGCAAGCCAATGGCAAGAAAAGACAGAGCCCAAAGCAGCAGCTGCCAGGTACTGCTCAAATCACCAGCACCTCTCTGTGACTACAGCTAGTCATCACTGGCAACAGGCTGAGGGACTCTATCCTAACAGGCCACCAGGGTCCTTTGCTCCCATCTGTGAGCTGCACTAGTTTCTACCTTGTTCTCATCTCAGTATCTTTCTTTTCTAGGACAGTCTTAGTTTTTCTTCCAGCTCAAGCTGTGATTCTGACTCACAACGTGAAGTCAGCAGAGCCCTGGAACATGAGGAATGCAAACACCATAGAGCATCACCTGTGAAACAGAGAGATGTTACTTAATACCTTGACTTCTAAGCTGCAAGCTTTTGGCAGGGTATTAGATCACATTTGTGGGAGCCTTCAGATGCCAGTTTGCTCTTGAAAGAACAACACAAGATCACTTTTCCCTTTTACTACTTTGCTGTATTAAGGGATCTGGCTGAGGAACACATACTTGTAGGTTTGCTTAGCCCAAGGCCTGGCCCCTTCTTCACCAAGGCACACATACATGAAAATAAACTGGCTGCTGCCTCTTTCCCTCCACTGCAGTGGCCTTTTACCTCCGATTCTACTCTGTGAATATCATTCTGCCTTGATATGAAAGGAAAATTGTGCAGCACAGGCAAGGTGGTGTCTCAATGATCTGCTGGAGCTGTAAGAGAAGCCATTGACCTTAAAACCCTAAGGCCGTAAGTGCTGAACAAGTGAGGGAGAGAAAGTCATGTGTCCCCCAAATACAGACCAAAGTAAGGGTGACTCAGGGCCAAGAGCAATCACTGCAACCTGTATCTGACCCAGTCACTAGATCGAGATGGTTGAGTTCTCTTGCTCAAACACTCTGTTGCTCTCTAGCCTTTGTTCTACCTCCCACTGGTGCAAAAGGATGCTTTTAATTACGGAAGTCTTGCAAACTGAATAGGGAAGGAGGGGGGTACCACACATGCTGCAGCTCAGATGTAGCATTCGGAAAGAAATGGGATGACCTGGTTAAAAATTTCACAGTGTAATTTGGATCAAAAGGATCTGCCTGGATGCCAAAGAACCAAGATTATGGAAATACTGGAGAAGAGGTCAGCTGCTCCCAGGTGGAAACTCATGTGACTGTGGGTTAAGGTCTCAAACATCCACAAAGCTTAGAAGGTACTAAAGGGCGTTTCAATTCTCCATCTCAACCACTGCAATAAACACCAACATATCTAAAGGCAGACACTGGCCAACATCTCTGCTCTACACTATTCACCCTGTGCAGTCAGACCTCCAATACTTTACTTCATGGAGTTGTGATGAATGCAATTCATTCTCCTTTCCTCCCCCAGTCATGCAGTTCCACTCAAACTAAGCAGTAACATAACTGACTTCGCACCAGTTAATAAGAGTCCTGAGCATACAATGCAAACCAGGGGTGCTATTGCCAGGATCTTCATAGACACCAACAGCAGGAGAGGCTGTGAGCACCTGAAGACTGGGTTGTCTTAGTTTCTTTAAAATGAAAAGTAAAATTAACATAAAAGCAGAAGATCAGCTTCTGAGAGTCCCAGAGCCTTCCTGTAGCTCCTCCCGAATCCCAACCAGTCTGTCCTACAGTATCTTGATAAAGACAGACCTTGAAAGAGAGTTAGTATCAGTTAATGGTCTCTGTAGGTTGTTTTAACTCCCAGTTTAGATCTTACAGCATGAGCCCTGCCTCTGGAGTTCCTAGGAACTGCTGCTGCAGATACTGGAATACATGCATGCCACATCACACCAGGCTGGGGAAGCAGAGGTACTCAGAAGAATAGCCAAAGCTCTGAGGAAAGATATCCCAAATCTTTTGTGCATTCACTGTTTGGCTGCCTGCAAACTGCACACACACCTCTAATGACCTGGTTCTGTTTAGATGCATAATTACCTTTTCGGATCCTTTGCAAAAAGGGACTTAAACAGCCACAAACAGATCTTGTTGCCTTTAGAGCTATTTATATACTGTTTAGATTGCTTCCTGAAGGTATCCACCTTCTAAAAGAATACACATGCACATATGTTTGATATCCCCACTCCTCTTTCAAGCATTTGAGAATCAGATCCTTTCTCCTACCTGACTTGCCCGAAGTGCAGCTCCAGCTGGATCTCCCACAATAGCCAGCAAAGCCACCACAGGGAATATGCATAAAAATCCCACCATGGTTTTACAGCCATTACTCTTTTTCTTGTCAACCAAGAGGAAGCTCTTCCTTCTGTTTGCAGAAAGCTCTTCTACTTGATCCATGTCTTTCCTGAATGCTTCTTAGAGGGAGATGTGACAGATACTAAGACATTCTCGTCACAGAATGCATTGGCAATCCTTTTGCATTTGGAACATTTGTGAGCAGCCCTGCAGTGACTGTCAAAGCTGTGCAGAAGCACTGGAGTTTCAATAAGCTTTAAAAAAAAAAAACCAAAAAAACCGAGAAAGAAGAGAGTAGACTTTACATTAAGTTTCTTTCCAATGAGCCAAAGATTCTCTCAGCCTGTGCCAAGTGGAATCATGTTACTGCAGCTGAAAGTTGGGCTGGCGGAGGAGAAGCAGCAAAGTGAAACAAGCTGGGATGGATATGAACTCTTTTCTTTAACTGACTGTAATCAACAGAGGACAAATGTGCAGTTGTCAGCTTTATGTAATGAAAAGAATTGGGGGAGGGGGTAGAAAAAGGAATCCAGAAGCCAGCATCACGCCCCTGGAATGTTGCATTAGGGATGCTTAACGCTAGAAGAGCTGTCATTAGTCAAGGGCTGTCTTCTGGAGGGAAATGAAAAATGAGATGCTGTGAGGGAGCAGGGAGGGCTTCTCTGCTTAGGACATTCTGCTCAGGGAGTTTACAAACTCGGATAAAAGTAAACATCAACTCCAGCTTCCATGAGGTTTACAGGCTGAGAGAGTTGTACTTGTTCAGCCCGGAGAAAAGGCGGCTCCAGGGAGACCTTATTCACAGTCTCCCAATACCTAAAGGGGCTGGCAACAAATCCGGACAGGGACTTGGTACAAGGGCATGTAGTGACAAAGGGGAATGGCTTTAAACTGAATGATTAGAGAGATTCCCTCAGTTCAGGACTTCTTACAAAGCTTACTCACAACTTGTCAGGTTTTCAGAAATAGCATCATTTTTCTGTCTGGATGCTCGGCGCTCCTGAGGGGGGGGGTGTCCTCAGCTGAGCATCCAGGCAGAGGAAAAGGAACTGTGCAATCTCCTGGTTTCACAAGCAAGTGGCAGGGAAGAAGTAGCTCTGTTGCCAGCCACTGTAAAACATTCCTAGGGAGTATCTGAAGCATTTGGGAGGTTTCAGAAAATTCCTGCACCGTTAATAATGAAAAATGGGTTAATTTGATTTGTTTCCCCTAGTACGTAACCAGGCTTGCAACGTTCTGTTGAGAAATTGGTAACACCACCAATCCTAAACCTACCAATGTCTCAAGTCCCCTGAACAAGTCTGTCAGTCTCTGATGAATGCAGCTACTAAAGGTTAGCACACCGAGCTCTTTCCCGTGAGTAACTGAGGTATTCTGAATGGGGAAAAGGACAATGTTGTACATCATCTATCTACCTTGTGCCACATGTGGTGCGTGAATGGGAATCTTTAGCTGCAGAAATGATTCACAGCCTCTATGATACATTTAGGATGCTGCTTTCCAATCAAGGTATCAGGCAGAGGAAGCAGGTTATACCTTGATGGATCAGAGTGCTGGGTTTCTTGGAAAGCACATAGTTTGCTTTCCCCCCATAAACTGAGAATGCACTGTGCCCATCCGCATAGAAATTCAGCGCCTCTGCATCCAACTTCACCAAACCCCTGGCTGCAGAATGCCTCTAGAACTTTAAAAACTGAAGCCAAGTATTCGCTCAGAAACCAGCCCAGCAGCAAGGCCAAGATAAACCTCAGTTATTGTGACAATGAGAGTCAGATGAGGAAAGCTCTTATGCTGAGGTGTTCAGAACTTACAGATGCAACTTGGGGAGCTAAGGGAGACACATGAACTCGATGCTGTGCGCAGTAACAATGCTTCTGATAAAGCCTCTGTGCACGTGGATTCCTTGGTGTACAGGCTCTGGCCAGAATCCTCAGTGACATGCTGCTGATAAAAAGCAGAGTTTCAGGATTATACCTAGTTCATTAATACTGTGGTTGTTAAGTTTCAAGCACAGCTCTTTTCCATAGACATTTTAAGGATTACTAGGACTAGAGTGTACATCTGGTGACACTTCATCCCTTTTCTCTGCCCTGGGTTAAGAATATCATGGCTTTCCCAAGAGATGCTTGAGCTGAAAGGACTCTCAGATACAGCCACCAGTGGCCTCAAATCTAGAGCACTTGTCGGAATTTAAGTCTCTCTCAGATGCTTCAGACAACTCCCAGGGCACTGCTGCCCTGTGCCGAGGGCAGATAGTTAGTCAGAACTCTAAATTAATTTCATCTCTGTCTTTTCCAAGAGCTGACAATACCCTCCATGAGGGCCTGAAGGCACGGCTTTTACACAAGGGCAGAGAACTGCTGCTGTGACTTCAGAGTTCTGATGGCTTTTAGAGGTCTCAGGTTCTCAAGTGCGGATATTTGGTTTGGACTCCAGGCGAGAACTGTCATCCTGACTATATTTGGACAGAAAAACATTCCTGGCTTGGGTTTCTGCACAGTGTCTAAAAGCAATGGAACACATTACACTTTGAGGGAATCCATATGGTGTAATGGGGAACAGGAAAGGAAGGCAGGGTGCAGAACTGACTTTGCTTTGTCTTCATGCTGTTAGCAGCAGTGACCAGGACCTGGATATCATCTGTAGGGAGCTGGGATTTTCTAAGCAGTCAGGGAGGCATATCCTTAAATCTCTCTGCATGCAATAAACATCACATGAAAAAACAGACTTTAACCAGCTGTCAGAAGGGAATGAATGCTACATAATGCTGCATAAACCCTACAATGGTCAACTAGAGACTATGGGGAACATAAAGCACTGGATCATTTGCACAACACAATATGCTTTCCTTGGTAAATCACCTCAGTCTTGCTTTGCTCCTTTCAATCTTAGTCGCTGAAATGTTTAAAGGGGGGTTGCTGTATAACACACAACATATGGCTCCATTCCCAAGGGTAAGCTTTAGCTCAAAAATAAATACTTTCCCCCTTCCATGGTTTATTCTTAGCATTTCTCTCCTTCCCTATATTCAGCATTACTAACAGTAAATGTTATTTTCAGCACTGTTTCTAAATATCTCTGCTGTGTTTGCCAGATTTAAGAGCAGAGTTAGCCCTGGTGCAGCAGGTCAGGAAGCATACAGGCACTGCGTTGCTCAAGTTCCCCAAACACCACAAGAACAATCGATTACAACATATATACTCGTGCTAAGAGGTGCTACACAGAGAACAACCATTAGTGCTACAACTGCAGCTGTCTGACTGTCTAAAATCAATCTTGCCTCTCATGAAACCTCTTTATTCATGGATTGAGTGTGTATTGCTCAGCATTGGAACAAACTGCTCCCATTAGCTTCCCCTGTTGTGAAGCGGGCATTCTCCATGGAGGTGGGAAGACAGGGAAAGAAGAAAGACTTAATATCTCATGGCTCAAGGCACGAACATCAGCATTTCATCTCTAGGGCACCAGTCCAAATACAGGCCACAGGCAGGGGAGGGAGAGTGCAAGCAGCTGAATGTGATTTACCACATATTGGCTCCTTGGTGGCCCATGTGAAAAGAATTAGCAAATCCTCATATAGCTCTTTATTTTAAAAAGCACTTACATATTTATCCTCCATCTCACAACTTGGAGGGGGGGAACCCACAACAACCCAACATTCCCGCACGGTTCCTGTGGGAACAGCGGTTAGAGCTTGTACTTTTTCAGTGGGTCATGGACTAAAAAGGATTGTATCTGCTGCAGCAGGGAGCAGCACTCCCCAGGGAGAGGCACAAGAAGAATGTTCTTTAGCCCCCAAGCATTCTCCCACTTTCTGTCATGCAGCCCCTCGTGATCAGCATCTGCTGGTGTTCCTAGAAAAATCTATGGTCTGCTGAATAGCAAAGGAGCTGCAAACAAGGGCTAGCTCCAGCTGGCAAAGAAAATGGAACATTTTGCTTAACTGTCAGTTTGGAGCTGCAGCTCACACAAATGCCTGTACTAGCCTGACCCTGTGTTACCAAAGAGACACGGGCTTGACCCTACTTCTGAAGCTCAGTCATGGCCACGTAGCGAGTAGAATTTCAGGAATTAAATGAGGGAGAATTTTTTCTCAGCTCTCCTCAGGAGGAAGAATTGCTTCCCTGGGTGGGAATATCTTTGTTGTTTGCTTTTTGGTGGGCTCCCTTCATGATCTGTAATTCATTCGTGGACAGACCAATCCTCCTGAAACCCTGGGAGCAGCAGGGACTAGTGGGAACATAATCAAAGGAGAGATGGGCCCTTTTCCTGACTTTGCCTTTCAATAAGCCATCTCCCTCCCTCTGCTCCCTCAGCCTCATGCTGACTGTAAAACACAGAGTTTTGGCCACACTTCCAAAGGAAGTGCTTTAGAAACCCAGGTTCTGAGCATGAGATGAGCTGCGGTCTCATGGTTAAAGTTTTAACCAGAAAGACTCAGCAAGAGCTTCTCCTTCCAAAACCATTGCTGTACATTGGTGCAAGGAACAGAGCTGCATTTCAGGAGATGGCAGAAGTCTCTGTGAGAACAAGGACCTCCCCAGCTCATTTGCAGAAGACCTGTCAACCTCATTTGTGAGGGACCGACTGTTAAGAAACATCAGGCAGAAAGTTACTGGCTATCCACAGACCAGATTACACATGAACCAAACAAACTAGCAAGTAGGCTAAGCTAACCACTTCACCCACTGTGGCACTTCACTGTCCACAGGTCACCCCCTGATCCTGGCTCTCCACATAAACAGGCTTATCAGGAAAGATAAAACAGCAGATCCTTCTTCATTTCCCCAAAGCCTCAGACTCCCATGGAGGTGAGCCTGTCGTGGGGGGCAAAGCTTGTCAAAACCATACCTGGTGCATATGGGCATCTGCTTGCCTTCTGTTATTTCTTGCTCCTCTGGCTCCACTGACCATCTTGCTTCGCTGTTGTGGTGCAGCAATTCCTTTCTTCTTACTAGGAAAATGAATGGGTTAAAACAGTCCTTAACAGCTCAACTCTTGCTCCTCAAAAGCAATCACAGCAGGCACAGGGAAATGAAAGAACATATTCCCAACCCACGTTCTATGTTTACAAACCATTTCTGTAGGTCTTCAGCACGTATGTTACGCTGTGCAAAATCCCATCTCGATTTTGGCCATACAGTGAATTTCAGAGATTAAAATGAGATATTGAAATGGAACTTGCCTTTTAAAAAGAATTACAACATTAAACTGAGGCGACCTCTTGGTACCCTACAAGAATCTCTTCATTAGGCAGAGGGGGAAAAAAAGCCAGTCTCCATTTTGTAAAACAGCTGCACAGCTTGGAAGTCGAAAGTTGGTCTTCCTACAACTTCTTTCCTTTAGGGAGAACAATCACTTGGAAGCTTCCCTTCATTTAGTAGCCAAAGAAATCATTAAAACCAAATGAAGCAGATGCTCCCTGATGGTTTTTCCTGAATAAACTGACACCTTAGGCAGATCTAAAGAGATGAGAATAACGTAACAGGTACTGAACAGTTTGTCACCCCTGTCCCTTCCTTCCCAAATGCCTGCACACATACACATTTAACACACATGATGAAGCACTGATCAGTTTTACCTTTAGTAAACTGCCTCTGGATTTGATGTAGAGCCTTGGGAGAGAACAGTATTTCAAGAAGAATGCTTAGCATTAACACATTAGATGGGGTGATCTGTGATTTGGAAAACTACTGACTAGCACCAAATAGCGGTTAAAGCAGCTCTTACAATATTTGTCTATTGCTGCCCTACAAACATTTTGGGTAAATGCCTGCTTTATTCCAGAGGAATTTACACTACCAAGAACTTTTAGCATAAAAGTATCTGCCCCTCTGATAATGGATTAGATGCCTCAGCCTTGTACCTTTTGAAAACAGACTTTGCACAGCAGAGTTAAATACTTGGTTGGGTTCTATTTAACACCCATGTAACCTAAAGCTGCTTTCAGAATTAGCTTTGGTAACAATCAGAGGTGCAGATAAAGACTGAAATCTGATCTATTTTCATAGCTCAAAAAATCCACTGAAATTATACAGCCTCAGGTGAGTACGTTGACAAAGATTATCTATAGGAGTCAAAGGCTGTGACGCAAAACTACACCAAGGGACTATGAAGTTGCCAAAAATACTCCTGTAACTCCCATATATTCCACAAAGTTAAACATTTCTTTAAAAGATTTGCCACCTCTTTGCTAATGAACAAAGACAGTAGAGAAATCCAATGGTTTGTTTTAAACATTGCTTGCAATATGTAACAAACAGCATGTTTGTGTATAACTGTGTCATTAAAGATGCTCGCCACACACAAACACCTACGTACATACACACACAGCACGCTAGCCCTACAGGTTGCCTCTTCCACCAACACGTTACAGGATGGACTCAGTGGATAATATTCCTTCAGCCACTCAGTTGGAAAACACAATACAGCTGGATCCGTATCTCAGCTACTGTTTGTACATTCATTTTAATGCTCAGGAAAATATAGATTTTATTTTATTAAGTTTTGCTGCAAAACCAAGAAACAAAAATGAAATCCCTTTTTCTCATGTCTTAATTATTACTATTTATTTTCTTTACACTTTGATTGGAGTATTTAACACCTGCCTTTGGCATTATGGATAGAAAGCTCAGGAGTCTCTGAACACATGGTTGTGCCAAAAGAAGAACTAAAAATGGAAGAAGAGTGTCACTTAGAGGTTAGAAATATTTGTTGTAACAACGTATTTTCTCCAATCAGTGTTCACTACTTTATCTCTAAGGCACACACTCTGTCTTTAGGACCTCATTACATCCAAGATCTTGCAGAGCCCATACGTACTAGTGCAGAGAGCATGCTGTCCTAGGACATTACCCCCTACCACTGACAGGCATCTGGCAGAACTGATGCCATGACCATCTCTGGTATCTCCTCATGTGAAGTGCAAGGGTATGCTTTGCCATTGCCTGCCAAGGTATAAGGTACATCCTTTCTACAGCACCTCCTTCTGGAGCAGTGCAAGGCTGACACTGCAGGGCACTCAACATGATGCAGTCACTGGAGCTGAATGTCACTGAAAAGGTCTGCATATGGAAGTCTATTTGCATCCAGTCTGGAAGTCTCTTACGCCTTCAATAAACAGGCCAGTGTCCTTTACTTCAGGTCTCTGTGATGGATCAGCAGCATTGGATGAGGGGGCTGCCTGCTCCCAAGCACCGCTCCTTGACCTTTTGACATTGCAAGTAGAGGAGACTCCTTCTACCTCCACCCAAGTACCATCACTTCTTGGCTTCCCTCTTTCAGAATGGCTTTGCAGGTAGCCAAACACATCAGCCTGACTAGCATTTCTCATCTAAAACGCAAACAAAAAGGAAGGAAAGGAGGGAGGTGGGGATGGGAAGGGAAGCAAGCGTATCCTTAGACGAAGATCTGAATCCTTTCCCGGATAGCCTGCCTGCAGATGGGGCACACAGTAAGGGCTGTGCTGCAGTCTGGGCAAGAGCCATGTCCACACTGGAAGACCAGTTTGATTTGGTCATCGATGCAAATGGGGCAGGTGATGCGCTCTTCCATCTGCCGGTAGCGGTTCTGCAGCTCCTCCATGAGCTTCCTCTGATCTGTGGATTCAGAGCTGGGGCTGCACTCCACCTCAGTGCTGTCTGCAGGGGTGGAGAGCAGGAAGAGAGTTAGTCCCTGTGTGCTCTGCCTCATGCAGTGTCTCTTTAGTTAGACTGCCCTTCAAAAGCAGCGATTACTTCAGACTAAACTGTCTTCACTGAGCCTTATCCAGAGATTCCTCAAGTAATAAGCCTGAGATGATGCTTCCTACAGACTGGCGAGTGTTGCTTTTGTCCATTTAGATGCTCGGCTGTTTGTGTGTGTGTGTGTGTTTGCTTTACTTTTAAGTTTGGTTGTGTTTCTTAAAGGAAGTTGTCTGAGGTGTCCTGCTTTCCAGAATATTCTGTGCTACCTGCAAGTAAAAACACTCAAAGCTGGTTGAAATGCTGTGCCATACTAGTCCAGGAATCCTGACAGTGCTGTGAGTACTATGTGTTCTCTACCTTCTCTTCACAGTTAGGATTCAAATTTCTGGTTGAGTCTTTCAGGACATGCATGGTAAAACAAGAAGAAACCATTTGACATCACTTACACTGACTTTTGTGTATTCTCATTTGGAATTCCCACCATTACCTTGTTGCCAGTCTGCAGCCAAGACAAATGCTTCTGCCTACTCTCAGGTAAACTTCCTATTTTCTGCATTATGGAGTTCTAAAGAGGATTTCTGGTTTTGTCAGGTGTGTATGCCCAATGCCATGAGACAGATCCTTGCCTCCCCTATGCTTCTGTACAAGGCATCAGGTCACAAGAGTACAGCCTGACTCCAACAAAGGAGTCCACAATGCTAAGCCATGAGCAGCAGGACATGTAATTCATTTCCACATGCACTTAATCCAAGAGTGACCTCAGCTAGAAAGAGATCAGCTCTCGTAGCTGCTATAGAAAAAGCTTCAGTGGGCAACGTCCATTAATTCTAAGGCAAGTGCAAACCTGCTTCTGCCTCCTGACATTGCTCATTCTGGACACTGACTAATGTGGATAGAAAACAAATCTGTTTAAAACCAGGTTAAAGAGCTTTATGAAAACAATCCAGTCTAATGATTCCTGGCTAGCTGGTTAATGCCAGCCCTGCACAGGCACTGCAATTTCAGCCAAGGGAGAAGCAAGGCTTTCACAAGATGTAGTTTTTCCTTTCTCATAAATTTTCACCATTTAATCACCAGCTGTGAAAATGGTTACACTGACACATGGAGAACTTCATATTTGCTTTCAGTACACAAAATAAGCCAGGCACAGGACAAGCTTCCTCAAATGCCCTGTCTATGCAGCTTGAGCTTGGTCCATGACACCTGAATCTACTTTTTCCACTTTAAAGGTGGTCAATGCAACAGACAAAAAAACCCCAAAACCAAACCCAACCAAACTCCTTCTTTATGCTTATTTCACTGGAAATATTGATGCTGCTCAAACTAACACTGTACAAGACCCTTCCCACAGCACTTGACAGTAGGAACAGCAAACATACCTTGTTTCAGTTTTTTGGTTATTGTCACTTGACATTTGATGCACTTCTTCATTCTCCTGGAGCATTCTACCATGAACGATACAAGAAGAGATTACAATTAAGCCCACTGATCCCAGAATCAAGAGGAAGACAACAGACTCAAGAACATAGCTTTGAACAACCTGGGACCTCCCTGGATGATGAAGAGATGTTTCTGCACAGAAGTGAGGACACCATCTTCTTTTTGAGCTATGTCCTAGTCTCTAGGTTTAGTCTTTCTTACACTGCTAGCAAACACAACACCTTTATGTCCTCAATGCTCTGTGCTAGTGCAACTGTCGCATTGTGGATCAAAACAGCCCTTTGCTCTGAGGGAAGAAGATGCAGCTCTAGCACGGAGTCCTTACCAAATTCTCTGTGATCAGACTGTGAGTGACTTGCAAGATAACAAACTTGCTGACACGTTTGAGCAGGCTGCCATTAAAACAATTGAAATGCAAACCAGTAACAAAAGCCAGAGAAGACAGAAATCCTTCTCAGGAGGCTTTTGATGGATAAAGCACTGCCAGCTAGAACTGAAACATCTGGCTTTCCATCTGAATTATCCAAGGCATCTGTAAGCAAAAGTAAAGCTGCCTGAGGTAGTCAGAACACCCTGCTTTTCATAGATAGCTTTAGACATCTTAGATAAGATGGTGGCACTGAAATCATGCTGAGGTTGTTTCAGGACACAAACAGCACAGTCGCTTTGCATCTAAACAGAGCTTGATTTATGAGAGTCCAGCTAGAGAAGCGAATGATGGACTTACCTTCACACACAATACTGTGCTGGCATGGGAAAAAGTGGATGAGCAAGGCCAGCTCTGAGCAGACCAGGCACTCTGTGGGGACCGCCACACTCGAGACACTAAGGTTGGTCATTGTGTTGGGGGTGGTGTGCACACGGCGAAGGCTGCAGGTGATGGCTGAGCTCTCTGAAGAAACCTGCTGTTCCCTGCAATCATGAACACAGGATAAGATTTGAGCTACATACTCCAGGTCCTCCCTTCAGCAATCACATAACATTGTATTGATCCCTGGGAAACAGTACATGGAGAGCAGGAGATGCTCAGGTAGCAAAGACTTGTGAACCTTCACTGCCCTGGTGGGACCAACTCAGCCTCTAGTAGCTGGGATTCTGACTGGATCTAGAAAGAAAGGAAAGAGCAGGGATGACTGATACATACACAAGTTGAAACTGCTCTTTTGGAGGGGTGGTTTTGGGTCATTTGATACAAAGTCAGTAAGTTCTGGGGGAGGAAAATCTACTGTCCAGCTTCCTACCAAAGTGGCAGTAGCTCCTCCAGCAGTAATGTAACTGTGGGTCTGTGCCCTCAGATCAAACAGAACTCTGCTTTCATGTTTGCAAAGTCAAAATCCAAACAAATGTTTCTCAGAACCAGAGATAAAGCCAGCTCTGACTTGCTGCTCTCCCTTGGGCATTTTCTCAGCAATCTCTTTATCAGTTGAAAAACAAGCATTTATCCAGCTCTGAAATGAACTCTGGATTTTGGTGCCACTCTTTTGTCGCACTTCCTCTCTGTTTAGACTTTAAGTATCTGAAACTGCAGAATCCAGCGAAAGTAAAACAGAACCAAGAATTACTCTGCAAGAGAGAAGTTGCTCTTGGCTTCAGTGGCCCACCTCCTCAGGGCTCTCTGTAAGTTTAAAGGCCAAGTCTGCACCGAGCAGTATTAATCTGCTTTTCCCAACTCTTCCAAATGGCATTATGCAGCCTTAAATAACCCCTGGCCAGCAACCAGCTCCAGATGACACAGGAGGTGCCCAGACTGACATCCAAAGTGATTCCAAGATGCTTCATGCCTCCTGGAACAACAGCTGCATGAGTGACACCCCAGTGTTGTGCGAGTACTCTGTATTTGCAAGGAACTATCTGTAGCCATTTTCCAGAGGGCACGGTTTACCTGAATTTCTGTGAGAAGTCTTTGACAATCTGGACAATCCTTCCATCTGTGATGAGGTCTAATGGAGCCTTTCCCCTGTGGTTTGCATAATTGATATCTGCTCCTTCTTGTGCTAAGTAACACGCAATTGCAGTTCCAACATTCAGTTCCACATTTCCAAGGAAGCCAGAAGCCTGCAGCTAAAAGATGTGGAGAAACATTCTCTGTCAATAGAAGTTTCTGTTATGGGCTTTGATCTGTATCGAATTCTAAACAATGTTTTAATCCTGGTACTTACAATCTGAAAGTGCACATTAGCATTCTTCTTTAACACACAAAAAGACCCTTCAGCATGTAAACAGCAGATTAAAATCTTGCATTCAGGACCAAAAGTGCCTAAGACTGGTCCTAACTTGTGCCAATCATTACTAATCACAGTCACAGGTATTCACTTCTTCAGGTAGTGAAAAGGAAGTACACTGAAGATACCACAGTACCTCCAAATAGATGAACAGCTGCTGTATGGAGACCTAAGGGACAGCTAGCTAAAAAGCCAAGTTTGTGTGTGTTATCCAAACTACTTTGAAGTTAACAAACATCTTCCATTGACTTAAAAGACAAAGGCATGCAGATCAGGGCAAGTAAAATCAGACTGGAGTGAGCAGAATGGATGAGCTTTTCAAGCACCAACAGATACAAAACAGGACTGGGTAGTTTGGCACAAAGCATGCAGCCCTTCAGAATGCGCGTTTAATTTATTCTGATCAGTTCAAAATGCAATAAAACCTATGCCAGGTTTTCCAGTGTGCTAAATCATTTCTACATGGAATCATTCTCACTCCATCCATAAAGTATAACCAATGTTTGCATTCTTGGTTTGTGCCGGTGTGTGCACACATTGGTATTTACATGGATGGCAGAGTCCACTTTGAATGTCTAATTTCTTTGCCAAAAAGCCAAAGTAAACTTCCAGTCCTTGGCATATCATGCACTGATTTCTAGATCTAAGGCATTTCCTGAAAGACCATATGTATCCATGAATACAGAGCAACACAGTGAAATCCCCTTCAGGCTTTATAGCAATGTTCAGCCTGATGTGTCTCACCTCTCACATTCTGCTCTACATCTGCAGATAACTGGGGTGTTCGTGGTTAACTCTCCTCATATTTTCCATACCACCAGACAGAAATGAAATGCTGTGGTTCTGGGGCATGAATTAAACCCAAGACTCTTGGCTCTGCAACTGGATTCATGACCTTTCCCATGTCAAGAAAGAAGCACACAATGCTAATAAAAAATATCAGGGAAGACAGTATGAATTGTTGTCTGACTATGTGAAGTTCCATGCTATAAATTCAAGCATACCCTCAGAGGCCTCAGAAGCATCTGTTCTTGCTTTCCAACAAGCAAAAAGGTTTGTTTCCATGCTCCCCATCTGGACTGGCTTTACACTATTTTCCTGCCTTCCTTTGCCCCCTTAGATCCCACTATCTGCTGTCATTCTAACATCAAGAGTTTTACTGCCCTTGGTGCTGGAATTTCTCCTACTCCCAGCTCACCTTGGAAAGGAGGGTTAGCCCCATCTCCCCTTCCCGCTTCTCCATCATGATGGACATAAGCTGCTGCCGTTCCAAGGCGATGTGCATGGCTGTGTCTCCATCCTCATCTTCAGCATTGACATCACTGCCTTCACTGACCAGCAGCTGCACCATCCCTACGTGTCCCTGGATGACAGCCAAGTGCAGCGGGGTCTGGTTACGGTTGTTCTTGAGGTTGACATCACAGCGACCCTTGAAGAGAAGAATTAAATCAGTGAGCTGTTACTGCTGATTTTGGCTGAAGAGCAGCCCTGTTATAGTGGTTTGGGTCCCCTTGTGGTGGTGATTGAGGTTTTTACCTCTTTGATGAGAATTTCTGCCACTTCTTTGTGGTTATTGAGAGCAGCAAGGTGCAGGGCAGTGAAACCATCTTCCTTCTTGGAGTCAACCAGCTGCCGAGCTCTTGCTAGAATCTTCTTTATGGCTCTAGAGTGTTGGAGTTTAACAGAGATAGAAGAGTTATTTTATCAGACCTGCCTCTTCTCAGTAGTTATGAATGGTCATGTTTTAACAGGCAGCACAATAAGCTGGCACATGACAGAGCACTCTATCTCTCAGACTGAATTGCAAGAATAAAACAAAAGCCCTGGGTTATAATTTAATAACGCAGGGTAAACTCAAACTACTATGAAAATAACGAGCACATTTATCCTTGGAAGAATTCCCAAGGCTCTCAGACACAGTCTTTTCAAGTACTGTTTACTACAGACCTTAGGCTGTCCTCCCATGTGTGAACCCAGACATCTAAGAAGACAGAAGCATACAGATTTCTTAGCTAAGCTAAGGAGGTACGAAAAAGGTTGGATGGGGAAAACAGGCAGCAGCTTCCTGTAAATGCATGAAGGAGGGCAACGGCTATGCCTAACCATACCTAAACCAAGGAAAGTATAACCAACCATATCCCTTCTAGCTGTCTAGAACTGTATCTGCTCCCTTCTTGCTGTTGAGATAGCAAGCAGGAGTTAACATCTGTAAAAGCAGTAAAAATGAAGTCACTTACAGCTTGTTGCCCTTCAGAGCAGAATAGTGGAGCAGGTTGAAGCCTTGACAGTTCTGGATAGTGAAGTCTATGTTGGGTACTTCAGTGAGAATCTCAATAACAACTTTGTAATCTGCAGTGATAGCATAATGCAGCGGGGTGTCTCCCTGGGAATCCTATACAAGGATATCAATGCAGAATATCAATGCAGAATATATGTTAGCTACCTCAGAATATCAAATCAAAGAGCTCGCCCTGACAGTTCAAGACAAGAAAATCTATAGTGTCACCAGGTCACATCAGCTCTAGATCAAACATCCAAATGCCACTGGCATCCATGGCAGTTGCAGAGTCTTTTGAAACCATTTACCCCAGGGCTTGAAACCAGCTGCTGAGTTGCTAACGTTCCTAACTAGCTTAGAGACTGACCCAGTACTGTCCAATCCCACCATCCTTCAAGAACACCCTAGAAAATGGGCTGGCTCCAATTCCCCATCACTGCCCTTTAACTTTCCAAATGCCAGGCTTAAAAATCTCACCACTCCTCATTGCTGGGAACAACAGCGTTTCAGCAACACACATAGGTCAGCTCTCACTGGAAGCCCGAGTCCAGTACAACAGTGCTACTGAATTGAACTGAGCAGGCTGATGAGGATGAAGGAGCAGACCCAAACCTGGATTTTCAGAGTACTGAAGTTAGAGGAATATTTCCTCTGTGCAATGCACAGTAGTGCATTTTAAGGGAATGACTTTCAAATTATATAAAGCAGCAAATAGTGTGAGACATAAAAAAAGCACCTCCCAGCCTCAAAAACAACCCCAAACACACACACATCCCAAATCCCACAAAACCCAAAACTTACTGGGAGGTTGACATCACAGTTGAGCTCACAGAGGGTCCGTACCACCTCTATGAATCCCTGACTGACAGCAACATACAACGCTGTGCACTTTGCGTTGTTCACCAGGTCTGGACTGGCTCCTTTACCAATAAGCACACGGGCAACCTCAGCTTGGTTTCTGATTTAAAAGCAAGGAATAAAGCAGATTAGATTCAAGCCTATGCAGACATTAAGTTCTTCCTTCTTGCAAGTCAACAGAACTTCTTGCATTTTGTATCCTCTCGACCTCATCTCACTTCCTCTTAGCAATAAAAAAAAACCCCAAACCACACACCAAAACCTTCCTGATCTGTACTCAAGAATCTGCTCTCTCTTCACTCTAAATTAACAAGAACCTACTGCTCTTAATGACGAATTCTTCTCTGGTAACTGATGGCACAGTTCATCTTGCTCTGGAAGACATATCCACTTTCTGTAACTGCAGTCCCAACCAACCAAACCATCCTCCCATCCCCCTGAAAAAATCTGATCACCAAAACCTTATCATTTGTTCTGATTCCACCCCCCCCAGAATTCCTAACATGGAAACCAACCCAGCTGTGGAGGTTAAATTAGTGCATTACGTTTCTTAAAACATACCTGTGGCCCTGAAGCTCCAAGGCCAATTTTTAACATAAGGAAAATCAGAGAAAAGCCTCCATCAGCCACACATCCTTCAAAACACACTGCCCATTTATATCTAGAAATGCCCTTTTGCAGCCCCTTCAGGTCTTGTATTAGACAGCAAGAGGAAAAATATCCTACCCAAAAGCTGCATAGTGCAATGCCGTATCCCCCTCTTCATCCCTTAGATTGACACTGGCATGTGCCTGCAGCAAAATCTTCACAACATCCAGATGCCCCTGATAGGAGGCAATCTGCAGGGCAGTTCTACCCTGGTTCTTTGCATCCACCTAAAGGAAGGGCAGAGATACAGCGAACAGCTTAGTTAGGAAAGACCTGGCCTTGTGTTCAGGCCTTAGCTCTGTTCTAGAGCAGGCCTAGCAGGATGGAAGTCACTACCTGCAGAACAATTGAAGGCTCAGAAGTGCTTAACAGTATCTGTGCCCTGTTGGCTCCACTTTATGTCCATCAACGACAAGGCTGACCTTGTCCCAGAATATTTCTAAAGGAGGACAGCACATGTAGCCAAGAAGGGAGAAGGAAGCAAACAGAGCTGGAAGCCAGGGCTTTAATTGCAGCTCTGATGCCAATCCCTGCATGCCTGCAAGCAGAATACTCTTGACATCTCTGCCAACAATTCCTTTCACAATAGGAAAATGTGTGAGGAGATCAAATTAGCTTTGCATACGGCTTTGAAGATGCCAGGTGCCCCTTGTTTATGTTACTCCTGGTACTTTACAGAGCACAATGGCTGGAGGATACATCACAGCACTGAAGTGCTGCAATGAGTTTGAGAATTAAAAGGACTGAAGAACAAAGAAAGGCTGCATAAAAGGCAAGAGGAAAAAAAGAAGAAGCTACTGAAATCAGTGGGAGGTTGAGGAGAAGAGATAAAGGAGGTAGCAAAACCTCAGCAAACTGGCAATGAAAACAATCTTTTTTCCCCTGCAGCTGGTTCTGTGCAGCAGCCAGAAGAACAGAGAAGGCAACACTTTCCTTGCTTCACCCCAAATGATGGGGGAGTCATTTAGGCAAGGAGGCATTAGAGGACACTGTGTCATTCTGCCATTTATGCAGACAATGCTGATAAGCTGGAAAGACCTTGGCAAGCAGTTCCAGCTAAGTGAGCCTTGAATCCAGGCTTCTGATGCTGTAGATAACACTCTAATAGACATAATTTATCAACAGAAGTACTAGAACAGAAATAGAATAGGAATATAATAAAAATAACTAACAACATAATTGGTTTCTGACTCCTGGCACTCTTAAATGGGGTACATCTGACAATTGCAGGTATTTGTCTATTCCTCCCATCTCCAGAGACCCCATTAACTTCGTAAATGAAGGACTACAATAAACACCAGACAACGAAGGACGAAATCAGCTTCACAAGGGTCTCTTCAGAATTGATTCTAGTTTTCCTGGTTCACACATCCAGCTGCTCTTGCCAGCCATGCAGACATAACCTCAACAAAACTTCTGTTTTGGAACCAATGCCGAAATACTTTGTTCTCTGCTTCTCCTTTTTTAACCTGCTCATAAACCCGCAGTGAAGGAGCCTGAACCTTCAAAGAGGCAGCCTGAAAGAGCAGTGATCTCAGTAGATGTGATCCTAACAGTCTGGCACTCTGCAAGCACATAAATTGTTCAGCACAAGTCAAGCCCAGTTCCCTGCTCCAGTCAGACATGAGATAAGATACTGCACAGACAAGCACAGCATCAGGATCTGGGCAGCTTTTCTTTTTCCTGACTCCAACATACCATTCTGCAAGGGTCATCTAAGGACAGACACATTCAAACACAACCCGTGGCTTTCTCTTCAAACAGGCTGGATATTTGGACATCTTGCTACTGGTTTAATACACATCAATACCTCTCCTCCCAACTCCAGAGGTGCAGCGTCCATACAAAGAAATCTGGGAAAAGCCAGCTTTGGAAATGTGTGGTAAGGACTTAACTCTAGTTAAGATTTAATGCCACAAACTGGTGCCACAAAATATTTAACACATTTAACACATTTAACACATATTTAATCTTAAATTGCAGCAAAATAATTTTCCAGCTGTAAGGAGTCAACGGGCCTGAAAAAAATCTGTTCTTTTTCTCCCATCCTTTCCCCAGCTTGACTACAAGTTTTTATGACAGCATTTTAAAGAGGAGTAACAAAAAGTACCCATTCAGGGTGGCTTCAAAACTCACCTTGTCTGGGTATTTCTGCAGGAGCTCCCGAACTTTAGCTGCATTGTTGAGTGCTGCACAAATGACCAGGCAGCCTGCATGCTCTGACTCTGCCTTCTGGGACAACAGCTTCTCCAGTACAGTAATCAAAGTACCTGGTAGGAATGAGAAAGAGCCACAGGTTAAGAGGGCCAAAGAGCATATGTACAATTGACATACTACAGCTGAATAACCACGGTATTGGCCTGCTTTACCTGTAATACTTAGCTCACACAAAGAGCTTTACAAATCTGTAGCTTACACAGAACCTCTGCTTCACAAGTCTGGTATTTTGAGAACATGAGATCATGCTATAGCAGACCAACACAGAACAATCACTACTAAAAGGCAACTAATCTGAAGAGGAATGCATGGGTTTGGAAAGCATGCTGTCAAGGGCCCATCTGAAAAGACCCTTAAATAGAGTTGAAGTGCTTGACAGGACAGAGGTGTTACAATCCTCCAGACAGAGCAAAGTTTAAAAGCTTGGGCTCATAAGAAAGTTCTCCCTGAAATCTAACTTAAGCAAACAGTTTAAGATCATATCTTATGAGCACATGTACAAAATCTCGACACATCGTGTGTCCCACATTCAATTTTGAAGTAGACTGGGCAAAATAATTGTTGGTTTGACAACACTTTCACATAAGGACCTGGGAATAATCCACAAGCATTTAAGAACTGGTATATTCCTACAGGAAATGCAGTAGGATGGAAGAGGAAATTGGGACAGATCAAGGCAGAAGCTAACGCTAAACCTAGGGCGATGCTAAAGTTAACATTTATGAGCCCCAAGCTTTGTATTTTGCTGCTGAGGCCAGCTTTGCTTCCCCAGTAAGGCACTGCTTGGTTTTGAAGCTCTGTCCGAGGAAGAACAAGCAACTGGAGTTTAACACTGTCCAAAGAGTGCCGCTGCTGTTACACTAGAGCAACCCTTTCACAATCCCAGAGAGATCAGACATATCTGTTCTCACTATCTCACTTTTTGACTCCTTTGCACTGTCCGCTGTCATGAGGTTTGCCTCCTCATCTCTCTGGTAGGCAGTCAGGCAAGCCGGGTTAAACGTCCAGGACTGCCCTCCAACTGACACTCGCAGATCTCCATCCCCATAGACTTTGATCACTTTGCCAATATGCCCAAGGGTCTGCAATGGAAAGAGAAACGATTTTTACAAGGTAAGATGTAGTAGGCTTTGCATCTCAGAGCCAATGCAATGCTTCTAAGAGTGGCTTCGCAGGCGGCACTCCTGCTGTGTGAAAAGAAGCACTGAACAGCGACACACTCACAGACAGCTCCCAATTCAAGGACACCAGAGGGTTCTCAGGAGTTTCTCTGTTACTGGTTTTACATAGGAAGGATTTTCCAGACTCATTACAAATGTCTGGAGAAGGTGGTGAAACAACATGACATGGTCTGAGAAACCCTGAGAGAACTGATAAAACTGGAACTAGGAAAAGGTTCCTGTGTGCATTTACCTGCACCAGAGAGCACCTGCATTCTGCTTTTTAGCCATATTGGTCTGATCAGGCCGTTTTTCCACTGGAATACTTTCCTGCCTTGTTCCAGAAAATTAGGGATGGTGTAAGAGGACTTTGGTTTTCACCTTGGTTAGTGAAACTTCTTATCTGACTTACTGGTAGCCAAATCCTTTGTCAGATTCCGCATTTCCCCGCTTTGCTTTGGGTGCTGCAATAGGATTGCATTATTGCAGCAATAGCAGTAGGCAACATTATTTTGCAAGGCCTCGGCAGTCCTGGCAAGGTCTGTGTGCTCACTGACCAGCAGGAATGCTGGAGGGCAATGCAAGCCCTAATTGCAAGTCACTAATTGCTTGGGAAAACTCAGGAAGTTACTGGACTGTCCTGGAACTGGCGCGCACTCACAGGTGCCATTTCATCTGTCCACTCCCCATGACCAGGTTGGAATCGCTTCACTGTTTCCATATCATCTATCACTCGGACAACATCACCAACCCAAAAGGTGTTGAGCTACAAGAAAAAGAAAGTCATAAGCTTTTGGGGGATGAAGCCAGGAAAAAAAAATATAGCCATCAGCCACTCCACATCACCCCCACCCTCAAACCCAACCAAACAAGAAGCCCATTGACTCAAACACTGAGACATTACAGAACTTAAGTATAACTACTGAGAAATCTGTAAGCACTGCCCTACAAAGTAAATGGAGGCCCAGGACTGAGGTATTTTCTGTTTAAAGCCAAGTGCACATTTAAGCAGGGAAATAATTTGGGACAGAACTTTTTTGTTCTTTTCTTTCTTCTTCAAATCATTTATAAAGAATACCAGTATCAAGTACATATGAAACTTTCCTCACTATACCTGACTTGGCACTGGAGATTTTAATTCACTTTAATAAGGAAGTTAAAGCTGTTTATTATTCAGACAGAAAAGGGAAAACAGTTTATCTGTACTGGTAATTTGGCAGATGCTCCCTCTGCTCACTGAGCTAAGAAGGGAGCACTGTCAAAACATACTTTTCAGAGCAGACTAATTCTGCACAAAACAGTCTGACACTGCTTTTTCCACTGGTATTGGGAGCTTTTAGCACTGTGATCTTGTTGAGGCCTCTCTGAACACTGTCTTCCAGCAGTTGCTTCTATACCTATTAGCTCTGTTTCTAATCATCCATTTTTCAAGTCCTGAAACCTCTAAGGAAGGCCAAAACTATAAGCTTTAGTAATGCAGACACAAAATTAGAAGAGCTGGATTAAAGACTCAGGTCACCCAGAAGAATCAGAGAGAAGCGAGACAAAGAAAGATGTAAAAAGGAGCATGATATGAAGACACAAGAACAAGGAAGAAAATCAAATGGAAATGATGCAGAAGTAGGTTCATCACAGATGACAGGTAGCTGCAGAAGGATGAGCTACTGTAGGTCTACTGGTACCACTCTTATCAAAGAAGCTGAAATCGAGAAATGGAATTTACCTTAAGAACTTACAACATTTCAAATGCAAAGGTTCGTATAACTGGATAGCCTAATAGCCCAACTCCACTGTCTGCAATCATCTGTCTTAGCTCTGATGGCATGCAGGAAATTCTGCCTAGAACTACTGCCTTTAGAACACCAGTTTATTTCTTCAGCACTTGCTAGGACACAATGTGTCTCAAATACAGCAAGTTAGACTGACAGCTACTCTCTGCAGCATTTCCAGTTGTGGCCAAGCTCACCTATCAGGCACCTACCTTAGTAAGAGCTCCAGGATGGAAAGTCCAGCGCGTTTCACTGTTGAACTGGACCCTCACGTCCCCTCTGTCCGTGATTCTGTGCACAGTCCCTGTCTGGCCAATGAACTTTTGATAGGGAAAAAAAAAAAAGTAGGGGAAACCCCCTAAATAAATCACATTGCTTAACAGTGGGGAAAGCATAGATGGCTAAATCACACATCATTTCCAATTCACAGACTAACAGTTCTCCCAAACCTGCTGAAAATAAGATGCAGCCATTGTTTTTCTGCAAAAGGAGGGAAAAGCTGCTTAAGAAGCCCCCTTAAAATAGCAGCACACTGGGGGAGTAGAGTGATAGGAACACAAAGTGTGAAAACCCTTGAAAATGCAGCACAAATTGTCCTCCTTTTTCCAAGTGACAAAGATGGGCAGAGATTACAACACTGCTCTGCAGTATAATACCAGCAAGGCATGGTTTGAGAGGAAAAAAAAGGGAGCGTGGCAGAGGAGACTACAGAAAACAAGTATAGCTGTGTAGTGCTGTATTCTATAGCTGTGATTCTGGCAGGTCCTGAGAGTACTGAAGGAGACAAAAAGTACCTATTTCTGAGATGACAGGCGAGTCCCTGCCTGCCAGGCTAAAAGAAGAAGCTGATGCTCAGTTAATAGATTTCTAGATTGAAACTGAAATGATAAGAGTTTGTCTTGATATTTTAAAGTTTGATTTCAAAAAGATTGCTCACATACAGGGCAGGTTTGGATAGAATACACACAGAATGTATCCTTATCATTTTACAGCATTGCTTCATATATCAAGGCTTCAGACAGCTGCCTCAGAATCAGACCTGCAGGTTATTCATTTACTGAGTCAAGTGCAGCAGGCATTCGGGTCACTTGTGGCTATGTATTTCCCTCTCTCTCCAAAAAGCCACTTTTATACAAGTTACTAATACAAGCTCAGAGACAGGTTTTATTACTGGACTGGTGAGTATCAAAATGTGATTTGATTTTGTCTTGCAAATCTACTATGTAACAGCAATAATGCCTTTCTCAATATGTGACGGTAATTTAATCTATTTGGGGCAGTATCTGAAGTCTATGAAAAGCAAAAAAAGTTGACTTACGGAGAAACGAAAAGCACAAACCTTTTAAATGGCAAATTTATTAATTTAGTTATTATTATTTCATCTAGATATAAGCACATCCCCAGTGTTCACAACCCCTTGAGGTGCTCCACTACAGTAATAGGCATCATTTCTGTCTTTACTTCCTCTACTTTTTAGATAACAGGTGACAACAGACTGATGGCTTTTCAAACTAAAGCCAAGGTAACAGGCCAAGCTCCAAGAACATTGTATGGGATGAGAAATTTTAGCCCTGGCCAGGGATAGAGCCCACTATTGACAAAACACATAACTTTCATTAGTAGTAATGCCAAAGCAGGGAATGGATCCAGAACTCCAAAGAAAAGATCCATGGCTCATTGAAAAACAAACAAACCAGCCCTTGCTTTTTTTATACTGGCTTTGAAGACTTTTGAGCAACTCTTTAGACCCACCATAGATTCTTAGGAATTATGCAGGGCTCCCCAAGGCAATTCTCATACAACAGATTTATCTGAGCCTAAAAATAAATCCAGCTCCAGCGTCCTATCACTAAAGAATTTGTGTTTGTGATTTAGCCAATACAATATAAATGTAGAAGGTAACAATTTACACAAAGATGTTCTGCTAACTTCCTAGCCAGTGCCTACTTACGTAGGCTGAGATAGTCACTACTACACTACTGAGAGAACAGGAGCAAGCAGAAGCATACCTCAGCCATTTTAGGATTCCAGCCACCATGGCCCTCCTGCATCTCCCGCAAGATGTCAATGTCCAGCAGGCATTTCACTTTGTCCCCATGCTGGAAGGGATGCCTGTCTGTGCTCTCCTTCCGCTGCAGTTCAGCTGGCCTTCCTAAAGAGGACAACCCCACCCATAGAGATGAAGGACGCAGTAACACACTTTATGTCTCATTTGGCTTTGTAACAAGGGTTACAAACTAATAGTCTTAATTGGGGCAGAATGGCTGTGGGGCAACCTATGTAAAGAGTTCAAGAGGATTTAGCTCTCACTAAATACTGATAGGGTTAAGGATGAGTTAGCTCTTACAAGATACCTTTGTCCCTTCTCAGAGAGTGGAATGCCTTTGAATGATGCCTCTCATGTCATGTCAAACATCAGTAGCTGTTCTTAGCAATTCAGTCACCCACACCAGTTGTTGAGCATGCACACCCACACAGGACTCAAAGTTCTCTTCCATAGGCAGCCATATAGCCTGCTTCATCCTCCCAGTTTCCTGCATAGCAAGAGGCCATTCCACTGGAAATAGGCTCCCCATCCAACCCTTCCCTCAAGCTCTTGCCAAGCTGCTCAGGGAGAGAAAAGAATGAGAAAGACCTAATTCTGCTGCTGCAAACTCAAGAACAGACCTCCCTGTTTTCCCAGGGGAGCAAAAGATGGTCCCTGCACCTCATTAAAAAAAATATTACAACTAAATTACACCTTAGTAAAAAGAATCCAAAACCACAAGTAATTTCCTTGGTGTCATCAGAGAAAGGTGAATTGCAACAAGTTGCCCATACAGACATCACCTTTTCCCATTACTTTTCCTAACATCCCTGCTGGACAAGTATTTGGGAGCTCCTTTCTTAGACATCTCCCTTTTGTCACCATTTCTCAACAAAAGACTTATCTCTACATACCTAATTTTGGGAGATGCTCTTTGTAGTAAAAGCCACCAGATGCCTCCACAGTACATTTCAGGTCCACTTTTCCCTTGTGGCCAACTCTGTAGACATTGGTGGTGCCATCAGACCACGTTACACTGGCCACGCTGCGTCCGGTCTCTACATCCCAGCCACGAATATCAACCACTCGTCCAACTTTACCTTCTCCACCTGATGGAAAAAGAGGGGGACAAAGTGTCCAGTTTGCATTTTCACTGAGACCAATACACAAAAGCTCACCTGATACCAAGATGTTTACTGAGATAAGCTTAATGAGATTTTTACCTTACCTAACTAAAAAACAAGGAAAAAATTGTCAGTTCTCCAACTATTCACCACAGAGGAGTAGGTACAGGGCCAGAAGTCAATAGCTGGGAAAACAGTATTCTGACAGGGAGGATGCCACCAGAAGGATTTCTGTGGGGCCCTGTCCTGGGCCAGTTTTATGTATTAAACAGTAGCACACTGCTGCCTGAAGCAATGCCCTCCAGCCAAGTGTTCATATAAATGAAAGAAGGAAACCACACCGAAAGTGCCCTCATATTATTCAGCAATTTATACAACTTCCTCAAAGCTTGCATGATTCACCTTGATTTGCAGAAGGCATAAGAGATCTTGGTCACCTTTTTTAATTAGGGAAATTACACCATGAGACAACTCAGTTTGACCAACAAGGACAGAATCTCTGCATTAAACTCACTGAAAGCCAGTCAGCCCCAGCCAGCCATTTACTTTGGGATACAAGTATGGAAAAGGTGAATTCTGTGTAGGAACAGCCATCCCTCAGTGTACAGAAACACTGCCTAGCTAGACAAAACAGAGTCATGGCACCACACTGTGGCAAGATAAATACACAGCAGTGGTGTAAAATCCACCCAAAATCTTTAATCTCTCCCCAACAGTGTCCAGGTGGAGAACACCAAGTTTGTCCTGGTTCTTCTCTTTATCTGCCCAAGCAAGGAAGCGTACTACTGAACCATCCGGAACAACAGCATATATTTGTGAGAAGGTAAATGTGGCTGGGCACTGGGAGCGTACATCCAATATGCAGTTATTGACCAGAGGAAGGGACAATCTCTGGACAGTATCAAGGTTCAAGTATGGGAAAACATTCTCTCTTGCATCAACACTGTGTTCCTTTCACCATAATAACGTGGACAGGATGTAGCAGATGGCTGTCCTCTCCCCACTCTTTCAGTCTGTAAGAAACCTGGTACTTATCACTGGCCTCAAGTTAATGCTGACAGAAACTTCACACCAAAATAACTTAAATGACCAAAGTGACACAAGAACTTATGTTTGTCTGTTGCATCAGAGATTCAGACTGAACAACAACAGAAAGTAATCTCCTGCCTCACCCTGTTCAGATGCTTTTCTTTGAGAAGGGCACCAGCTTTCACTTCCACAGTGTTTGGACTTTGAGAAGTGGTAGTAAGGAAAAACATGTATTCAGTGAAAAAGTTGAAGTGGCTGAAAAGCAACACCATTTGATCAGATTACTCAACTAGCTACTACTGCCCCTATCAAATACACAGATTTACCAGGACCCTATCACAGAGTGTGTAAGGTTATTTATTACCAATCTTACATGTTACCTTCTTAAATGGAAACACAGTTGATGTGTTAGTGCTATCAGGAAGCTAAGTTCAGAACAGCAAACAGCTATGGATGGGGGCAGCTCCATCAAAGACAAGGCGGTGCTATTAGAGGCCAGCTGAGTGGCTGACCTTATGCTTCCTCACTTGTCTTGCACGTTAACTGCTTTCAGGTCACAATCATCGTAAGCAACACAAGTCTCAGACATGTAAATGTTGATCTGATCTCAAAAGGATGGATAAGCTGTACTGAGCATAAGCTTCTTTTGCTCTCATACCCTGCAAGTGTCCATATGCCCTGCACTAAACTCAGAGCTGCAATAAATGATGGAGTCAACACTGGAAACCTTTGGACTTACAGTGTAATTATAAAAGGGAAAAAGAAGCTGTAAAAGACTCTGGAATAGAAATGGACAGTAACATGTCCTTAACCCTGCAGTGCTACACAGAAATTGTTATCAGTGAGCTCGACTCAGTCATACCCCAAAAGCAGCTCTAGAAAAGGTATCTTTTTTCTTCTTGTATTTTCAGCCTGAAGTTACAATTCATAGAGAAAGCAGAAACAATCCACCAGCAACCACAGCAAACAGTTCTTCATTAAAGCTCCAGGGGAAACACTCCTTCTAGATCATTTCTCTTAACTGTTCTTAAAAGTGTGCAACTATGGATATCCCAGAGAACTCCAAAGGAAAAATGGAGTACTGCCCAGGAAGTCAGACAGACCCTGCTCCTCCTGTGAATGGAAGCCTTTTCAGAAAAAGATGGGATGCACACAGCTTATGTCACAAGTACGTTTTATAGGACACCTCAAAAGCAGCTTACCATCCTGGTTACCCCACTCCCAGTCAGGGCCACGCACTACTTTAGCCCCCTGGAAAGTTCCTTTTAGTGTGATGCGAGTCAAATTCTGTCGAGGGCTCACGAGGACTCTGGAAAAACAAAGAGAAAACACATGAATTTATTGTTACTATTCCAACTTAAAAAGCTCTGCTCCAGTCGAGGTCTGTTGAGGACCAAGTGTTCCACGCTTACACACAGAAAAACACAGCTTGAGTTCTGAAGAGCAAGTAAGAAGTGAAAGAAAACCATAAAACACAAGGTCTTTGATCCTAAAAGCTAGTCCCCCAGGAAGGTCAGAATATTCAGGCACTGTTCCACCGATGGCAGAAAGACAACTAGTGAACAATACAGTGGGATAAGGATAACACACGTTTTATCTTCAAACGTTACCAAAAATTGTGAGATCCATGCTACAGAACTTAAAAAAACTGTGTCTGTCTCAACTGTGAGATACAGGTATCTGGGGATGGAGGCTGCCATGAGGAACAGGCAAACTTCAGTGAGTCTGTGGAGACCTACACAATCTACATGCAAGCAGCAGGGCTGTGGTGGGGTGCCTGTCTCATGCTGGTAGCCAGAATTGCATCTTGCTGACTCAGGAAGTTGAACATACACAACACCACCCAAGTCAACCAATATTGTCTCAAGCAATTAAAAACCAGAGCCTCTGAGAGGAGGGTTAAAAAAACCAACAATCAGAGGAATACGGAGAAAGTCATTTATCCAGGAAGTCTGACATCACTTCACAGAATAAAACTGGCACTCAGCTGCCCTTGTATCCCATTGTTAAGTTTAATGCAATACATACGGACATTACTAAGATGTACACAGCATGGAAGCATTAATGGCTTGGGCAGTCTCCTATTTGATAAGGAGTTCAGCACATTTCATAACCTAAGCTGCAGACTGCACAGCCCAGTTCACTGACTGAAAAGCAGAGCAGATTAGAGCAGCAGTGTTGTGGCTAGACTGCTTCCAGGATAACAGAGACCTTTCTGTCTGCATCACAGACACACACACTGACCCAGATAAAAAACAAAGACAAGAAATACCTACGTGATAGTAAACAGGGGGTCTGATGTCCTGTTAAAGCAGCTTCCAATTCCCATAATGTTACAGCAGCTCCTCTGCTGGTTTTGTGCGTGCTGCTCCTAGTCCCTGTTCCCTAGCAGAAAGCTGTCTCATGAGACACCAAGCCAACAAATTCCTTATGGACCAATTTGTGTTGCTCACTCAGGTACAATCCACTTTGCCAGGTGACTGCAGAGGTACCACGATCCATACCCATAACCATGCACCTCCTCCTGACAGGCTCTTGGCAGCTCCCAGAGCAGACAGAGCAAACCCAAGCTCAGCAGCTGCTCCAGCCCAGGGAAGGGGAGGGGAAGCCTGACCTCAGAATGCTGTATTTATTTTCCATCTAATACCTGGAGAGAGAAGGTGGAGACTCAGAGGGATAAAAAGCTTATGCCTGAACTTACTGTTTACTTATCCATCAAACGCCTAAGTTTTTTACCTTCCTTAACTTGGGAACTGTGCTTTACAACCTAATGTGTTTTTAAAGAGGAAGAGATTATTTACACGTTCTTGTAATAGCTGAATGTCTGTTACCCAGACTGTAGCTCAACAAGAGGAAGATGGAGACCATCTTCTGAATGACTGAGATTTTGTCTGTTTTAAACACCATCAAGGCTGGCAGTTGTTCTGAAAGAAGATAATGAAAGAGGGCCAGGAAAAAACTCAGCTAAAAAGAAAACACTGGATCAGCATTCATTTCATCACAGTGTCATCCCCTATAGACTTGCTGCAAAACCCAGCACGGATTTGTGTGCTACATCTGAAGCAGCTCAGCTGCAACATGCTATTTTCACAGTATTCTGCTGAATGCTTTTCTAGCAGTTTATCAAAGATGTCTTAGTCAAGCCCCGAGACAAACTGATAAAAATACACATCTCCTCCAAACCCTACTCTCACAAGGGGTTTCAATGCAAAGATTTTCAGTGACAGTAAAATAAAGCAGCAGGATGTTTAAACTACAAAATAACCACCATTCCTTATATTCCAGCATCATTTCCCTTTGTGTATGAATCATATAACAGCAGCAATCTCCCATCTCAACAGCTCTCACATTAACTTGCCACTTTGAGTGGAATTTGTGGGTAGAAATCAGGAAAACAAAGGTGCCCAGTTCAGAAAGCTGATCCTTAAAGAAGCGTAAGAAACTCCATCACCCATCCTACTTACATGCTGGAGGCAACCCACTGTAAGTGCCTTCTTTCCCCAGCCTCACAAAAACATCGACCTTGTGCTAAACCACACACCGATGACCAGCAACACCAAAGAATGATGCAAGAACCAAATGTCCTCAGCCAACACATCTTCGGGTTTCATCTAATTCAGCATGTTTTGCTCCAAATACTGGCTAACAACCAAAGTCACCAGCGTGTTGCAAAAATACCCTAGGGATAAACTTAATCATTACAGTATTGCTTTTAATAAGAACTTCAATTATGACAGCCAAAGTCTGCAGCCACTGCTGCCCTACAAATTCCAATGATATTAAATTACTATAGAGTGCAGAAAACACTCAGGAGCATGTGCTGGACAGAATGAAGCTGTGTCTCTCCTCAGCATGCTGGGAACCACCCCGTGGGCATATTCTGCCTGTGTTCAGATTTCACCAGGTGCTCACCCAGCCTTTCACATCACTGAGATCTGTGCTCCAGCCAGCTAGAAAAATAGCATCATCCATGCTTTACAGATACTGAAACCCAAAACAACCGATCTGGAGTTTAAGAGCTGTACAGCAACAACCTGAGGCCCTGCAGAAGGCAGAGCCTCTTCATACCACACACACCTAACATATTTTCTAAGACAGAGACTTCCTCACTGCAGAAAATTCTTACCTGAAGAAACAAGCACAACAAACAGGACTAGAAAGTCGAAGGGATGGTCACCCTGCAAGGTAACAGCCTGTATATACTGTATCAACCTCTTCAGAAAGGCACTGCTGTAACTAGAATCTCAGCTCATGGTGGGTACAAACTCCTGGAATATATAAAGATCTACACACGCTACACCTCAAGCCAACACAATATCCTGCAGAAATTATGGGCATAACCAACCTCAACACTGCAAGAGATTCTAGATTCTCTAATCCTCCCTAGCAAAGCTTTTACTGAAGCACTTCCAGCAAAGGATAAAGGAAGGAAATTCTGACAGATGGCAGGCGGATGCTGACTGCTCAAGTGTGAACCAGACTAAGACAAGGATGCTGGTAAGCGAGGGATCAGGATCGCAGGAACCTATTTCAGGAACTGGCTTTACCAAGAATTTCCATTGTCAATCCTATCCTTCCTTGCCCAGGCACAGTTCTTCATAAAACCAGCTGCATGTTTATAGCTTACACTGCAAGGCCTGAGCTGGGCTAAATGCTTGCTGTCTTTTTTGATAACCTCCGAAGCTAGCCTGTTTCAGACTCAGTTTTGGAAAGCCACAATGGGCAAGATTTCAGACCAAGGCTACTAAACGTGTACGAAAGCATGTGTGTGTGTGTGCACTGAAGACTCAACACCCTACTGCAGACTGAAGGTTCTCTCAACTACGCTCTCACAGACGATTTCTCTTGCTTGAAGTTTTGATCCAGAAAAGATAAAATACATCAATGAAATTTAATCTCTAATTCCACAAACCAAACAGAATATCCCAAGGGAAGCCTAATGTGCGGATATGCACTAGTGTTCTCCAGTCTATGTGGATTTTAAGGAGACACGTCAGGGAACTTATCCAGTAAATCATGGTGGCTTTTTTAAGAAGTACAATTATACTCATTCATTAATAAGCTCATACACTCATACTGATAAATTCATTAATACTTACTGTGCTTTTGTTTCCCAAAAAGTTAGGAAACAAGCACATCATCACACAAGACAGATTTGGTTCAGAATGTTACTCACCAGCATTTCCTAGTCCAGCAGCTTAAACGACACTGCATAAATAACACACGTTGAAGAGGCTACTACAGTACATACACCTGCATCCTCTATTGCCTAGTAGTAAAACACCAGCAGTTGTCACTCAACTGCTGTATTAGTTCAGGCTTATAGTAGAAGCTGTCACAGATGGCACACTGCATTAGTAAAGCTGCCTTGGATGGATCTACATTGCACATGCATACCTACATGGTATCATGCATTTGTTCTTGTATCTGATTTAGAAATCCTACTGGTAACTAGGCTAGACAGAGCTGGTTTAAGAATTATGGTTGAAAATAACTGCAAACTCTGTTTTGAGTCCAGTATAAAACACAACACGTACTGAGAAAATACTTGTGTTTCTTATGCTTGACTACACAGAACATTTCCCTGTGTGCTTTGCTGGCTCCTCAAACTCCATTGCTCTCCAGAAACAGAACAGGACCTTTTCAAGTGTTGAGGTTGCGATTTATTGGTGAGGGAAGTCTAGAAAAAAGCCTGGTAAAATGCACCACATCCCCTATTGAAATTCAGCTTAGCATCATCCCCGAGAAGGGGAAGCATGCAAAATGCCACTGCTGCTTTTGCATTTTAATATAATACTATTAAGATTTTGGATGACAGAAAGATTATCTCAGACTTGATTGAGTGTGCCTGACTATTCCTGCCCTAACCCTGCTAAGTTTTGCTTTGCACTCTGCTTACAGACATTGATTTACCTTCCAATTATTAAGTGTATATTTAGCAAATGGATACACAACTGCCAAGAAAGGTCTTCAGTGAAATTGAGCAGTCCACCCTTTTAAACTAAGGATGGGAGCCTCTCCCAAAACAGCCATTAATTTCAAACCAAACAAGACCAATAAAACACATCAGCAATTGGCAGATGTCAGGAAAAGATACCTTCAAATGGCACAATATAAAAATGCAGTACTTCCAAACTCAGGTTCAAACTCAGGTCACCGAAGACCTGAAATAGCCTTCAGGTAAAGATTTCTTCAAAGCCTCTTTAGGAAACTGGGAGCCCTCTGCAGTGGCTGTCTGGGCTTAAGGCCACTTAAATCCTGGGATTATCGAGCAGTCTTGAAAGCAACACACTGCTGCACTTGAGGCTCATTGTGAAGTGAAAGATACCCATTCCATGCCAGAGAAAGGAGAGAACCTGGAGACTCATCCTGTGTCACAGCCACTCAAACAACAGCAGGTAGCTACAAAATCTCAAGCAAACCCAAATCCACGCAGCAGTTACCATGTTTTTTTAGACACGCAGCTTTTTTTTGGTCCTTGGGGAACTGCCAAAGGTTTTCTCTTCTGTTTTATTAAGCAAGAAAATTGAGATGGGTGATTTAAGTAATAGTCCTAGTGAGTCATAAGTATGCAATTTTTGTTCTCAAGAAAAGATGCTGCATTGCCTAAGGCAATGTATCTTTACAGCTCAGACCTCCATTATTCCAAAGAAATCCTCTCTGTAGCATTGTTCAAAGGTGAGCTCCTTCCATGGCCCCTTGTTTCACTTATTTTTAAGATCAGAGCATTCTTATACATATATGTATTATTTTTATATCTATATATGAAATCACAAAGCTCATTTCACAATGGGATCTGGCATACTTGTCATATTAACACAAGCTCAAGAAACATCTTAATCTAGTGGATAAACATAAGGCTCAATGCTCAGAGGGGGAATTCTCTGGACAGCAACATCTATCCCTTTGCTAGCACCAAGAATTCTCGCACAACCACACTGGCAAAACTGTTGTAATCAACTTCAGTGTGAGCATATGGGAGGAAAACCAGCTGCAAATCCAGCACCACTGTCTTTAGCAGAGTAATTACACTTTTCATTCTGCAGATGGATGCAATGCAGTGATGTTCTCAAGGGGAGGGGTAGGAGGGAAGTAAAATACAAGAGACAGTGACAAGAGCTGATTTCCTATTACTTTTCCTAAAGGCAAGAGGATTACAAGATTCATCTTCATGTCTACCTTAGTAGATGGAAATTAAACTGCTGTTTGAGACTGCTTTTCAGTTCTTCCTCAGGACAGGAGAATAGACATCCATGTCTTGGCACATCACCAACCCCTGGGGCATACACCCCCCATTTTGGAGACCAGTATGACAGAACAGTGACCTAAAGATCCCAACAGGATTAACTGGACTTCCCCTGCAGTGTCACTTACGGTTGTGAGTGAGCTGTCTCATAGCGCTCAAAGGAGTGGGACAGATCATGCTTGTTGTTCATGTAACACTGTGTGCACAAGTCATAGTCAAAACACATTTTGCATTTCCACCGCATTCCCCGTATCCCATGCTTCTTGCAACAGTCACAGATGATGTTAGGGTGACGAACACCTAGGAGAACAAAAGCAAAGGAATAGAAGATCCAGAGAAAACAGGCTGACCAGGCTCTTAAGAACTACCATCAGCATGTTTCAAAGAAATAAAATCAAGCACTGAGCACTAAAGATGATGCAGCAACTTAATATCAAGTGATGTGTAATATGAATTATCCATTTCCCAGCTTAATGGACTCTGATCCTAAAAGCCATGCCAGAATTCAACAGAATGACAGTCAGCAAAACCATTAGGCTCACAGATATAAAAGAAAGAGGAAAGAAAAGCCTTTGCATAGAGGCAAACAGGAATTTCATTGCATGAATTGGCTGAATGTACACTGCTGCTCAGCATCAACCCAAAGCCAGCTGTCAAAGGCTTAACATTCCAGCTAGCATGTGAGGCAGGCATATGCTAGACGAGACGGGTTTACAGCACTAGTTTCAAGCTTCGTGTCTGTGCTATACTTACCTATTTGAGCGTTATCATACAGAAGAAGGTCGTAAGCCCCTTGGAATCCAGTCCGATAGTTGGTTCTGTTGCCTTGGTCCCACTGCACAACCACAGTCTTGTCTGGAGTGGTTGGGCTGCCTGTCCGACCAATCTCAACCACAGTTCCAACATTCCCTTCTCCGTTGTCTTGGTTGCCCCACTTCCAGTCCACTCCACGAACTACCCGCATCCCAACCTGCATGCTGGCATAAGGGTCCACGTCCATCGATCTGCACAGAGAGCCCTACAGTTCTTCCACGTAGAGGGTCCTGGAGACAGGCAGTATCATCAGCAACACAGTCAGCATCACCAGCAGCATGGTCAGCACACCTAATAAGGTAACATACAACTAAGCGATGCCACTCAACACATCATATTTTCCCCACAATGACCTGCCTACAGAAGAGGCCTTGCCTGCTGAGCAGACAAATCTGTACTTTATCAAAACAGGGGTCCTTACAGGCTAGTCCTTACAAGCTAGCCAGACTTCCAAGGCACAGAAACATCTGTGTAATAGCCACGAGACTTATTCCAGAGCACTGGGCATGAAAAAAAGAGAACTGGGCAAGAAATCTTTACAGAACTCCAGTACCAGCCCTTGGTTTCAAATTCAGGAACATGTGCCCAGAGAAGCTGTGGCTGCCCCATCCCTGGCAGTGGTCAGCGCCAGGCTGGAGAGGACTTGGAGCAAGCTGCTCTAGTGAAAGGTGTCCCTGCCTGTGGCACAGAGTTGGAACCAGACAAGCTTTAAGGTCCCTTCCAACCCAAACCAGTTCTGTGACTGTGTGCAACAGCTACTAGAGACACAATGGCAACAGAAACCAAAGCACAGTAAACAGAGTTGAAAGAAATGACAAGAAAAACACCAGCAGCATGATTTTAGCAATGAAAAGTCAATACCAGTCTACTTTTCAGGAAGCCTCTTTATATGCATCGCACCACATGATACTGCAGTGTTGAATTTCATTTGCCCAGAAAGTTAGTTCTAGGTTTGATTTGGGGATACAAGAAGTTTTAAAGATGCTTATGAAAAAAATGTTTGTTCTCCAAAAGTAACAGCAGTTTTAAAGTGCCAGTGTCAGAGAAATGTCAATTTTTGCTGCTATTTATCAGTGGCAGGAACAGGGAAGTGGAATCGCTTACCTGCAATAAGCATTGCAGATTTTGTGCTGGGATCATTAAAAGCTTGGAATAGCCTTTACAGCTGTTGCCATGACAAGTGATAAATGAAGTGAATACCACATGGATGCAGCATGTCCACAACTTTGAATTAAATCAGAGTTTCAAAGCCTGGTTTACCTCTTTTACCAGAACAAGACAGAGTGTGGCTTTCCATATGTAGGACCAAGATGCTGGTTTAACTTCTGGAAAAATCTGCTGCAGCACCCCTTTATTTTTGGGCACCCATAACGTGAAGAATTTTCTGCACATTTGAAAGAAAAAGAATCAACAGAATACCAAGGCTCAAACAGTGCAGATTCCCAAGGTACAGCAAACTTCCCCAACTGCCCTGCCCCAGAGCAGGTTCAAACCAGGCTGACCAACCTGGTTTAGGTGAGAAGCTAATAGGATGTGTACTCAGACCCAGCAATAGCAGCAGCTCTGTGCCATGTGATGTGTTTTTAGCACCATCACCTACCAATAAGGCAACCGAACCCACAGAGGCCTAAAAATAAGATCTTTCTCCAGCCAAACAAACATTCTCTTTTAAATGTATGGAGGAGTGATTGGATGCAAAATCAAGTTTCCAGCTTGCAGAAAGAGCCCGATTTCTGTCCAGCTTTAGCATCTCTCTAGCTTCAGACTTTTCCTGCTACTCATCACTGCGACATCCAAACACCAGCCATATGAGAGCAACATCAAACCCAAATGCCCTTGTGAATTTCATGTCAGCTTCATTCTCATCACTAAAAATGCCTCAGGCAACACTTTAATTTAGGCTTCCTTTGTGGAGGTGGATGTGAAATTGGCAAGTTTAAGGTGCACCAGTGTTTACTGTCTTTATGAAAGCCAAAAGAAAGAATATTCTTCTTAGAAGGCACTGCAGAGCCTAATGAGTTGTACAACCCCCTCTTCCTTCAGATCAGAGATTAATAAAATAGGCAATTTATTGCTTTAACTAAGAGGCAGAACTGCTTTTTTAAAAGGCTGTTATCAACCAGTCAAGACAAAGCCACTGCAGAGAAAGCAAACGCAAACATCCAACAATAAAAAGGTATATTTTCCACACAAGAAGGCACCAAATGCAGCTTGCATTTCCATCTAATATGCTTGCATTTCCACACAAGAAGGCACCAAATGCAGCTTGCATTTCCATCTAATATGCTTGCATTTCCATCTAATATCTTGATGCGTAACAAGAGCAAAGAACCCTTCAAAATCCTTACAAGATGAATTACAATGCTCATGCAGGCTGAACCTTGCCAGAGATCAGCACTATTTACTTCCTAAGTGGAAATGTTTCACTCATTGAAGCAAACACTCCTCCCTCGATGTTTTCTGGGTCACAATTATTCTGGAGAAGGATAGGTATAGCTGCCAGAAATGATTCACAGAGAAAATGTCAGTTTCCCATGGGATTCTAAAGTAACTAGGAACAAATAAACCATTATGACACAAGCATATTTCTGAATCCTGACCTAACATTTTGACCCCATCGACTGTGACAAAGGAAAGAACAGCCCAAGTGTAACCTAGGAGTCCATTCTTAGGAAATCCCAGTAATATTTAACTGGAACAAAGGCAAAATACTTCAGTGCCTTCAGTTCACACGTTAATTGCAATAATTACTGCCATTTTCTGCCAACATTCGAACTGCTGCTGGTAAAAGGTGCTCTAGAGACAACCTGGCATCTGTCGGGCAAGAGGCAAAGGTTGCTGCTGTACTGGATACACAGTAAACAGAACCAACCAGTGGTGCAAGCAGTGACAAAATCAGTGCATGTCATTCAGTTATCACAGTATTTGAACAGTTCAGTAAACAGAGAAAGATGCAGGTGATTTTTTTTTTTTTAAAGCAATGCTCTTTTTCTGTCTCTGAAAATGAGATTTGCAACATCCAGCAACTACCAAAGAGCTCACATTGTCTACTTACAGAATCACAGAATGGTTTAGGTTGGAAGGGACCTTAAAGTTCACCCAGTTCCAACCCCCTGCCATGGGGTTGCCAATCTTCCACTAGAGCAGGTTGCTCCAAGCCCCATGCAACCTGGCCTTGAACACTGCCAGGGATTACTTCTTTCTTTCATCCTTTTACTCTTAGGTGGTTTCTAAGGAATACAGAGCTCACAGAGGCTACAAACCCCTGAAACTGATACAGTTCAACCCTCTGGATGCAGCCCTGGTACATACCCAGACTTACCCTTCACCTTTCTTTCTTCTCAGCAAAGAGTAAGCTCCGAGGACAGCACAGCAGCAGACACACAAGTACTCTCACTAACAGGAGGCAATGTCATTTCTCACAAGGAGACACTCAATTCCCACAAATATAGTCATTATTAAGTGAAAACACACCAAATAACCAGCAAAGCACACAGTAAATAGTCCTTTTTGACTTACCACCACACAGAGACCACTTCATAGCTTTTGTACTCTCCTGGCTCCCACGTGAGGCCAGAAGTTATCATCAGCTTTTATTGCTGCCTTCTGGAACTGCAATCCCAGAGGAAGCCCTGGCTGCCATCACACCTGAACTTGATGTACTCAAGCTCCAGCTCCCGGTAGAGGCCCCATCTGGAGACTTTTGCCTATGCCATGGCATTTTACCAACTCCAGTTCACATCAGTTCAATGCCAAGCTCTGCCACTTGCATATCTCTCTCCTTTGCCTTGCTACACAGCCCAAAAGTCCTGCAATGGACTTCATATTCTAATTTGCTCCCATTTCTTCTGAACCAAGTTTATCTAGTCCTCAGCACAGTCAGTCTCTTTAAACTAGCTCCCTCACCACTCAAAACCCTTGCCTTCTTAGCAGGCCTCTTAAGGAGCTCCCTGGTAATAGTGCCTTCTATCACCTATACATAAAACCCTACTAAACGAGAAAAAATTAACACATGATAAAGAAGTTTTTTGCTCTCAGAGTAGTTGTTTCAGTAAATTATTAAGTCACAAACACTGAGCTTTCATAGTCCCTCATAACACAGCACTAGTATAAGCCCTGCTTCCTGATGTGGAAAAACACGCAGTCAGGCCCGTCTAGTTGTTCATTGTTCTCCAGATCTCATTCCACAGTCCTTGCTCATAAAAAGAGCAGCACAAGTCAGATCAGCCACTGGGACTGAAAGCCTGGTAAGGCCTCACTCTCCATTTTGGAGAAGGCAGTTCCCAAGCTCAATCTTTCATGGCTAAACCAAAAAAGGCTTAAGAGCCCAGCCCCACTGCAAAGCCACAGTGCTGAATTACAGCACAGAAGATACAAACTCCTCATTCCCAGCACCAGCAGATCCTCAAAGGCACAGGACTGACACTATCTCAGCTACTCTGTGACAAAATCACTAGAAATTAGACTAAATCCATGAAATCCCTGTTCCTCTCAGCCCACCAAAGGATTTGCATCACTGACTGAGTAGTTTAACATTCCACTGCAAAGCCACAAGGTCTCAATGATCCTTTGCTTCACTTTTTCTTGTGCTGTCAGGATTTCTGCTTAGTCTAAATTTTACGAGATGGCACCATTGGCACAGAGGAGGAAAGAGCAGATGATGTTTCTGGGGCTTAAATATTGATAGCAGATAAATGAAGCCATTCTGCTGACAAATCACTCTCAGCAGCAAGAAAAATAGAAATGGGGCAGCTGCCACTGTTAAAACCAATCAATCAAGAAAAAGCCTGCATGAGGTTAAATCATTTCCATGCCCCAAACCTCACCTGCTCTCAGAGTATATTTAACTGTATTATATAAACAGAATAAAGCAGGTGATTAATATGCCTTTGCTCAGGGATTAATATCTTGTCATCTCAGCTTTGCTGTGTTAAGAGCAGGCACACATCCTGAAATACTGGGACAGAGAGTGAGCAAGTGCTAAAAATAGCTAGCCAGGCACTAGGTGCCATTGAGTGCATTTTACCTCTACAATCAACACTTGTCCTTTACAAATGCCAGCCCATTGATCTGTTTTGCCTGAACTGAGTTTTACATTCAGCTCACACAGATTCTATTCTAGCACTGAGTTGTTACGGTGAGAGGGGAAGGCTGCCTTCCCTTTCAAGTTGCAGACTCTCAGAGGCTATCATACTGGTTTAGTATTTATTCTTTCACCTTGTTAAAGGATGAAGGCCTAAGAAGTGCCAGCAAATGTATTAATATTCAATACCATTAGATCTGTGCAAACCCTTCTGAGAAGCTTGACCACAGCATTCTGGTTCCCTAAAAAATGGCAGACAATCTCAGAATAGACCCTAAAGATGGAAGAAGTTATAGAGAAGTTACACACCTTACATTTTTGGGTTCACGATGTACAAGGAATCATCTGGACTGCAAGGAGGATGCACTAGTTAAAAAATAGCTCCACAGACCAAGAAGGTCAGCATCCCATAATGCTTCCAAAGGTTGAGATGATATTTAAAAAACTCTGCAGGTTTATCTTCTATCTCCCTTGTTACAAGATTTAAATGTCTTAAGTACAACACTGGGGATGAGTATTCTTTGTGGTTATACCTGAACACTGTGAAGTCCTCTCTACTTCTGAGGTTAAGCACACAGAAAGTACTACCTTCCTCTAGATCCAGGAGCACAACTGAAATCTCAGCTAGAAGACACCTCTCCTTTATTTTGATCACATCTTCAATATGGCTGCAGCCTCATGGAAAACACTAATCACAAAACTTCCTCCAGCTGGGTACGAAGGCATACAAAAAGCTTGTAGTCTTCTAAAGCTATCTAACCAGAGCTGAGCTGGCCTTGAACTTTCAATTCTCACTTTACTCAAACTTCAACCCATCTGTGATGAACCACACAGGAGAGCAAACCTGTTCCAAAAACCAAGCACTCATCTGCATAGGCTCAATCCAAACTGGTTTTGTCACCAAGTTCTATAGACCAAAAAGGGATTTTTTGTCAGCAAAGAGTAACAAAATAAGTTAAATAGAAAGCGACAGTATCAGGCACATGATCTACCAGGAGCAAAGACGTAGCACAGTATTTTTAATGAATCAGCTCCATGCTAACTAATGGACTAAACCCATAAAATAAACTGGATTGCAGAGTAGGTCAATATTTGCTTTAAACCACATAAATGCAAACACAACCTTTGGGAAACACCACCAGTAAGCCAAAAAGAAACAGCTGTCACAGGCTTCCAACAACAGACGTTCTGTTATCCTGCAGTGTGCTGGGTTTGACTGGGACAGTGTTAATTTTCTTCATAGTAGCTTGTACAGTGCTCTGGGTTGGATCTGTGACCAAAGCAGTGTTGACTGTTGATAACACACTCAAGTTTTAGCTATTGCTGAACAGTGCTGAACTTGACCCTTCCCGTTCTCCTTCCTATGCCATGGGGTGGAAGTGAGCAAGCAGCTGTGCGGTGCTTAGCTGCCCACCAGAGTTAACAACACACAGAAAGGTGGGATAATTTCTGCCAGGTCAGGGATGCTGAAAATTCAGATTTACAAGTCAACATCAGTCAAGCCCTACAAAACAACAAATTCCTTCTACCACCTTCTACTGAATACAAAAGCTGCAGGCTTTAAATTGGTGAGATCAGCACTCATGTGCCCACTGGAGAATTAAGAGTAATTATAAGTGAAAGTTCACACTGGGCATGTGGTGGATCTTTCTCATTACATCCCACAAGATAATTGCTCATGATCCCGATGATATTTCCTTCTGGCTCTTGATGAACTGTGCTCTCTCCAGGAGGGAGAAAAACAGCTCCAGCCATTTGCTTTAATTGGACCTGACAGCTTGCAGATTGCTGCCTCAAGCCTTGAAAAGCTCAGCAGCTGGGACTGATGAGAATTCACTTTTTCCTCAACAGAGATTTCAGAGTTAAATTTACAATGCATTACAGTGAACACACACACCCCCTGCCCCAAAACACACAAAACCACCAGGTGATGGTTTAAAAAAAAACCCCAAACAACTATCTGTTAGGACTGAATTAAGGTCTTTTTCACTTTACATGGAAAAAAAGGTATTTTAACTTTCCCATACCCTTCATGGAATATCCCTGTGGCATAAGGAAAGCAAACAAAAACTCGCTAACACTGTTAAATTGTGCTCTTAGACAACGCTCTAATGTACCTCTGAGGCCAGACCAGAGCTGGTGGTATTGAACCCCTAAGTGAAGCTCAGGTCCACATCCCTCACACCAGCTTTCAAATCCTGTTTAACCACGAAAATCTGGGATAAATCACTTAAAAGTTTAAAATCCTCCAATCTAGTTACACAATTGCCTCGTCTGTCCAGAAAGGCAGTAAGTTTCCCTACAAGTCATTCCAAATCAGAAGACTAACATCACTGCAGGAGTGAAAAAAAATGAAGAGCAATTAACACTAACGTCCTGCTGGTAGACATGTGGCTGGAGAAAACACAGTACAGTGGTTGTGTGATAGGCTGTTCGTAGGAACTCACACAACAGGATTATAAATCAGCTGAGTTAGGAACGCAACTTCCTTCAACTTTTCAAAATGAAAAGTAGCTACTTCAAACTCTGGTATAAAGCAAGCTAGAGCATAAACCCTGCTGAATCTCCTTGATGGGTCATCCTACCAACTTTCAGATTGCCCTTCAGGCTTCCAGAATGGTATACACCACACTCCTGTCAGTTTCCAGCATGGAACTTGCCCTTTCTGTGCTCTGAAAGCAGATCAAAAGGTTTAAGTCTAATCTAACCTGACATGCCTTTGGCTACAGAGACATCAGCTATATAGGAGCAGAATGAATTGAGCTCTGCTGTTGTTTTCCTCCCTGGTACTCAATGAAGGTTTGAGGGTCAGCATGCACACCAATTCACCTACAAGTCTGTACATTTTGGAAGTACAGATGTTATCTTTCAGCTCTGGATAGCAAATAGAAGGTATCAACCCATGATCCAGCATGCATCCTTGCCTTTGTCTCCCTCCAAGCATGCTGTATTACAATACCCTGGCCCCTCCACAAGTGCCCTTGATAAGCCATGAATCAGAATCCTTGAAAAACAATTAAGATTCAAATAGTCTCCTCCCAGGACTTTGCATTCTATTCCTGGATCCCCGGAAAACAGCAACCCAAAATGAAAGGGCATAATCAGCACTGTTGCAACACTATGGTCACATTCAGCATGACCCTGAATTCTACCAGAGCCCAGGAGCAGTTCTACACCAGAGATGATGAGCAAGGAGAACAGATTTGATGGGAACAGGCAGGCAGCGGCAACATGGCCTAGGAGAGCTTAATTACCAAGTTGGAGAGAGCCTTCAGAGAAACCACATGAAACCAAGCATTTGCGTGAGCAGCCAATACTAGTGCTATACAAAGACAAAGCAAGAGATGAGCTCTGAATAGCCCATGGTGGTCATGTAGCCACACACTTGTTGATCGAAGTAGCCATGAATATACCCCTTTCCAAGTAAAAATGGAAGGAGACAGTTTCCACCTCCACACTTGCAGTATTTCCACAGTTCTTGCAACTTCCAAGATATTTGTTGAAGTTTTAGTGGTAAGAGGCTATGCACATGGTGACACTGTTAAACAACAACTAGGTAACTGTTTGCTAACACGTTGCAGGCACTAAATGAAATCATGTCCTTCCACCACAGGAACAGGCAAGACTAATATGGAAAACAGGCATAAGGTACTAAAGATACATCAGTGGTAGAGCTGGGAGTACAGCATGAGTTACCTGACACACAATCTACTGCCCTGTTAGCTGGCTGAGTTATGGAGGAACTTCTTGAAGGGAACCATCATCCATCAAATGGAAGTTAGTTTCTCCAGACACAAACCTAGACACCTATAACTCATTTTCAGCTTTGCTTTCTGCTCTAGGCAAGAGCTTCTCCAGCTCTGCCAAGGCTATTGAAGCTTTCTTTTTCTGATTTCTATTATCAACATGACACACGACATCATTCCAATCGTAACAATGTGGGTAATTCACGGTAACTGCATGCCTGGAGAATTCACTTGTCTTTATCCTGAAACCACAGATGAAAAATTCAACAGGTAATCAAATATGGAGGAAAGACCTAGAAGGATGCACAACTGCATTGTTCTTCATAGGAAGCAGGTTTAAGAAACCAAGGACATAGTAAACAGATGATAAATACGAACCGTATCCCATTTGAGCCAAATAAACTCTTCCTATAGCAACAGAGAAGTGCAGAGGATGTAATGAGGCTCTTAGCCAAAAAAAGAGGGTTGAGTAGCAAAGCCAAGCCCAAGTGACCTCCATGAAGGTGAGCCAGAGCTCACTTGTTCCTAACTGCGTCAGAAATTAGGATTTGTTACATTGAGAAAGTAAGTTCTGGAGTTGAGTGTCTGCAGGGAAATCAGAACAAGCACGCGGACTGCTTCCAGCGCGGCTCTACCACCTTCTCTAGGTTTAAGTTTGCCCCTTGTTTCACTGATTCTCAGGTCACGAAGACTGCTCTCGCACAGAAACACAGGACAGAGAAAGCCGCATGTGCTTCAGTTCCCACTGCACCTGAGCACACGCTCCGGGGATACAAAATGCCCGGCAGGAATCACTGCCAACGTTTCAGCTCTCACCTCAGCACGCAAGGACTGACCTGCAGTACCTGTTCCAGAACAGGAAGACAGCATCTGTGTTTACAGCTCCTGGGCACCCAGCACTCGCCATCCAGAAGAACAGAACAAAACTGGAGCAGGACCAAGCAGACGCACCCTATTACAGCCTCAACCACGGCAGCAAGAAAACCGGTCACTTCCAGCAGACCTATTCACAGCTTAGCCCAAGGGAGGAAAAGGATGAAAACCAGGCACTGACCTGACAGATACGGGAGAGAACGAATTTCGGACAGCCCTTCACAAAGCCGCCGTCCTTAGCCAAGGGCTCTGTTGGCTTCCTCCCCTCATTCATCCTCAGCACAGACCCGCTACAGTGGCCTAGGGAGAAAGGAGAAAACACAAGAAGCGGCCCAGGTGAGCACCGCGGCTGCAGCTCACGGCCACCGGGGCTCCTGCCCTCCTCAAGCCCTCCGCCGGGCGAGACACCAGCCCGGCACCGGACCCCACCGTCGCGGCTGCCCCGGCCCGGCCGCAGCCTCCCCCGGGCGGAGGCGCTTCCCCAGCGCCGCGGCCGCCCTTCTCCTTCCCCCCCACGGCCCCCGGCGGTACCGAACACCCCGGGCCCGGCGAAACCGCGACGCCCAGAGACCCCGCAAAGGGGCCGGCAGACCCCCCGCTGCCGAGCGGGCCCTGAGGCGGCCCCGCGCCCGCTGAGGAGACCCCGCGCGCTGGGGCGGCCCGGCCCGACGATGACGCTGCCCGGCCCCGCTCCGGCCCCGCTCTCGCCCAGGGCGCCCCTGCTTACCCCCGGGGAAGCGGCCGAGGAGCCGGGCCGCGGCCGCCCGGCGCCCCCGCGGCTGTTGCAGCGGTGCCGCTCGACCCCGCTCCCCCGGGGCCGCCCGCGCGCCCCGCCCAGGCCTCCCGCAGCCCCGGTGACAGCCGCGGGGCACGCTGGGATACGTAGTCCTGGGCCTGCGCCGCTCCCCGCCCGCGGGGCGCCGCCGACTACAAGTCCCGGGAGGCCGCAGGGCGCGGCGCCGGCCCGGCTGTGCTCGGTGTGGGTGCGGCGGCCGGCGCGCCTGTGGGGCCGAGGGCGGTGAACGTTCGGGAGCGATGCTGAGCGTGAGGGTGCTGAGGCACCGGCACAGGGTGCCCCGAGAAGCTGTGGCTGCCCCATCCCTGGCAGTGCTCAAGGCCAGGTTGGACACAGGGGCTTGGAGCACCCTGCTCCAGTGGAAGGGGTCCCTGCCCATGGAACTGGATGAGCTTTAAGGTCCCTTCCAACCCAAACCATTCCATGATTGATTCCTGTTTTCTCTGTGCCATTGAAACCTGCTGGAATGAACGCACTCCTTTTTAAACACTCAAGGGTTCGATTTTTGGGGTGATCTTAGGGTAACGTAGGGAGTTTTGGGAATGCCCTGTAACTCCTTGCAAGGTGCCACGTGTCTTTGCTCAGCCGGTAGCCAGGAGGGCTTTGAAAGCTTCCGCAGGCTGTCTGCAGGGTAAGATCATAGCTTGGGTATTGCCTGATCATTGGCAGCTTAAGGGCCAACACGCATGAATCAGAATGTGTGAATCTAACAGCATAAGGTAATAATACTTTTATAATGGCTTTCTCCCCAACGAGGCAGAGGCAGGTTAGGAGTTTGTATCGTCTTTCCCGGCGATGCTGTTCATGTGGATCTATTGACTAGTCTCTACTGACTTTACCTCTGCTGCAGTCAGAGACACCTTAAACTGAACTCACTGCCCTTGCCTGGTCCGTTCTGTTGCTCTGTGACGCATCAAGCATGGCTCTGTTGAAGCTAATGGACTGGAATTTTGTTTTACATGTAGTCTTTGCTAATGCAGACTGGCAGAGCAGAGCAAGGGTGAGAAGCGGCCTGTGTTGATAGCGAAAAACAGCGTTCACAGCAGCGAAACTGAGTAATGTGTTTATGGCAAGCCCCAGCAGCCTCAGAGTGAGAAGACAACAGCACAGGACTTGCCAGCGTAAGACCCTGCCCTCCCAACAGCAATATGGCAGCAAGGTCCTCAAAAACTCACGTGCCATTGCTGTTCCCACTGTCCCTTCGGGAATACCATCTAGAGCCCTAGAGGAGGAAACAAAGACACCAGGCAGCAGAGTTACCTAGGGCTTATGAAGGCTGAAGAGAGCAAAATTCTGCTTGCACTCGCCATAACTTTTATACCTACAGGGTACAAAGGATGTGTCCAAAACCACCTTTGTCATTACTTGATAAAAGCCAAATTGAACGACTCCGTGCCCCTTGTCCTCTGTGTTGCACAAAAGTGATGGTGGCCAAACCACTCACACACACACATCAGGGGGATTGGGAAAACGTGAACGTGAAATGAGCGAATTGAATGCGCCCTGGTCCTGACCAGACCTGCAGTGCGTTTTACCCTTTGGCCAGAAGATGGAGAATGAGCACTGTTAAGTGTTTGGGAATGTGGTAAGCGGATCTAAGCAGGCACTGATGCTTCCTCCCTCTGCTTGCTTTTTACCAGGCAGATTTATATGTTGGCATAAACATGGAACTACATTCGAGCCAGGGGAGTCCAGCCAACAGCAGCTGTCTGCAAAGAGCCATTCACATTTAAAGTGGCTTCTTTTGTGCTCGCTCAATAAATACCAAGATAACTTAGGCCTTACTTTTCCCGGTGCTTGTAAACATGTGAACTTGCATGCCCAGACCAAGTCATGCAGCATCAGCAGCTTAGTCCATGGCCAACGTAAAACTTCACTGTGATTATTTTGATGTGATTTTGCCTTTGTTTGAGTGTAACCGCTTTGGAGAGGTGGTATTTCGGTTGTACTGAACACCAAAGGTACTGCAAATGGCAAACCTCTCCGGTGTAAATAAGTGTGAGCTCCAATGAATCTTTTCTTGTGGGAAAACGGTTGTGACAAGGAATGAGCCATGCAGGGATGTATAACCCAAAGGCGGCCTGCAAGATGTAAGGAGCTTTCCTTTTGAGGCTTACAACTGCAAGGCAGATGTAGGAAGTGCTGCATCCTAGAGAAGGGGGGATTTGAGAGTACAAGAGAAGTGCCCTCATGCACGAGGTTAATACTGAGCAGAAAGAAATAACCTGGTTTGTGTGCTTAGGAGGTAGACCAAGAAGTAATGGGTCAAAATGCAGCGATGAAAACTGAGGTTGGATGCTAGGAGAAGCAGGTTGTCCAAAATGTGTCTTTAGGTGATGTACAGACAGACACCTTCCCCAACAACTCTGTCCTGCAGTGCCTGTTTTGCATGCTTAATACAGGAATCTGTGTGTGGAAAGACTGCTTCCGAGGATTCTCTCCCTAAAAGCAAAGCCTGGACGTAGCTTTCCCTGGCTCATACTCTGCAGATGAGCACTGATGTTACAGTTACACCTTGTGGCACTGCCTTCAGATGCAATGACCTGGATACAACAGAAGGGATACGTGTGGCTTCCACTTTTTAGGGAAAAGTGAACAGTATTTCTAGCTCAGCCGAGCCTCAGAACAAGCAGAAAGTGACCTACATCCAATACCCAGCTTTGGGAATTACCTTTGAGGAAGTTCAGTTCCGTGTCTAGATCTCCTCTGGAACAAATGGAATCACAGCCTAATAGAATCCAAACCCAAGGGAATTCCTTTTTCTTCCTTTCCAACAATTTTTAGCACTGAAAAACAACTATCCTGGTTTTTAAATCCACATCTCTTGTTGGGAAAAGGTATGATTCCAAGGTAACGGAAACCTTGAATCCTTCAGATTAGAACAACTGAACTGTCCCCTGATGTCTTGAGCCATTGGCCTCTCAGGAGCTGCTCTGAACAACAGGAGATGTGAAATAAGCCAGGAGTTGTGGCAAAGCTGCTGTGACAGTTATCTAACAGATGTATACATTAAAAGGCCTGTGTCTGGGGGCACCATCTGCATCCAATAAACATGAAAGCAAACATTTAACTGATAAATAATAGCAAAGCGCGAGTCCAGCTTTGTGTGATTCACGGTGTGAATCTGATCACTTCGGAGTCCAGTGGAGTCTTTCCCCTGAGCCATTTGTTTGTGACTGCACAGGCTCCTGCGTCGCTCAGCTGCCAGTCCCTTGCCATCCTGCTCTTTGCAGCGTGATGAAAAGTACTGGCGACAGCTCGGCTCTTCATCAATCAATTTGAGATCTCAGGGGGAGCTTTAAAACACTTGCTAACAAACTTTGGCAAAGCATCTGCGGAATGGAGCCTGCCATCAATAAGGCAAATGGCAAATAAATACACTGGTGGCATGTATGCAGGCTGCCAGAGGTGTCCAGAGGAGCACTGCTTTCTGCTTCTGAAGCAACCTCTGTCTTGGTTTCATCTATCAAATGAGATGAGTGGGATCTACCCTCTTATCCCATTCACTTCTGAGTGACTGAATAGACTGAGTAGAGGATTCTGTTAGGGAAGCTCTTAGTGAATTGCCAAATAGTGAGTTCTTCCTTTGCCTGCTGTCCCACTTCAGCGCAAGCACATGGAGAGGCATGAAGAAATGAGATATAGATACAAATATAGATACAGAGATAGGGATAGATATATAGATATATAGATATATAGATATATAGATATATAGATTAGATATATAGATATATAGATACATGAAAGGCAAATTTCCATTCATTTCTTTAATATATTTCTAACTTTAGGGTTAAGGAACTTCAAAATCCCTTTAATATGGTATATTTATTGTGCCTAATGAATATGGCATATGGAATTCTGCAAGGGAAGTCTGTCCATGCTGCTCTAAGTAGCTAGCAGTGGTGACAGCAGGCATCTTTGCTTCATTAGTACTTTAACATTCTCAGTGCTGTATTCTGGGATGAATTTCTACCCCATCAGAATGTTAATGCTTGGGAAAGCCTCCATCCTGCTGCATTAATGTAGGCTTCAAAACCCCAAAGTGATCCCAAGTGTGACTGCAGTGAAATCAGCAGGATTACAGCAGTGATGAATCTGGTCCCAGCCAGAGAGCAGACATGGAAACTAATCCCCCTTTTTAGTGCTGCTGCAATTATTTAAGCAACTTACTCATGTACCAGGGGTCAAGTTGTTTGTGGCTGTAAATGAATGTTTGGCATCGTAGCGCCCTGCACCAAGGGGAATTAGGTCCTTAGGCCTGTCTGGCTGCACTGGATACGCAGTCTTTTTATGGAATAGTTCTCTTGCTATAAATGTTGCCAGATCCTGTCTTAAAACTGTATTAATCTTTAGAAGTAAACAGGCACAAAGCAACCCCACCCTTTCAGTCCTCAAACAAAGGCCTTTTGGAAGTCCAGGTTTAAGGATCTTTGCAAACACTGGCTCATGCAGCAAATGGAAGCCCAGAGCATGAAATCCCGTCATACACAGGGAGATTGATCGGAAGGGACAGTACATCTTTGATGTAGGACTGCCTGAGTTTTCAAGGCTGTTGAGGAAGGAGACCTTGTAATGCCGAGCATTTGCCACTTCTTTTTCCTACCAGAAGAGTCCATTCCCCTCTGCCAACTGTGCATGGGGGGCAGCTGGTGCCCAAGTCAGGTTGCCACTCCCTTACAGGTATCTCTCTTCCCTATCCATATGCCAGATACGAAGCCTGGTGGGAGAATGCGAGATGCTGCAGTGAACCTTTGTGCTGAACTGGAGGTAGAGAGGCCGTGCCAATGGGAGCCAAAGAGCAGGCAAGTAAAGAGGGGAAATGGAAGTAACTGGCGGAGTTGCAGAGATAAAAGCTTGAATATCAGCATAATTGTCCTGTGCTATGCTCCTCGGGGTGTTCGACAGTGCACTGTAGAATGAAGTCCAACAGGCAGTGCACTAACCATCATTCTCTCATCATCTGGAGAAGAGAGGCTTGAATTGCTTTGCCCTAAAGGGGCTTTTTTTCTCGTCTAAATCCCATAAAGAGGGCCAGGAGAGTCACTTTCTATGAGGCTTCTTGTTTAGTGTTATGTAAGAAACAGAGTTTATGCTCCTTGAGGTTGGGTTTTGCAGGCAGTGCTGGCTGGAACAGGCATTTTTCTGCAAGAGCTGAGTGCCTATGTGCCAAATTGGCCGTTTGTGCTCACAGGCACAGCAGCTATGAGAGTACCAGGCACTTCTGCAGGCTTTCTGTACAAATGGGGGCTCTGCTATGTGTGCAGGGGGGCAAATGAGCAATAGTACTTTTAGACTTCTGGGCTGGTCAGGCATGTGGAGCTGGAAATGCAGGCAGGTAACAATCTTTTGTGTTTAAAGGTCTTTCTGTAATTAGCTTAGTGTCAACTTGATCATTGGCCATGCAGAGGATTTTTGACAGGTTAATATAGAACAGGAGCTGATTTCCATTTTTATAGCTCTGGCTTGTTCTCCCTGTTGAATTCTTACTATTAAACATATCCATTCCATGCTAGCTGGAATACCTGGAAGGAGGCTGCTGAGGGCAACTACCTTAGAAGGATTCCCAGGTAGCCAGTCTGAGTGGTAGATGAGATACTCACATCACTGCTCTGATGTGGACCTCAGAATCAATAGAGCTTCTCTCTGGCAAAGCCATTTAGATTATGTTCCCATTATCTCTGTGCAGGAATAGTGGGACATTGAATGAAATTTGCAAAAGCCAAGACATAATTCAGGAAAATCTATTGTGTTTTAAATCAACAGTTCAGAGAATCTCAGCCTAAATCTGTATCCTGTCTGCTGATGGTCACAGTGAAGAGACGGTGGCAAAGCAGAGATGCTGCAAGCTCTTGGCTTATGGGGGTATTAAAAACCAGATTGAAATCTCCCTGGCTGACACCCAGTGTGCAGGGATGCCAGCTTAAGTTCCTTATAAATGATCTTTCCAGCTTGACGCTCGAAATGCAGCATGGACATCTGGATAGCATAAAACCAAACTTTAAAAAGCCCTCTGTCCCCACTGATTCCAAGAGAATGCTTGTGCAGGCATAAAGCTTCCCCTGGAAAAACACTGCAGTGTAGAAGAAGAAGTAGAAGAATTCACATCTCTCATTCCAAGATGCTGCATGGGGCAGATAACCCCTGCGGCACAAAGCATTTGGAGTTGGAACTGAAGAGAGCTGCCACTTATGGTCGGTTTGTTCAGCTCAGGGCACTTCTCTGTATCCTCCATAAGATACTTGTGCCTAGGGGTTGCAGACCTTCCGAGATGTGGGATGTGATTTGCCACATCTCTGAGTACCCTCAGTACCCTCTGAGCTGGCTGATGGGACAACCCCTTCTCAGAAAGAATGCACGGTTAAAGGAGAAACTCGCACAAGTGAATAGCAGGGAAATATCCAAACCAGGCCTTGCCAAATGAGCAGGATGCCCCCTTTTCGTCTGGGGCATAGAAATCCTTGACAAAGAGAACTTCTGATCTGTCCCAGTCAGATCTAGCTTAAAGATATGGGCATGAAGCATTGATACTGAAGTACTAAATGCAAATCAGGCACAATAAAAATGAACTCTCTGAAGATGGGGTTTGTGCCATGGGTCTCAGAACAAAGACTTCAGTGGTGGGGCCCTTCTATTGTTTTGATGTGGAAGACCAGGACCAAAGTGGAGGGTTTTATCCCTGACTGCAGGGGAAATGGGATCAGCTCTGTTTCCTGGGATTTCACTAGCAGGCCACATAACAGAAATCCTGGCAAAGCATGAGCAAGAAGCAAACCCTCTGGCTCTTTGCTGGGGCTGCACTGTTCATCTGGCCCTAGATATGGAGCTAAAGCTGTAACTGAGTTTATTACAGCATACAAAAGTGCTAGATTGTAGAATCTTTGTCAATCAAATCTTTCTCGGAGAGGCATTCCCTAATTCAGGATTTTAACCTTTTCCAGAGTCAAAACCACAGAAATTCCCAGTATTTCTCAGGCAGGAACCAACGCATGAGGAAGTAATTAATGAGAGCAGGAGGGGAAAAAAGAATGTCCTGAATAGAGGCAAAACAGACTCAGAGTCCTCATCCCACACGCTGCCTCCTCAGTCGTCGAGATGCAGCCAAAGACATTCCCATTCCTGACAAACAGCCTGGAAAGATGCTGAAGCATCCAGCAATCCCCCAGGACATTTAGGTAAAGAAACAGTCGGGCAGTGAGGCTGATGTCTGTGTCTGTAGGTGGAGTGTCTCTTGAACTGAGGATACGGGAATCAGCAACAAGATTATCCCTGTCCTACATGCAAAGGATCCATGGCAGACACAGGCTGCATGAAGCATCGCTTTAGTGTTACTCCGGTTTTCAGAAAGAGCAAAGCAGGGAGTCTGGAATAATCAGTTAATTCATTAAGGAAAATCTATAATGATTTCTGGAAGCTGTACTCGGAGCCAGGACCCGTGGCCAAATCACCCAGTTTCCAGCAGGCTGAGTCTTCCCCTTGTTCTGGCAGAGACCTCAGACAACATACCCAATCCACTTAAAAGGCTTGGGGAAAAAAAACCCACCACAAAACCCTGAGTTACTTTGGAGCCTTACGGGAATGCTGTACCTCAGTTTTCCCATCAGAAAACGAGTGGGACAGGAACGCCATTCAGCTGTTTCCCAGCAGTACTGTACAGCTGATCGGATTAACATTTATAAAGCCATGCGTGATTCTTGGAGGGGAATTGCTGCTGAAGAATTAATTGTTGTGATTTTTGCTTGTTCCCCAGATGCTTGAAATACAGAACTTGGCAGAATTCCGGAGGAAGTATCTCTGTGAGCACAGATAAGAGATGAGCCAACCTGACAGCCAGGCTGCTGGTGCAGGCAAGATTCATTACAGATCTGGGATTCTTACATAGTGGATCTGAGCTCAGAGCATGAGCAAGGCTCCCAAAAGCTTTGTCTGTCCCATGAAGTATAAGACAATAGAATGGTTTGGGTGGGAAGGGATTTGTAAAGCTCATCCAGCTCCAACCCCCTGCAATGAGCAGGGACATCTTCCACTAGACCATGTTGCTGAGAGCCTTGCTCAACCTGGCCTTGAACATTGCCATGGATGGGAAAGTAGAACTAACAGCTTTGAACTGGCAGAAGGTAGATTTAGATTAGATCTTAGGAAGAATGAGGGTGCTGAGGCGCTGGCACAGGGTGCCCAGAGAAGCTGTGGCTGCCCCATCCCTGGCAGTGCTCAAGGCCAAGTTGGACACAGGGGCTTGGAGCAAGCTGCTCCAGTGGAAGGGGTCCCTGCCCGTGGCAGGGGTTGGAGCTGGGTGAGCCTGAAGGTCCCTCGAAGATGTCCTTGTTAATGTCCCCATTTGTTACCGCAGGTGTCCCCAGCAGCAGCAGGTGCCAGCAGCGGGTTTGTCGCTGCTTTGGAGAAGGGAGGGGAAAACAAACACGTGGGAGAGCCTGTGTGTGTGTGTGGGGGGGCTCCGCTCTACCGGCGGGGACACGGGCCGGTGCGGCGGGGGCAGCGCAGGGCGATGGGCCCGGCACCTCCCTTGGCTTCCCGGGGCGCTGCGGGTTGGGTACCCCGGGCACTGCTCCCGTCCGCCGGTAGCGGGTCCCCTCGGGGACTCCCCCTCGGTCCCACCGGATGCCGCCGCCGCCGGTTTCCTGGCCCGTCTCTCGGCCACGGTGCCGCCGCTTCCTCCCGGAGCTGCCGGCGGGGGGAGGCCGCGGGGAGGGGGCCGAAGCGCTCCTCGTCCCGACGGGTTATTTTTTCCGGTCGGTGCTGCGGAGAGGGAGGTGGGAAGAGCCAAAGGCGGCGGTGCCCCCTTCCCGCCCCCCCCTGCGCTGCAGCACATGGGAAGCAAAAGTTTTCCTCCTCCTTCTCCTCCTCCTCCTCCTCTCTCCCCTCCGCCCAGGCGGCCCCGGGCCGGTTCCCCTGGAGCGGTTCGGAGATGAAGGATGCTCCCGCCGGCTCCTCGGCTGCTGCTGTCGGGTACCGGCGCTGTGCTGCGATTCCCTCCGCTGGGCGATGAGGAATAAACCGCTGCCGGAGCGCCTGAGCCGCCCTGAGGGCTGGGAAGGAGCGAAGAGGAGACTTTGATCGCGCCTTGCCGAGGGATCTGCGGATCTGCGGAGGAAAAGGGCTGTTGGGCAAACCCGAGCAGATGCTTTAGCAACGCCGGAGAGGCAGCGCTACAGCATCGCTGTGCCCGGGGCCCATCATGGGCACCGGCATGTGTTCTAGGAGGCAGAAGGGGCTCCTGCAGACCGGGTTTTGCCTGGTGACCGTGGCGTGCCTGGGCTCGGGAGTTTTCATCTACAGCCACTTGCAGCAAAAGGTGCAGAACGCTGAAGCCCTGGCCCAGAAATACAAACAACAGCAGGAAGCGCTGTCTGCCCAGCTCCAGGGTGAGTACTGACCCGCTCTGTGTGTCCGCACGCTGCCTGAACTTCCCTCCTTTTCCCTCTCCCAACATAGCCTGCTGTCAGTTCTGCTGCACAGCCTGCTGGGCGCAGGGTGCCTTTGTGGTTCAGCTTTTGGCTTTAAAAAGCTCCAAAAAGATGCTGTCATGTATTTTCTTTCCCCCTTTGCTGTCTACAATTTGAATAGCCTTGAATCCAACTTGCTGCTCACAGCAGTAAGGGGAACAGAGGGTGCTGGATTGGTGAGTTCAGCTGCGTCATATCTATTCTGTTTCTTCTCCCTGTACTTCTCTTTGGCTGTAAGGACTAGTCCTGTGTCATTCTAGATGTGAAGCAGTACAGATGCCAGCAGGACTTGGGGAAGCTGCTTGGGCAGGCTCCGAGATGTGGCTCTGCTCTCTGGCCTCCAGGAGTGTCAGGAAAGGAGGAGACAGGCAAGGGATCCTTTCATAAAGTTTGTCATCATGCTGCCTATTGCCTTTGCAAGGAGACAACCCCTAACAGCCCACCTGCTTCTAAAGAGACTGACCCGTGACTGGGAAAGTCTTGCCTGCTTGTTTGGGGCTGACAGATGCTGGCACACAGCTCCCTAAAAAGGGGGGAGGAGGAAGAGGAATTGGCTTTTCTGAGCCTGTTGACCAGCACTTGGTTCCTCTGGCAAGAGCTGCCAGAAGGGAAGCATAATGTGTATATTGCCCCTTCCTTCTCTCCCCGCATTTGTCCTCCTTACAGACATGTCTGACTGTGGGAGAATGGCATTTAGCCCATGGAGAGATCCCAGCAGGAAAGGCTGAGGACGTTACTCCCTTGCTGAACTCTTCTTTGTCTTGTCTATCATCCCAGCCTTACTGCATCTGCCAAAGTTTCCAGCATCTGTCACTAGATTTGGAGTCTCCAGAGGGGTTTGCTGAGGTCCTTGTAGAGAGGTTTGGTGGGAGTCCACTCTTTGGTAGCCAGTGGTTGTGTGTGGAATGCTGAAGGTTCCGGAGTGCCCACAGGACGGATTTTGTGTGGACAAAGTATGTTTGCCTGTGGGTCTAGTGAATCAAGGTCAAGAGGTTCTTCTAAGAAGTGAGTTTAGATCACTGTGCTTAAATGCAGAGCTCTTCCTTGTGCTCAGGGCTTTGTATTTCTGTCTGTAAACTGGGAAAGCAGAGTGTGGTATATGTATTTGGTTTGTCTCCCAAGGAAACATGCTTTAAAAGAGCCAATCAATCTTGTGGATCGATGCAGTGTGTGTATAGATTCACTGGTATGATCGTATGTCTTGTTTCTATTTCTTGTTGCTCTATCACACGGCAATCAAACAGCTACGGCTCCTAATGTGTTGCACAGTCCCAGCCACAGCAATTCCCACCTGCATCCTGTGTTTCCGAGATGCGAAGATCAGCAGGGCCAAAGTTAGCTCACATTCCTTTCTCGTGTGTCAGCATCTCTTGCTCCTCTTGGAAAGAGGGGCTGGTTCTTCAGAGGATAAGCTGACAGTGGTAGCCCCAGGGTACCCCAGTGTTGGGAACAGCAGGCCCAAGCAAACAACTGAGACAGGCTCCCGTGTTTTTGCACCCAAAAACGTTGGAATGGCAGAGCTGTAGCCTGTTGCTGGGATTTCTAACCCTGTCTCAGTCCTCCCATTCCTAAATACAGTTGTTGCCATAGCTACCCTCTTTATTTTGAGAAGACACTTACTTGTCCAACAGTTTCAACAAAGACAAGGCTTCCTTCTGGATTTGGCTGGTGGGAGACGCCTGGCGACTGGCAGACAGGAGCCACATTCATGGAAGTCTCACTGAGCAGTGGCAGCTTGCACACATGGCCATGGCTCTTGTGCTGCTGGTGCTTTGGTGCTGATCACAGGAAAGTGGGGAGTTGGGGCCCCTGTGCTGATTCGTGGCTTGATTTATTGTTGTGTCTTCTGCATCCCATTTCTGTCTTTCCAGCTCTACAAAAGGAGGATGTGCTGTTCCGAAGTGGAATTCAGTGCTGTTTAACCAGTGCTTCAGGTGTCCGCCTTTACCTATCAACTGTTTCCTACTTATCAAGTATTTCCTACCCTTCTTGTGTCCGAGTACAATATTCATGAAATTAGAGAGGTTTTAGTCTGGTCAGTTCACTAACCAGCAGCCCTGCTTGAACACATGGGAAGGAAGGTGCAGTTACAGTGCTGTCCACTTCCATCTGACATTCCTGGTGGGGCTTGACAACATCGGGCTGCTGTCTGGATGGGGCTTGGAGCAACCTGCTCTAGTGGAAGGTGTCCCTGCCCATGGCAGGGGGCTGGAACTGTATGAGCTTTAAGGTCTTTTCCAACTTAAACCAGTCTGGGATTGATTCCATGATTCTTTCTCACAAGAGGCTATCGTTGCACACTGGCTGAGCCTGAGAATGCAGCACTCCTGTCTTCACCAGTGGGTGTGTTTTACTCTGTCCCTTTCCTTTGCCGTCTCTCTGGATCAGAGGGGGAGGTGTGATGAGTCTGGCTTTCGTTCTGCTCCCCTTGTCTCTTGCTGTGGATGATTCTTGAGCCTGAGTGACTGATGCCATTGGTAGTAGTTGCTATGTGACTGGATGGAGACTGGCAGGAGTATCTGATCCCTCTAACAAGGAGAAGAAAGCTTTTTCGGGGTGATGAGCTATGAGAGGGGAAGGAGCACGGTGCAGTCTAGGAGTTGGTGTTGATCTCTGTATGCTGAGAGCTGCTTGGAGCTGTGTGCCATGGGCAGTGTGGGGACTCTTCCCACAGCACATATTGTTGGCACAGAAGTGCTCTAATGAGCTATGTACATAGTTTTAGCAGAACCAGAGCAACACATCTGATGCCTCTGCTGCCCTGCTCCATGAAAGCAGGGGGCTAGCACATGCTCATGGCTTACGCAGGCAGGAACAGAGTAAAACCTGAGACTGGTGGCAAGACTGGAATTGCCCTCTCTTTATGGATCTCTCAAACATCTGCAAGAGAGAGTTCATCTTAGTACTCTGGGGGTTATTGGGCAACCCCTTCACGCAGTCACCCTGCGCTCTGTGAGAGAGTGAGAACAAGTCAGTGCAAGACCTGACCTGTTCTTTCCCAAAGGCAAGGCCCTGCAGGGGATTTCATTGTCTCAGCAGACCCAGTTCTGCACTTCAGCTCCTTTGGCAGCAGGTGACGGGGCGTTAGTGCTGAGCTCTGGCTGAATTCCAGCCTGGATTTAGACACTGACCACCCTCCATTCTCGCTCGTAATTGAAAATTGTTAAAGACTTCCTGGCTTCCTGTCCTCTGAAGCCACACTGGGCCATTTTGGTCAGCTGAGTTGTTGCTGTATTCCACCACAGCCATGAGCAGAGACAGCGCTGACTGCCTTGTGTAAAGCTGAACCCACCTTTTCTGGGCCCTGTCAACCTGGAGGAGTGGCAGGAGAGAGGACAACTGCATTTCTAGTTGCTGGAGGTAACTTCAGCTTGGCTTAGTAAAAAACCAAGTGTCAGGGAGACAGATTTTGTCCTAAACTTTGCAATCAACCGCTTACGGGATGGAACTGTTCTTGAAGACTCCCCTGTGTTGTGATGCTTGCATTAGGATTTGTGGTTATGGGTGTGTTAGCTTCTACAGCAATAGGCTTGTGCTTTCCTATGCTTTAGTTTCCCATTTACTGTGTGAGACCTTGTGGCTTGGGGTCATCTCAGCAGGTATTTCTGCATGAAACAGTTATTTCCTTGCCCAGTCCCTGCTGGGAGTGCTTGGCCTGTTTGAGTGAGGCTGTAGCTGTTGAACTTGGCCCACTGTGCGCTTTGTTCTGGGTGACAGCACAACTGTGAGGCTGGTGCCTGCCTTGGTTGTTCTGGGACCTGGAGGGGTGCTTCTGCAAGGGGAATTTCTAACCCTGCTCTTATACCAGAAGAAAATAGAGTCTACTCAGGCGACTGGAAAACAACATGAAATGCTTGCAGGAGGAATGCCTCCAAGCCCAGGACTGCTGGGGCAAATGCAGAGTTGAAGCTTGGAGTACATGGAAGGGCATGGTAAAGCCTGGTAATTGCTGGGCATCCCCAATAATCCCAACAGCTGTGACTTTTCATTGCTGGTGTGAGGCGCCCATCACATCAAAGGCTTGTCCTTGGGTGCTCTGCTAGGTAAGACTGCAAGAAAGTGAGGCGCTTGGGGCAGAAACAAGTGCCCAGAGCCCACAGGTCTTTTGGGAAGTGGCTGATGCTCTGAAGATGACAATTTCGTAGAATCATAGAATAATAGAATAGTGTGGGTTGGAAAGGACCTCAAGATCACCTTGTTCCAACCCCCCTGCCACGGGCAGGGACACCTCACACTAAACCATCCCACCCAAGGCTTCATCCAACCTGGCCTTGAACACTGCCAGGGATGGAGCACTCACAACCTCCCTGGGCAACCAATTCCAGTGTCTCACCACCCTAACAGGAAAGAATTTCCTCCTTAGATCCAATCTAAACTTCCCCTCTTTAAGTTTTAACCCGTTACCCAATGGAATAAAGCTTTTTATTCCTGAGGATGCCTTCAGGGTGGGGCTGGAGAAGCCCTCAGGGTGACATCTGAGTAGTCCCATGGGAAGAGTGTTTCTAAAACTGAAGCTGTTATGAAGCAGACACTTGGGCAGCTGCAGTGATGGGTTTGCTACTTCGCAGTGCGCTCAGCAGGGGAAAAAGTCCTTCCTGATGGAAAACAAGTATTTCTGCTGTAATGGATTGGAGAATATGCTAGTTTCCTCACTATATACATTGAGAGCAGCATCTGCGCTACCATTGGTGCTACTGATGGTCAACACTGTGAATACTAGATACGCATAAGGATGTCTTGTGTCTCTTATTTCTCCAGACTGGAGTGTCTGCTCTCAGGCAGCAAAGCACCTGATAATGCAGGACATGCACTGGCTTTGCGGCTCCCATACAACCTGAGTGGAACTGGCTGTCTCTATAGATTCACTTGTGAGAGCACAAGTCACTTGGGGCTCTTGGAATGGGCTTGCACTTGTTTTATGCATGCAAATATCATCCCGCTTTGTTCCTTTTCCCGGACACTGCATGATGGCATAGCCTGATCCCAAAGATCTTGGCTCTGGAGGCAAGTTTCTCCCATTGCTCCTCCCCTCTGAACTGCTGCCGGTGCCATTCTGCCGTGGCGGCAGCCTGTGGAGGGGATGGAGGAGCCTGTTGCAGCTGAGTGCTGTGACTCTGGGAAAGCTCTTGGGTCGCATTCAGACATCAGGGTGGATTAACATCACCATCCATCAGGAAGCTTCTCCGACACTTTCATTTGTCATGTGGCTGCTGTGTGGTGCAGCCTCATTGCTCTCCCGTCCCAGCTCCTGTGCAGAGTACAGATGCTCTTTTGTGTGTAATGGGGAGGGAGCTGCTTGGCTCACTTTGCCTTAGTGGCCTCAGAGCCACTCAATGGCTGGGTTGTGGAAGGGGAGAAGATGTCTCTCCTGAATGCTGCATCCCTGGCAGTGTTCAAGGCCAGGTTGGACGGGGCTTGGAGTAACCTGGTCAGTGGAAGGTGTCCCTGCCCATGAAGGGGGGTTAGAACCATGCTGTGGTTGTATGATTTCTCTGCAGAACAGATGACCTGAAAGGCTCTGACTGTCTCGAGCCTGGTAGTGGATTTGTTCCACAAATACAGAGTTCGGCCACTGGCCACTAAAGCCAGGTTTTGGGCTTTGCAGCTTAGGCTCCAAAGCAAAACCCGAGTGCAGATGCTCACAAGATGCACCTGACCCTTTCATTGTTTACAACATCAGGTATCTGCATGTATTTCAGGACTGTTGCTTTCTTGGTGTGGATTTTACACATGAGCTACTGCGTGCTCAAGGCTGGAAATCCAGAGTGATGCAGGCCGTTCAAAACAGGAGAGGTTCCTTGGCAGTCCAAGGCAGGATTTGAGGTCCACATACGCCCCTTTTGGGGAAGATGTGGGAAGAAATCTCAGGGTTTATCTCATGCTCTGCCTCTTTCTGCTTCCCCAGTTGTGTATGAGCACAGATCCCGGCTGGAACGATCCTTGCAGAAGGAGCGAGGGGAACACAAGAAGACAAAGGAAGGTGAGCCTCTTGCACGGGTGGCAGAGGGGTGGCCAGCCAACCCCCAGCTCTTCTGTGGGGAGGTGTGTGCTGTACACGAAGTGTTTTCTGAGCTGCAGCTTTTTGCTCAGCAAGAGGCTGATTTCCGTATTCCCTCCTGTTAAATTCCAGCTCGTTGAACTGTTTTCTCTTCTTCCCTCTCTAGATTTTTTAGTGTATAAGTTGGAGGCTCAGGAAGCTCTCAACAAGGAGAAGGTAGGTTCGCTTTGTTCCTCAGAGTTGTGTGTGTGATAATGGTAAAGATCCTTCTAGTACCACCACAATCATGAGGCCATTGGTGTCTGGAATGTGTGAGACTGCGAGTGTGTATGGTACAGGGTGAACTTTGGCTGACTCCACTTTGCAAGGCTGTTGGTGTGTGAGGATTTACTTCATCTTGGGGCATGGCTGTGTTGTGCTAGAGCTGTTCTGCCTGTTCTCCCATGTGTGACAGCAGAGTAGCTCCTGGGGTAGCAGGGAGTCCTGTGCTGCAGCCTGGAAAGAGAATTGCTGTTCCATGGTACAGAAGAGTCCTGGGGAACTTGAATGCAAGGCACACCACAGGGAGCACGGAGACAAAAGGCCATGGTGGTGTTGGGAAGCCTATCCATTGTTTTCTGCCTCCAGGGATTGTCAGATTAGTTCCACTACCCTGTGGACCTCTCATTCTGCAGGAAGAGGAGGCCTTTCCAGTGAGGGTTAGGAAGAAACATCCCTGGGTGACAGCCTGTCCCATTCACTTCAAGTTATAAGGCTGCTTATATTCCTTTCTCAGAGCATCTGTTGACGAGATGCTGGAGAAGAGAGGTTCTTTTAGCCTGCTCATCTGTGAGTGAATGTCACCCTGTTAACAGAAACTCATGGATGAATATCTGAATGCTCTTATGGCTGGGCAGCTCCCTTGCAGTTTGTGCTGCTAATATCTCATGCCATAGTGAGTATTTATCCTATCAGTTACATTGCAGGCTGTAGTGGAAATCTCTGCACGGTGGTTAGTTTGCACTTCCATGGTGCTGCTTAGTGTTTCAGCCCTGTTGCTTTAAGCTACTCAACCACAGATCCCAGCAGATGGTTGTGAAACTGCCTGTAACAGGGAGAGCTGCAGCGTGTTCCCTCTGAGGTGGGTGCCGCTGCTGCTGTGGGAACTTGCCCTGTGAGTGCTGGTGGCTTTCACACCTCCTGTGTTGAGATGCTGCGGTGAAGAATGGTACCCTGGGCACAAAGAGGATGAACGTGACTGTTAGCAAGGCATAAACACATCCATTAAACTGGTGTAAACCCATCTGTGGACATGTGTAAATCCCTCCTGCTGCTGGTTTGTGTCAGTTGAGCTCAGTTTAGCTGTACCTGGTTGCAGGAGCTTCCTTTAGGCTTACCCAAGTGCTCAGTGATGGTTTTTGGTTGAGTGGTGCAGGTTGTGTGTGTGGGTGAAAGCCTCAGCTCTGGGGCTGGCTGCCTCCTCCTCCTCCTCCTCCTCAGCTGCTGCAGAGATTGCTCAGCCTGCTTTGGGGGGAGTTTACTGTGCAAAGCTCTTTCAGCACTGGGCCTGTCCTAGATAAAGGACTGGGGATAACTACTCGGAATGTGAATCAAGGGCGTGCAGTTAATTAGCTCATTGTTAGTTAATTGGCTGGGTTGTTCTGAAAAGGTTCTCTTCCAGCTGTGCCCAGCTGCATGTTTTGCTGCCCACCCTGGCTGGCCTGTTCCCAGTCAGTGTGTGTGTGAAGGACCAGCAGGAAGCTGCTGGGGGTGCAGTGGCTGGGCAGGTGCTGGGCTGTGTTGTTTCCTGTCTTAGGTTTTCCTGGAGTTTAATGACACTGTTGGATCTTTTTCTTTCCAGCAAGATTCTATGAACAGATACGGGGCCCTCAGTTCCCAGCACAAGATACTTAAGGTAAGGGAGGAGTGTGGTGTCACGTCTTCTGGGCATTAAGGAATGCTCCCTGGAAGGAGAGTCGGTGCTTTTGCTGACCAGAGGTGCCTAGGAGAGACCAAGGGGTTCCTGCAGCTAGTGCCAGCACTGAGGGAGGAGACCACACCGGGGTGTTGATCTACATTCCTTCCTGGCTATTCAGGTTCAGGGGAGGTTCCTATTTATCCTGTTGGGCTTTGTATCAGATTACAGCCTTCACCTATACCTCATTTCAATGGAAGTCTTTGTGCAGTTTATCTCACAGGAGTTCTGTTGTTCAGAGTGTTCTTTTCTGGGTCTCTTTCTGTGAAAATAGGTCTATTCATTGTAACTTGCCCTTTTGGGCTAATACAGTGTATTCCAGTCCTTGTAAAAGGCTCAGAGGCAGGCAGCTTATAGCATTTGATAGCTTACCACATGCTATATCTTGATGTTCTAAAGCATATCTTGATGTTAAAGTTTGCTTTTGTTAGAGCAGTGCAAGTGTGCCTGAGTTGAGATGGGTTGAGATGGTTTTAGTTAGAGCATTGGCAGTGAAATGGTAATTTAATTCTGGGATGGAGAAAGAGGGCTATGTTCCAGCAGCCCTTAGCACCACTGGGTTGTATTTCCTGAGCAGAGCTGGACCTCCAGCTGCCTGGCTTTTGGATTCAAGCGTCGGGAAAAGGGAAGTACAGTTCTGTCTCTTGGGTATTATCCAGCACTGCGGATTCTGGGAACGCTTTGCAATAGTAATGTTCCTCTTCATAGCAACTGCAGTCTGAGCAGAATGCTCTGGCTTGCTTGTCTCAAGGGGACAGTGGGAGCCGTTTGTCCTGGTTCCCTTTCTCTTGCTTCCTCTTATTTTTGGGGGGAGAAATCTGGGTTTTTAACTGCATTTACAGCTGCTGAAAGGCAGGCCAGCCCTTGGGACTGCAGTGAGGGAGATTTCAGCCTCCTCCCCAAGGGCCCCCCCCAAAAAAAGCAGTATACAGCTCAACTTCCAGCTAGTTCTGAGCCTGAGTAACACTTCTGTTACTGGAGCACAGGCGACAAATGCTTCCCACTGGTGCTAGCTTCCTCAGGAGGAAGATTGCTGCCGGCAGTGTCATCACCTAGGAAGCAGACTTATGCTGAACAGAAGCATCTGACTCTGTTAAGCTGCAGGTCCCAGATATGACCAAAGACATCCAGGAAGCCATATCAGTATAACTGGCTTTGGTGTTTCTGGCCACTGCTCTCACTCTGGTCTGTTCTGAAGTCATCTATGTCTGATGAACATCTGTGCTATCCACAAAGCTGCTTCTAAATCATGGCAGCAATACATGGTTTTGAGGTACTCTTACTATCTTCTTTCTCTTTACCTGCCCATTGCCCCAGAGATCTCAGTGAGACAGAGATGCATAGCACATGCATCTTGGGCACTACATGTTGCCTGAACAGCGAAGGGGAGGTGGGATGAGAGGACAAGCTGGCCTGAATTCATACAGCTCAGCTGAAGGACTCCTGATATTTGGAAGATGAGTTGGCATCCTGAATGAGATACATCTCTGAAAGAAGCCCAACACAGAGCATGTTCCAGACAAAACCCAGCACCTTTAGAGTCCTCCTAAATCTTGCAGCCATTGGTCGGTCGCATCCATCCTTAGAAACCAGCAGAGTGAGGATGTTGTGTGTGCTTAATGAGCTGCCTGGGCCTCCGGTGCTTTGTGTGACCTTGGTCAAGGCACTTCAGCTTCCTGCTTCTATCAAAGGATGAATATTTCCTCCCTTCCTCCTGGCTGTGAGCAGTCTGGGGACAGGCATTATGCACATCCCCTGCCAGGCAGAATATGGGCGAGAAATTAATTGACCTGAGCTGATGAGGACTAAAAATGCCTTCAATTGCTTAGTTTCTTTTAAGAAATCAATTCCCACTTGCTAATGCTGGTGGCTTCTGAGGTGTTCAGTATCAGAATGATTTTAGGGATGTGGTTCCTCTGCAGTGCTTTCTGCCAGTGGCTCTGATGAGAACAGTAAGTACCGAACATCTCTGAAAGCCGAAGCAGGAATCTTTTATTCTCTCTTTTCCCTCCTGATCTTGTGATGTGATTAACCTGACATCCCCGTCTCACTTCTTTGTTCTGTCTCTGGGACCCCTCCGTACCAATAGCTTTTTCCTCTGCATTGGATGTATTTTTGGAGTACAGTTAGTTCTCTTCTTTTAGTGGAGGATAATTGCTTCAGGGGAGAATGCCTGGGCCACAGATGCTTTGTTTTACTGGGGATAAATGCAATCACTGATAGCACTTAGAGGTTTGGGGCTTCTAGAAAAGAAGATGAGGTGGTTTTTGCAGGAATGCTGCTGGAAATTGCGGCCTGAGTCCTGAGGAGCTGTTGTGTGGAAGGGCCAGGGTTCACCTGCAGCTTGTCCATCTGCATACATGATTGGTGTTGACAAACTGAATGTGGAAGGACTCTCGGGGTTACCATGGGAACAAAAAGGGAGGTGAATTCTGGTTCAGTGGGTCTGAGCAAAAGGATGTCTCGGCATGTTTTGTTCTAGGGCTCTGCAAGAGAGAAAGGCAGAAGAGAACAGCCCTTCAGCCCGCTTCTGCTGGTGAATTCTTGGCCTGCTTGACATAGTCTGTGGTCTTGTGAGAGTCTGGTTATCCTGGCGTTTTATGCCTGTGAGCCCCACGTTACTGGGTGGGATGTGGGCTCTCTCCAGTCTCATTATGTGAGAGGATGTGATATCCTTGCAAAAGGTTCCTCCCTCCTGTTCTGGCAGCTTGGAGTGGTGGGTGGGAGAACAGCCAGGCGAGCAGGAAGGGAGCCAAACAGGGAGAACAACCAGAGTGGCTGGGTGTCCAAAGGCAATGGGAATTGGACCTTAGCCCTACTTAAAGGTGTACTACTCCTGTAAAGAGATGTGCAGACTGATGCCACATGCACCAGGGAAGCTCTCCTTGCAGGCAGTCTTGTCCTTCAGCATGTCTGGGAGTCTGGAAAGGACCTTGGCTTTATGCAGTATCAGCTAATATAGCCTGTGTTGCTCTCACAGAGCAGGGTGTGCAGGGAAGTTGGGAAGGAGTAGGAGTAGTTCTTGGCTGTGTCCCAGAATCTCCATCTCTTTTCAGGCAGGAGTGGACTTGCCACCACATTCTGCTTCCAGTTTAGTAGCTTTCAAGAACACCTCCCAAACTGCTTCACGCAGCTGAGTTTAACTGGCATTTCACATCCCTCCTGAACCACTGAACACAAAGAATATCTTGCTGTATCTGGGGTTTCTGGCTACCTTATTGGAGGAACAGCCATCTCTTCTGCCTCCCCAAGCAACTTATTAAACAGGCACTCAAGTAGCACTTGGCAACAGCTAAATCACTCTTCTTCACCTTGTACTGACTTTGTCCCCTCTTTTCATATTCAGAACCAGCATGAAGATGTCAAGAAGCAGCTGCTTGACCTGCAGCTGCAGCACAACAGCTTGAAACTGGAACATCGCAAGACGCTGGAGACTCATAGCCAGAAATATGCCCAGCTGCAGCAGGAGAAGGACAGTGAAGTCGCGAACTTGCAGGGTGAGTGTGATGGAGAGCTGAGAAAACACCGGAGAACTGGGTTCAGGAGAGACCAGTGTTTCTTCTACAGGCCCCCAAAAGGTCTGTAAAGAGTGTAGGCACACTCTGTAGGACCATGAGTGTGCAGTGCCTTAGCCCTTCTGTACCTCAGTTGGAGTTCTCTGGGGTTCAGAGCTGCCTGTACTGTTACACTGCATGGGGCATCCCTGGCTTCTGTCAACGCCAGCTTTCACAGTGTTACTTTAAAAGCATAATTGACTTTTGCTGTCTGCTTACTCATTGTACGTATTCATGCTACTTATCTTGTGTAGAATTTGTGTAGAACCAGGTAAGAGAACAAATCATTGTGCCAGATGTTGATGGTATTCAGCCTGTGAAACAGTCCATGTCCCAAGGGGGTCACACTCAGGATAAGATAATCCCAAAGTAAAAGGCATGAGGCTAAGGTAGAGGTGCATGCCTGTGGTTCCACAGTAGGCTGGAGAAGAAGCAAAGGTTCATCCATCAGATAATGCTGCCTTACCCTATCCTTTCTTTGGTGGGTGAGTGTAACTAAGCAGACACGGGGTTTTGTGGCACAGATAAAGTATTGTGACATTTAGGTATCCCATCTGGTTCAGTATACATTTCCCACTTCTCTGTACATTTTTGACAATGAAAACCAATTTCTACACTACTAGAATTCTGTAAATGCTAACACTGAAGCAAATTAAACATACTTTTTGTAATTAATGGTGTAGCTCTGTCAAATGCATTTACTATTGCAAATATTGCAGAGAATGTTGATCCCTGTAATTCCCAAAGAGCAGTTTCTATTTAGTCTGCTCTTTAATTAGATTGGGGGGGTTTAAGGTTCACATCTGTTCATACTTATGTTAGGTCTAGGAGATGGAAATCTGCTCCTGTTTTGTTTGGGTGTTTTCTCTCAGCACTCCTGGGTTTGAAGGGAGGAACTGAACACAAGCAAATGAATTTGATTGTCTCTTTCTTGCAATATGCAGCCCCCAGTGAAGAAGGAAAAAAAAATGTGCAGAGGAAGGATAATAAGGATCAGAAAAAGAATTCCAAGAGGGAAGCTGGTCAGGAAGGTCAGCTTAAGGCTGAGATATTAACATTCGCTGTCCATCTTTCCAGGCACGCAGCCTCAATGGCAGAATGTCCTGTCTCAGGGATGAATAGTATATAAAAAGATGTACCACTGTAATCAGAAATATCTATACTAGAGCTGGAATCTTGCATGGAATTCAGCCTATAGCAAAGTGACCATCCTTTTTACAGGGAGACATTCCCATCCCTGTCCGTAGTGGCAGATGCAGCTATGTTTGCAGAGAAATCCCACTTCATGCAGCAATGCTGATATTGTGAGAGAGCTTCCGCATCCCAAATAAGGCTGATATTCTTTGACAGTCTTTATTGGAGGATACACAATTATGTTCCAGGCAGTGAAATGTAAGTGCATTGTGTGTCTTGTCACTGGAGTACTTAGTGTGCAAAGAGCTTGAAAGGAGCCCAGCCTGGGAGCTGCAAGGCACAGGCTTGTTACTTAACAGCATAGGGAATACATGTGCCTGAGGACCAAGCTGTCCTGCGATTGCTGTGTGTGTTGTGGGTCTTTGTTTGTGCCGTCCTTTCAAGAGGCAGCTTCTCTGTGCAGTAGGAGGGAACCTCCTTAGATCTGCTGTAGGTTCAGGAGACAGGGCAGACCTCTCCTGTAGTTGCTTCTCAGCCTTCCAGTTACCACAGGTAGGGGCAGTGACTGTTGCTCTCCTGGTATTCAGCTGCAATGGGTAAGGGAAATGGAGAAACAAACATTCTGACAGCAAGCACAGTCAGAGCCTGACCTGATGGTGATAGCAGAGACACTCTGGAGAGGAGGAAGTTCCTCGGATGGGCAGGACTCCTGAGTGCTGACAGGAAGGAGGATTCAGGTTTGTCAGTGTGTTTGCCTAGTTGCTAGCTAGTGCTTCACTGTAATCCCTGGGCTTGGAGAGATCTGTCAGGATCAAGAGGAATTGATCATAAGGAAGAGAGACACTTGCAAAAATAGCTTCCTTAAGCAAATGTCTTCTTCTCTTGCAGATACAGTGTTTAAACTCAGAGAAGAGAGCAAGCTGCTTCGGAAGGCCCACCAGGAAGTTCACTCTCAGCTCCTTAATGCCCAGGTAACCAACAAAGGGTTGTTTGTGGCCACATGGGACAACCCTTCACTGGGGTCTGGATGCACCATCAAGTATTCTCTAAGTAATCAATCTAGTTATCAACTGTATCCCAGTGTGGTGACTTGCCTAAAATGGTGCTGGTTGTAAGATGCATTCTGCACAAGTAAAGTTCTCCAGCCTGGAATCTATCCCAGTAGCTGAAAATACGGATATGCTACACAAGCCACTGGTTCAAGTGAGTGTGAACCAGCATATTCCCAACCCTTGAGTGCCTCCTGCCACTCACACACATCTCAAATACTTCCACCCTGAATGATGACGAATTGCCTTTGGTTTTGCCCATAACTAATTGCAGAGAGGATTAGCAATGCAGAGGTGCTTGCTGAGACTACAGACACTCAACAGCCCTGGCAAAAAGGTTCCTTTCTACAACTCCCTGTGAAGCCTTAGTAGAGAGGGAGCTCTATAAGGAATTTGGAAATTGGAAAGAGCTAAGTAAAGAAGCTGGTGTTCAGTTAGTAAGTGTTGGAGCAATACAAGTGGTGGTGGCTTAAAGCTAGAGAGGCAGAAAAGCATTTTCCTGCAAGGGGAAAAGACAAACCTTTTGTCCATATGGTGCCGTGCTCCTGATTTGAGCCTCTTCAGCACACTGCAAGTCCCAACCTCAACGAATTCTGCTCATCCACCTGAAGCTGGGAGACTTGGGAAAGAGAGAAAGGGGGGTATGCTGGCAGAGGTAGGAGAATTTAATGTCATTACAGTGCCTGAGGCTCTTGAGCTGAGCCAAGACACAAGCAGCTTTGTAAATACACTTTACAAGTCACTTCGTAGTCTGAATTAGCCTTTTCTGTTGTTAATTAACAGCCTTCTGTCAAGCACTCCCTTGGATTATAGGATAAGCCCAGAAGCAAGGAGCTGGTTTTGGTTAGATGCTGTTGACAACTGATTCTTCCCCTGAACTGGATGCTGAACTTGAACTAGAGGTGGAGGGCTCAGTGGGCTTTGACTCCAAGATTGTTCTGGAGTTCTGGCTGGATCTGCCCTGCAAAATAGGAGGGATTTAAGTGGCTCTGACAGCTCTCTGGCTCATGTCAGATGTGGTTTGAGGGGTCTCGCATGCACCATCAGTGTATGTGACTTGCCTGCCTTAATGCCTTAGCACTGAACTGCTCTTTTACCCTGCTCCTCCTCCACATGGCTGCTCGGATTCTCTGCAGTGGTGCTGCCTGCAGTGTACTTGTTGGAAGCTAAACAAAGACTTCAGGTCTCTGTAGGGGTCAGTCCAGCGAGCCCAACCCGGGAATAGAAGCAGCAGGAGATGACAAGCTTCCCCAGTGCCCCTGGCAAGCCTACATTCATTCACACCTCCTGAATTCCACTTCAGCAGAGTACCCTGAAAATGCTGTTTGCCTGTGCTGTGTTAGAGGAAGCAATCAGCAGTTCAGCTGTGCAGACTAGTGCACACTTGGAACAGCATCAAAACCCCTTGGGTAGAGGTGGTTGAGGCTAAAAAGTCAAGCACTTCAGACTGGAAAATGTGGTGGCAGCTTTTGTGCTGCCAGTCTTAACTTTTAGGTCCTTCAGTGTTGAGCCCAATGGCAAAAGTGGGTTGTAAGAAGCAGCTCCCTGTCATTGCTTGCCAAAGTTAAGAATGAGTAAAAGGATTTGCCCTGGGTGAGGGAGACAGGGCTCAGTTGCCTACTCTGGGTGTACCAGACAGTCGTGTAATGAAATTGTGCTCCAGCCATCTGTCTGCCTGCTATTTCTGGCTCCTACAGAAGAGGCAGTGGTTGATCCCAGTGATTTCAGAAAATTCCCTGGATCTTTGGACAAAGAGCCTAGTGTTAAAGTGTTCTGTTTGCGTTTCTGATCAGTCCTTTGTAGCGTGTAATCAGTGATTCCTATCACAAAGATGAACAGAATCGCGGCTGCCATCAGTGGGGTGAGGTGCCATGTGGAGGAGCAGACACCTACAAAGGCTCCAGGCTTCTCTTTGCCATGTCAATTTGCACTGTATCCTGTCTTGCTTCCTGTTGGCAGGTGAAAGTTTAGAGGAGTAATTTGCATTCTAGACAACATGTTCCTATTCCAAGGATTCTAACACGTTCCCCAAGCCCAGCCTGCAGTAGCTGTCACATCAGTTGCTCTGCCAGGTAAAATGAGGCACGGAGGCATCAAGTGATACACGCACAGCTTGCTGTGACGGGGTGCAAACAGCGTGTGGGAGTCTGTGCACTAAGACTGGTTTATAGCTGCTTTCCCTCTGGGCTGACCACCTTAACAGGCTTTTGATAGGTACAAGTTCTGCTTCCATCTGGCTTGTTCTGACTGGAAGCAGTCTCCCACTAGTTAGGGCTATATGCCATGAACTTGGCTTCCTTTTCCTTTCCTCATTCCTTTTATGTTAGCTTTGCTGAGTGGTTTTGTTGGGGTTTGGTTTGTTTTCTTCACGTTAAGGTCAAATTTCAGGGGGAAGATCACAAATCAGCAGAGCCTGCTCAGGAATTCATTTCCTGCTGCACTTTCCTTGCTGCTTGGAAGCTTTCCTACTCTGCCCAGACCCTAATTTGGTCCCTTTCCAGGTACCTTTGGCAAGCATATGAAAAGCTTTCCCCGTCACTTTCCTATAAATAGCTGGGGTGGGAGTAAGGAGCTCTTCCTGAGTAGCTTTCTTAAGCCCTCCTTTTGGGGACTGGAGATGGAAGAAATAAGCTGCAGTAGAGAGAGAAGTGTTGCATTTGCTGCAGAGTCCCGGAGAATCAATTCTCATTTGTCTTGCAAAGTGAATTGAATTGTCAAGTAGGATTGTGCCAATTGTTGTCAGCCCTGCTGAGCAGAGCACATCCATGGGGAAATGCCTCCGCGGGAAGGAAAAGAGAAAAGCTGACTTGGAGGTACATGTGTGTGAGCACAGGAGGAGAGGGAGCCAAACCTAACAGGACCTAGGATACAGTTCTTGTGCAGAGGCTGGAGTTGTGTCAATGGCTTAAGCACTAAATGCATTGGGCAAAGAATGGGTGTCACAGGCCAGCACTTCCAGGGTATGCAATAAAATAAGACTCAAGAGTGGCAAAGGGGGAATACAGAATATCTGTGGAATCTGGAGGGAAAGCTAAAGACTAAACATTAATGGTGTTATCTCCAGCCTTTCATATATATGAAATTCTATCTTCTTTAGCAGTGTATCCGTGCTGAGCAACTGGCGATAAAAAAGTGGCTCTTCTCAGCAAGGAGTGGTTTAACCCTGTTGTTTTGTGAGGTTTCTCTGTACATTTCTCATCCCCTCAGGCCCAGATGGAAGAGTTCAGGCAGCTCAAGGAAGCTCTACAGAAGATGCCAAGTTTCAAAGGAGGAGGTGCTGGGAAGGGGCAGCAGCAGTTTCAGGTGCTGAAGGAGCAGCCCATGGTGCCAGCCAACAGCCAGTTGCAGCTTGTGAGGCAGAAGGTGTGGTATTCCCAGGAAACCCCAGGGAGAAGAGTTCTGCAGGGGTTTGAACGGGAGGGAACCGAGCTTGTTCCTTCAGAGTTTGTTCTCATCCTTTCTTCCTTGCAGGCTTTTCCAGTCAACCAGGAGAACCACCCCTTTGGGAACCCACTGGCTTCACAAGTCTCCGGGGTTCAGAAGCAGGCAGATGGCCCTTTGCTGCAGGGCCAGAACTCGCACAGTAACGATGGCCCAAGGCCACAAGCCAACGTGCTCTTTACCCATCCACATCCAGCCCCAAGGCAAGATGCCAACTCGCTGCCAGATGCTCTGCCAGCCTGGCCGGCGAGACGCGGGGATGGGCACGTGGTCCGGTTCACCCGCACCATGAACAGTCTGCCAAATGGGAACCCTGTAAGTTCTGCACCCTTGTTTTGGTAGCCCTTGCTTCTGAAGCTCAAGGCTCTGGTATTTGTAATGACCTGCATGTGTGCATTCCACTTCCCCGATGTGGAAACTGTCCTGGCCTCAGGCCTCAGACTCCTGTGCACTCTTAAGGGTTTGTGGTTTAGTGGCTTGGCTCACATGAATGGGTTCTTGTTCTGGATCCTGCTGGATCTGCAAAGAGTAAATCATAAAAGCAGCTCTCCTGACTCCTGGGGTGATAGAGAGGGAGCTTATGGAAAGCAGGTATCTAAAAACCAGACAATTGCAGTGTGGTTCCACTGGAATTACAGTAACTTTCCAATGGGAACCTGTAGGATGTTTTTTAGAGGCAGTTTTGTTGTTTCTCCTCTTGGAGATTCACCTACCCAAGAAAAGCTTGGGTCAGATGAATTCCAAGTTTTCCTCTTGGCTGTGTGGAAGGAGAAAGACTTCCCTTACTGCAGGCCAGCTGGGTAGGACTGTAGATTTGTTTTGGAGCACTTCTGAATCTGTTGTTCTCTGATAAAGGCTTTCCCTGGCCCGTAAACCTACCTAAATACAAGGGAGATGCTCAGGTATCACACTAGGAGCTTGTATGTACCCCAAGCATGTGTCTTCTCTGCAGGATCTAAAGATGGTGATGCGCATTCATGTTCAAAGCAATGAGGAAAGCCGGGCTCCTGGATTGTCACCCTCTGACCTGAAACAGCCCTCTGCAGCAGAAAAACCTCAGGCACCAGACAACCACCACTCTCCAGGGAGCAAACAGGTCCAGATGCAAAGGTTGGTGAAGTAAAACTCCCTTCTACGTGCAGTATTCAGGCTGAGAGGTACCATACAGGCTCATCCCTGGCTTCTTTTCTTGTGCTTATTGTGGTTTCTACTTGAAAGATGGTTGAAGAAAATGTTTGTTACTGGTACCACTGCCGTCTAATGCTTGTAACCGAATGTTGCTGCCAGGTCTTGATCTCAGCCGAAGCAGAACACTAGTCATGTTGCAGGCAATGTTGTGTGATTGAGTGCACAGACTGCTATGGGTGCTGTGCTGGAAAATAAAAGGCTCTTATGTTGATGGTGCATGCTGTATTGGCTGCCTTTGTGTTTGAACTGTTTAGTGAAGTATTTGTGTGGGGAGGAGAGAGAAAGAGGAGTTCCTGCTGAGTGAGATCAGGTCACTGTGCATTTCCTGCTAGCTAGAGGAGAGAGTGGGATGGGAGGCTGAACTCACTGGAGGAAATTTCCTCCCTTTCATAGATGGTGACTGAAATACCCTGTTTTGTTTAGCAAACTGGAGATACTCTGCACCATATGCAGCAGCAAGGGTGGCTAAAAATTCCCTCCGTTTCTATGAATGAGAGGCATAAGTTGTACATTAGAGCTGCGATCCATTTTTCCCACTAATTAATCCGTAATGTGCCAAGCTCTGCAGGAACAACCAGACCTTGAAGATCTGAGAGCTTCTCATCTCCAAGGTTATTTGGTAGTCTACAAGCAGCTGGCAGCCAGCCCCAATTCAGGTACTAGGATGTTTTCTTTGCTTCTAGGACAAAGACATCCCAAAACTCTGTATTCTCTCTCCTTTGTTTTCTTTCCTCCCAGGGAATGGAACTTGGCTTCCTGTTGCCAGTGCAGTTCTGAGGGATGCTAGGGATTCTCCTTCACAGAGCACATGAAAAGTCACTCAGTTCTGAGACCTCTTGTCCTGAAACTATTGGGTTTTATCCAGAATGGGGTAGAAGAGGTTACAGCAATAAGAGGACACAGCAGAATCCATCTGACAGCCCAGGCTTTCATCCTGTCTGTGTTCCCGCATACCTGCATTTGAGATGATGTAGTTAATACAGACTTCAGCTTCATCTAGACAGGTCAAACAAACCAGTTCAATCATATCAATACAAGGATCAGGGTTTACAATAAGACTTGGAACTGGTACAATCTTCTGAGCTTAGCTGACGCCCTGGCATTAAAATTCTCTGCAACACGGGACTGTTGCTCCTATCTGGCATCTTCAGCACAGCGTGTCCTCCAGGCCTGTTCTTAGTGCAAGAACAGAGAGAGCTCTGTGGAGGTGCGTCCCTTACAAAGGGACAGAGGTTCAGAGAACAGCATGAGCCATTCCATGCAGGTAACAGAGTGGATCATTCCTACAGTATGATACTTGTATTGCTGTAGTACTTGGGAGTCTAGTCAGGGACCAGGATCCTGCTGCTGTGGATGCTGTACAGGCACAGCAGAAGCTGTTTTGCAAAAGGAAGAACATGTCTTTCTCAGGCTGCAATTCATCAAAGCCTGGCCATGCTCCAAAACCTGGCTCTGAAAATAGTGCTTCCTTATTTAACTTGCTTATTCCCCATGCGTGTCCAGGTCATATCTGTCCAGTTCACCCCAGCAAATCAGATTTCATTTCTGTTTTATCAATAGAGGAGGCTTCTGGATTTAATTCTAAATTCAGCCTGATCCTTCCCATTCTTCTCTGTCACTTTTGTTTGTTCACTTAACCTGAAATGTTCCCAGGTCAGAGACTGTGCTTTGCATATTCCTTCAAAGGAATTTGCATGGACACAAGGAGTAACAGCACAGAGAACAGTCTCCCTTTTTATAGGGAGAGACTTGTGTGGGTGTAGCTGAAGGTGAGGGCTGAAAACTGTGATGGCAGAATGGCCTCTCCTCTGCCATGTAGAGCCTAGAGACGATGCTGTGCCTCCTCTGTGAAACAGAAAATGCAAGTATTGGATTTGTTTGGCAAGGACAGAGATCATGGTATGTTTGATGTGCTTTTCTGTGCCTGGATCTATCATACTGAGCAGCTGGAGGCTGTTACTTAACGCTGCATGAGCTTGGTGATAAGGAGTGCATAAACCAACCTTCTCCAGAAGGTGTCAGTGCCAAGAACAACAGCAAACCACAGCAGAGTACAAAAAAGGCCATGCATCCCATGCCGAGAACTGCTGCATTGGGTGGCTGAGACCAGCAGATTCCAGATGAGCTCTTGATGGCCAGTTTGCATTTTGATGGGTTTGTAATGGGGAAATCTGAACTGAAGGCTGGGTTATGATCTTTCACACTGAAGGTTTGGTGTGGTGCTAGTATGCTGGCTTTGAAAAGCTGCTGAAGCAAAGGTCACTTGTTCTTTCTCAGCACTTAAAAACTCAGGTGTCTTAAGTAGACTTCTAAATCTCAGCTGGCTCAGGCTGGGCCAAGCAGTAATCCTGCTTGAAACTGGTGGTAACTTACTCAGGTTAAAAGTTGTTTCAGTTACTTTTGAGAGTCCCTATTACTGTGATTTCATCCCTTCCTTGATCCTTTGTTTCTAAAGGTGTCCCTGAGTAAGGATATTTGGGAAGAAAACATTCCTTGTGAGACAGTGTTCAGGGCTTTTCAGGGCTTCATTCAATAGTATTTGTTCTCTGACCTCCAATCCATTTCCATGCAGTGGAATGGTGCTAAACTGCAGAGTCCTCCGCTGCTGAGCCTCTGGGTATCTGTGAGCTGTGCCGTTGCTGCAGGCAGAGAGGCATTAATGAAAGATGTGCTGCATTTGGCAAGTATCTTGATATCAAGTACTTGTCCCTCTGAGGCACTCCTGCTACTAAGGAAGCAGGCATAGATATTGATGTGGACAGCAGGAGAATGTGAGGTGGAAGCATTACAGAGGAAGCAGTTCCTGACTGTGGCTGCCTGAAAGGGGTTGCCTGAACTCTCTCCGATAGAGCTGTGTATGAATAATTGATTTTTCAGGTCAGTAGATGGATCAAAGCAGTTGAGCAGTGGTGGTAGGAGAAGCAGGAAATCACATTGGAACGTGGCTTCCCTCTGAATGAAGCAGTGAAGCATTTTTCCCATGTAAATCGAAGCAATATGCAGATGTTTTCAGCTGGTTCTGTTGTCACTGTTTGGGTTTGTACAGGGCACAGATGCTGTGGAAGAGTTTTATAAACATCTGCTGCTGTAAGTACACATCCCAGTTGTGAAGCTTTGTGAGGACATTGTAGCTTTGACACAAACATCATCAGACAACGGAAACTGTCAGCTCTGTATTGCAGCTTTCTTGGTTATATGGAAAAGGTTTTCCTCCTTACAGGCCTCAATTCTACAGTTTTCCTTTAGCATCTTCATTTTAAATGAAGTTGGAACAATAAAGAGGACTTTTGGGTTTGGTATTTTTTCAAAGACATCATTTCTGTATTGGGGTATGTGTGAGGCATGAGTAAGTATCTGTTTGGAACTGGAGCTTATTGCTATGGGGATGTGTTATTGTATCATATGAGTAATATTAAAGCAGTTCTACAATCAATCGTGTTTATAAAGCATAACTTTGTACTTCTGCCATATTAAATACTCAGTTTCAGGCAGTTATCACAGTAACCAATGCAATCTGCTAGTTCTGCCAAAAAGTTAAATTAAGACAAACTTCTGCTTATGACGGAGTTGTTTTTTTCCTCTGCCATAATAAAACAGCAGCATTATGAAATAGCTCTTGATATACTGAAGCAGAAGGATTGTTTTGTTTCATGCCCTTGTTGCAGCTGGAAAGACATTGTTAACAAAGTGAATGCCCAGATGGATGAACAACAAGCGCACAGTTACCCCAAGAGCCTTCATTTTGAGCCCAAGCCTAGGCAAGAGATGCAGAAAGGCAGCTCACAAGCACCCGAGCAGAAGAGAGGGGAAGAGCATCAGGTAGCTGATGAGGAAGGCCAGAAGGAAAGGACAGATGATGAGGAGCTCGAAATGGGTATGGTTTCCCTAACCCTGTGCTGTCCAGTACTAACTTACTGCTAACCAAGGTGGGTTATGTATGTCTATGAGTGGAAGAGGGAAGCTGCAAATTTCCTTGGGAAGCAAATAAAGACATCAAAAATGTATTACAGTAAGCCAGGCAGGCAGGGGAGAGCTAAAGTGGGCTTTGAGCAGAGACATCCAGTCTGAGACTCTGTGCAGAGATGCTCTGCTGTGCTCAAGGGGCTGCGATACAGTGTGAATGCTTTGTAAACAGATTTCTTTGCTGCAAACAGACTCTGCCATCAGTTTCTCTTGCACATGTGGAAATAGCCTGTAAGATCTGGAAGTCATCTAGTTACCTTTGTCAAAAAACCACTGAAATGTAGATGTGACTAATGCTGCTTCTGTGTGTTGCTAGGCTGAGGGGGAATGACTAAGTGCATGGCTTTTCATGTAGCTAACATTTTGCTGCAGTCCTGAAGGCAGTGAGACAGAGAAGCTGGGAGCTGAGCCTCCTGTGAGGATCTCATTTGAAATGCTGACTTGCATCCTATTAAACATTATAAAGATGATCTCAGCCTGCTTTCTTGACAGTAGATTTTTAGCTCTGGATTTGGAACCACTGGCTCAGTTCACTCTGTGCAGTGAAGTCCTCCCCTCCAGAACAGTGACACTTAGGTGACAGCTATGGTGTGTACAGATGCCTGTTTGGAGAGGACGTTCTGTATCCCCATGCTTTCCCACAGCTGTGTTTAGTTGCTATTTAATGTTTTCCTGACCTGATTTTCAACAGGCCCCTTTAGAGGAACAGAACTAATTGGTTCACATCAAAGTGAATTCTACCCTGAAAAGAAAAGGCCTCATGGCAGGTAGAAGGGAGGGTGAGGACCCATAGCCCTTGAACTCTGGATCCTAATTGGAATGAAGAGCTACAGTAATGGCTCAGATGCCCTGGCTGTGCTGCTGTCCCATTGGAACACTGCTGTCACACAGGCTTCTTTGAGGCTGTAGGGAGAAGCACACAGTCTGTCGTGGCAGGCATATGAGTACCAGAGCTGGACATGTATCATCAAGTTATGGGCAGGCTTCAACGTGTGCTTATGCCCCAGCCTTAGGGACAAGGAAGCAGCTCTGGCAGCTGTAGCAAGCAAATCCCTACTTGGCATAGAGTTACACAGCTGTTCCCAACAGTGAGAATCCTGACTGGTGAAACTGGCTTTTGAGAGAGTACACTGGTAACTGTTCCTTTTCCTTGCAGATGCAGGAGTGATTGAGAGGGAGGAGAATCTGCATTCTCAGAAAGAGACTGTTGTCCAGGAACCAATGGTGAGTAACGCTGTCATCTGGATGCAGCCCTAGCTTGGAATAACAATCCAGCTATCCCATTTAAGTTGATGCTTTCTATAACAAACCAAACTTCTTGGCTCTGGAGGGATTCAGAGGGATAATGAAGACTGGGGGGTGGGTGGGTGGTGTTTTTAGAACCATTAACATGCTTGGAGAGGTGTGACTGAAGTGTTACCACCGAGCACTTCCTGTTTGCTGGGGAAGGCAGCAAACCTTCTGTCTCCCAAGGGGATATGCTGCCTGGCATTTACAAGAGGCTTTTCTTGTCCAGATGCCTGATGATGCTGCAGATCCTGCCCAGGATCCCAATAACCAAGGTGAGGATGAGTTTGAGGAAGCTGAGCTGGAGAGACCTGACTTTGAAGAGAAGGTGGGAGGTTTGGAGAAGTTCAAGGAGCCCAGCGTGAAAGAAGAGTCTAAGGAGAAGCCACCGAAGGTGACTGACATGAGGGCAACCAGCAGGGCCCAGGGAGAGATCCCAGCTATGAATGAGGGGAGGCAGGGAGCTTAAGGACCCATCATGTTCCTGAATGGATCCACAATCCCACTGCAAGGATATGGCAGGCAAGAGAAACCTCTTTCTGAGTGAGAATCAGTAGGTTGCTCAGTACCAGAACTTGTTCTGGCCCTGCTCTCTCTGCTTGTTGAAGTCAACCCTTGCATTTGCAGCATGGCTGGAGAGACGTTGAATAGGAGATGGCTCACTCCACAGCTATTACCTTAGAGGTGCTGGGTCTCTTCAAGCACTTGAGAGACCAAAACCAGAGACAATACCATGGCCCTAAGCTCAGGGTCTGGTCAATGCAGCCACTGCTGTTCCTGGGGTGGGTGTGCAGCAGTGATAACATGAGAGCTCTGCCTCTTTGCTTGCCTGCTTGCAGAGGGAATCCATTTATTCTGCTAAGTGCTGCTTGCTATCTGAACCCAGCCTCTGCATCAGGGAGATGTTAGCTTGTTTTGACAAGCAGCTGAGTGTTGCTTGTTTTTAAAAGGAGTGTTTTATCTGTCAGGCTCTAAAATCATGATTAGTAGTGAGGTTTAAAAAGAACAAAAAGACATGCAGGCCAATGAAATCAAACAAGAGGGAGATGCTGGCACCAGCTGAGCAGCACTGCTTGAAGATTAGTGAAAACAGGGAAAGAATTAGTGACATAAATACCTGACTTTCAAATAGGGCTGTGCTGTGATCCCTAAAGCTCTACTCTAAATTACTTGTATACTGCCTGCAGTCCTGGGTCTTGTTGTAACAGCAGCATGTGAAGGGGCCCTGGGACCCTCTCTCCACAAAGGAAGGAGCTGGGCAGTTGCTGCCAGGGTGTGTGCAGAGAGACTGGATGGAGAAAGTACAGATGGAGCTTGGCTGCCTCATTGTCTCTGCCATCCCCTGATTCCTGATCTGTTTCCCAGTGTTCCAGACCTGGGGCTCTAATGCAAGAGAGCTGTATTCTTGGCAGGGGGTGGGAGTGGGCGGGGGCACTGTTAGCAGTGTCTGATTTCCTGTATTTTCCAGGATGCTGGCAGACCTGCCAAGCCCAGGGAAGACCCAATGGATGACTATCAAGAAGATCAGGAGCAAGAAATTGTACGACACCAAGGTTCTTCCTCTTTCCCTCTCTGGTGTGATTGTTACCTGCATATGTTGGTAGCCAGGAGCTGAGCAGGACTCAGCTTTTAGGAAACCAGATGTGAGCACTGACTTCAGGTTTGTCTCTGCTCAGTGAAGGGGGTCTCCAGAACAAACCTGGACCCATTTACCTCTGCTCCCTTTATTGAACAAAGGTATTTTTGGCAGAAGAAAGTGATGTCCCACTCCTGAGGCAAACAAACATGGGAGGCGGTGTGCAGGTTAGGCCACAGTTGTTAGGTAGCAACTGCTCCCTCTGTTTGACTGAAAACCAGGTATTGTTGCTGTGTTTCAGAGCTCCAGGACTACTGTAGCCAGTGTCAAGTTGACAATGCCTCTAGGAGAAAGACTGGAGGCCACCAAAGCCTGAGAGCCTAAGTACTACAGAAGATCACCCTGGTGCCTTCTGGGCAGTGAGGGATAGAGCTCTGCCCATGCCCCCTCTTGTGTCTTGGCTAAGTGGCTTGCCGATGACACCTAAAGGTCGCTGGCAGAGATGGACCTGTTTTACTTCCTGATTCTTCCCTGTTTTCCTTCATTTCCCAAACTGAGCTGTGTAGTAGAACAGCTACACTCAGAAGCAGCATAGTGTGCTGCTTAGGGTCTCGTTTTCCAGCCCTTACTGACCTTTCCTTCCTGGCTGTTTGTCTGCACGCAGGAGGATCATGGAGGTGAGGTGGATGACAATGATGACCTGGAACTTGTCCAAGACCAGAAGGACCGGGCAAACATACAGGGAGCTGATGGCAAAAAGGATGACTACTACTGAAAGATGCTAAAGGAAAGTGGAATAAGCTGGGAGTGAGGGGTCAGGAACCCCTCCTGGGAACTGGCTCCTGTATTAAACACTGCCCAGACCAAACAGAGGCAGGAGGAGGTAACGGTCTTCACAGGCACTGAGCAGGGTGCTTGCAGATGTGCATCACACCTGCATGTGGGGGGCCATTGCTGCCTCTCTGATCAAGTGCTCTCAGACTGTAGGGATGGGTTTTATCCTGCTGCTTTTCTTAGAAGCACTTTTTGATTTGTTGTGTTCTTCACCCTCTCATTTTCCCTCTCCCCTCCCAAGCTGGAGAGTTTTTCTCATGTTTTTTAACCCCTCGGGTAGCAGAGGGGAGCCTGAACTGGTCCCTGGACTGACTCGACTGATTGCTAATACAAAGGAATCTGTCTTCATAACATACTTTGCTCAGTAGTGTTTCTTTAAAACATCCTTTGCTCCCCGCAGAGTAAGGTGGAGATGAAGTTAGCTTGCTTTTTGTCTGGAGTAATGCAAGGGTGATAACTAACCGTGAGCACCAACAGAAATGACCACGTGCCAGCCTGTGTGTCTGTGTGTGTGCATGTGTGGATATGAATGACTGGATCCTCTTCCTGGTGCAGAGATGCTTCCCTGTGACTTGGAGTAGAACCCTGTAGAATTCTTTCTTTGGCTTTGAGATGTCACTGTCCTGCTGGGCTGCTTCAAGTCTTCAAATGCAAGCAGCAGGATGGGAGCAGACATCCATTTCTGTGATGGGTATGCTCCAACCTTACCGCTATTTATGATGCAGCTGCAGCATCCCAGCGAAGCTGTCCCTCCTCAGGCTATCAGCAGAGTGTGTCGGAACATATCCAGCCTGCATCTGCCTCTCAGACCCATAACCTCCTCCATCCTTATCTTACTGACATACACTCAGCTTTTGGTACCTCCCTAAGCATGAGAGACTTGCTAAGGATGGAATTTGGTGCACAGGAGCGGGGAAAAAATAAGGAAGAGTACTCATGATAGTATGGAGGAATATTTGGAGCCCAACTAATGCAATTCCATCCTGTGCAGCTTCTTTCCAGTCTCCCAGCATTTGTCAGGGAGCTAAGATAAATCTTGTTCCTTCTGGACAGGTCTGGTTTTTAATCAGGGTATTTCTGGTGTTCTGTTGATTCAGTAGATTGAAATCTGCAGTACTTAGACTCCAAGGCAAATCTTGCCTGACCTCAGACAGAAAGAAGGAAAGGAGGAATGAGTCAGCTGGAGTCCCTGGCATTTAAAGTGGAGGCAGCTAAACAGAGAATAATATCTCAAAGCCTGGACTGGCTTAGTCATATAACAGGGCAGAGCTGTCACATCTCCCACCTTGTGCAAGACCCATGCATCTGAGCTGCCTCCTCCTTACTCGCCACCATGAGCTTGCTCATCAAACACAGCTTGTGGTTGAAATGTTTTGACCTGATAAAGGACCAGGGGAGAGCTCTTTGTTCTCTATCTGAATTAGTTATGCTTTTTTGAATCCCTTGCTTTGAGCATATTTTGTAATCGCTTTTAGACACTTGGGAGAACAGTATCTCCCAATAAGCTGGTGTTTATTCACTCAGATAGTATTAATTATCTTTCTTCCACTAGTTCTAATGGAGCTTGAAGTTAACATGTCATTGGGTGTTTTGGTTCTTTGTTTTTATTCTGCTTGTGTTTCCTACCAACACAATGAGCTCTGGGCTGAATAAGCAAAGGCGCCAGAGGCAAAGCAGCAGCCAGAGGCTGTTCCAGTGAGTCTAGGAAAAGGTCTGTTAGCCAAGTGCCATAACTGCTCACATAGCCCACTAAGGAACTCACTGTGAAACTGTAATGGGTTTAAGATATCCAAAGTGACTTGAAATGGTTAATGCTGTGTTAGTGCTTTCTATTGCCAACCTTGCTGTATGATGCAATCCATCTCGGCCTCCACTGTCTGCTATAAATAGCACACTCAGGATGGATCAGCTGGAGTTGCAGTTATCATTTTGGATGCATCCTGATCAAAAATGCCTCCAGTTCTCAGCTGGGCTGGCAAGATGCTGTTGTTTCACAGCTCAGTGCAGGATCAATGACCAACAGTCTGTGGCATGAGCTTCAAACCTGCCTGCCCAAGCTGCCCCAGTGGGATATGTGGTACAGCTCTTGGTCTGCTGAACTTCATTCACTCCTCTTTCGTGCTTATCTTAGCCTTTGAGTGTCAGAGTACATAAGTTCAGACCTTACTGGAAGTGAATCAAGGGCTGGAAATAGACCTCCAGTGGGGGTGAGACTGCATGCTGACTCAGAGAGGCTGCAGCAGCTAGCTAAATTAGGAGGCAAATGCTCTGCTTTTGCATGTCTAGGATGAGTAATCCTCAAAGTTATGACTTGGAGGGAACTGTAGCAACTCGGCCCTGAATGTAAAGCTGCCTGCTAGGAGAATGCTTTAGCAACCATATGTCATGTGCTGCCCTTAGCTGAGAGCTGAGCATCTCTGCTCTAGGGAGTCTTTGCCCTGGATGTATCCAAGACTAAACTTAGCATGGTGTTGCATAAATGGTAAGCTGTGGGTGGTCTGTGCTTCCTTATCTGGCCTATAGCAAGTTGCCCCCATTTTAATACTCGGTCATGGTTTCCTCTAACAGGAGATGAAACAAGAGACAATAAACCCAGTGGAGGAGAACCAGAAAAAGCAGAAAACCCATGGTGTTGGCTCTGCAGTATGGGCTGTTACTGAGTTTGATATGCTGCCTGGGGGTTCACTGCTTAAAGCAAGTATGAGTGGTTTTCCTGAGCAGCGAACTGTTGAAGCAATATATATGAGAAGTCCAGGCTGAGTTTTATTGCAGGCTGGGGCACTGGAGAAGGTCTTAGAAAACAGCTGGATTACAGAGAGAGCAAACAGTGAGACAAAGTACTCTCTGAAGCCAGTGCTGGCAGAATGACCCAGCCAAAGCATGTGTTTCTGCTTGTCTCTTGCATAAAGCTCGTCTTTTGCTTAGAGACAAGGCCAGAGGACACAGGGTAAGTTAACCTGTAGTGGTGTTACAAAGGTTGTGATGGGTTGCTCTTTATTTTCCTTTGGGTTCCAGCAAGATGCTATAGCTGAGAGTTCTGCACACAGGGTTCATATGATGTCAAAGTATGAAGTGATTTGGCCACATCTTCAGCTGGGTAATTAGAATTAATAAATAGTACATGCTGTGTCCTCACAAATAAAGGCACAGATGAGGAAAACATATGCCTGTTGATTAGTTAAATGAAAGCTCTGTTTAATGAAGCCTACTTCTCTGTAATCCACTTCTTGGAAGCCTGTTTAGGATTATTAAGCTTATTCACTTACATGGTGTTTTTTAGGGGTTAAAATGTGACAATCTAATAGGAGTTTAAGGAGATGTTTTTCTCTAAGACATCTGAAAGTAGATGGAGGACAGAATGCCCTGAACCTATGTGAACTCTCTGCATATCCCCTGGAGTGAGCTGTTCTTCTGAGCTCTGTGCTGCTTTAGAGTTAAAGAATACCAATCTCCATGGAAAAGATGAGTTAGGTATAAGTATCCCTGACAGGGGTTGTGGTGTTCAGTGTTCGGCTCAACAACAAACCTGCTCCAGCCTGTAACCAGAGAACCAGTTATTCTGACCATATGTGAATAGCTAAATGGAAGTGAGTGCACAGGTATACTACTGTCTTGGGAGTCAGAGGTTCAGGATGTGAACCCAAAGGGTACAATGTGATTATTTCAATTCCTGGTAATCTTGGCAGTCATTCAAAAAAGAGGAAAGGCTTTTCAAAAAGGGAAAGAGGAGGCTCCCACAGCTTTCCATGAAAGGAGGTAGCTCTGGTTAACTTGGTTTTGCCTCTTCTACAACTTCAAATGCAAGTTTGGAATGAAGTCCAGAGCCAAGTGGTGTGGCACGTACCATCAGAAGCCTTCACTGCTATGCCAACCATTTTCCTTTCCTGTGCTAAAAGCCAGACCCTGCTGATGGATCTCTCAGCAGAGCTCAAAGCAAATCCTAAGCAGCATCAGAGGCTGGTGTCAGATCTCGTCCCTGATCACTGAAACAATGACAGCTCTGGAGTGCAACTTGCTCTTGGTAGAACTGCATAAAGCTCAAGGAGGGAAACTTGCTTGGTTTGTCCCCATTCATCTCCTCAATACCCACAAGTTTGTTTGGGAAGGGCTGTCACATCTTCAGTTTTGCATCCTGGCTGGAATTTGCATCCTGGCCGGAACTTCCACAGGTAAGTTTGCCTCAGCCACCAAGAAGTGCCTTCAGCAGCACAGCACCTCCTGTTGTTGTGTGATAACCCAGTGTTTTCCGAGGAGAGCAGCCATTAATACAGCTTCAGCATCCTTTTCTATGCTGATCCTGGTTTTTCTTTGATTCCTATTGATGCCTTCTGGTATCAAGAGATTTCTAGCAACTTTATACAGGCAAATAGACAACCTCCTCCCCAACACTGTATCTGGTTTAAAAACTACTTGGTATTGTTAAATTATGTTTAAAGATTTCCTTAAGGAAACCATACACTTTTAAAAGGCAACTCTTTCAGACAGGAAAAGGTGTCCTGACATGAGACTGTTGAGTCATGTTCATATTCAACGCATCAGAAAACAAAACTTTAGTAAATTCCTTATTGCTGCAAATTACACTTTGAAGGTGTTATTTTCATATACATAATGAAGTGCAAGGTGTATGATTTGGGTTTGGGTTTTATTATTCAGGCTATGAAA